>NW_026262615.1:6067500-7277500 GCF_021869535.1 Mytilus californianus
CCAGTATCTTCTATATATGTAGGAGTACCATCAGTACACCTTATCAAAATATCAAAAAGGGGGATAAATTTAATATCATTTAAATCGTACTGTAATACTATTGTCATGTTTGATGATACAAACAATCAGGGCAAATCTTTTTTTTTGGTATGAAGTAATATCAGATATGACACAAGGAAAAGTTAGTTTTCATCATGAAGCATATCTTTTTCAGTAATATACAAAGAAGGACCAGCTTTTTATCATGGTAGTTACTCAGTGATAGTTAAGATGGTGTTGGAAGATTCTTTAGAGGAAGACCCTAAATACCACACTAGAGACCTGACATGGACTAATCTGGCAGGACTTAACAGACTTACTGAACAAGTAGCTAAGGTATGTAGTCCTTTAATACCACACTAGAGACCTGACATGGACTAATCTGGCAGGACTTAACAGACTTACTGAACAAGTAGCTAAGGTATGTAGTCCTTTAATACCACACTAGAGACCTGACATGGACTAATCTGGCAGGACTTAACAGACTTACTGAACAAGTAGCTAAGGTATGTAGTCCTTTAATACCACACTAGAGACCTGACATGGACTAATCTGGCATCACTTACCAGACTTACTGAACAAATTGCTAAAGTAAGTAGCCCTTATATACCTAGGGGACACATTACATGAACCCAATCATGCAGGGCAAAACAGACTTAATGAACAAGTAGCTAAAGTAAGTAGCCCTCTGTTATCACAATAGAAACATTATATGGACCAGTTCAGTAGGACTCAATAATATGACTGAACAAATGGTTAAGGTTGATAGGCCTTTAGTACCACAGACGAGACCTTATGTGGACCAATCAGACAGGACTCAATAGACTTACTGAACAAAGAAGTTAAATAATTATTGAAACATCGTTTTTTTAATACCCCAGGGAAAGGCAACAAAGGTATTATTATTACACAAAAGCATATAGTTTTGTTCTTGTTTGTAGGTATGTAAATTGGAAAATGTTGTTAGTTGTTACAGACCCCTTAACACAGATTTAAGGTTTAAGAATTACAATGTACGCATGTCCCATAATTTATAAAAAAATATAGGAAAATAGCAAAATTTTCGGTTTCTGCATAATTACTCCAGTATGCCTCCTCCAAATTTGAAACTGAAAATGTTGTTTGAGACCACTGAACACAGATATAGTTCAAGTTTGTCCTATGCCATTTTTTTCTTTCCAGTGTTATGCCTATTGATAAGTGACAAGACCTTTAGCAGGCCTGCATAGAATAGTCTTAAAATTCAAAATGTTGTAAGTGACCACAAAAGGCAGATTTATATTTAGCTTGAATGATTTACTCTTTTGTTTTTTGAGGATTATGCTTGATAAACAGGAAAATAGCTATTTTTTGTTTTTTTCCGCAGAATAATTAAGCAAGCCTTCTCATTTGTATATTTATCTTTGTTCAACAGGAAGTCTTGATATGTCATGTGATTAGACCTAACAGTTTAACAGAAGAAGATCTATTGTCACCTAAATGTATCCCACAATTCAAAGTTAAGGTTTGTACTGATATTGATAATGACATGAAAATTAAATATTGTGTTTATAAGTTATTTAGATATGTAGAGAATACAAATTCAAAATGTAATTGAAAACAAATTCAAGGAATTATTTCTTACTAACAGAAAGAAATTATTATAAGATGAAGACTTAATTTTAAAGTTGGAAAAGTCTCAATACCCTTTATTTTATTGAAAAGACATTGAGAGGTCAAGAAAAGTTCTTTAATGTAAGACAAGTATCTATACTGTATGTGAAAAAAGGGAAGGAGAAAAAAATCATAAGTCAAAGAAACAGACAACGCTATGCTTAAAGATGAATAGGCAAACAATCATCCTCAAAATGCTAAAAAGAAACTGTTGATTAAATTGAATCTTAACAAAAAACATGAATGATTCAGGTGCTTGTGAAGAGTTATGAGCGGGTTAGTACTAACAGGAGCAACACGACAGGTGTTTGTTGGTCCTTTTTCTGTTTTAGCCAGTGTGTTGTCAGTTTATTTTCTTAATTCCACTAATGACACCTACATGTTAAATAGTATACTTCTTCATATTTCGATTTTATAGATGCAGATATTGTCTGATATTTATATTGTATCTGCAGTTTGTACATTTTTCGTCACATAACAATACAGCAACTTCACATTTTCAGGTCATTCTGCATCATTATCAATTAAATGAATGCAAGGTCATTCACACAAGGAACAACAATCACAACACTCTGAACGCGTAAAATTAGTGTAATTTCATATTTTTAAAAGTAAATCGTTTATACAATTTGCCAATAAAAGGAATAATGCTATTTAATTTCTTGATACTGAATTCATCATCTGAAATATGAGCTTGCCCTAGCTAAATAATGTTGCTGATAATGTCAAAATCAAAAACAAAAATGCCATTATTCTATATGTACAGTAAAAATACTATATTTGTTTCATAGGAAATGGTATTATCAAGATGGGTGTCATCACAGGAAAGAGAGAAACATTCTGAAGAAATACCTTGACCAGAAAACATTTATCAACATTTCATTTATTCTGAGATAATAAATTTTTAGTAAACAAACATTGTATGGTAAATTTCTTTCAAAGTCAAAGGTAGAAAGGGCTTTTTTAATTGATTTTTTTTGTTATTATGGTCCAGCCACTAAGTGGTCGGGGCAATATAATGTCCCCTCATCTGTCATCCGTCATTCTGAACGAACACTTTTATACAGACTTTTTTTTCTAAACGCCTTCACATATTGAGCTGAATTCTAGTATGTGAGTCTACTATGATCAGTTACAGATCGAGTTTAGGTTTTGGTTCTGCTCCGCTGGTTTTTGCTGAAATACAGGCTTTGAACTTTGAAAATTTTGTGAAAATAACAGTTATACAGACTTTTATTCTCAAATATCCACTCCAAAAAAAATGGCTTCAAGTTTATTTTGCTAGCAGGGCCATTTGTGTTGTTTTGACACATCTAGTTAACTATGAAATCTAGTAGTCCAAATGCTTTTAATCTGGTCATTTGATCACTGTTACATGTTTTTATCATTTGGCTCCATTATCTGTCACCATTTGTGTAGGTCTATAAACTTTTAAAAATAAATCTTTCACGAAATTTATCAGCAGTGATAATTACTGTTCCATACTTAGGTCTGATGTTCCTAATGGAAAACCAACATGACAAATCTTTTCAAAAAGTCAGCCCTCATAACAGATAATGAGCTAATAGTTGGTTTACAATTGTATCATACGTAGTTCCAGAACATTTATGTGAATTGCAATGGTTGATATACTTTTCACTCAGCTATTACAATTTACTGAAAAATAGAGCTTATCCTTGGTAGATTTTTCACTTATTATTAGTATACAATGGTATGATGATTTTGTTTGTTTGATATTCCCTGGCCTTCTTACATGAAAGTGATAGTTTTCTGGTCACTTGTTGCCTTCCATGTGGAAATTGTGTTGATGTTTTGTATTTTATTGTGAAACAATTAATTCGATACAGATAACACATTAACAAACAAAAAATAGTTAAGATTGTTGAAGTTGAGATTTGACTATTTAAGTCAAAGCTTCATCAATTCAAATAACTCCTTGCTACCAGCATGTTAAGATAGCTTATTAGTCCCCTACAGGCAAAGCTGAAGGAGACTTTAGTTTTGCAATCCGTCTGTCTTTCCTTCAGTTCAGGAAATCAGTTTTCAACACATTTTTCTTTATGCTACAATATATATTGATTTGATATTTGATATATAGTTTTATCATGACCAGTTACAGATCAAGTTTAAATTTTGTTCTGGTCTGATGATTTTGTGCAAAGTCATGGTCCTTAGACTTAGAAAATTCACGCAAGTAATCAGTTTTCTGCACTTTTTTGTCATGCTTAAAGACATTGATCTGGTATTTGGAATATACTTTTACCATGACAAGTTATAAATATTTTAATGTTTTGCATAAAAAACCCTTTAAATAAATAGATATCACACTGTCTGTTGATCTGTCTATTGAAATCTTGTTGATGCAACTCCTTTAGTGAAACTTTATTCACAAGAACACTTTTGATATATTTTAGTATAAACAAATTAAGTATTCAATATTTCAATATTTGCATCAGGAGATATTTGGACTTTTTTTAATATAAAATATATTACAAATTACCAATTAACTTAGAATTTTCTTCCAGTACAATGAAATTTGAGCTGGTAGGGGACCATGAATTGCTATGCAAAACTGTCATGTTCCTTTGACAAATGTGTCTGAGATTACCCCCAGTTTTTGGTGGGATTGTTGTTGCTCAGTCTTTAGTTTTCTATGTTGTGTTTTGTAGACTATTGTTTGTAGTTTTGTTTTTTGCCATGGTATTTCAGAAAGAAGCTTGGTGATACACTTGGAAATTTCCATAATATGCAGCTGTTTTTAAGAAAGCTTTTGTATTTATTACCTGGATTAAAGTAGTTCAAAACTGACTAATATTATGGTGATGGCAGGCAATTGTGTAATCAAATCCTCCTACATTTTTTGACCCAGTTCCTTGAAACAAAACAGTAAAAATATTGCAACCTGGCCATTTGAGGCTTTGAGTCCTTTTTTAATTGGAAATGGAAGGGAGATAACTGAATCCGTTACAAACAATTACAATAATGGTTAGCCTGTGATCCTGATCCAGTTTTGGTTTGCATTGGTATTGCTATTTGCAGTATTAACACTATCAAAACTCAAAATGACTGACAAGTGATTGCAGAAGCTCTGACTTGTACCAAGTTAAGTTCAACAGTTATTTGCTTGTACCAAGAACAGAACTAGTATTTTGTTAGATTCAATTCAGAATTATACCACTTAATTACTTGCCTATTAAATGTCAGAATAATGACAGTTGTATGCATGTACCATAAAAAATAAAACAAAAATACCAAACTCATAAGGCAATTTCAAAAAAGGGGAAGTCCAAAAAAATTGACAAAATCAAATACTATCAATCAACGGGAACAAGTGAAAATCAACTACCATACTCCTGACTTGGAAAAGGCATTTTCCAAGAAAATGGTGGGTTAAATAAAGGCAACAGTAGTATACCGCTGTTCAAACCTGGTTTTAGTGCTAGCTAAAACTCCCACTTGTATGCCATTTATTTGCACTTGTCCTAAGTCAGGAACCTATTGTTCAGTGGTTGTCGTTTGTTGATGTGGTTCATAAGTGTTTCTCGTTTCTCGTTTTTTTTATAGATTAGACCGTCGGTTTTCCTGTTTGAATTGATTTACACTAGTCATTTTGGGGCCCTTTATATCTTGCTGTTCGTTGTGAGCTAAGGTTCCGTGTACATTTACCTATAATGGTTTACTTTTTACACATTGTGACTTGGATGGAGAGTTGTCTCATTGGCACTCATACCACATCTTCTTATTTCTTGTTCCTCTCAATGGACAACATTGGGAAAGCAACCCAAACATAATTGGTTAATGTGACAATAATTGAGATCCAGCAGCCAAAACTATGTAAACATACATAGACATATACAATTCAACTGAATAAAAAGTTTAAACAAAAATACAAATTAATCTAACAAAGATGCCAGCGAACTAGAGGCTCTAAAGAGCCTGTGTCGTTCTGACATCTATTTGCATAATCAACAAAGGACACTCTCCAACATTGTAGACAAGAATAAAATTCATGACAAACATCTCTTTTTTGTAGATCTTGTATTGCTGATCGTTTTGTGTGTTTAGTTTCTCTCTGTCTTCTCTAGGTTTTGCTCAAAATACAAAAGAGGTTAAAAAAAGTTCTTCATTTACGGGTAATCACTCCTATAAAGAGTGACTGTCTACTAACTATATCAGCACAATTTGACTTGATTGTAGCTGGTATATTGGTGCTAAGGAGAGGAAAATTTATAATTACAAAAATTGAAATCGTCTCTTTTGTCATAGATTATGATACTGAGTTGACCGCTTTTGTCAAATTCGAGGTACATGTCTAGAAGTGATGCGGAGGAAGCTGTATCTGTGGTTTCTTTAGTCTCTAGTTCAGGAGGATATATTAGTAGGACCCAATCCGAAAAGTTTGGATTGTTAATGGAAAGAACACCATCAATATACCTATATATGAAATCAAATGATCTAGGTCCTTTGATTTTCTTGTTTTTTACAAGTGTCCGTAGGAACTCCGACTCTTATGAAGAAAAAAAAAGTTCGACCAGGAGTGGTGCACAGTTAGTTCCCATATGAATGCCGACATCCTGCTTTAAATTTTACCTCCAAAATTCAACATATATGTTGTCAATGAGAAACTCCACATACTGATAACTTGTTCTTCCGTGTAGCATGTTTTATTTTCGGGCTCATTTTTAACAAAATATGTAGAAATATATCCCAAAACAATAACTTTGTAGCGTATGGTACCATTTTTATGGCGGTAAGTATTGTTGATTATTCCTTTAAGAATGATTTTTAATGATTCATGTGTTATAGTGGTGTAAAAGGTGAAAAGGTTTAGATAGAATTTATTGCAGAAAATTACCGATATTTTAAATTTTCCAGAAGTTCTTTTGATGTCTTAAAAATCCAAGTCATAGATATGCCTGTACCACTTCAAAATTAAGTCAGTGGTGTGCCTGTACTAAGCCAGGAATATGACAGTTGTTATCCATTCGTTTGATGTGTTTGAGCTTTTGATTTTGCCATTCGATTATGGACTTTCCGTTTTGAATTTTCCTCAGGCATTTTTGTTATTTTACTTTTTATTTGCCTGTTCCAGGTCTAAAATATGAAATCAATTTGTTTGTATCCAGTCAGAAGTATAACATCTATTTGCCTGTACCCAGCCAAAGATATTTCTTGTAGCAAGTCAGAGATATATAAATTATTTGCCTGTACCAAGTCGGAGATCTAATAGTTATTTGCCTGCTCCAAGTCAGAGATATGACATTTATTTGCCTATGCCAAGTTAGAGATGTGACAGATATTTGCATGCACAAATTCAAAGATATCAATCAAATAAAATCAAGATTCTTTATTCCTAATTGAAGGTCCAATTAAGGGCATATTAATCAATACAAACCACAAAGTTCATACAATATATAAACATCTATCACATGCAATCTAACATACATGCTGATTATTTAATAATCAAAAGTGACTTACAAATATAGAAACGTGATTAAGAAGAACTACAGAAAGGAGGAGGGAACCAGTACAAGGAGGGAACTCCATTTGTTCACATTAACATTTGTTTCTGTCTCATCTAGAATTTTTGCTGTTTAGATATAGAGCAAATTCTATATCAAAATCTAAATCCTAATTTCTCATGATCCAGATAAAAATATTTTCGAAATTATAATTAATTGGGTTCAGAAGCTTTTGAAATATATTTGCTTAGAATTCCTATCTTGGTGAACTCTGGCACTATTACACTATAATATATTAGTCCTAGGTGAATCATAATGAGGGCACCCTACAACAAAATTCAGTTTATCTTCTATAAGTTATGTGAACAGATATATGACATCTACATACCAAACAAATGTGCTTGGGTACATGATGTAGGATTTTTTTCATTGTTTGTACTGAATATTAAATTTCCATTTTATGCAACTTACTTAACACTACTTAGCTTGATTTACCTTATTTTACTATCAATACTAAACAACACACTTTTAGTAAGAATAGTAAAATAAGGGATTTTATCATAGTGGATAATTCATTCAAAACAAGATAAGACAAGCTTTTAAATAGTGTTCAATATGTGGTATAAAATAGGAAATTTAATATTCAGTGCAAACAATGGAAAAACTATTCATGTATCCAAGCGCCTGTGTGTCAAATCAGAAATATGACATTTATTTGTCAGTTGTTCTTCTTGTTGATTATGGTGAACATTTATTGTCGGTGTTGACAGACATATTCACTTTTGAGCTGTGTTATTCCATAAAGGATATAAGCCGGTTACAGTCCATTCTGTAAAATATTTTACAGAATGGATTACTAGAGGCTTATATCTTACTTTAAAAAGTAAACAAATACACACCTTAAGTTCGATTGCAGTGCGGACTCGTTGTCCGCACTGCAATCGAACATATATATATATGAACACAGATTTGATTTTAATCCAAAGATTGAAACAACACAATCATTATATTCGACATCGCTATCTTCTTGTCGGAAAGAATTTTGCATTAAGGATATACTTTCATCATCTTTATCCATTTTTAGACACCAAATACATGTGAAGGAATTCATGAA
The DNA here is from genome assembly GCF_021869535.1 of Mytilus californianus. NCBI lineage: Eukaryota > Metazoa > Mollusca > Bivalvia > Mytilida > Mytilidae > Mytilus > Mytilus californianus. The sequence continues at coordinate 6,075,769 of NW_026262615.1, forward strand.
AAATAAATAATGTAGTCTAGCGCACGCAAATAGCATGATACACATACACTGTGTTTTCGTGTACATATAGCTATAACTGTCAGATTACCTTCAACTGTACTTTATTTTTAGTTAATAATGACAGTTTTATATATTTTTAAATGTAGTCCTCTCCTATTATTCATTATTCCTTCTGGGGTTTTATTTCTCATTAGGCGAATGATAAAAACAAAATTGAAAAACACATGAAGCTGAAGACAGATTCACATTGCAGAAAAAAATTCAATCATATCGGGTGCACCGCATTCGATTTTATTTCAAATACAACACTATAAAATATAATCAATGAGCAAACACGAAGATATAACTAGCGTGAAAGCAATTCAAATTCTTTTGTTGTTCATCGGAACACACCCCCCGCCTTTTCCGGTTTTTCTGCAAGGTTCGTGTCGCTCAATTTTAAGTTTATTTGCGTATTGTTGTTCTTTTAGTAAAATTGCATTTATTTATAACTCCCCCTTTTTCAATCAATTCAGTGCAGGAAAGGGCCGTTTATGTTCAAATTTATATAACACAATTACAAACTGTCTGACAACGTATTTAACAAACATATGATTATATCTAGCAACTACATTTATTTAATTTCAAGAGACTACGTCAGTTTCTAAAAAACAAACGATCATTACGAACTAAGTGAGAGTCTGACACACGATTGATTTCTTTAACTTGCGGTAATGTATTCCTTTTTTCTGTTTCTTGTATTCATCGTCGTTGATAAGCGAAACTTTGCATTACATTCCTATGCAGGCAATAATATTAACTTAGATTAGTTTTTTAACAAAATTTTAAGTCCGAACCTCGATGAGAACTTTAAAACTGATAATTTAACTGTCGAGATTGGATAAATCCAATAATCCACGAGTAACTATGTACTTATCTGTTTTTCTAATGATTATCAAATAAATTTTCAATTTTGATAAACGAAAATCCCCTTTGGTTACCTTCCACATTCCACAAAGTTGTCAATTTCTTTAACACCTGTTAGCACATTCCGATTCATCCAGTGAGCTGATAAAGGTTATGACCCTTAAACTCAACCAATCATATTGTGAGATCATATGCAACCACGCATTGATTAAATTTTTTTATACAATAGTTTCAGAAAAGGTTAAATTGCCAAAGAATTAGAGAAATATAATTATCGGCAATTTGTAAATTTTCCCTTTGATCTTACTGCCTCATATTTTCCTAGATCGCGTACAGGACGTAACACTCAAAAATATTAGGCAATGACGTCACGTAACGATGCAGCAACTTCGTGCTTCTCATGTCCATCCGTCCTCTCTGGTTATTGAATTATACTGTGTTTAAACCCCTGAGTAGTTTTATTGAATCAACATTTTACAATAAGAATAAGAATATTTATTATTCCAATCAAGGGCCCTTGATGGGCAGCATGACATGTATACAAACAAAACAATACATTGTGATTTGTAACAGAGAAACATTTTTACATTGAAATGAAATAATAAAAGTTCATATAGATGTTATCATGATGGAGCTACATATATTTCTTCATTTTATATATGTCATGTACATTTAATTCCAGGCAGAACCAGAACCATGAAATATTAAAGTCAACCAAGGTTCCCTTGCACTTGGGATATTCTCGTGATTTACTAGCAGGGCAAAAACGTTAGTTCTGTTTGATAATTATACTGGTTATCAAGTTAACCAAGAGTCCATCTATTCTATGATTAACATTTGTTATTATTGAATACGGATTAATCTATATATGACTACTAGGGGTTCTCTGAAACATTGTATGTGATGCATGTATCGAAAAAGATTTTCTGTTGGTGGGGTGTCGTACTTCTCATATATCCCAGTGAACTTAAAATTATGGATACTACCGAATGTAGATGTTCTGCTTCATATCTTGATCCTTTTCTCGATATTGATACAGATAAAAGAGATGCGACAGATACCAAAGGGACATTCAAACTCTTAAGTCGAAATCAGACTGACAACGCCATGGTTAACAAGAAAAAGCAACAACAGTACGCAAAACACAACATAGAAAACTAAAGACTGAGCAACACAAACCCTATGCACCAAACACTGGGGTGATCTCAGGTGTTCCGGAAGGGTTAGCAGATCCTGCTCCAAAAGTGATACCCGTCGTGTTACCCCTATAAAATACGTTAATAAGATATATCAAGTCATCAGGCATTACGATTTTGTTTCTTTCCAATTGTCAACTTCTCATTTCTCAGCATTAACGTACCTGATGCTACATCGTATAGCGTTAACATTCCCCAGACTATACGGACTTAGTTAACAGGGTTATGCTCCTTACACAAAAACTGCTCACACAGAGTAATGAAAAAGAACGACAGAAATCGAAAATATAAGTTTTACGGTCACCATCGCGAAGTTGACAGATACGATGTCTCAGTGTCTAAACTCACTAGCGACATGTTTTCGAGGTCTTAGATCTTAAGATACCAGTTTAATCGTCTAATCTTTAATTTTTTCGATTGTGGCATTTTTACTGAGTGTGAATTCACATTACGGGTGATACATTCATAACAAGAGACACTTATTTACCCTGTCGACGCACCTGGTCTCGCTACTTTTGAAGTTTATGAGATTTCCTCAATTTTGTTTGTTACCTTGCTTTTCTCTCCCTACTCGATTTACGAACTTGTAACATCTGTAAAGTACGATCGTCTTAACTTACGGTCATGATGTTCAACTTATAGACGATAGATACCACTTACACATTTTCAGGCTATGGCCAAGTAAATATAACTCGTAGTGCCTTTTTACAGTTGCTATCAATTTTACCTAACTATGAATATAATAAATAACAACAAGATTTATAATGGCAAAAAAAAGGTTAATTAATTATATGAGAAGAAATGTATAAGTTACCATGACAACAGATATTTTGCTTCATTCCCCTTTGAAGGAAGATCATCCACCATTACCAATAAACAAAGAGATTGCATGCACATCGTAGAACAGAAAACGTTATTAAACGACTAATTTTAAAAGGGAGCCGCAATTATTACAGAGTTAAGGGGAAATTATAGTCGAACAAGAAAGAAGAAAATTTATAGAAAAAATAAGTGAAGATACAGTGATTAGTGGCAGGGTACACTATATACCGCATCATCCCGTGGAAAAAACACCGTCAACTTCACCTATTCGGATTGTTTTTGACTGTAGTTGCAAATCAAGACCAAAAACCCAAAGTGCAAACGACTGTTTAATGAACACACCACCAGATCTAAACGATTTAACAGATTTCGATTAAATCAATTTACAGTTTCAACAGGTTAAGAAAAGGCGTTTTTGAATGTTGAATTAAAAGAGAAAAGACCATGATGTAACTAAAGTATTTTGGTTTTCCAATCCAACAGACTCTACAAGTCCTCTTTCAGTTAACAGATTACAATCCGTTTATTTGGAGCTACTTGTTCCCCATTTATTTTAAATGCAGTTGTTCAAAAGCACCTGAGTTAAAATGCATGTAAAAAGACTGATGCTATACGGAAGATTTTTACGTTGATAACATAATATCAAGTTTCCAACCGAGAAACAATTATTACAGTTCTCTGACTTTATTTGCAAAAGCGGGATTCAATATACTAGTACGCTCTTGGGCATCAAATACGAAACCTTTACAAGATCGCGGAACGTCAGAAAACGTAATTGATAACGATAACCTTATCAAATTATTAAAGCTTAGATGGAATACCGACAAGGACACGCTAACTTTTGCAAAACAGGAATACAATGAAAAAAAAGTAAAATAGCAAGAATACCGAACACCAAGGAAAATTCAAAACGGAAAGTCCTTTATCAAATGGCAAAATCAAAAGCTCAAACATATCAAACGAATAGAAAACTACGGTCATAACTTGGTACAGGCATTTCCTTATGTAGAAGATGGTGGATTAAACCTGGTTTTATAGCTAGCTAAACCTCTCACTTGTTTGACAGTCGCATTGAATTCCATAATATTGACACCAATGTGAAATAGAGGATTCTTCGATTACGAACTTGAAATTCTTAGACAATATTCAAAGAATAACGATCCTCTAGGATTTATAAGTCCGATATCAGTCAGGAGTGAAATGTTCATGCAGACTCTTTGGGAGAAAAAAACTGGATTGGGATGAACAATTATCGCCAGAAACTTTAATAGAATGGAAAAAATAAATACATATGAATGCATTTAGACAGAAATTTCAAGACCGTATTTCAAAAATACGAGATCAACCGAAGATATTAAACTACACATATTCACAGATGCTAGTTTAAAGGCGTATGGAGCATGTGCAAACGTAGTGTTCGGGAAACAGTCTTCGCTTATTTTGTCTAGAAACAGAGTTGCCCCATTGAAACACATTACAATTCCGAAACTTGAGTTCATGGCAGCAGTGATTTGGAGTAGATTATTGAAACATTGAAAGTCATATATAAACGTTTCACAGATCACACATTGGAGTGACAGTCAAATTACGATGGTACATTAGAAAGGTTCCTGAACGATACGTGTACACTTAGTAGCCCTTGTTTTAGTATTCAAACTGGACAATACGTTATTTCTGTTAATCGATTTCACAGTAAAACTTTTCCAAACATATTACATGTGACAAGGAATGTATTGCCGTTTTGAGCAAAACGTATTTTCAAGGAGATTGAACTCACAAAATGTCACTTGGAATCATTCGTATTAATTTTCCATCGTTTGTAATTTGATGGATATTCTTAGAGTCATATCCAGCTATGTATATAGTGCCCTCAAAGTCTATTCCAATTCCTCTTGGATCAGATAACCGCGTACTTGTGTATGTAAAACTAGTTGTATTACCTACTTCACGTGACACTGAATTTTCCCCATCACCACAAATATAGTCTTTTTTGTCTGATGTAGATACAAAAAACGAAGAGCCACGGGTTTTCCTTTCTTTAAGTTTCTGTCCCGATGATGAGTTTATCCAAGTCAATGTTGAGGAATAAGATACGATGAAATCATCATTCTGAACATGATATAATCCCAAAACAGATATATCCTGCAATTCAAGTTTCCGTAATAACTTCAAGTCTACGCTGTCGACTATCAGGACTTTATTACTTGAATTTAATGAAATAGCAACTTGACTCTGATCAACTTGAGTAACATCAGTTGGTAGATACCCGACTAGTAGCGAGGCGAGAAACTTTCCATCGATACTATATTTTTCAACTGCCCTCTTATTTCCGCTTGTTGGAACAACATAATTACGAACGAATATTGCGCTAGCCTGTCCTAATTTGTCAGCAATGGTTCGTAGTACTTTAACAACCCCAGTACGAAAATTGACAGTTCATTCACTAACGTACTACATTTTCTGTCAAAACAATTTCCGTTTATTTCAAAACTTCCTAATGGCTCTGTACTGGTTGAAAATCTTTTCCCATGATCAGAAGGTACGAATCGAATTGAAACATTGTTTATGCTTTTGACAACTTCTTTAATTTCTTCTTCCAGTGCGGTTAATTTTGGACAGATTTTATTGACTTCCATCAGACATTGTTGGTCTGATCCATGTTTCATAGTGCCAATAAGCATTCTTTCCCAATTATCTACCGCACTTTTATAAGTAGAGAATTTCGTAATTTCACCATTCAGTTTCATATCGACTTGCTCTTTTGATGAAGACATCTGAGAATTTATCTGATCTTCTATTTTATTTAGATGGTCAATGGCTTGATTTTTTAATTTTGATATTTCTTGGAAAATATTTTCAAACTCTGTTTGAATATTGTCCAAGGTCTGTTTTCGATTTTTAACTATTACATTGATCCCCTTACCATTTTCATTAAGCTTCAAAACCAATTCGTTGGTTTGTTTGGACTTTTCAATATCACTTGCAGCTTTTTGAATCGATATTACGTTTTCACATTTCCGATGTATAAGAGTAGAGCACAAGGTACAGCACGGCTTTATATGATTCACACAGAAAACTTCAACGATCTTTTCCGTATGTTCTTCGCAACTCAATGTCTCAGATGCCTGAAAGCCAGAAAGGTTTGATTGAATTTCTTGAACGGCAATTACTGTATGTTTGTAATCTTGAATGATTTATGGTATTCTTCGCACTGTCCACACAAAACACCTCCTCGCACGTGGTACCCCAAGAAATGGCTTCCCTAGTCTTATTTTTCACCTGACATGAATTACACATTTTACAGATCTTTGGATCGCTCGTTTATCCAACATCGACGTAACAAAACGGTTTCGTGGAAGCTTTGAAACCCAAGCCTCTGGTTTTTCCTTTGTTCCTTCGAATGACAAAAACAATCGACATACTGGACATCTAAATCCCTCGGAAGTATTTTGCTTTTCCGTCGACGACACAATGTAAGTGTTCATACATGTTTCACAGAAGGTGTGAAGACATGGTAGATACTTCGCAACTTAAAAGACTCTAAACAAATGGTACACGTCAATAAATCATCAAATTGTTCCGCGTCCTTTCTAGGTGTAGCCATTTTAGAGTAAGATTTATTGGACTTTAATAGTTTCGTTCCTGGTACGTATATTCTAATAATTTACCTTGATAACAATAATTGTACTTCTTTGCTTAACTAATACCAATTTATACATATTTCTTATGAAGCAAGACTCTTAATTACCCAATTATGCTAGTGTGAATAACACCCACCTCATATCCTCCGTGGATAAAATTTTGACAAAATTAAAAATAATTGTTTCCCAAAATAATTTTTCATAGTCTCAAAACATTTAATAAAAATATATAAAAAGGTAATATTTGGCAATGCCCAGCAACATCGGTGTTGCCAAAATGTGTAGTGGAAGTTGTTCTTAAGAATTTTTCAATTTTACATCCCGGTATGAAAATGGGTAAAGGAACACTTGGTGTATCAGGGGTGTACGGAATTTACAATCGGTGCCGAAAAAGCATAACCCTTGGGCTGCGCCTCAGGGTGTATGAATTTTCAACACCGGGCTAAAATTACATATACACCGGATTACACCAAAATAACTAATAGTATCTCTGGTAATTGTATTTTACGTCTCCTGTTTAACTTTGAATGAACGCCTGAACACTTTTATCGAATGGTTTAGATAAAGGCAACAGTAGTATACCGCTGTTCGAAATTCATAAATCGATTGAGAAAAAAAACAAATCCGGGTTACAAACTTAAACTGAGGGAAACACATCTTGTAAAGTCAGTCAAGGCAACGATGAATGAATTCTTTCGCAGTGACTTTTCTAGCGGCTTGTACATAAACGAAATTGTATGCGCCTTTGATCAATACAACATGGACATTTAAGATAAAGTACGACACAAAAGTTATTTTCTGTTTGTTCATATTACTTACCCATGCCTCCATAAATAACACTTAATCGCCCTGTCTACCAATGAAGCTAGTATAAATAAGATGTGGTAGGAGTGCCAATGAGACAACTCTCCATCCAAGTCATAGCATAAGCTTGAATTAACATATATCTTTTTTTTATTTTGGATTTATTTATATAAGAGTAAAGTGTTTCTGAAATATTGTATCATGTTTTTACCATGCCATTTCCAACAACAAAAAAACCTTTTACTCTTTTTGGTTTTATTCTACATTATTTATGAAAAAAGAAACTATTTTCGAGAAAATTGATTCTACCTTCTTTGTTGGTGTGTCGCACTACAATGTCATACATTTCTCATTCATTCTACATGTTCTAAAAAGAAATTCATCGAGTAATTTCACAGAATCATAAAAACAATTAAGAGAACAAAATCGCATGGGTTCCTTTAATATGGGTTTTTTAACATCTGAAAGAAAATAATATAAAAAAAATCATATCGTTCACAACGTATAAAACGTATAGTATGTGCTTCATATTGATCAGTGCATCAGTTTTTTCATTCGCTCCGTTCTGGCGGCAGAAAAAAGAATCGTTTCCCAAAAACTCCGAAGAAATCAGAAATTAGCATGGCGTTACAATAGAGAGACAAGACAGTTGTAAAAATAACAAACATAAGTAAAAAGTACCTATCAGCTATAAAAACAATATCGAAGAATTAATATAAAGATAACTTCGAAGACTTCAGACTGAATTGTCTCAATATTTGGTATGTTCAGCAACAAGTTAGCAGGGGAGAAAAATCTCAAACAACAGAATTGAGGCCAGAACGCGCTTCTTGATTTGGTGGCGACACTATATTTAAAAGTTATTAGTGTTTAGCTAAAATCAAAAACGGCAGAGACAAATTTTCTAAACAGTTATTAAAACTAAAAAAGCACTTAAATATGATGAACGCAAATAAAATAAGGCGACATTAGTTTACCAATATTCAAATATCGCACAAATTAGAGACAAATCATGGTAACAAACAAAAACTGAGAGAATAGACTATTTTATAATACCGACTTTTGACTCGGGATTATAAAATGTTTCGACAGATTACCTACTCTGTGGTAGAATATCCTGGTACTCGGTCGAGTAAGAGCAACCAAAAGAAGTGGTATTTTGCTGTTCGAAGTCATAGATATAACAGTAATTTGCTTGTGCCACGCCAGAAATATGACAGTTATTTGCCTGCATCAAGCCTGAGATCTGACAGTTATTTTCCTGGTGTTTAGCTTGTTGATTCTGTTGATTATTCGTTGTCGATGTTTACAGACATATTCACTTTGACCTCGGTATTTGTGTTTATTCGTGCATGTTTGTTTTTACTTTATAATCTAACTTTGGTTCTCTTTAATAGAAGCGCCGATAGTAAACATCGACACTGACATACTCGGACAGCTGTTGAATTTAATGATGCAACCTATTGTTATAACAAACGTGCACAAATACGGTTGAAACAATGGCATACATAATTCTTCTTTTCATCATGTTGACGTTGTTACAACCCGATCAGCACATATATATTCTTTGTTTTCTGATGTTGATGCATGTTACTTTTGGGGTAAGTTTGACACTGATTTTGGGATTGCTTTTTGGTTTCTGCTACTAGGAGGAATCATGGAATATAAGAATTTTAGAGAGATGCTTGGTAATACACTTGGAAGATTCTACAAGATGCAGCCGTTTAAGGCCACTTTTGTATCTTTGACCAGCTTATACAATTGGTGATGTCAGGCGGAGTGGCGGGGGAAAAAGTGGGTACCATATTTGTGTAATCAACTTCTTCTACAGTTTTCAACCCAGATCCCTAATACTTCGCAGGAAGATTGCACATATCTTGAATTTGTGCACCTGGTATTATGGAATCGTTTGAAGATTGTTTTTCTCATTTTTCCAGACTTTTAAACTTAGTCATTTTTTTCAGCAGAATGGTCACAGGTATTGCGACCCGGTTATTTGAGTGTTTGAGCCATTTTTGTCAAATTTGGAAATGAAAGGGAAATAACTTTATCCATTACAAACAATTACAATGATGGCTAGCCTGGGGTCCTGATTCAGTTTTGGTTTGCATTGATACAGTATTCAGCACCATTAAAAAGCAAAATGACGGGTAAATGATTGCAGTAACTCTGATCTGTACCAAGTTAAGTTAAACAGTTATTTGCCTGTACAAAGAACAAAATTCACATTTATTTGTCAGTAACTGTTTCCAATTAGATTTATGACACGTATTTGCCTGTACCATGTCAGCATTATGACAGTTGTTTGAAGGTACCGAGCCTTGAACCATTACTTATATACTTATTATCAGCGTGAATTTCTTTTGAGTTGATGCAGGAATATAACTGTCATATCTATGACTTGGTACACATAAGTAACATCTGAACAGGAAATACCTTTTCTATCTGACAAAACAGACATTTTTGCGAGATGGTTGACCACTTATAATAAACACTTAAATTGATATCTTTTTTTCGTTGTACTTTAGAGGGTAGTTTCATTTTCTGAGATTGCTGGTTAGTAATGATACCTATTTATATGATTAAAAGCTATGGTAAAAATCTGAAAATTCCGAATGAGATTTCCCCAGAAATTTATGCTATCTTTCTCAGTTGGTAACGCGTGACTCATAGCCTGGGATCCTGGCTCACTGATGTTATAAACACGAAAGTAAGTCACAGAAGTTAAATTAGACCTACCGAATTAGAATATTTACCGGATTTGTAATAACATAAGCAACACGACGGGTGCCACATGTGGAGCAGGATCTGCTTACCCTTCCGGGGCACCTGAGATCACCCCCAGTTTTTGGTGGGGTTCGTGTTGCTTAGTTTTAGTTTTCTATGTTGTGTCATCTGTACTATTATTTGTCTGTTTGTCTTTTTATTTTTGGCCATGGCGTTGTCAGTTTGTTTGTGATCTATGAGTTTGACTGTCCCTCTGGTATCTTTCGTCCCTCTTTTAAAAGGTTTCAGTTAAGGTTCACAACCTTTTAGCAAATATGGCCGTATTTACACCACAAATTTCGTTCTGAGTACAGACAAACCTGTGCACCTGGAATAGTTTTGGAGTATGGCTGGACCTAGATATATAAAATTTAAATGCATCAGTTTAAGTTTCAGAATATTAACAACTTAACTGGATTTGCTACTAGTATTCATTTTTTTCCACTCCTGCAGAAGGTGTCAAAATAAATTAAGTTGGGAAAGAGGTTTGAGAAGCTCCCCTCATATGAAAAATAATAGATGGATAATAGACATCTGCAAACGATTGGTGATTTAAACTGTGTTACTAAGTGGACCGTATCACATGAAACGCATGTGTTAGTGTATTTTGCTATCTTCTGCAGACTGGAAAAAAATGCACATCAAAATCCAGGTTAGTTTTTAATTTTCTGAAAGATAGACTACATATAACTTTTATATATCTAGGTCCTGCCATGCCTTAAAACACTCATCATGCATCAGTTTGTCTGTACTCATAGTAGATTTTGTGGCGTAAACACGGCCATATTTTTCAATTCCTTTTGATGAACCTGAATACATGAGACCCTCAGCCGCAAAGGATTTTGTGTACGAAAAAAGTATGGTATTGTACCTCTGAAGGATATACTAGCTAAGATTTTGCATTTTACTAACATAATGGATATATAACTATTTAAAATAATTTTATTGGCATGATTTAAGTCATTTTCATCTCAATTAGTGATTCTGGCGATCGATGTTTATTATGCCATGCTTAATGATATAAGGTTAAAACTCTGGTTTTAACTTTAACATGTTTAAATTGGTGCATTTTTCCTATTTTCCTCTTTCACCGTTTTTTTTTTATTTTTATTTTTTCTCTTTCCCATCTAAACAGAGACGATGAGATGTATCATGTGTTTGTCAGTCCTTGTGTCCTATGCATCCTATTCTGTCGTGTAAAGTTTGAAATACTGTCTCCTGTCTGGTCCTTATCAAAATTTTCACTGGACTAGAAACACTGATGAATTTCAACATCTATGTTTAACTGTTAATATTTTAAAGTTAGATGTACAGTATTGATGAGTATTTCCTCGATCTCCTATATTGGAGGTGAAGATTAATTACAGATACAGATACAGATAAGCGGGTTTTCCCCTATGAACTTTGACCGGGCCGCTTACGTCCCAAGTGTTGATACAAGTATTAATGGGGTCAGTTAGCAGGTCTAAATTCAAAGGAATGTGACTTATTTTCAATAGCCGGACGAGTTGGTAAATACAGCGGAATTAAACTCCTCTAATCTAGTGCACGTTGGATGATTTGGCAAGTCTTAATTCAGTGGTGTATGACTTCTATTTTTTTTGGGGCGAGTTAAGGTAAGCCTTTATTAATTAAATGGCCTCAATTAAAAGATAAAAAATGAAATGTTTATTTTGCCCTTGTCTTTCTCTTCAATATAAAGTAATTCTGAATAAAATCAATTGAAAAATTTAAAATAATTTTGTCAGTTTAAATAAATCTACCCATATTTTCAGGTCTGTTTATTTCCCCCTTCAGGTCCGATTTTTAGTGGAATAAAAACAATAGTTTTCATACAATTCTTTCTCATTTTAACATGTTTAATAAAATATTATACTGTTTCTATGATAAAAGATTAAAAAGATTGATTGCAAACTAAAAAAGTTATAGCACTTGAATCAATGCAAGTAGTTTGATTACCTGCTCAGGTCCGAGTATTGACGCCCCAAAAATATTTTTCATAATTTCTTATTAAATCTTACGAAACCCTATTAGGGTCCCAAAAAAAAAATATTTATCTCGTAATTACGAGAAAACTATCGCGTAATTACGAGATCATTATCGCGTAATTACGAGAAAACTATCTCGTAATTACGAGATAAAATTACATATATATATATATGACCCCTCTAACAAGAAATTTGTTTTGCATGCACACGTATAAAAATTGCGGTTTTTATCCAACGCAATCATAGGTTTGAACGTTGTTTTCAATTTAGACTTGTTTATATTTTTTCGTTTGGGCTTGTATTATATTTGCCTTCGGGTTTATATGATCCGTTCATTCTATTTTGACTCCTGAAAATTCATGAGTCTATCCTAAATTGAGGTAAATTGTATGGCTTTCCAAATACTGTTTCGATTCCTAACATCACTGAAGAGACATTAATTGTCGAAATCCGGATATGGTGTACAAAAACCTTTGTACCTTTTGTTTGCGGTATATCATCTTTTCCGCAAGTTTATTGTTTTCTGTTTAGTTTTAAATTTAAAATTAAGATCCATTTATTACATCGGTGATCCGTTTATTTGGCAATCGCCAATGGCAGTCAGCAGGGTTTAAGAACATTTGTTGTTCGACCTGTTAGTCAAATGCGTTTTGTTAAAATATACTTTTTCACTTTTTTGGTCTTTTGGAAAATGTTGTTTGTGCTGTATTTAGACCCCTCTAACAAGAAAGGAGTATGGCCACGAAGTGCCGATATTGGCCCTGTGGGGTGACAAAAAATGAAAGAGAAATAAGGTGGATCCTTTATAGCTAAAACATATCTACGTATATCGTTATTTGTTATCATAGTATAAAATCATATTTTTGTGACGTCATTAATGTGACGTAATACCCGAAATCAAACCGGAACGCTCAAAATGTCCAAATTCTTAAAGAATTTCACACTTCCTGGTTAAATTTCGCATTGGCCACAGGCCTCGACCAAAGTAATTTTACTCTTATTTTTATTGTTTGACACTTTGACTCAGTTTGCAACAATATTTAGCGTGGTCGAGGCCTGTGGCCACATCGAAAATTTAACTTTTGCTAAGAAGCAAATCCTGATTCAACGCCGCCATTTCCGAGGTACGATAGATTCTGTGACGAAATAACTGTACCAAGAACTTGTACAGTTGCTATAAATAGAATAATTTCTATGATTTATTAATTTCTTATTTATGAAAAACAAAAAAGAAGAAACATTAAATTTGTTTTTAGCGAAGCATCGTTAACCGCCGATCCGGCGAGGTTTTTAAACACGGATAGATACGCCCTCATTACTGTTTTTTTATTAGAAAACAAGACAATTTTTTGGAAATAAAAATTAATAATTTGCAAATTATTTTAAAGTTCATTTCCACGTTATTTTGTAATAATTAGCCCGGTCGCCCGGTCTGTGCTATGCAAACAAAATTATGACAGTTTCAAATTAGAGCCGTAGTTTTTTTCCGTAAAATTCTACATCCAGCAGATCGATATAGGTGTCAACATAAAAATTTAATACAAATTTCCTTTTAGATACACGTATTTTGTTTTTTAAAGACGAAATCGTCGAAATGTAACCTATACGGAATGTAATCTCATGTTGACGCTTTGATGAAGTGCTTTCTTTCACGTCCGCATTTTCTATCATGTATATGGCATGCCAAGTTAACATTTTAAATAATTGCTACGGATGGTGTAAATAGGTAACAGAACTATGAACAATAACATACATAGAAAATCGTAGGACATAAGAAGAAACCACGTGAGAATTTTGATATCATATTGCACAGTGGTTAAATAAGCTCTTTATTATTTCTTTAATTAAAATAAAAATTACGACGCCATGAGAGGGCATGGTGTATACTGTCCGTGACATTCAACCAGAAAAAATATTTGTTTTCAATGAAAACTGAAATAAAGATGAAACAAAACTATCCGACACAATCATATAGCTTGGGTACATTCAAATAAATATCTGATATTCACGCGGGATAGCGTGCATAATTGATCAGAATGCATACAAGGAGCAATTGTTTATTTGGTCCCTTTTTGGTGGTCTCTTTTAAATTTAAGTGAGACTATGTAACAAGCGACCAACAAAAATGGCTGCTTACTATGAATAAATTATCTATGAGATATATTTATATTTCTGATTGTCGTTTCTTGTGGTAGCCCGAAGTTCAATCTGTAGTTACCTGTTTTTATATTTTTTTATTGCTGGGTTTTTTTTTGTCGCCTCTATATGTTCATGGTATTGTATGATTTTATTGGTCTTATGATTCTTTATCCCCCCCCCCCCCCCCCTCCCCTTTATGGAGAATTTTCTCTTATGTTCAATGACAACACATGCAATTTCTTGATTCCTGTTTGAAATAGATTCTCTAAATTGCTCTCCGTCATAAAAATGCATGAAGTATATGCCACTGGACGTTCGTCAAACAACTATCAATCATATCGCTCCAAAGTTACAGTACAATAATGACTTTAAACATAATCAAATAAATGATCAAAGATATTAAAATCTTTTGAGAAGATATTTACACGTCTATTATTTCACTTTTTGGGAAAAAAGAAAAAAAAAGAATATTGAATATCAAAGAAACACAACATTTTACTACACGAGTTGTTTGTCTCATGATGATGGATGACTGTTTAATGTCCAGCGGCAAGTTAGATGCATATTCCGGACGAAAACATGTTAATTTGCGCACATTGCCTATAGACTCTGGTATCTAGGGTATACAAGACATTATCTGGACATCACACATGGAGTCCAGAATTGAGGAGCTTCTCTTGAAGATGCAGCATTTATCCCACATGCCATGGACGAAAGTGACAGTGAGCAGAGTGTAGTTGAAGAATATAATACTAATTTCATCATTGTTAGGTAGCTGTCACATTGACGTTTATTGCAGTATTTCTCTTGCTCATCGTTTTGAAACCTATATGTTTATATCGTACTTTTTGCAACTAAGCAAACTTTTTGAAAACTCTTAAAACATTTTCACAGGTTAATATAACATATCCATGAGAAATAGTTCACATTTCATTTCACTTTAAAGAAAGCAAACATTGTGGAGAGTTGTCTCATTGGCAATCATACCACATCTCTTATTATATATAGACGAAAATAATTGATCTTGTATGTTAATTATAGTTATAGATAATACATTACTTGAATGGACGCAGCTTACATACACTTATAGCGTTACAATCAACGCCAAATAAAAAAAAACTGATATTCACGGATTTCTATTAGTTTTAAAATGAATCCATGCACGTCATTCAGTATCTGGTTGAAAGTTGTCTTCTTTGCAATAATATCACATCTTCTTTTTTTCATACGGATTGAGGTATGAATCTGTTTGATTTGACCAAATGATAATAAAAATAATAACAAAGTACACTCGAGCTTTTTTCGAGATAAGAATGATAGTTGTATGCAGAATACCGGAACACTTTAACCACGAGCAAGACTAGTTACGATTACTAGATAAAAGCTAATTAAGAATAAATTGACAATTGTGAAAACCTTAAAAAAAAATTTCAGTTTAAAACTTAAAGGGACATTAGCTGTCAAATTCGTGTTTACCGATTTGACTCAAATTCTCATATTCGACTTATAACATACTACAACGTATATCCAAATTAAAAAAAATATAAAATAAACAATTTATGATGCATAGACTCGATAGTATGTATCAGCATTTCGTGTGTATTTTAGTCTAGACGCCATCTAATCAACCATCGATGCGACGTTCTGAAGACTGCCGACGGTCATCTTACCCGATATAAACATAAACAAATATATAAATAGATAGCAAACTCGTGCAATTGGATTTTTCTAGGTCTGTTTGATTTGATATTATAGGTTAAATCAATATGTTAATAATCGTTTTTACCTGAAGTGTATAAGAATGGGTTTTTGTATATCGAATCAGTCAACCAAATGGTTTACACTTGTTTCACTTCCATTGTTGACATTCTTTTTCTTTTAATACCTGAACACGCCCGCCTAGTTCATGCGTAACCCATCTCTAGCTAAGGGGTTAAATTGAACTTCACATGAATACAGATTTAATGAGGTCGAATTATCTACTTGCAAGTGAATAATTCATTAGCGATGTTTCTTTGCTTATTTTGACAAAACTCAACCAAACTGGCTGTTAAAAGCGAATTATTATTTCACTATTTCACTTTCATTAATGATTGAACAAAAAAAAAATCTTTTTTTTTCTATATCTCGTAGCTAATGCCCTTTTAACGAGAACACGAATCATAAAATAATAACAGTATTTGTTTTTTTAAAACGTAATTGATAGAAACATGCAAAAGTCGGATATATTTAATTGAATATACTAGTAGCTAAATCGCTAAATGAAATCGTCCACAATGGACAACTGAGAATGAGTATTCTGTCAAATTTTTGAGGTTTTTAAACTAGGCAGTGGCTATTTTGCCGCCGCCGGCAAAATAGAAAATATGCTATTTTGTCGTCTTTGATTAAAATATCTTAATTAAAACAAGCAAAATAGCATATTTCGATAGCAATGACTATTTTGCCGGCGCCGGCAGTATAGTGAATTTGTTATTTTGCCGGTTCTTTGTAGAGACTGAATTTTAATATTTACCTGTGAAAAAGACTACGAAAATGTGCATTGTCAACATAAAAGAATCAAATTATTATTCGTCATATAGTTGAATATTATAAATGTCACAATATTTAAGATACATATAATCGTTTAAAATATTTATGAGTCCAAGTGAATATAAGAATTTGTAAAAAGGAAGTAAAATAAAAACTATTGAGCATCCATTTGCAATGAAATCATATCAAAACATGTAGTTGAAATTACTTCTAAAATCAGTCTAATGCTACATGTATGCATAAGAATAAAATCTCAAATTTTTGAACTATGCTGTAAAAAAAATGAAAGACAAAATCTCATAGCATATCGATTTGATAAAAACGCTATACAGTCTAAAAAAATCAATCACATAGCTTCAAAATAAAAAAATGTTTCAATTAAATTTAGTTTTGAAATAATAGTCAGTTTTGAATTGCATATCTGTAATCAAATATTTTTTTACTGACATGCTGGCTTCCGCTTACCGAGAGTTGGCAAAATAGAATATTTTCAATTTTGGCGGCGCCGGCAAAATAGCCACTGCCTTTAAACTATTACTTTGTCTAGTAAAAAAGTTCTGGGAAAATATAAATAGGATTCATTGAACCATTTAAAAGAATTATATTTCAATTTTTACAGATGACTACATATTTAATGCGCTTTAGGTACAATTAGAGATAGCAGTAATATGTAATGTGGTCAGTGACGTATGAATGGCAGTATTAATATGAGAAAGTATTTTGATACGTTTCCAAATAAATATTGCCGGAATGGCTTTGAGTGGGATTCCGTCTATGGGAACGATTCACAATGCGGGGTACTAGCTCTTTATTCACACACAAGTCGGCAGTTCAATACAATAAACATAAACACATTGGTAAAGTCCAAATTCATTTAATAAAGTCCAAATATAAAATATCAGTGTTACAAATTAGTTATTTTAAGCCAAAAACAATATATATGATTGCGATGGAAAATCCGAACGCAGTTCATGTGCTCTCGTTGGCATATCCAAACGGAGTCCCTTAATAAAAATTTATCTTTCTTTAAATACCAAATAGCGTTGCTAACAACAAAGTTAGTAACGGTCATTTTGTCAACAGAAATTAGATAACAGATTGATTCCGTTTATCAAAGAGAAATTATTTACACGCTTGTGTATTGAATTAAACATAATTGATCAAATAGAAATATTGAATAACCGTAAGATTTCAGTTCAATCTTGACCATAAGTATTGACAAATATAAATTTATAATCTAACATGTTTCAGGTGTAAACAAATATTTCGGACATTTAAATTCATTATGAATTTCGAGATCATTACTATTGAATAAATTAAATATGCCTGGTGCATACGAAATGAACACGTTAATAAACTGTTATAGAAATCAACATAATTAGACAGTTTGAAATATAAAATTAAGTACAAAAATAATGTGTGACATTAATATGAAACTGTTGTTCATTCAAGTGTTTAATTCTGAATGTTGCTTTGAGAGTAAGCATGTAATCCTCCGGAATGAGAATGATGTTTATGAGTGCACGTGTGGTTATGGTGTCTGATGACTTTTGTACAGTTATAATGTGTTCTATGATTATTGAAGTACATGTAATGCTATGTACTGTCTATACACAATGTTTATCTGTAACTGTGTTTTCATCTTTTACTTCGTTACTAGAAAATAAACTTTTCTGTGTTTAAGTGAATCACGGTTTTCTTTCCATATACAAATAAGATGATGTGGTGTGATCAACTATCCTCATACTTTTTTACGACTGTACTTCGCTCGCCAAGATATTTTACAGCTTTCAATCTAAATTCATTCTGCTCAATAGAAGACATTCATTGCATATGTTTTAAAATCCTTTATGACTTTCAATTTAATCTATGCTATGGAATTATGTTTGTTTACATAGTCTCTGCAATTTCTATTTGGTGAATATCAATACAGAACACGAGTATTCGGGTCACCTATACAAAATTTAATTGAAGCGCTTATGTGTAGCTTAAACCTTAATATTAGTAAGTTTCTGTTAATAGAGTTAAAAAAAACAAGATATATGGACGAGATTGAAGAAATATTTTGTAAAAAAATTCTTGTGGTAAAATGATTATAAAGTTACTAGAACGTTAATGAAAACAATTTTAACGTTACGCGCAAAAGGCTAAAATACCATTGTACCTTGGTCTTTTCTGACGCTCTGGAAAACTAGACAAACACAGTTACAAGTCTAATGGTTATCGTTTTATGAACTACACTAGTTAGTAATCCTTCTGCAGTAATTTCGTCAATTTCTGAGACAGGGCCGGTTTTAACCCTTCGTGGCCCTACTCCAAATTTGTTTTGCATGCACACGTATAAAAATTGCGGTTTTTATCCAACGCAATCATAGGTTTGAACGTTGTTTTCAATTTAGACTTGTATATATATATATATATATAGATATACAGATCATGATTACCCTTCCGGGGCACGTGATAAAACGCCCGTTTTTATTAACTCAACTGACCCAAAGGGTCAAGTGATCTTTTCCCATCACATGGCGTCCGTCGTCCGTCAACTTTTACAAAAATCTTCTCCTCTGAAACCACTTGGCCAAATTGAACCAAACTTGGCCTTAATCATCCTTAGGGTTTCTAGTTTAAAAAAATGTATCCAAAGACCCCGCCCACCAACCAAGATAGCCACCATGGCTAAAAATCGAACATGGGGGGGGGGGGGGGGGGGGGGGTGGGTAAAATGTAGTTTATGGTTTATATCTCTGAAACTAAAGCATTTAGAGCAAATATGACAGGGTAAAAATTTTCAGACGAATCAGTATTCCCGTTGTTGGGATGCTGCCCCTGAATTAGTCATTTTAATGATTATTTTTTAGTTTTTGGTTATCAACTTCAGGAGCAAAAATTTTAGCCAGGTAAGATCTACAAATAAGTCAAATGACCAAAATTGTCAATTGACCCCTTAAGGAGTTATTGCCCTTTAAAGTCATTTTGTCAATTAAGTAAATTTTTTTATACAAAAATCTTAATCTACTTGGCCAAATGAATTTTTATCTCGTAATAACGAGATAGTTTTCTCGTAATTACGCGATATTTATCTCGTAATTACGCGATAGTTATCTCGTAATTACGCGATAATTATCTCGTAATTACGCAATTGTTATCTCGTAATTACGAGATCAAAAACTTCTTATCTCGTAATTACGCGATAGTTTTCTCGCAATTACGCGATAATTATCTCTTAATTACGCGATAGTTATCTCGTAATTACGAGTTAATTATCTCTAAATTACTAGATCAACAACTTCTTATCTCGTAATTATACGATAGTTTTCTCGTAATTACGCGATAATTATCTCGTAATTACGAGATAAAAATCTTATCTCGTAATTACGCGATGATAGGCTTTCGTAAAATCTTAATAATAAATTGAACTTTTTATTTCACAAAATCTAAACGTGAGGGAAATCCATCAATTAATAAAAAAGTAATTAACTTTTGAATAAGTCTTGCCGTAGAATTTCAGGTCCATTCAGGTATTTTCATTTCTCCATTTAGGTCCGAGTTTTGGCATCAAACATTTGTTTTTTTTATTAAAAATATTTGATTTCTAATAAAATATTGATCTCTAAATTTAATAAACATCACACATGAAGAAAACCCAATCGAAAATAAAAAAAAGTTATTGTAATTTGAATAATTCGAATCGAATTTATAATCGACGCCCGGCTAATAATCTCCAATAAATGAGGGATCGCTAGAAACTTAAAGAAGTATTAGAACACACCCGCGACATCGCGGGTCCGTGCCTGAATAAAAGTACCTACGCCTTATTTTGCCTTGATTTTAGTCATCTGATGAAGTCATGCTGATTGTAAGAGGGTGTGGATTGGGTTTACAAAATATAGAGAATAATGGACAAAATGTTCAGAATAAAGGACAAAAAGTAAAGAATAGAGAAATATAGTAAAAAAAAAATAAAGAAAAGAGAATAGCGGAGTGCTTAATATAAAGAAAAGAGAATAACAGGCAAATTTTATAAAGAATAGAGAAAAATGGTCTAAAATATAAAAGAATACAGAAACGAAGAACCTCCACCAAGACCCTCTTATAAAAGAGGGACGAAAGATACCAGAGGGACAGTCAAACTCATAGATCGAAAACAAACTGACAACGCCATGGCCAAAAATAAAAAGACAAACAGACAAATAATAGTACAGATGACACAACATAGAAAACTAAAGACTCAGCAACACGAACCCCACCAAAAATTGGGGGTGATCTCAGGTGCTCCGGAAGGGTAAGCAAATCCTGCTCCACATGTGGCACCCGTCGTTTTGCTTATGTTATTACAAATCCGGTAAATAGTCTAATTCGGTAGGTCACATTCGTGAAAAGGGAAGGGTATTGTAGTTACGACATAAGGAACATATCCGATTTCATTAGTGAAACGGTTATTCCATAACGGTCAACCAACTCGTGATGGCGTTATAGTTTATAAATACATCAGACATGTCGATTGTAAACATAAACACCTGAAGTTTTCAAGAGTTGCTCCAGCTCCCAGGTATAGGTATCAAAACTTGGGAGCAAATAATGGACATAAGGGAGGGCAAGGGCTTTGTAACTGAGGCTGATTTAGCCACTATATCCCACCTTAGAGTCACTATGGTCCTAATATATAGGCTGGACTTCAGCACCAATGGGGGTGGCCAAAATATCGGGCCACCACCTGAGGCCCAAGGCAGGCATGAAGAGATGTTAAGCAGAGTTAACAATCTAATAGACGGGGGACTCATTGCCCCACAGTGCACGCCATCCCAAGTGCATGGCCAGTCTGTATTTAAGCAAGAAGGATTGCACCAGGGGCAAAGTCCTGGGGCTTGGGGAGGGCCCAGCCAGATGGACTCTGCCTTCCTTGAGTATTGTCCATATCCCGGGGACGCCGGAGCTAGGCCTAAGACCCACGCAAATTGGGGCGGGGGATACGGGGAACAGTTGCCGCAAAAGGAGTGGGGCCAATCCTAGGTAACACCCCTCACTCCGGAGGTAGTAGTAGTATTGGGTACAAACCATATTGGCCAAGCGGGGAAAGTGCTTTGGACAAGAGTGGCCCGACCCAAGGGGGCACACCTACTTATCCCAGGGGTCATCCCATGGTTCACGCTAACAATTATACAAGTCAGGGGTCGTCACCTGGTAACCAACCGGTGAACACATGTGGAGGGCAATATGAGACACCCCGTAGTAGGTATGGCAAGTGACAAGACAATAGGGGAGAGGACAAAAGGCAGACCACAGGCCCTGAGGAGTCCCTTGAGGATTGGGCTGATCGTGTGTTGTCCTTGGCATCCAGGGCCTTTAGGAACATCCCTGATGAGTATATATATGAGCAAGCCGTAACACGGCTGTGCCAGGGCATTGAGAACAAAGAGTTTGGGGTGCTAGCCTCTAATTTCCAACCCCGCAGTATAGAGGAGGCAGTAGACAAAATAAGGTTATTTCAGCATAACACCCAGGCAATATATGGAAAGCGAAATAGGCGCGAGGTTAGGCAAGTAATGAGTGTGCGGTATGAGGACCACCCTGAGGCCTACAAAGAGTATCCGGTGCCTCGTGTAAGAGCTACCATGGCCCCTGAGAGGGCCCCAGCCAGTGCATGGAAGACAGAGCTGGAAAAAAACGGATAGGAAGTTTGACCAAAAACTGGGTCAGGTCCATGAAAATCTCGACGGCATAATGGACCAACTCAAGAAACTCCTCACCCGCCCTGTTGCAAGAAGACCCTCACCGGGCGGACGGGCATGAGCAGGAGATTGCTACCACTGTGGGGAGAGGGGTCATTTCAAAAGAGAATGTCCAAAGTTTAGGGGAGGTCCCAATCAAGAAGCCCCTCCCTCTATAGGGGGTCTGGGCGGGAAGGACTATGTTACCACTGTTATAATATTTACCGGATTTGTAATAACATAAGCAACACGACGGGTGCCACATGTGGAGCAGGATCTGCTTACCCTTCCGGAGCACCATTTTTTTGTGGGGTTCGTGTTGCTTAGTCTTTAGTTTTCTATGTTGTGTCATCTGTACTATTATTTGTCTGTTTGTCTTTTTATTTTTGGCCATGGCGTTGTCAGTTTGTTTTCGATCTATGAGTTTGACTGTCCCTCTGGTATCTTTCGTCCCTCTTTTATAAGCCGGGACATCTTCTTGTCCAGATCTGCGGTTAAGGGAGAAGACCGTCACTTTTGCTGACCAGAACTCCATCGGGGCAGCTCCAGAGGCCAGAGCGAGCACCCGAAAATAGAGTTAGGCCTTTCATCGGAGGTGCTATATACGGAACCAAACGTTGAGGAAGTGACCTTAGGGCATCATTTTGGGAATTCAGGATGCCTGGTGAAGGAGGTAGTGTCCATGAATCCACAAGAGGATGGGGGGAAGAGGCATTATCATCAGATTCAGAAGGAAAGGTTACCCAAGACATGGGACTTTGTCAGTTACTTAGTGCCTGAGTGCCCATTAGAGGCTAAGGGGACAGCATGATGGGCAATGAGTGTGAAATAGTCACAGTATGTCAGCTCCAGTCTGGGACTGTGTTTAGGGTACCGGTAAAAGTCCATGGGCATAGTTTGTTTGCTGTAGTGTATGGCAAGCCGTTCTCGTCAAAACTATGTTTCAACCATTTTTTCGAAAGAATTACACACTGAGAATTAAGAACCTAAAATGACACACTGAGAAATCGAAATTACACACTGAGATTTTAAAATTACACACTGAGATTTTAAAATTACACACTGAGATTTAAAAAAATGAAAAGCACACACTGAGAATTTAAAATTACACACTGAGATTTTAAAAAGACACACTGAGATGAAATAAATTGAAAAACACACAATGAGATTTCCAAAATACACACTGAGATTAATATGCAAATTACTAATGAATATTCATGAGATGAATAATTCAACAGATTAATATCTTGGTCTCCCGAACTCTTGTCATTATAATGAAATGCGGTTCCTACAACCAACATTCGTAATAAATTTCAAGAATTAACAACTTTTTTTGCGAACTCATATTCATAAGTTTTTTGCCTATAATTCAGATAATATTACTAACAGTATATCGGGATTTTTTGCTTAAAACTGTTTAAGCATGGTACCTTTTCAAAAGTCTTTCAACTGTTACTGAATTCGCAAGGTATTCTTTTATATTTTTGTTACGTATATATGCTATAATAGGCACTTGGGAAAAAAAATCCCTGCATTGTTTGTAAATTTTGCAGATTGTTCCAATGTTTTCTTATAATTTTAATAAAGTTTTTCGCCATTTGTTTATATTTTGTGATGAAAGTAAGTGGGTATTTTTGTTGTTCATTTGGTCTTTGATAACGTACTTTTTCTATACGTTGTATTTTTAATGTTTTATTATAAAAATTTTAGCGCCAAATTGAAGGACTAACGAGCTCTGTCTCCTAGTTGTTTCAAGCTTGTAATAGATTCAGATTAAGTATGTTAATTAGATATGTGCGCATAAAAAGTGCGCACAAATCTCAGTGTGTAATTATAAATTCTCAGTGTGTAATTTCAAATTCTCAGTGTGTGTTTTTCAGTTTATTTCATCTCAGTGTGTCTTTTTGAAATCTCATTGTGTAATTTTCAATTATCAGTGTGTTTTTTTATTATTTGTAATCTCAATGCGTTTTTATGAAATCTCAGTGTGTAATTTTTAATTCTCAGTGTGTGTTTTTGGTTTTTTAATCTCAGTGTGTTTTTTTTTAATTCTCAGTGTGTAAATTTTTTGAAAAATTGTTTAAACATAGTTTTGACGAGAACAGCTTGCCATAGTAGTGGACACTGCAGCAGAGGTGACCTTAATATCGGAAGAGGTGTACCTGTCCATAAAATCAGCCCACCCGTCCTGAGAGAGGTAATGATGAATACCACAGGGAAGGGGATGCAAATGAATGAGTATGTTGTCGGGCCAGTGAACTTGGGTCCAAGCTGATACAGTCCAATCTGTACGTGGCCCCGATAGTGGACAACATACTTCTTGGGTTCGATCTATTGAGAGCTCATTGCATCGACTTGCAGATGTCTGAGGGACAGCTGCGGGTGGGGGAAGAGGTCATATCGATTACTATGGACAAAGTTGGGCAGGCCCCGAGAGTTACCAATGTTACTCTTCGTGAGAAAGTCAGAGTCCCGCCTAATTCAGTGATGAAGATCAGCTGCCATGTTAATTGTGATCTACCGAGTTACATTGTAGAGGCAGGCACCTACTCTGATCTACTGGTTCCCCGCACGTTACATGCAGGGGGGAGCCATCCAGTAGTGTGCCTAATAAACACCTCAGATAGGCATGTACAAGTGCGACAAGAGGAATTAATTGCCCAGGCAGTAGAGGTTGACAAAATAGAAGTTCCAGCTAGAGTACGAGTAGTGGGCACTGGGGATGGTACAGGCCCACGGGAGTCAGACCAGGGAGTCCTATAGCACCTCAGGGAACTCTTTGATCGCTCCAAGGTACTACTTGGAACCCAAGAGCAAGATAACTTGGCGTCTCTGCTCAGGAAGTATGGGGATGTTTTTGCAGCCAGTGAGTTTGATTTGTGGATTTTTTCTGCAATTGAGCATCAGATTGACACAGGGGACACCCTCTCATAAAGCAACGAATGAGAAAAACCTCTATCGGGTTTGCTCAGGAGGAAGAGGCCCACTTAAAGAAAATGTTGCAGGCAGGGGTCACCCAGCCTACATTTTCTGAGTGGTGTTCTGCTTCAGTGTTGGTGAGGAAAAGGGACGGGGGAGTCAGGTTTTGACCTATCCTCCTTATTGATTTAACTCAGCATGTGTCAAAGATGTTTCCCCCTTGCCTTTAGTGGAGGAGTGCCACGACACCCTGTCAGGGAATCAGTGGTACTCGAAGCTAGACGCTAACTCAGCGTATTGGCAGGTGAAAATCAATAAGGAGGATAGGTCAAAAACCGCATTTATTTTCAAATATGGCCTTTTTGAGTTTGCCAGGATAGCATTTGGGCTCTGTAATGCTCCAGCCACTTATGCGAGGGTTATAAACCTAGTTATGAGGGGCTTAACTTGAGATATAATATTGGCTTTTCTAGATGATATTTTAGTCCTTGGGAAGGATGTAGCTTGTCATTTGGCCAACCTGAGGGCTGTCCTACTTTAGGGAATACGGCCTGAAGCTAAAGCCCATAAAAATGTGAATTGTTTCAACAACAGGTGGAATTCCTAAACAGAGTAGTAAGTAGGGAGGGTATGAATATCGGCCCAGGCTACATAGAAGATGTCAAGAAATGGCCAACCTCAAACAACAAGAAAACAGTCGAGCGTTTTCTGGGGTTTGCCAATTATCACCGGTCTTTCATAGAAAGTATTCTAATATCACAGCGCCCCTCTAGGACGTTACAAGCAAAAGGTCGTTCACATGGGGAGAAGCACAGCAGGAGGCATTTGACAAGCTGCGGGATGCTCTTAGGACGCCTTCGGGTGCGGGAGTTTTTCGCTGCATTGAAGACCGATTGGTGGCCTTCGGCTGTTGTCTGCTCTATGGTCGGGTTGTTGCTTCTATGACACATTCCCCATTTCCATTCTCAATTCTATTCTGTAGATTTGGATATCCCTATGAAATATTTACAGACGAAGGCCGTAATTTCGAAAGTCTGCTCTTCCAATCAGTTTGTGAACTGCTCCACATACACAAAGCCCGTACTACCCCCATATCGCCCCTCTGCGAATGGGCAGGTGGAGAGATTCAATCGCACCATCCTGGATTCGATCAGGTGTATTGTGGGTACAAATCAAAAGGCTTCAGCAGAGTTCGCGAAAACTTATTTTGACCCGTCGGTCATGGGACCGACAAAGCATGATTATTTGTCAGTCCTACAAAACTTTAGCCAGTCCTACAAAATCTGTCAATTTTATCCTGAAATAAAATTATTAACATATTTTATCGAAAAATAACTTTATTAATATTAGTTTTATTCTTCGCACCCACAGGCAAATTAACAATGAAGGACCAGTTCAGGTCTTCTGATTGTTCTTATTTAAAGTCATCTTCACTATCCATTTCATCATCTGAATCACTTTCTCGGCTGTTACAGTATTTGTTTGCTCCATTGTAGGGTTCAATTGCCGATTGTTTGCCAGGGATGGCTCTATGAACAAATTTAGTAGGCCACGTGTAGATCGCCGCTTTGGTTTGTTTATAATAAATCCGTAAACCAGTACCGGAAATTGGCAGCGGGTACATCTGATAACCGATGTAAACACCTATTGGAAACAGTTGCGGTACATCTAATAACCGATGTAAAAAAGTGCCGAAATATGCACTACAACGGCCGTTTTTACATCGGTCATCGGGACCGGCACTAGCCTTCAAAATACTGGTCCGAGCCTCATTTTGACCGACAGGACCGACCATTTTCGTGAACTCTGGGCTTGGGACACATTCCTCAATTAGCGGGGGCAATCAGGGCATCAGTGAATAGATCTACTGGGTTTACCCCAAATCGCCTTATGTTGGGCAGGGAGGTTAATCTCCCTGCAGAACTAATGTTTAGGCCCCAAAACTTGCAGGGTATGTAGGCGACTTGGAAGAGGCCATGATGTCTACCATTGACATTGCATGGGCAAATCTCAAAACGTCCCAGCTCAGAGCAAAGCAGGCCTATGACCTTAGGGTAGTTGCTCGTCAGTACAAGGTTGGGGGTGTAGTCTATATGCAATGTACAGACAGGAAACTACAACCATGGGTGACACGTACCCTGGATGAACTCCAGGGGGAACAGCAAGCCCCAGTTCATGCATCAGAGGCAGAGGTTTCTGTCCTAATAAGTAACCATGGCCAAGACGCCTTCCCATGTGTACATGTTGGGGTAGAGGCAGATTTATTAAGTGATGGAACTGAGGTGTAATACTGTGCATGTTTGTCGGGGCCCTACACTGGGGAGTTTATTATTTCCTGTGACAGGTGCAGGGAATGGTTTCATGGTCGCTGTTAGGGAATCTCTCCGCAGGAGGCTGAAGAGTGGGAGAACCAGGAGTACATTTGTACAGGCTGTAAGGGAAAGACAAATAACCTAGCTCCTGTGCCACTTAGGAGGTCAGCCTGAAAAAAGGGTCCAATAGAGTAAATTGTCTGGGGGAGGGGGATACTAGTATACAGTTAAGGAATTTAGGGGTTCCACGTGGGAGGGAACTCCTTCAGGGAACAAGATGTGTTTTATCTTAGTAGTTCTTTGGTTGAATGCTACATTTCTGGAGCTAATTCTTAACGGAATTCTATGTTTTGCAGATATGTCCAGTGAAAGAAATATATTAGCGCCTAAAACAGAAGAGGGCAGCCCCAGCACTGACGGCCAAGAGGAGGGGCTGCCCAGGGATTCAACAGGTGATGGGGACGAGGGCCACAACCTGCCCAGTGGTTCACCAGATGGTGGAAAAGAACAGGGCAGCCTTGGCCGTGGAGAGGACGATCACAGAGTGGAGGAAACAGGGCTGCCCAGTGGTGTACCCGTAGGTGAAGGGGGAAGACAGGACAGCCCTGGGCAAGACAGTGAGGAGGGAGACGCCAGCCCGAAAAGAGACTGGGCAGAGGAGGCCGAAAGAGGTGAGTACCCCCCAAGGGGATGACACCGTAGAATGGCCTCTTTTGTTCTTGGGTTGCTTTCCCCTGAGGATGATGCTAAATTTCAGGAGGGGGAATTACCCACCAAAAGGAACTCCAGTCCTCCCATACCCCCCCCCCCCCCCCGGGTCTCAGAAAGACAGAGAGAAGTTGTTAGGAGCAGTGGGTTGGCCCCCTAGGTCCAGGGAGCCCAGGGTTAGATATGGACCGTAGTGGTGGAAGAGGCCGCGGTCCCGTTTCCAGGGGCACCTCATGAGCCGTCCCGATGGCAAGGGGCACTCCTGTAGACACTCCATCTGGTCGTAGTGCCGACAGCGCGTCTCTACTAGGCAGGGGACAACAGGGGGCTAGGCCCAAGGAGACGACGCAACAGAGGAAAGAGAGTAGAAAAAGGCAGAAGTCCATTCTCATGGCTGAGGCGGGACGTTTAGCAAGTGGGAGCCACTGGGTGACCGCTGTGGGCATTCATCCCCAAAAAGCCTAGGCAACTGGATGACAGCACCTTTGGCCAACTGGAGATGTGGGTCAGGATGCCAGGCTTGATTGCCATAGAAGAGGTTTGGGTGGACATGAGCCAGAAGGATCCCCCTCTCCAGACAGCTCGGCACTCTCAAGTGGGTCCTCACCTTATTTAGAGTAAGGCCCGAGGTTCTCCTTATCCTCCATGTAAGTGGAGCCCCAAACGACCAGTATGGTCAAGAGGCTCACCGGCAATGCTTTGCCACTGTTCATGAGAAGGTGAGCCCTAGGCAGAAGATTCACCTTCATTGATTTTCTGGTGGGAGGCAGGAAGCCAAACTGTGGAGGGAGGCCTTCCCCAGGGTGAACTTCGGCTTTACCGCCGAAGTACTAAATTTCAATGAAGAAAAGGGAAAAATGGTGTCGTCCCTGCCACTCGATTCAATTTTGGGGGAAAGTGATGGACCCTATTTTAAGCCATCATGGTGTCCAACCTTGGTCATATAACATTGCTTTCCTACCTCTTTACTTATATTCCCCTGGAAAAAACATACTCGGATGGGAAGGGTTTTTAAGGAAGAAGGCCACAACAGCTCTTGTTGGTGAAAACTGAATAACGGAACAGAATGTCAGAACACAAAAGGATGTGTTTGTCAGTTGATACATTAAAGGTTTTTGTATATCTATGTGAACATCTTCATTCTTTACCCGGCAATCCTACTTTACCGGCTTTTTCAGTCTTCACGATACCATTTTGCAACAACAAGCCAAAATTATGCTTACTTTTTGGAAAATTTTGTATAGATTCTAATGGCCTGTACTAGATATTCTTACTGCCAAATTGTAATTTTATAAGCCAAGGCTGGTGGGCCTACTGTTGAGGGTGAAGACTGCTTTTTTCATACAGTAAAATTAAAACGAATGGGTTTCCATACTCCAAACAGCACGATAATTCTCTGTGTCACTCCAGGAAACTCGTATATCCCTCCCTAAATTCTTGGGGGAAATTGAGAGGGCTCTCCGAATAAAGCGTAAATAATATCCTGCATTTTGTTTATTTGGATAGCAACATCTCTCCAAACACAGTGTAACATGCATAGGTAAGAGGGATTTGGGCAAATTTTCCAGTGTAACATCGTGTTACACTGTGAAGGGAGAGATGTGTTTGTTTACTAAAAAACAGAAACTACCGACACTGAATACATGTGAGAATTTTAAAGAAAATTATATGTCGAAGTTTTGTATATGCAAATAAAGAAAAAAAATATTTGACATGCATTTGCAAGTCGACGGACACAAAAATAAATGATTGATTAGCATTGCTTTATGATATTTCATAAATTTTGGCGACAATAGAAATGCTTCCAGGGGTGTAGCTCCATATGCGCTAACACGCCATGGTGTGCACTTCATCTGATCACAGAAAATTTTAAGAAATAAAAAAAAATAAATTAAGCTATATATATCACTGATATTTTATCATATTGCTACAGCAGACCTGCCAACTATCCCGATTTTAGCGGTATCATTCTGACTTATACCTCAACCTGAATCCCGATATCGGGATCGTAAAACAAGTCAAAATCCCGATTTTCACAAAATCTACCCGAAAAAAATTGTTGGTTACCAATTTTGAAGTTTTTCTGATCAATTTCTATAAATCTAGAATTTTACCTGGCGACATATTTATGACAGGTTTACGGCCCCAGCTAATCAACGGTGACAACAGGTGTCATAATTTGTTGTTACAGGTAAACTGCTTATCCGATGGGTCATTATGATCCTCAAATTTAATTGATTTGTATTAAAATAGAATCGGTCAGTCAGCATTTGAATTTTATTCAATTTAGCATACGATCACAATTAGCAACGTTTACCGTAGTTTCATGACATAAATGTAATTAACTGAAAGACGAAAACTGTAATGAACTCATTAGGAAACATTGTTTATCTTGAAATCCTTTAAAATTTTTGAAATCAGATGTATATTGAATTCTACTGTGTATTAGACTGCGCCGGTAGGAGAACCTCTGAATACCAAGAAAGATAACTCAAATTTTATCCATTTTTCTCATTTATACTGATAGAATAACTCAAGAACTGTCTCCATCCTTCTTACTTAAGGACATTTAGGTTTAGGTCTTTTGAGTCATGGTGCAAAGATTAAAAGGTCTTTGGAGGGGGAGGGGGTGTGTCTTCATTTTGTATTCTTTATTTTCAAGGCCATTTTTCTCTATTCTTTAGCTATTTTGCCAACTAATAAGTACAAGAAATAAAAGGAAACAAGACTTATCAGCTCATCATCAGTATAACAAAAGAAAAAAGAAGAGATATGAGACTATTTCTAAAGTAAAAAAACGGTGCACACAGAAACGCCGCAAAAGCTGTAATCCTTAAAAATCTGGTCGCGCACTTAAACCCCCTTGGGGATTTTAAAAAGTTGCAGGTTTGCTACTGTATTAAACTAGTTTACTGCTACTGGTCATTTAAACTTTATTGGTATTAACTTAGATTTTGAAACGTACAGTCGAAACTCGTTGTATCGAACTCGGTTGTGTCGAAAACCTGTATGAGTCGAAGTAATTTTTTCGGTCCCGGTAAAATTCCCGTTTGATCAATGTATATTTACCTCTGATGAGTCGAACTCGGTTGATTTAAATACTCGGTTAAGTCGAGTAACTTTATAGCCCCTTTGACGTAAAACTAATGTAAATTGACCCCCATGCATCGAAGTTCAAAAGTACAAAATTTCTAAAGATGCAGACTTAATGATAACAATTCAAATCGGATGTATTTCTTATGCTGTCTAATCATTTTCAAAAGAGATTAAAGCTGTGCAAACATACTTGTTTGTATAACAGTTAAAATGACATGTTTATGGTGACCGGTAATTAACGCCTTTCTTGATTGTCCAAGAGGAACATTAGTGTGTTGAACATATTCTACCTGACATAAATACGAAACGAATTTAAATGACACAAGCCGAGATCAAATAACTTGTTAGAATAAAAATCCATTAATTACAATAAATAAAAGGATTAAGACAGTTATGATCATTTTTTTAATAATTGAATGCAAAGCAGACGATCCTCGATCATCATAGATGATTTTTATCTTGTTTCGTTCCGCAAGTGATATCATAATTTATGGTGACTGACCTTTGTAAATATTTGTGTATTGATTTTATTAATGAATGTTTTCTTTCTGTCCTTGTGTGTTTAATTATTATGAGGGACCAAAAAATATGGAGATTGAATACACAATCTTAAAGTGTCATATAAAAAAGGCACACTGTTCAAAATATCTTGTTTACACAAATCTCAAACCGTATTTCATGGATTCCAAATTTATGACGACACACTCGAGTCGAACCTCGGATAAGTCAAATACATCTGTCCGGTCCCTTCGACTTCGACATCACGAGGTTCGACTGTATTATGTTTATTGTGGTCACTTAACGTTTCCATCAGCAGACTGTTTTCATCTCTCTCTTTTGGCCTTACATGAAAAATAAGAAAGCACAATGGTAGTTTTTAGTGCTGGCCCGTTTCTATTTTTCACTCTATTGGAAAATCCAGGTTTATATTTTCAAGAGAAGTCTCACTGTCTCCTTACGAACATTTTGTTAGGATTGGCCACTTATATACACAGGTATGAGACTATTTTGAAGCACATTTGTTACTTAGTTTTTTTATATCCCCAATCAAAAGGGGGGTATACTGGTTTCCTTCTGTCTGTCCGTCCGTTCGTCCTTCAAATATTAGTGTTTGTTTATCTATGACACTCAAACTTTTTGTAGCAAGCTTCTTATGCTTCTTCTTCTTCTTCTTCTGGTATACAGTTACAGCTTCATTTATATTGAAGATTACGAACTGTTGCATGCGCGGAGTATATGATTAAAATTATATAGAACAAAAATTTATCTTTAAATTTGTAGAATACTTGGTGATATTTACATGAAACAAAGACAACAAGTGATTAAAAATATGTACATTGGTATTTATAGAGTTAATTTATGTTGTGGAGAACAGTTGGTGTCAACTGATCTCTATAGGTTTCAATTGTTTGACATGCTACTACAACTTGTGGTAACATGTTCCATTGGATGATTGTTTGCGGAAAAAATGACCATTTGTAACTGTCTTTAGAGGTGGATATTTGCCGAAATGTTTGGGTATGTGATTTTCTTGTTCTAGTATCTGATGGTATAAGGACTAGTGATGGAATTGCGATGAGTCCATGTATTACTTTATAGAACATGATTAGTCTGGTTTTGAGGCGACGCTCAGTTAGTGAGGGCCATTGTAGTTCGTTTAACATGGATGTAACACTACTGGTGTTGTGGTAGTTGTTACATACATAACGGGCCGCACGCCTCTGTACCATTTCTAGCTTATTTTTATATTCTGATGTGTGCGGATCCCATAAACTACATGCATATTCAAGTTTTGGTCTCACTATGGATTGGTATGCACGAGATTTGATATTGGTGTCTGATACTTTTAAGTTTCTCCTCAGAAAGCCAAGAGATTTATTTGTATTTGATATGATGTTGTCGTAGTGATTGTTCCATTTTAAGTTAGACTGTAAGGTTACGTCGAGATATTTTGCTGATGTTACTGGTTCTAAAATATGGTTATGCAGAATGTAATCGTGTTTGAATGGTTTCTTTTTCTGTGTGATGGTTAAAATTGTGGTCCTGCATTTTCCTGGATGGAAGGCCATGAGCCAATCAGCCTCCCATTTAGCTGCTGCATTAAGATCTGTTTGTAGTTTTATGCAGTCTTGTTGACATGTAATTTCTCTGTATATAATGCTATCATCAGCGAAGAGTCGTAATTTGCTGTGTTCAAGATATTCTGGAAAATCATTAATGTAAACTAAAAAGAGTATAGGCCCAAGGACAGTTCCTTGGGGTACGCCTGATGTAACTGGTGCTGTATTTGATGTTATTCCATCTATAACCACTGTTTGTGTACGGTCTGATAAGAAAGCCTGAATCCATTTTAGAGTGTTATCTTGAATGCCATAGAATTTAAGTTTGTAGAGTAGACGTTTGTGGGGTACTTTATCGAAGGCTTTGGCAAAATCCATAATAATGAGGTCTGTTTGTATATTTTTGCTGTTGTTGTTATGAAGTTCTTGTATAAATTGAATGAGTTGTGATTCACATGATCTCGATTTTCGGAAACCATGTTGGAGATCGTAGAGTATGTTATTTGCCTCCAAATAGTTCATGATGTTACTTGTCACAATATGCTCCATCAATTTACAACAAATACAAGTGAGTGAAATTGGTCTATAGTTTTCAGCCTTGTATCGTTCGCCCTTTTTAAATGCTGGCGCAACAATTGCATGTTTACATTCATTGCTCATCAGCTTCCTGTTTACTGAATACATGTTCTGATATATCATTACAGATAATAGTCATGTATAAAAATTTATATCACGTTTTTCTGAGGAACTAAAGATTCTAATATGACGTCCCTATTACGCTTTGTAAACAAAGCTGTGTTCTAATTAGCACAAAAAATATGTTTGACACATGCTCGTTGTTTTCATTTTTATCTTCATAAAATTCATATATTTTAACTGCTTACATAAAATTTATCAGTTATTGATGTAAAACATCATATAATTTCCCTCTATTAGTGTTTAAAAGCTTATTTAATATGAAAATGGCTGCAACCGGCAGCGTTTGTTACGGCTGTTCCGTCCATTTAGCAAACCTCCCATGTAAATGCACATGTCAGTTGACTCATCGTCTGCTGTCAAAATGTATAGATACACAGTATCGCCGTTGAAAATTGGACTTAAAGTAGATTATAAAGGGGCATCTTATAAGATAACAGACCACTTTATGGAACACAATGCTGTCAGGCAGTACATAATACAATCTATGGCTGATGGAGGAACAAAAAGGGTTTTCAGACACGAGATATGTGATGCCAGAGTTAGTTCCTCATTCTCAAAATTGACAGAGGACACCATATTCAATTTTGAAAATAATGAACAGTCACAGTCAGATGAGGAACTATCTCAGATTGATGAAGACTTAACTGCTAAATGTATAAACCAAGAACCACCTGCCAAAAAGCCAAGATTTAAGGAGCTGCCTAGCAAAGAAGAAATTGAAAAGTTAGCGCTGGCAAGAACTGAGCCAAGAACCAACCAGCAGACAGTATTGGGTGTCAAACTTCTAAGAGGTAAAAACCATAAAATGCAAAAATATAACATTGGAAAGAAAATACAATCATAAATTGATGGTAAATTGGTTTCAATAAAACATTTTAATGATAAATATAGAAAATCGTGAGGTATTCGGCAATGAGTCAACAACCTAGCAATATTTTTTTACCGTTTTCAAACATAAAATTTACTCTTCAGTGTTATGGAATATAACTTAAATAACAAGAAATTAAAAAAATCAAATGATGCAAATTACAAATGTTGTATTCTTAAATGAGATGTACTTTCGATTGTCAAGATGTAGAATTAAAATAAAAATATTCCTTGATATTTGGGTTTTTTATTGTACTTGACGTAGTGTTATTTATCATATATGCAAGCATACTTAAAAACATATATTAACCCTTACCATGCTGAGCCCGTCATATGACGGGATGACCCAGACCACCGTTATTTGGCTCTAATGGCTCTCCATACTTTTAGAGGTCAGCTTTATGATACTTATTTCGAAATTGATGCATGTTCCCTCAACCTGAGGCTATCTATTGTCATGTTTCCTATGTTTAAGTAGCATTTTGAGCTCAAATACGAACTTGGAAAATTGAAATCGGATAAAACTGTTTTTTTCTGGAGGGGTGGGCTTCCCTTCTGTGTCTTACACAGGAAGTTCAGAGGCCTGAAACTTTCAAAAATAGTGTAAACCCGCAGGCATATATCTACTGATCATAATTATTATTGAAATACGCAGAGGAAACGACTACTTCCGGTTTCAGGTCCAGTTGAAGTCCAAAATCAGAAAAAATCGTGAAATTCCGTATTTTTTGTCCAAATGACCTTCTTTAGACTGGTGTTCCCAGATCAGTTTCACTCCAACCTAAGAACTGTTGGGGTTAATGTGTTTACTGGGGTCCACTGTACATGCAGACTACAGCTGGATACCTATATCAGCATCCCTCGGTCTTTGGGGTCAAGAAATAGGACGAAAAATCGTCAAAAATGACGCTTTTTGACCCTCATGACCAACTTTGTGGCAAATTCCCGCCCACCAACCCACCCACCCACCCAACCCTACCTCCTCACCCCAACCACTCCGCCCCGTGATCCCCTACCTTAGATTTAAAGAAATCAATATGCTTCAGCAGCAGGGTTAAGCTCATTTGCATATAATTTGCATATTTTTACAAATAAACGAAAATTAGACTTTTTCTGAAAACAATTCAGCATGGTAAGTGTTAAATAAATTATTATAACAGTTATGAGCATGCTGAAGTAGTAAACAAAACACCCCAGTGGGGAATCGAACCCCATCCTCCTATAGATAGGTGTACTTCCAAAATACTACCAGGGTTTACTTTTCGTTAAGTATTACAGCAGCAAAAGCATAACTTATTTTCACTACAAAATTTTGAATGACACGAACATGTTGGTACATGAAAAGAAGACAAGCTGAATATCATGTTTTTAGTCTAAATAAAAAGATTGATAGAATACTGTATACGTAGGTCGCTCTAGTCTACATGTACAAAATATGCACGAACACCAACATGCTTTTGGCATAAAACGCTAAATTAAAACATGCATAAAGCAATATACAGTCCTCTATTATTTATTTATATGAATCAAGTCTTTGAAATAAATTATATGCATATGAAATTCATCACAATTAAATAAAATATTTATAAGAATTACATGAATACGTAAAAAATGGTACAAATAATTTCAGGTTGGCTAACTGAAAATAAGTACAGCAGCAGTTTTGAGGAACTGGATTAAACTATCCTAAATGACAGATTGTGCTACTTTTATGCAAGTTTGCAGACCAAACAAGGCACTGATTATTCAAAGTCAGCACTCGTCGGAATTCGATCTGCTATTTCTAGGCATATAGCTGGTCCTCCTTATAATCGGGAAATTAACATAATTACTGACAAATCATTTATGCCATCAAATCATGTAATCACGGGTATGATGAAAAAATTGAAAAGGGAAGGGAAAGATATAACTGTACATAAAAAGGCTGTAGCTGAAGGTGATATCCAAAAGCTGTATTCCAGTGGTATTTTCAGTACTGATCACCCAGTTACTCTCCAAAATAAAGTTTTCTGGGACATTATGCTGAATTTTGGAAGGAGGGGACAGGAGGGGCTTACTGATTTGAAGAAAACAACTTATGCAAAATGTAAAGATGACAAAGGACAAGAGTACTACAAAATGACTTACAATGAGTGTGACAAAACACACCATGGTGTAGACTCAAAAGAAAATTCAAGGGACGTAAGAATTTACGCTAAACCTGGGGACATTCACTGTCCAGTGTTTAGCTTGGACTTTTATCTAGGAAAGCTTAGTCCAAGGTGTACAGCATTTTTTCAGCAAGCACTCCAGTATCCTAAACCAACTATATGGTATGCTGCACAACCAATTGGCAAAAACAAATTGGCAAGTATGATGTCAAGAATATCTGTAGAAGCTGGTCTATCTATCAGATACACAAACCACTGCTTGAGAGCCACTGTGGCAACAGGATTGAAAAGAGCGGGAGTCGATGACCGGGCTATTATGTCTGTTACGGGACACCGGAATGTTAAATCTTTGGACAGCTACATTGAAGGTCCAACTGACAAGCAACGTAGAGAGCTTTCCAATACACTTGCAACCGCCAATTCAGATTCTGCTTTGAATGAAAACAAAACAGAGTCAAATGCTAGTGCCACATCTGCACAGAATAATTCATGCCAGATCGCTGTTTCATCCTCTTTAGCGAGAAATCCACTGTTCGATTTAAACATTTTCACCAACGCTACAATCACTGGGGGAACAATTACTATTAACATGGTAAATAAGGAATAAATGTGTCTTGCCTTCATGTGCAATTGTCACCCGCCATTTCCACCATCGTTATGAGCTGTGACGTAAAGAAATCTCTGAACAGAAACAAAAACTTGTTTGATATTAATTGTTCTATTTTAAAATAATAAATGTTAAAATTATTTATCAAAAGTTTTTTAAATCTGTTTATTTCATAACTCCATTGCAGAACCGTTTTTTCGGTATATTTTGTACACGTTTATATGGGAGGAAATAGGAACAGCCAAACATTCCTAAGGTATACTTGTACGCTTCGACCTATAAAAATACCGTTTTTGTCCTATTAGAATCGAAATAATTCCTTCATGTCATGCTCTATGCTCATTTTAACATTTCATCCGTCCGTAGTTCATTTATGTCACATTTTCAGCAAGTAATTTAAAAACAGATCTTTTTGATGTTTGGCACCAATGTAATACAGTCAGGGGTAATACTTATACAAGTCATTTTTATTTTTTTGAAGATGAAAGTTTTTTTGTTTTTTTTTAACATTTTCATATTTTATTGAAATCTGTACATTTGTTAGTTTAAAACATCGAATACCGGTACCTTATCCCGGCCTCATTAACTCATATTTATCTATACAGGAGTTAGTGGTTGTTAGTAATATTCATTAAATATAATATACCGGTATAAAAAACATGTAAGAAATACAAAGTTATATGCTAACAAATAAGATGGTTCAACATAAATGTCTAATATAACAAACAAATAAATTTTCAAAAATGTAATGTTTATTTAGTTTTAGTTATAAAACATCAAGATTGATGTTTAATTTCTCTTCAGATTTTAAGGAATCAAAACAGAAATTATTAGTCAAGAGTAATTTCATTTCTTTTTATACGACCGCAAAAATATTTTGCGGTCGTATATTGGTATCACGTCGTCGTCGTCGTCGTCGGCGTCGGCTTCGTCCGAAGACATTTGGTTTTCTTTAGTTTAAGTGTATGGATCTCTATGAAATTTAATCAAAAGGTTCAATACCACAAAAGGAAGGTTGGGATTGGTTTTTTTTGGGGGTGATGGTCATAACCATTTAGGAATTAGGGGCCAAAAAGGGGCAAAAACAAGCATTTTTCTAGTTTCAGGACAATAACTTGTGTATAAGTATTTTGATTGCTCTGAAATTGTACAAGAAGGTTTGATAAACCAAGTAGAAGGTTGGGATTCTTTTGGGGGTAATTGCTCAAACCGTTCAGGAATTAGGGGCCAAAAAGGGTCTAAAACAAGCATTTTTCTAGTTTTCAGACAATAACTAAGTGTATGGATGTCTCTTAATTTGTACCACATTCTACAAAAAGAAAATTTCTTCAAAATTAATTTTTTTGGAAGGGGGGTAAACATTTTTTTTTTGCCGGGGGGGGGGGGGCATTTTTTTTTCCTCAAAAGAAAATTCTATTCAAATATTATTTTTTTTGGAGGGGGAATCTATTTTTTTTCTTCAAGATTTAAGAAATTGTCAATTTTCCAAAGAAAAAAATTGAGGGTCACAATTTATTTTGCTAATTCTTTGTATATAGTCTGAAAACAGATTTACTAAGTATTGCGCAACAACACAGTGTATTGCACAACAGCAAGAAATCTTCAATTGAATATAAATTCAAATTATACAACCAATTTCAAGTTCTTTGTCTACATTTATTCTGTGTTAGAAACCTATAATGTGTCAAATATTTAATTACAATCCAAATTCAGACCTGTATCAAACTTGAATATTGTGTCCATTTTTGCCCCAACTGTTCAGGGTTGGACCTCTGCGGTCGTATCCAGCTGCGCTCGGAGAAGCAGTTTTTTTCTTTTTCTTCTCTCTTCCCTCCCTCTTTTCAATATTTCCTTTAACAGTAATAATTTTTTAAATGATTTAAATAAACTTTAACCCCCTCCTCCCCTCACAAAAAAAAAACCAAAAACAACTAAGACAAACTCTAAAACACACTAAAAGCAATTTAAAAAAAAAGGAAAGGGTAAAAATTTATGATTAAATAAATAAATATCAGGCAATACCAATGTAAACAGGTAAAAAGTAAAAAGAAATGAGAACCACTTGCATTCACTTTCGCTTTCTCTCAGTCTCACATACACACATACAATACTTACTTACATGCACACATACAATACTTACTTACATACACACATACATTACTTACTTATGTACACAACTATCTTTTATAATTATATCGATCAAAGTAGAAACAAAAATAATAGAATAAATTTGCTCTAAGATCAATATCATGCTCTATAGTGGAAACATATATTGTAATGGGGTCCAAAATTTTTCATATACATCTACATAATTATTTTTCTTTGCAATATAGTATTCGTACGATTGATATTGTTTTATTCTATTTTTAAAACCAACAATATTCGGAGTAAGTTCCTTAAATTTACATTTGTATATATAATCTTTTGCTACTATAAATAAAAGATTTATAAATAAGCTTTCTTAATATAAACCAAGGAATATCTGTTCTATATTGATGGCAAAATCCCTGCTGTACAATCTAATTTGCTGTAGTAATGATGACCAAAATTGCAATGTAATTGGACAATCATAGAAAAAGTGTACAATAGTTTCGTCATCTAAATTACAAAAAGTACACGAACTTGAAGCTTTCTTCTTTATCTTACACAAAAAAGAGTTAGAAGGAATAATTTGGTGCAGTAGTTTGTATTGAAATTTTTTTAAGTAGGTATATTTGCAAGACTTCCTTAGTAGCATAAAATATTTTTGCCAATTATCAATTTCTGAGTCTGTCAGCTGCTCCCATTTTTAGCTCACCTGGTTGTTTTCAATAACATTTAAGTATAATGTATACAGGCTGAAGCTCTGCCTATCTATTGTTTGCAGTTTTCAATCTTCATAATAATGCTTGAACACACATCCTAACAAAGTTAACTACCAAGTCGATCAAACATTTGATGAAAATTGTTTGTTGAATAAGCTCTAAATGAGAAGTATAAGGTAAACCACCCCTGTGGAAAAATCTATCGGGATACAACTGATAAGTACCAAATTCTTCAAAGCCTTAAGGCAAATCAAAAATATAGTTCATAAAAGACTTGAGATTATTCAAGATTTTCAAAATTATGTTACTTTTACTGAAAAATGAAGTTGGTATATTCTATAATTATTAGTGCAGAAAGGTCAATTGGGATGTCACTAGAAGGTCATGAAAATGTTGAAATTGACATATTTGACCAAACACCTGAATTATACACATATTATTTGGACAAAATAAATATGAGCAAATAAAACAATATCCTTTCAACTGCAAATATTTAATTTAAATGTTTTTAGCTCACCTGGCCTTTTCTCATCACTTGGCGTCAGTCTGTCGTCATCGTCGTTAACTTTTACAAAAATCTTCTCCTGAAACTACTGGGCCAAATTTGACCAAACTCGGCCACAATCATCATTGGAGTATCTAGTTTTAAAAAATGTATCCGATGACCCCACTTACTAACCAAGATGGCCTACATGGCTAAAAATAGAACATAGGAGTAAAATGCAAGTTTTGTCTATTATTTTGAAAACCTTTATTAATAGAGAAAATCTGACAAGTGCAGAAATGTTTAAAATGTTGAGCTCTACCAATTGTTCATTTACGTCAAAATTGTCAGACGACTTCATATAGGAGTTATTGCCCTTGAATGACAAATTTTGCCATTTATTTTCATTTTTGCCTATTATCTTGAAAATTATAATAGATAGAGCGAAACTTTAAATAGCAAAAATGATCAGCAAGACAAGTTCTACAAATAAGTATCATGGTCGAAATCGTACGACGACTCCTTATTAGAGTTATTGCCCTTTGATGACGATTTGTACCAATTTTTTGCCTTTTTGCCTTATATCTTAAAAATTATAATAGATAGATAGAAAATTAAAAAGCACACATGATCAGCAAGACAAGATCTACAATTAAGACAATATAGATGAAATCGTACGACGACTCCTTATTGGAGTTATTGCCTTTTAATGACAATTTTTACCATTTTTTTTTTGCGTTTTGCTTTATACATACATGTGCATGTATGTTACAAATTATAATAGATAAATAGACACTTAAAATCACAAAAATTATCAGCAAGGCAAGATCTACTAACAAGTTAAATTTTGCCGATATAGTTAGTAGACTGTCACTCTTTATAGGAGTGATTGCCCTTAAATGAGGATTTTTTTTACCCTCTTTTGTGTTTTGAGCAAAAACTAAAGAAGATAGAGGGACACTAAACAGACTAAATGATCAGCAATACAAGATCAACAAAACAGATTTTT
This sequence comes from Mytilus californianus, assembly GCF_021869535.1. Classification (NCBI taxonomy): domain Eukaryota; kingdom Metazoa; phylum Mollusca; class Bivalvia; order Mytilida; family Mytilidae; genus Mytilus; species Mytilus californianus. Next base: position 6,117,986 of record NW_026262615.1, read on the forward strand.
GTCATGAATTCTATTCTCGTCTACAATGTTGGAGATTGTCCTTTGTTGAATATTCACATAGACCAAGGTGAGCGACACAGGCTCTTTAGAGCCTCTAGTTGTGTTTTTGCCTAATATCTGAAAAACTATAATAGATAGATAGAAACTTAACTAAGCAAACATGATCAGCAAAACTTGATCTTCAAATAAGTCAAGTAGCCGAAATCATTAGTTGACTCCTTAAGAGTACTTGTTTTTTAGTGATGATTTTTCCAATATTTTACGTTTTTCCTACTACCTTCAAAACTATACAAGATAGACACTTTAAATAGCAAAAGTGATCAGCAAGACAAGATTAACAATTTTTAAAATTTTGCCGAAATTGTTGGTTTGCTCTTTATAGGAGGGATTGCCTTAATTGATTTTTTTACTGTTTTTTTTTGTGTTTTGGGCAAAAGCTAAAAGCTGTAGGTTTTACAACCCTTGGTAAGATATAAGTGGATTTTAATTGGTTCATGATCGCAAGTCCTTCAACTGTCTGATAGCTGTAGTCACTCATTGTGCAACTAACTAGAAATGAAATTTGCTCTTTCATAATCATAGTGATTGTGGGTAATTTTATTGGTTTGTACACCAAAACGAAAATAATTTCTTACCATTGGTTGGATAACTATTGTTATGGATGTTGTCAATTACTCAACATATTGCCACTTATTATCACTATATCAGACCTTCTGCTACTAATCTGATTTACCAGAAATTTTGGTCAAACAATGAATGCATAACTGTGGTAAAAATATGAATAGAGTTAAGAATGGGTTATACTTAAATGAGACGGCAACCTTACAACAAAAATAACCAAAAGACATCTAAAGGGTGACATACTGTCATGACACTATATAGTTGTCTATACAATATGGCAAACTCTAAAAGGGGCCTCTGTGGCGGAGTGGTTCTAAGTAGTTCAACTATACTTATCACTAGCCTCTCCACACTGAGCTTGGGAGTTCAATTCCCCCTAAGTGGCAGATGCGTTTGACTGTAATCATAATTTAATTGGATTGTCAGATTTCCTGCCAAAGGTTGATGTTTTTTTCTGGGCACTCTGTCTTCTTGACCAATAAAGACTGACTGCAACGATATATCCAACCATGCTGAAAGTGGCTTTAACACCAATCAATCAATCAATCAATCAAACTCTAAATCAGTCAGGGAGCCTCTGTGGCCAAGTGGTCTAAGTAATTAATCTACTGTTACACTAGCCTGTTAACACTGAGGTTGTGAGTTCGAACCTAGAATCGATGTGGCACGTGAGTTTGACTCCAATCTTAATTAACTAGGATTGTCAGTTTTCGTGCCCATGGTCAGTGGTTTTCTCAGGGTACTTCAGCTGCCTTCACCAATAATAACTGACCACCACAATATAGCTAACATTGCTTAAAGTGGCGTTAAACACCAGCAATCAATCAAACAATCATCTAAATTGACTACAGTATATAGATAGATGTATGTAGGAAGATTTTTTTCATCCGTTGTTACTATGGGAAAAGCTTTTGAGTTACTTCTGGTAAATACCAAATTGAATGAGCAGGTTAGTGTATCCTGGAATGTTTAGTGCAGAAAGGTCATTTGTTCTATTACCTGAAGGTCATAATAATGTTGAAATTGACATACACAATTATTTGGACAAAATCATTATTGCAAAAATAAAATGATTTTTATGCCCCCGCCATAGCGGAGGGGGCAATAAGTTTTACCCTTGTCCGTCTGTACGTCCGTACGTCCCAAAGTTGGTTTCCGTTCTCTAACTTTAGTTTGCCTCAACCAAATGTTATGAAACTTATACACAATGCTTATTACTACAAAACACAGATCAAGTTAGAATATTGGTGGCGTCACTTTAACCGTTTTAGTGTTATGCCCCTTTCCAAATGAAAAAAATTGCTGAATTTTTCGTTCTGTTCTCTAACTTTAGTTTGCCTCAACCAAATGCTATGAAACTTATACACAATGCTTATTACCACAAAATACAGATCAAGTTTGAATGTTGGTGGTGTCACTTAAACCGTTCTAGAGTTATGCCCCTTTACAAATGTAAAAATTTTGTTTCCGTTCTCTAACTTAAGTTAGCCTCAACCAAATGTTATGAAACTTATACACAATGCTTATTACAACAAAACTCAGATCAAGTACAAATTTGGGTAGCGTCACTTTTACCGTTCTTCAGTTCTTTTCCTTTATAACTTCATACGATATGCAAGCGTGGGCATCATCTGTATCCCATGGACACATTCCCCATTTATTTTGAAATGGAAATATTTTAAAAAGCTTTAACAAAGTAAGCAGTGCAAAGTGATATTAAGTCTATACATCATCAGAAAATTATTTGCTGTTTAAAATAAAAATGTATATATTTTTTACAAGAACTAGAATACTTTTTGCCATACTTTTCTGTGATTGATTAGTTACTTTTACAAATGTGTATATGTTCATAATTTTGTAAAAGTAGCATTGATCATACATTTGTATAATGGGCCTTGTATGAGAAGTTATTATAAAATTACAAAATGTTTATTATTTTGTTTTTAGAGCCAAATGAAGAATTGAGTGGCGATCCTCTTAGTTGCCCGCTTTTGGAAAACGTGAATGAGCCATTGTTTCCTGTGTCAGAACAAGAAACTCGTAAGTTCTCAAGTTCTAGACAACCATTAGGTTAAACATCCCTGGGTAAGATATAAGTGGTTTTCAATTGGTCCATGAACACAAGTCATAACACTGTTTGTTAGCTGTAGTCAATCATTGTTCAACTAACTACAAAGGAAATTTGCTCTTTCATAATCATGGTGATTGTGAGTAATTTTATTGGTTTGTACACCAAAGTGAAAATTATTTTATACCATTGGTTAGATATTTATTGTTATGGATGTTGTCAATTACTCAACATATAGCCACTTATTATCACTATACCATACCTTCTGCTACTAATCTGATTTACCAGAAATTTTGGTCAAACAAACAATGTGCAACTGTAGTGAAAATTGGAATAAAGGTTAATATGGGTTATACTTAAATGAGACACTACCTTACAACAAAAACAACCAAAAGACATCAAAAGACAATAGACAGCTGTCTATACAATATTTCAAACTCTAAAAGGGACCTTTGTGGCAGAGTGGTCTAAGTAGTTCAACTTCTGTATCACTAGCCTCTCAACACTGAGCTTGGGAGTTCAAGTCCCCAACGTGACAGATGCATTTGACTGTAATCATAATTGACTTGGATTGTCAGATTTCCTGCCAAAAGTTGATTTTTTCTGGGCACTCTGGCTGCTTAACAAATAAAGACTGACTGCCACGAAATATCTTACCATGCTGAAAGTGGCTTTAACACCAATCAATCAATCAATCAATTAAACTCTAAATCAGCCAGGGAGCCTCAGTGCCCAAGTGGTCTAAATAATTAATCTACTGTTACACTAGCCTGTTAACACTGAGGTTGTGAGTTCGAACCTAGAATGTGGCATGTGAGTTTGTCTCCAATCTTAATTAACTTAAGGATTGTCAGTTTTCGTGCCCATGGTCAGTGGTTTTCGCAGGGTGTTTCAGCTGCCTTCACCAATAATAACTGACCACCACAATAGAGCTAACATTGCCTAAAATGGCATTAAACACCAGCAATCATCTAAATTGTCTACAGTATATAGATGGATGTATGTAGGAAGATATAGAATTTTTCATCCGTTAAAAGAAAAATAATATTTTAACCATTACTATGGAAAAACCTTTTGAGTTACTTCTAGTAAATACGAAATTTTTCAAGCCTTAAAGCTAATCAAATTATTGTTTATTAAAAATTTGAAATTATTCAAGACTTTCCAAACTAGGTTACTTTTACTGATAAATGAGCAGGTTGGTGTATCCTCGAATGTTTAGTGCAGAAAGGTCATTTGTGATATCACTTGAACGTCATAATAATGTTAATATAGACCTCATTGGGCAAAATTATTATTGGAAACTAAAACATTTTTTTTTCTAAATGCAAATTTAACAAAGTAAGCAGTGCAAAGTGATATTAAGTCTATACATCATCAGAAAATTATTTGCTGTTTAAAATAAAAATGTATATATATATAGAAGGATATATGTAGGAAGATATAGAATTTTTTTTTTTAAACGAAAAATATAATTTTAACCGTTACTATGGAAAAACCTTTCGATTTGAATTTTTCAAAGCCTTAAAGCTATACAAATTATTGTGCATTAAAAATTTGAAATTACTGAAGACTTTCAAAACTGTTACTTTTGCTGATAAATGAGCAGGTTGATTTATCCTGGAAATTTTAGTGCAGAAAGGTCACTTGTGATATCAGTTGGACATTATACTAATGTTGAAATAGACATATTTGGACAAAATAATTATGGGAAAATAAAACAATTTATTTTTAACTGCAAATATGTAAACAACTTTAACAAAACAAGCAGTGCAAAGTGATAATAAGTCTATACGTCATCGGAAAATTATTTGCTGTTTAAATAAAAAAAAATATATTTTTTACAAGAATTAGAATACTTTTTGCCATACTTTTCTGTGATTGGTCAGTTACTTTTACAAATGTGTATATGTTCATATTTTATTAAAAGAAGCATTTATCTTATAATGTATATAAGTTATTATAAAATTGCAAAATATTTTTTATTTTGTTTTAGAGTCAGAGGAAGAATTGTGTAGTGATCCTTTTAATTGCCAGCTTTTTGGTAATTTGAATGAGCCATGGATTCCTGTGTCAGAACTAGAAACTTTTAAGTTTTCAAATATTACAAAACCGTTAGGTTTAACATCAATGGGTAAGATATAAGTGGTTTTTAATTGGCCCATGAACACAAGCAGGGCCGTAGCTACCCATGAAGCATGACAGCACGTACATCCACGTCGTTTTCACAAAAAAAACAACAAAAAAACTTGTCAAGTCATAACACTGTTTGTTAGCTGTAGTCAATCATTGTTCAACAAACTAGAAAGGAAATTTGCTCTTACATAATCATATTGATTGTGAGTAACTTTATTGGTTTGTACACCAAAATGAACAAGTATTCACATAATGAAAATTATTTCATATCGTATACCATTGGGTGGATAACTATTGTTATGGATGTTGTCAATTACTCAAAATAAAGCCACTTTCATTTATCACTATATCAGACCTTCTGCTGCTAATATGATTTACCAGGAATTTTATTAAAACAAAGTCTGTGTAACTGTCGTAAAAATATGAATAGAAATAAGTATCGGTTATACTTCAATGAGACAGCAACCTTACAACAAAAATAACCAAATAGACGTTAGAGGGTGACATACTGTCATGACAATAGACAGCTGTCTATACAATATGTCAAACTCTAAAAGACAGGCGAACGATACCAAAAGGACATTCAAACTCATAAGTAGAAAATAACTGACAACGTCATGGCAAAAAAAAAAGAGCAACAGTACACAAAACACATATCTAAATAGTCCACAGTTTTCAAATGAATGTATGGAGAATGTTATAAATGTTTCTTGTGTTTAAATGTCGATTATGATTTTGATAGGACGTCATAAAAATGTTAAAATTGACACATTTGACCAAAAAACTATAATTATGCACATACTATTTGGACAAAAAAGGTTTTAGCAAATAAAACAGAATATTTTATATTTTCAACAGCAAACAGTCTGCAAACAGTGCAAAATTAAATTGAGGCTCTTTACAGCATTGCAAAATTAAATGCTGTTTAAAATAAAAAAAGAAGATACTTTTAAAAAGAGCTGGAATACTTTTGCCATATATTTCATTGATTGATCAGTTACTTGAGAAATGCATATGTGTTCATAATTTAATAGAATACATATTATCATAAACTGGACCTTGTATGAGAAAATATTATTAATTTATCTGTGCAAGTACAAAACCAAAACAAACAAAAAACAAAACAATTTTTAGCTATTAAAATCTATGTGACTACTCAGTTAATTTGGTCTGCTATAAACTAAATCAATTTCACCTAGTTACTAAATATTTTCTAATATTTTTTCCTTAGCTGATAACAGTGAGCAGGATAAAGATTGCTCGGAAAAAGTGGTTTACTTGTGGCAAGGAGTTATTGATTCAGTATTAAAAACATATCTGGAGAACTCGGCATTGAGAAACCAAATGGTGTTTTGTGAAATATCTGGGGCAGAAGCATATACAAAGACAAACTACTGTGAAATAGAAACTATCTCTCTTCATAAAGATCTAAATACTTATATAGTTGGACTTGCAAAAAATAAAAAAGAGATAGGCGACTATGAATTAGCTACATCTAAAAAATTAAAAACGTTATGTCTTGTTAATGTGGAGAAGGGAGATAAAACAAACAAAAAAGTACTAATTCAGCTAATATTGGTTACGGAAACTGGGGAATGTTTGGGAAAAGGATGGACAGGTAAAGCAGTTGAGGCAGTTAAAGATGAAACAGGAGAAGAAAAAGCTCTAAAGTTTTTGCCCAAAAGTGTAAAATCACATTACGAGGTATTAGCTATGTTGGATGTCCATAAACAAAGTGATAAAATTTCTCCAAAATTATTCTGTATAACAGAATACAATTCAAAAGAATTGCAAATATTTATGGAGAAAATATCAAATTGTATCTCTTTACTAGATGTGATGGACCGTCATATTGGAGAAATATTCAAAAATGATGCAATTTTAGGGAAAAAATTTATTTATTTTCTTTTTTCCAAATTGTTGTCAAATGTTGACACAATCCACTGTTCAGGATGGTGTCACGGAGATTTAAACTTTGGTAACATCTTAATTGAGTTTACAGAACGAAATAACCCTGAAAATATTTTTGTTAGAATAGTTGACTATGGTAACGCCAACAAATTCAGCGATAAAAGTAAAGAAGTCGATTACAGGGACATATGGTGTCGTGTGCTAAGATTAGCTAAAAGTTGTACCAGCTCACGTGAAGGAAGAAATTTTTATGAAGAAATCATGGCTATAAAAGCTAAGACAGAACCCATTGTTGAAAGACTAGAGGAGCTTAAAAGATATGGGAAGGGATTTGTTTTAAAAAAAGAAGACTTTTTAAAAGTTACAGAAATATTTCTTAAAATACTTTCTGCTAAGAGGATGAATACTTCAAACAATAAATATAAAATAGGAAAAATTAACCCAATCATGTCTAATCCTCATACTATCATGACTGCAGAACCAAGTTCATCTATTCCATTGAATGCATCGAGAGTACCTGGTAATGATGAAATCGACCAGTTAAATGGTGCTAATTGTGTTGTAACGGATGATAAAGTAATTTATGCACCTTCAGGTAATTTCATTTAACAAATTATATTTATTGTCCTCTGCGCAACGCGCTGCGAGGGGGGAAATACCGGGCGTCCTTCCATCCTATCTTAATAGCGCTCTCACATGTATAATTCTTGCCAGATTTTTATGAAACTTATATCATAGGTTTATATCAGCAATGTCTTAGACGAGTTCGAAAATCAGTGCCGATCAATAATTTTTAAAAGACGAATGCGCCTTGGAAACTTAATTATGTGGAAAATTGCATCGTCGTCATCGTCTTTCATTTTTTACATTTTGAGCTTCTTCTAGAGAACCACTGAATGGAATGAAACCAAACATGGCATGAATGTCCCTTATGAGGTGCTGACCAAGTGTTGTTACTTTGTAGCTGATTCATCATCTAAGATGGCCACCAGCCGGGGACCTCGTTTAACATAGGACCCTATGGACAATACATACAAATGTCTTCTTTTAGAGAACTACTGAATGGAATGAAACCAAACATGGCATGAATGTTCTTTATGAGGTGCTGACCAAGTGTTAGTACCTTGAATCCCATCCATCATCCAAGATGGCCGCCAGAGAGGGACTTAGTTTAACATAGGGCCCTATGGGAAATGCATACAAATGTCTTCTTTTAGAGAACCACTAGATGGAATGAAATAAAACATGGCATGAATGTTCCTTACGAGATGCTGACCAAGTGTTGTTACTTTGTAGACGATCAATCATCCAAGATGGCCGCCAGCGGGGACTTAGTTTAACATAGGACCTGTTGGAAATACATACAAATGTTTTCTTTTAGAGAACTACTGAATGGAATGAAACCTCCGTGTTGAAGACCGTACTTTGACCTATAATGGTTTACTTTTATAAATTTTGACTTAGATGGAGAGTTGTCTCATTGGCACTCATACCACATCTTCTTATATCTATGGCATGAATGTTCCTAATGTGGTGCTGGCCAAGTGTTGTTACTTTGTAGCCAATCAATCATCCAAGATGGCTGCCAGCAGGGAACTTAGTTTAACAAAGGACCCTATGAGAAATATATACAAATGTCTTCTAGAAAACCGTTATAAGGTTTATAGGAAATTTTTTTTCTGAGACAAGTGCCTGTGGTAAAATGGCATAAAAAGGCACACAAATACCCTCCCGATGGCGCTAGAAAAATGATCCACAACTATTTTGATTTGTTACAGCACTTTTTATTAACTGCAACATCTGCTGAATCTATACGTCTAAAATTAAGAAGAACTCATTGCAGGGTTGGCAAAAACCCAGGTTTTATGAGTATTGCCCAGCCCAGTGGGAAATACTGGGAAAACCTGTGTTTTACTGGGTTTTACTGGGTAATACTGGGAAATACTGGGTAATATAAAATACTGGCATGAATTTTAAAGAGAATTCAGTGATCAAACACAAATGCAATACATTTAAGATATTTATAAACATATTTTGATTTATAAATAAGTTTACTTGTTTGAGAGTCTTATAATACAAGTGTATACATATGAGAAAGTATTATTCTAGCAACTCTGAGACAAGTGTACATGAAGACACATTAGGTAAATATTAATGGAAAAAGCCTTTCTCAATAATTCTCCTCAAAATCAATTAAATCACCCTTCTGTCTAGATTGGTCAAACTGTTAACATAAAGCCAAAGAATTCATTTTTAGCTCACCTGGCCCAAAGGGCTAAGTGAGCTTTTCTCATCACTTGGCGTCCGGCGTCGTCGTCGTTAACTTTTTACATTTTGAACTTCTTCTAGAGAACCAATGATGAATGAAACCAAACATGGCATGAATGTTCCTTATGAGGTGCTGACCAAGTGTTGTTACTTTGAAGCCAATCCATCATCCAAGATGGCCACCAGCGGGGGACTTAGTTTAAGATAGGACCCTATGGGAAATACATACAAATGTCTTCTTTTAGAGAACCACTAAATTGAATGAAACCAAACATGGCATGAATGTTCCTTATGAGGTGCTGACCAAGTGTTGTTACTTTGAAGCCGATCCATAATCCAAGCTGGCCACCAGCGGGGGCTTACTTTAACATAGGACCCTTTGGGAAATACATACAAATGTCTTCTTTTAGAGAACCACTGAATGGAATGAAACCAAACATGGCATGAATGTTCCTTATGAGGTGCTGACCACGTGTTGTTACTTTGAAGCCGATCCATAATCCAAGATGGCCACCAGCGGGGGCTTACTTTAACATAGGACCCTTTGGGAAATACATACAAATGTCTTCTTTTAGAGAACCACTGAATGGAATGAAACCAAACATGGCATGAATGTTTCTTTTGAGGTGCTGACCAAGTGTTGTTACTTTGAAGTCGATCCATAAACCAAAATGGCCGCCAGCGGGAGACTTAGTTTAACATAGGACCCTTTGGGACATACATACAAATGTCTTCATTTAGAGAACCACTAAATTGAATGAAACCAAACATGGCATGAATGTTCCTTATGAAGTGCTGACCAAGTGTTGTTACTTTGAAGCCGATCCATCATCTAAGATGGCTGCCAGCTGGGGAAAATGTTTAACAAAGGACCCTATAGACAATACATACAAATGTCTTCTTTTAGAGAACCACTGAATGAATTGAAACCAGACATGGTATGAATGTTCCCTATGAGGTGCTGACTAAGTGTTGTTACTTTGAAGCTGATCCTTCATCCACAATGGCCGCCAGCGGGGGGACTTTCTTTAACATAAGACCCTATGGGAAATACATACAAATGCTTCTTCTACAGGTGCACTGAATGAAATGAAACTAAACATGGCATAAATGTTTCTTATGAGGAGCTGATGAAGTGTTACTACTTTGTTGCCGATTTACTGTTCAAGATGGCCACCAGGATTTTTTATTAAATTACAGGGACAATATTAAATCAAATTTGGCCTCACTCATTATTAGGGTATCTGTTATGATTTTAATCTATTTTTACATGATTTCCAAAACCAAAGTAGAATCAGGTGAGCGACACAGGCTCTTGAGAGCCTCTAGTTTTAAATATACATAACTAATATTAAGAATTAACAATTACAAGTAGGAAAAAATACTTTTAAATTATTTATATGTACATCACTAATTAATAAGTAATTATTCAGATTAGAACACAGATATAATCAGCCTTCTCATTTCTATAAGTGTTAATGACCCTGTAGTTTATTTAGCAATATAATTGCATAGCATTTTAAATTTACAATTCACTTGAACACTGCAATAAAATGGATTTTTTTCAAAGTTTGGATCATTGAAACAATGCTTGGAAATTTGGAAATTAACAAGGTATCTTTAAATGTATCTTGTATTCTGCCTACACAGAATAAGTGGAGAAGAGAATGAAATTGAATTTTCAATCTTCTAGAAATGACTCTCAATGGTTATCTGTATAAAATGTCTATATTTAGCTTTAATACTATGAAACTACAACAAGACTTTACTATTTCGGGTTGAAATAAGCTTAAAAAATCATATTGCCCAGTATTGCCCAGTATTATCCGTTTCTGGGAGTATTGCCTAGCCTGGGAAAACCCGGGTTTTCCCGCCTGGGTTTTCCTGGGCGAGTAATACTTTGCCAATCCTGAATCTTCAATCTGCACTTTTCGTATAAAAAGTAGTTGCTGAATTGCTTTTAGTTTCCGAGATAAAATACAAACGCACAAAAGACAAAGAAAAGACAGGTCAACAACCCGGAAACAGGGAAGTTGGGAGACGGCAAACTTCAATTGTTAAAATATTTTTATAATTATTATTACCATAGATGAAACATACGTTTTTTCTTTGAAATGTGCAATTAATTTCTATAAAAATAAAAATAAAATATTTGACGATATGCTCAAGTTTTCCCGTTTTCTTGGACATGTTGGAAGATTCCAATATATACGAGGTCGTACAGGCAAGATAACAGAGATGAAAATTACCCGAAAACTGGTTGGCGAACAAAAATAATAAGAGATAAATATCCTAGCAATACACTACCCCTCCTACGCAGTACTACAAATTTTGTATACCAATGTATTAATTGCCAAGTATTTTCATGTTCAAACCCTCAAGTACCGGAGTGAACTATACCAACTATATTGAAGATGGAAGAAAGCATGTGATGCAACTTGAACCAGGAAAAAAATCTACCATCATCTCATATGGATTTATATTTTTATCAAACCTATCGTGTATTCTTGTGACAGTAATTATACCCATCACTACAAACCAGTAAAAGTCTGAAATGGCCTATATCTGTACTGGACTGTACTGATTTTTACTCGACCAGTCTGAATTGGTCTGAAATTTACTTGATAATACTCGACTGTAGTCTGAACCATACTTAACAGTCTGAAGTTGTACTCGACCAGTACTTAACCATTTTAGACACGTCTGAACCATGCTCGACCTAGTCTGAACCATGCTCGACCTAGTATGAACCATACTCGACCTAGTCTGAATCATGCTCGACCTAGTCGGAACCATACTCGACCAAGTCTTAATCAACCTAGACCTATTTTTTGTATCTATCTATTGTATTTCATCAATTTGGGAACGAAATTAAAAATATATTCAATATAGCATTGAAACCAAAATTTCACAATAAACATAATATAACTTCAACACCATATTCATCAACACTTATATACATACATATATATCACCTTTAAAATAAAAATAAAACAAGCTGATTAGATAATCTCAAAACTGAATTGTGACCAATATTTTCAATGTTATTCAAAAAATTTTTGAATGTTTCAGATATATTTTATGGTTACTGGACAATTTTCACCACTAACCTAATTAAGCCTAGTATAGATTTATGGTGTCAGTTGAGTTTAGTTAATAATGCAGTGAACATTTTTGTTATTAAAATATATATAAAATAGCATATAAAGCAACTTGATAAATTTAAAAAATGACACCTTTGTTTTGTTAAACCAAGAATTTAATATAATCATGATAATAGAACTTCCATAGTAATCCTGTGATAAAATTTTAAAAAAGGAAATGTGTTCCAAAGTTACAGTAAAAATTTATTTCAATTAAATTTAGATAATTTTTGTCAAAATTAAAGACATGGCATACAAGAAGCACTTTAATAAGCCTCAGTACATGTATGTTTTACAGGTAAAAAGAAAGCCCTATTTTTCTTAAACTTATGTATTACTTTTCTAGTGAATTCAAAAGGCCTTGTGATTTAAGTTTCACAGGATGTTGCAATTTTGAATGAATGTTATTTAGAATTTAATACTCTCTGACCAGGTGTGATCTTTTTCATGAGTTTGCCCAAAGCAGGAGGTATTACTTTATACTTCACCACTAATCAGAAGAACGATTTTATTAATTTCTTTAATTTTTGTCCCTTTTTGATATAAATTGTATATAATATATCCCAAATTATAATAATAGATATATTTCTAAAATAAGGTAAAACAGTTTCAGTGATTTTGTTGGCTGTTGTTACCTCATTGAAAAGATAATTATATAACTATTGTACATTTTTTGTATGTAACCATGAAACCTATGTAGTTTTTATTTAGGAATTTAGGAAAATTAATTAAAAAAAAAAACACATGCCAAATAAGAAGCACCTTAATAAGGTTTAATTACCCTCAGTATAGGTGTGGTTTTAGGTAAAAGAAAATCTTTTTTTAACAAAACTCTAAAACTTTAAAATTAATATAATTAAATTATTACAGAAGATAATTTGATTTAACTATCTATATTTGATAAATCTGAGAATCATGTAAGAATGTAAAAATCTGTTTTTATAATACATCTTTATTTTATTGTGGCTGTTGTCATGTCAGTTAAAAAGAAATTTATTTTAACAGTTAAAATTTAGAAAAAGTAGAGGTTTTTTGGTCAAGTATGGTTCAGACTGGTCGAGTATTGTTCAGACCTTTGGTCGAGTATGGTTTAGACTGAAAAAAATAGGTCGAGTACAGGTCGAGAATGGGTTAAGACTGTTTCAGACTGGTCGAGTAATAGTTCAGACAATTTTCAATGGCAAAGATAAGGGTCAAGTACAAATCAGTACAGTCGAGTATGGTTAAGACTGGGGTCGATTAATGTCGAGTAAAACTCAGACCAATTCAGACTGGTCAAGTCGAGTACAGATATAGGCCATTTCAGACTTTTACTGGTCTGTAGTACATGCTTTAAAAAAGTGGGGTATACTGTTTTACCTCTGTCTGTCTCTCGGTCCATCCGTCTGTCCGTCCGTCCATCCGTCTGTACGTCCCAAAGTTGGTTTTTTTTCTCTAACTTTAGTTTGCCTCAACCAAATATTATGAATCTTATACATAATGCTTATTACCACGAAACAGAGATCAAGTTTGAATATTGGTGGCGTCGCTGCAAACGTTCTAGAGTTATGCCCCTTTACATTTGGAAAAATTGCTGAATTTTTCGTTTCTGTTCTCTAACTTTAGTTTGCCTCAACCAAATGTTATGAAACTTATACACAATGCTTATTACCACATAATACAGATCAAGTTTGAAATTGGGTGGCTTCACTTATACTGTTCTTGAGTTATGCCCCTTTATAAACATAAAAATTGCTGAATTTTTTATTTCCATTCTCTAACTTTAGTTTGCCTCAACTAAATATTATGAAACTTATACACAATGCTTATTACCTCATAATACAGATCAAGTTCGAAATTAGGTGGCTTCATTTATACAGTTCTTGCGTTATGCTCTTTAGAAACATAAAAATTGCTGAATTTTTCATTTCCATTCTTTATCTTTAGTTTGCCTCAACTAAATGTTATGAAACTTATACACAATTCTTATTACCACATAATACAGATCAAGTTTGAAATTGGGTGGCATCACTTTTATGGCTCTCAAGTTATGCCCCTTTCTTAACATAAAAATTGCTGATTTTTTCGTTTCCGTTCGCTAACTTAAGTTTGCCTCAACCAAATGTTATGACACTTATACACAATGCTTATTACCTCAAAATACAGATCAAGTTTAAATTTTGGTGGTGTCACTTTTACCGTTCTATAGTTATGCCTGTTTACAAATATGGAAATATTGCTGAATATTTCGTTTCTCAATCTGTTCTCTAACTTAAGTTAGCCTTAACCAAAAGTTATGAGACTTATACTCAATACTTATTACCACAAAACTCAGATCAACTACAAATTTGATTAGCGTCACTTTTCCCGTTCTTCAGTTATGTGCCTTTATAACTTTATATGATATGAAAGCGGGGGCATCATCTGTGTCCCATGGACACATTCTCCATTTTTTTTTCCATTTTAATAATACTTAAAGTGTATACTATACACATTTAATATATACTATATATCATGTATATAATCTCAGTTATTGAAATATTGTGTAATTGATTATACATCTGAAAAGAATAAATCTAACGGTGAATGTGTAAATAAATAAATGAAAAAAATGCCTCATTTCCTTAAAACAGACCCACCTGAAGTACTAGCAGTTGACCATCAAAGATAACAACTAGAAAATACTGAAACCAAGGAAAAGTACAAATCATACATTAAAGGTAAATAATTTTGCTAACCACACATCTGGTCAATTTCATTATAGGCAGAACAACTGTTATACCTCATCAGTATTTGAAGTAGTATTTCATATCTGTATATGGTATTTAGCTATTTTGATTTGGATTGCAGATCTTTGAATGATTCATTTAATTTGTAAACTTAAAAGATTCTATAGACACCCATCTATTGTTGAAGACTTAATATTGCTGTCAAGATGTCTTTTGTCATTTGGTTGCTGTCTCATTGAAGTTTAATGTTTCACATCCCCTTTTTTCATCCTAAATTTTTATATTTTTTCAAATAATAATACTTGCTTACTGCCTAATTCTAAACAATGATATAAACATATTATACATGTACCAATCATACCTGAAAGGTTATTAAAAAAGTAAAAAGAGACTTGTGTTATAAATTTAAACACTCCTTTAATTTTTTGTATTTGTTGGATTGTTGTCTCATTGACATAAAAACCAACTTAATTCCACTTTGAACAACATCATCAGAAATTTTTATAATCTTGTACTAGAAAAACAATAATTACATTGTTACTGACCAGTAATATGGTATAGTTTAGGGAAAGTACAAATTTCAGGGTTTTTTAAGGTAGGTTTTAGTCTAATTACAACTGAACATTACTGCTATTTTTCAAACAATCTTATAACATGTATAAAATGGTCAACTGAAATTTCAAAAAATATTTAAAAAAACACTGGAAATTGCCCATTATGAAAAAAATCAATCCCACCACAGTATTATCATTATTTACAATCTCAATGTCATATTTTACCATAAAAAAATAACATTTTCAAGAATTGTTGACCAATAAATCTTATAAACATGTTTTGTTGAATGCACACAAGTGACCTTAGTGTGCTATTTTTAAAGATTATTATTATTATACAGACAAAGTTACTGCATGCAGCATCTGGTATTTTAGAATTTAAAACATAAATTTGCATGTAGCTATTTTTCTAGTTTGAAGGAATTCAAATTTGTTTTTTTTTTTTAAATAGAAAATCCCGGTGAGAACAAATGTTGGTGAAAACTCAGTATAATAATAAATTTTACTAAGTTTATACTTTTTTATGCTTCAGCATCGTGTAGAAAGAAGAAGACATTCGATCTCTTTGTCCAAACTACTTGGCCCATCATCAGATGTGGATGACTGCATTAAGTACAGGGAATTGAAGCTAAAACACCCCGGTCATAAATCCTTTATATTGGCTTTTGATCAATCTTTCTCTAGGCTACAGATTCAGGTCAGCAAGAAATATTAGGAGAGACACAAAAGGTGATGGAAAGGAGAACAGGGAGAATCTGTTAGCTGACAAAGAGATTGCACAAAAGCTGTTTGATCACTGGGGAATGTACTACTTTTAATGTCCAGTGCACTAAATAATAATTCTGGGATGTTACATATAAAATAATTTTACCAAATGTCATACCTACTAAAGTTATAAAATAAGGAGATGTGGTATGATTGCCAATGATACAATTATCTATGATTGACCAAAAGGACATGGATGTAAGCAGCTATCGGTCACTGTGCAGCGCAAGAAATTTGAGGGAAAAAAATATTCTAAATTTTACGCATACTACATTTTTTCACTAAAGTTATTTCTTAAAACATTCAATGTATATGCAAGTTAAGTAAGTTATGTATCATATACTTTAGTTTGAATTTATATTTTAAGTTCAGACAAATTAAAATTTTTTTTTTAGCCTCATGGCAGGTGTTTAATGTCAAGTGGCAAATATTACATGCATATTAGGACTAGAACATGTTATATGAATATGAACCCTGCTTTGTATTATTATCAATAACAGAGCTACATTTATGTACATTTAGTAGTGAATTAATTAATTATACAATTGTATAATAAGCACTTTAATATGTAAATTGGTGCACTGGACATTTTTATATAAATGTGCACCCTTAATGGCTTGGATTCCAAGGCTATTTTCATAAAGGCAAAATACATAAAAGGGGAAGGGGGCATGAATAGAAGCTTCATCCTAATTTCCTTTTCAAAACAGTGAATACATTTTCAGCCTCATTACCTGTACTTAAGTTACCGCCATGAGGTTTATACCAAGTTTCCATTAACATCAGGATGATATCACTGTCAGGAGATGACAGAAATTTACCAAATATGACTTAACAACATCATTTACCGGATATGACACAGCAATTCACTGGATTTGACAACAATAAATGGATATGACTTGACTCAATAATGTACTTTACATTAATATTATCCTTTCTAAAAAAAAGGTAATGCTAATCTTTGCAATTTTATCACATATCCAGGTGATGCTTAAAATATCTAGTCATAAAAAATATGTTATATAAAACAGTATCATAGTAGGTTGGCCATAGGGTTGGTCATGTGATTTATTATGATCTGTACAGTTTTGAACTAATTATGACTAGTATTTTTCTTATCATCTAGGATTTCATAAATATTCTGCTAAATTTCTAGCTTTTTATAAATAATGTTAATGTCTGTAATCATTGATAATGTTTAAACATTTTAAAGTTTTGTACACTGTTTTTGTGTGCATTAAAAATTTCTCCTTTCAAATAGTAAAGTTTAAAAAATAATCTAATATAAATCCAGATTAAAAAAATAATAAAATAATTCAAAGCACCAGAAATTGCAAAAAGGGCCAACAATAAAATCATAATGACTGGCAATATAACAAAATACCCCAAATTTTTATTCAAGTTGCAATTTAAATTTGTTTTGTTTCAAAGAAGGTGTAATAAAAACAGTGGTTTTAAAGAAGAAGTAATAAACAAAGTGGTTTCAGAGAAGATGTAAATGACATTTAAGGGTTTTCTTGCTGTGTAAAATTCTCCATGCTTCATTTCATGCCATATTCTGTATTGCATTATTTCATCAGTCCAAGTCAAGCACCTTCAGGAAATTCTGATATTAAATGAAACTGATTTTGTTCTCTCCTTGGATAAAAGTTATTTATAAAGTAAATGATAAATATGTGAATAAGTCATGTTTTTTTTAAATTAAACAGGTCAATGATTTTAGCTCACCGGGGCCCGAAGGGCCCCATGTGAGCTTATGCCATGACATGGCGTCCGTCGTCGTCCGTCGTCTGTCGTCGTCGTCGTAAACTATTTCAAAAATCTTCTCCTCTGAAACTATTGGGCCAAATACCTTCAAACTTTAAATAAATGTTTCTTAGGGTATCTAGTTTATAAATTGTATCCAAAGTTTTGATCCATCGACAAACATGGCCGCCATGGCTAAAAATAGAACATAGGGGGCAAATGCAGTTTTTGGCTTATATCTCAAAAGCTAAAGCTTTTAGAGCAAATCTGACACGGGGTAAAATTGTTCAATTGGTCAAGATCTATCAGCTCTTAAATTATCGGACAAATCGTAAAACCCATTATTGGGTTGAACAAAATTTTGCAGTTTTTTGTTATTATTTTGAATTTTATTTTAGATATATATAAACTGTAAGCAGCAATAATGTTCAGCAAAGTAAGATCTACAAAAAAGTTTATTAGACCATAATTGTCAATTGACTCCTTAAGGAGTTATTGCCCTTTAAAGACAATTTTACACAATTTGTTCATCGAGTTTGCTAACATTTAAAAATCTTCTCCTCTGAAACTACTCGGCCAATTACCTTTAAACTTTAACTAAATGTTCCTTAGGGTATCTTGTTTATAAATTGTATCCGAAGTTTGTATACATAGACAAACATGGCCGCCATGGCTAAAAATAGAACATAAGGGTCAAATGCAGTTTTTGGCTTATATCTCAAAAACTAAATCTTTTAGAGCAAATGTGACATGGGGTAAAATTGTTTAATTGGTCAAGATCTATCGGCCCTGAAATTATCAGACGAATTGAACAACCCATTGTTGGGTTTCTGCCACCGAATTGGTAGTTTTAACAAATTTTGCAGTTTTTTGTTATTATTTTGAATATTATTATAGATATATATAAACTGTAAGCAGCAATAATGTTCTGCAAAGTAAGATCTACAAAAAAGTTAATATGACCAAAATTGTCAATTGACCCCTTAAGGAGTTATTGCCCTTTAAAGACAATTTTACACAATTTGTTCATCAAGTTTGCTAACATTTAAAAATCTTCTCCTCTGAAAAACAGGTGAGCGATTCAGGCTCTTGAGAGCCTCTTGTTTGAAAATTCAATTTAGAAAATGTCTGCATGTCATCAATCTTCATTTTTTCAAATAATGGCAAGCAATTAATTTGTAAAA
Organism: Mytilus californianus; assembly: GCF_021869535.1. Taxonomy (NCBI): domain Eukaryota; kingdom Metazoa; phylum Mollusca; class Bivalvia; order Mytilida; family Mytilidae; genus Mytilus; species Mytilus californianus. The sequence goes on from NW_026262615.1 coordinate 6,137,090, forward strand.
ACCCTTAAAATAATAAGTAATTGAAAACTGACTATTGTTTCTTCAGACTAAAAAATTAAGGTGGGCAGCAAACATGTGAAATTTATGTAATATTTTGTTATATAAATTATAATTTATACATAAATAGAAACCTAACTAATTATTACACAGCAACTTTGTTAAGTGAACAGTATAAAAAAAAGGTTCCTCTTGGACTGAAATTTGCAATGTGGTGGTGGGTGGGGAATGCAGCCAAGATATGTAAAATCTTGCCAGTCACAAGCCTGGAAGGAAGGTAACTTCAATCAATATAGAAGTGACCTTCTGAATGCAGAGTGAACCACCATACTGGCATAAGAAGAATAAACTAGTTAGTCCCCTACCGACAAAGTCGAAGGGGACTTTAGGTTTGCACTCCATCCGTCTGTCTGTCTGTCAGTCTGTCCGTCTGTCCATCTGTCCATCTGTCCGTCTGTCCATCCATCAGTCCGGCAAATCAGCTTTCCACACTTTTTTTCTTCGTTCTTGAAGATATTGATTTGATAATTGGTATATAGTTTTATCATGACAAGTTATAGATCAAGTTCGAATTGTGTTCCGGTCTGATGATTTTGTGTAGAGTTATGGTCCTTGGACTTAGAAAATTCACTCAAAAATCTGTTTTCTGCACTTTTTTTCGTCATGCTTGGAGATATTGATTTGATAATTGGTATATAGTTTTATCACCCCAAACTGGTTAACCAACTCGCCCCACTTTTGAAAAAATCGCCCCACTTCTGAAAAGGGTTAAGTCCCGTTAATTTTTCTCCTGCCAACTCGCCCCACTTAATGAAATAATGTAAACCTAGATGAATATATAATTTCAGGTCTGCCAACTCGCCCAACTTAACTAAAAAAATCTTATACACAGAATACAAAAAAAAAAACGAAAATTTACTAAATCATTATTATTGACATTGAGTTGGCATGACTCAACTTGATTCATCAGGTATTTTCTATTTTTCATAAGTGGGTCGAGTTGGCATTACTCAATTCATCAGGATTTTTAAAATTTTTCACTGATTGGGCTAGTGGGGCAGGAACATAGATATACAACGGGATTGCATCTTTCATAAGTGGGGCGAGTTGGCATTACTAATTCATCAGGATTTATCTATTTTTCACAAGTGGGGCGAGTTGGCAGACCTTATATCAGAGGGATTTTTTCCCCTTTTCATAAATGGAGCAATATATCCAACCTATTTTCAATGGGATTTTATCCTTTTCATAAGTGGGGCGAGTTGGTAAACAAAAGTGGGGCGATTTTTAAGAAAGTGGGGCGAGTTGGTGTAAAAGTGGGGCGATTATGTGTGGGGCGATTTGCCAGTGGGGCGATTTGTCACGGATTCGGTAGAAACACTCGTATACACATTTGTTTCATCCACTACTCTATTAATTTAGAAATGAGAGTCAATTATTCCAATTTCATACATTTTTCCCCAGTATAATATCGATCTGACCATGTGTATACCATGTTTGCTAAAGCTAAACTCGTTTTTTTGTAATTCTCCATTTCTTTACATCTACTAAAATGAATGAAATACAAATAAACAACTTATATTCCTTAATGCTCACATATTTTGTAGCTGTCACTTACTTTTGTCGGTATATTTTCACACATTAGAGAAAATAATTGCTCCAGCAAGGTGCTTATGGAAGGGAATATCCGCCAGGATTACACATTTCTTAATTTGTAATATCCAATTTCTTAATTTGTAACATGCAATTTCTTAATTTTTGAAATGTAATTTCTTAATTTGTAACATGTATTTTTGGTTACACGCCATTATTCCGACAGTCCATTAGTCCGACAGGTCATTAGTCCGACGGCCCATTGTTCCGACAGCGCATTAGTCAGACGGCCCATTGTTCCGACAGCACATTGGTCCGACAACCCATTAGTCCGACAACCCAATAATCCGACAGCCAAATAATCTGACAGCCCAATAATCCGACACTTAGAAATTATAAATAGCGCGATATCATGGTAATAAAAATTATGTCTGTCTGTATTATAACGTATATGTTATTACTCGGACTATTATACTATATGTTAGTATAATAGTCCTAGGTTATTACATATGTACAGGTATAATCCCGTATATTATATAGGTTATAGTTCGAATACTATTTATATACTTAATTCGAAATCTGTATTTACGTAGTTAAAAATTTGTGTATAGAGGTATATTATTCGATTAGGTATTTTTGCGCCTTTTCGTATATACAGAAATCGTTTATGTATTTACAGAATACAAAAAACGAATATACAGAACTATTTCCGTATGGATAGACTTCGAATCCCGTACCACATCTTTTTATATCTATATATGAAGGACTCTGAACCGCGATGGTCACGCTGATGTGCGATGGTTTGCGCTGAAGTGCGTTTTTAATCACGCTGAAGTGCGATGGTGGCATTGTGATGCTATCTTGTTGATAGCTACGCCGAAGTGCGATGGTGTTAACGCTGAAGTGCGATGGACTACATAAACTATATTTCCAATGATTTTCATTTCGAAGTCAATTTGTTTGTTAGAAGCAGTTTTTCGGGTTTTAAAGTTAATAAGTGGCTTATACACCTTTAATACTTCGGGAAATGGGGGTGTGATCGGGGGAGAGGGAAAAGTAAACCTGTAGCGATTTTTTTTTAGAAATCTACGAAAGTTTTTTTCAAGTTACGTACGATGGAGCGTGGCATTCTCTAAATACATACGGGTCCCAAACTCTCCTAATATAACGGTAAACGAGGATCTCACGAGAGGAACAAAGTAAAGATAAATGTTATCTCAGAATTATGTCCACATGCAGAAAATCAAAGAGAACTATCGTTCATTTGTATGCAACTGTAGCAAATGACATACATAGACAATAATGAATGCTAATCTATATACCAACTATACTGCTCTCATCAAACTATTTTCAACAAATTAGGCGGGGTCGGAATATGATTTGCTTTATAAAATACAGAATCTTCAATTTTCTTGACTTTACCAATGAATGGTAGACAAACAAAGCGTTAGTCCAGGAGAAGGGAAATCATTTGACAAAGACACACGCGGTACAAGAAAGACACACAGTGTTTTAGATACATGATTTTTTTATTAGTTGTTATTTGCTTTGAACTAGCTGTCAGTAACTACGAGTACTCTCAGATCTGTACTTTGTGTTTATGTCGTTGTGAGGGATATATAAATACCCTGCTACGTCCGGTCTTGTTAGATGTTTTTCTGCTTTGTTTCGATCTGGTGAGTGATGCCCTTTTCGACTGATTTTTATAGTTTGTTCTTATGTTACACCAATGTCCCAGGTTTTGGGGAGGGTTGGCGCCTTCAAACATATTCAACCCTGCCATATTCTTTATGTGCCTGTCCCAAGTCAGGAGCCTGTAGTTCAGTGATTGTCGTTGTTTCCTGTCTGTCATATTTGTTTTTCGTAAATTATTTTGTTATAAATTAGGCCGTTAGTTTTCTCAATTGAATTGTTTCATATTTTTCATGTCGGAACCTTTTAGGGAGCTACCATTTGATTTTTATGGGAAGGAGGGGGGGGGGGGGGGGGATAGGATGAAAAATTTTGTCCTGCCTTTTTATTTTTCCCTCTATTCGGTCCTGCTTTTTTATTTTTCACTCTATTCGGTCCTGCCTTTTTTTTTTTAGTTTATCCTGACTTTTTTTTTTTACATAAATTGTCATCCAGACTTTTTTTTTTTTGCAAATAATCTCATCCTGCCTTTTTTTTTAATCAAAACTCCTGTACTGCCTATTTTTTTCAAATTTCATCCTAGCCCCCCCCCCCCCCCCCCCCCCCCCCCCCCCATAAAAATCAAATGGTAGCTCCTTTATAGCCGACTATACGGTATGGGTTTTTCTCATTGTTGAAGGCTGTACGGTTGCCTATAATTAATAACATCCACTTCATTTGAACTTTGGTGGATAGTTGTCTCATCGGCAATCATACCACATCTCCTTATTAGCTCACCGGGGTGAGCTTATGCCAGCACTTGGCGTCCGTCGTCTGTCGTCGTAAACTATTTCAAAAATCTTCTCCTCTGAAACTACTGAGCCAAATACCTTCAAACTTTAACTAAATGTTCCTTAGGGTATCTAGTTTATAAATTGTATCCGAAGTTTTGATCCATCGACAAACATGACAACCATGGCTAAAAATAGAACATAGGGGTCAAATGCAGTTTTTGGCTTATATCTTAAAAACTAAAGCTTTTAGAGCAAATCTGACACGCGGTAAAATTGTTCAATTGGTCCAGATCTATCAGCCCTGAATTTTTCAGACGAATCGAACAACCCATTGTTGGGTTGCTGCCACTAAATTGGTAGTTTTAAGGAAATTTTGCAGTTTTTTGTTATCTTGAATATTATTATAGATAGATATAAACTGTAAACAGCAATAATGTTCAGCAAACTAAGATCTACAAAAAAGTTGATTAGACCATAATTGTCAATTGACCCCTTAAGGAGTTATTGCCCTTTAAAGACAATTTTACACAATTTGTTCATCAAGTTTGCAAACATTTAAAAATCTTCTCCTCTGAAACTACTGGGCCAATTACCTTCAAACTTTAACTAAATGTTCCTTAGGTATCTTGTTTATAATATATATCCGAAGTTTTGATCCATTGACAAACATGGCCGCCATGGCTAAAAATAGAACATAAGGGTCAAATGCAGTTTTTGGCTTATATCTTAAAAACTAAAGCTTTCAGAGCAAATCTGACATGGGTTAAAATTGTTCAATTGGTCAAGATTATCGGCCCTGAAATTATCAGACGAATCGAACAACCCATTGTTGGGTTTCTGCCACCAAATTGGTAGTTTTAACAAAATTTTGCAGTTTTTTGTTATTATCTTGAACATTATTATAGATAGATATAAACTGTAAGCAGCAATAATGTTCAGCAAAGTAAGATCTACAAAAAAGTTAATCTGACCAAAATTGTCAATTGACCCCTTAAGGAGTTATTACCCTTTTAAGACAATTTTACACAATTTGTTCATCAAGTTTGCTAACATTTAAAAATCTTCTCCTCTGAAATACAGATGAGCGATTCAGGCTCTTGAGAGCCTCTTGTTTTTATATTTCACAAGAATTAACAATAAACACTTGAAACTAGTTAAACCAACGGATATATATTTACCTCCATTGGATTTTGTTTGTTATGATTGTTTTTCACCAAAATTTTAAAAATGAAAAAAAAAAAAAAAACCATTGTGATACATACAGCCATTCATTAAGAATAATGACCCGTGATTTTTCTGACCTGAGTGGTGGTGGAGGCTCTGTTTACATGTTTTCAATAAAAGAATATACGCTGAGTTTACGACAAATTATCCTGTTTCTCCTATTTTCTTGTCTTTCATGGAAAAATATAACATTTTTGCTACGGATCCAAGGACAATTTCTGCATAAACCTATATTGATGTTGTCGGAAAGTTTTGGATACAACTGTTTTGGGGCATAGTTTTTTTTTAGAGTCTATTTTTTTCCAATGAAGGTACAAAGCAAAACAAGGTTTTTAAATAGTTAGCAGAGGCAAACTTTTTTTCAAATTATTTCAAGGAAATAATATTTTTTTAGGAACAGCATTTTTTCAAAAGGTACACAGCGTTCAAATTAAACACTTTTTGGGGGGCTTTATTTATGAATCAATTTTTGTTTCTTCTAATCAAACAATTAGGAAAAAACATGCCCACCTCACAAAAGATAAATGGTCGACGCTGAAATCTACAACTCAAAAAGGCCCTAATTGATACCAAATACTCACAGTCAAAGTTGTATTATTTCCCATTTTTGTGAATGCACAACATATATTTCTCTCTTAAATATAATCGAGAGTTAAACTGAGTAATAACACATTTTGAGAAAAAAGACAAATTTGATTTTATTGTAGTTATGACGAAATGCCCTTTTTTTTGGTTCGTCAATGACATCTGTACATATTATAAATGAATGTTTCGTTGGTGTAGATTGATGAGATTAAGCTATCTGCATGACTCATTTAAGTGAATGATATACACGTTAACGGTTGGCCATTTTACTGAAAATTTGTTCTAAGCGGGGCTCTACCACTGGGCTCTACATGCAGGATGCCAGCATCTCTAATGCAGTTTATCAAGTTTCGTTTTGTTTTTCTGATACTTAAAATCATAATTGTAGATAAGAATTTGTCCACCTCGGCTTCCGCGAGTTACATATGCCGTCCTTCACAGTCGGGATAAATGGAAATGCCACGAGACTAACGAATGTCGGACGATTATAATGATTTTAGCTGATTGGGTGATTTAGGTTAAGATGCTGTACAACGAAACATTGACTGATTTTATTTAGAAATCACATGTAGTCCACCAAAGAACATTTTTAAGATTTCCATCAATTGCCATAACATTAGCATAATCAGGGGATCACTGCATATAATCTATTTTTAGGAAAAATAAAGGGGCTCTGGATCTTTATAATAGATCTACAGTCCTGAAATTTCCAGTGGAAGTAGAAGCTACATGCGAGTCATGAATATTGTTTGAAACGTTCACAAAGATGGTGAAGGGCCTATACAAAACGACAGAACACATCAAACCCTTATATGTTTAACTTGTGTTTGTATTGTTATTTTCCATCCACATCTTTGGCTTAAATATCTTGTTATTTTACACTCACTTCATCAGGACCCTCCGGCCAACAAGGGACTATTTGCTATCTATGTTAAACATGCAATTGTTCGCGTGTATCTTGTTGTCTTTCGGCAACTCCCCAGCCCTCAGGTTTCGATTTAATTATTTAAATTTGGGTTTGAAATGGAACTAGAATCATCGAGAACGGAGTAAATCTTAAACGTTTTTACCCCGTCCTGACCCCCTCCCCCCGCCCCAACTGCATTATAAAAGTGGCATGTTTTTCTTGATTTTAAAATAACATATATATTGAGTGTCATCTGTATGTCTGATCGACCGTTATGGGAAGTGCCGCGTACTGTCTCCGTGTTTCGTGGATTCAGGCATGTTCCCGAACATGACATTCAAAAAACGCACGGTGGGTGTCTTGGTAGAAGAAGGAGTTGCTCATCTTTTCGGAGCACCTAGTTCGTCCTATTTGTCATCTTTTTTTCTGGGCCCTGAGTTTGTATTTGTCTCTGCATTATATAATATTATGACAAATAAAATACCCGGCCCGAAAAATATCCCGCATGAGAAGAATAATCGGAATTTAAAGGACAACCACAAATATTATCGAGAACGTAGTTGGTCTTTTGGAGAAATTTTACCCATACACTTGTGACAGTTGCATTGTCGGAATAATGAGCTGTCGGAATAATGGGATGTCGGAATAATGAGCTGTCGGAATAATGGGATGTCGGAATAATGAGCTGTCGGAATAATGGGATGTCGGAATAATGGGTTGTCGGAATAATGGGATGTCGGAGTAACTAACGATAGGATGTCGAAATAATGAAATGTCGGAATAATGGTTGTCGGACTAACGGGATGTCACCGTATTGTTTCCATCCGTTACATGAATTTCTACAATTCTTGATTCGTAAAATGTAACTTCTCAATGTGTGAATGCAATTTCTTAATTTGTTAACGTATTTTCTTCGTTCGTTACATGCAATTCTACATTTCTTAATTTGTGAAATGTAATTGCTTTGTTTGAGTCACGTTCTGGAAAATGTGTCATTGTTATTGTTACCGCTGCCAGCCAATGAGAAGTTCCGTTTCTCAAGAAAAACTACAAGTTACAAATCAACAAGTTACAAATCCAGAAGTTTTACAAATCAAGAATGAAATAGTTCCACAATATTCCGCACACTGTAAATCTAAGTGTTAACAAATAGAACAATGCTTGAACGCTTTTTTGTAACACTTTTTGAACGTGTAACGGTGTTCCAAATGTTCTATTTTCAAGCGTACATAATTTTCCATAAGTACTCAACTTAAACTGTTATTAAAACTATATTCAATTCAGGCAAAATATAACAATAAATACATAATTGAACGAGTAATTCTTTAATTTATGTAATCAAATGAGCATTGTAGTTTTTCTTGAGAAACGGAACTTCTCATTAGCTGGCAGCGGTAACAATTACACTCGACTGACACATTCTCCATAAACGTGACTCAAACGAAGAAATTACATTTCACAAATTAAGAAATAAACAATTTTATGTAACGAACGAAGAAAATACGTTGACAAATTAAGAAATTGCATTTACACATTTAAAAGAAGTTACATTTCACAAATCAAGAATTGTAGAAATTCATGTAACGGATGGAAAAATACATGTTACAAACTAAGAAATTACATTACAAATAAAGAAATTGCATGTTACAAATTAAAAATATCATTTTACAAATTAAGACACGTATAATTATGGCGGATATTCCCTTCCATAGCTGCTTTCCATTCTGCAAACTTCAAGCGTCTAAAGACGGCGATCGACTTCTGATTGGTTGCTAACCGAAAGTAGGCGGGGTCCGATCCCAGCAATAAAAACATCTATTGCAACCATTTATAATATAGTTTAAGCACAAAAATGCCGTATTCGTGTTTTAATAATCAAATTACATCATGATAACAGTTTCCATTTTTTATCCACATGCACGCATGAAGTTTGTATTTTACAATTTTATCGATGGACGCTGCTTACGGAAGCCGCCATTCATGAATTCAAAAAAGTTAACTGACAAATGAGATTGTTATTTTGAAAAATTATGCAAAAAACTGCAAACTGAATCAGTTCATTCCAAAATCTGTAAATTTTCACTGGGAATAGTAAAAAGAAGCACAAATATGGCAGTGATAGGTGAGCTAGGGAGATACCCATTATCTATTGATGTTATAGTTAATATGTTTTCTTAAACCATTGTCGTGACGCCAGCCTATTCATTTGCCGTGGATTCTTTTTCTAGAATCAACGCTTCCTAAATCTGTCGCTGAAATGAACTCACCAAATTATATTCAATTGTTTCCTTTGTGTGCCTAATTTCATTAAGTTTGAATTAGCTAATTTGCTGATTTCTGTTCACTAATGGAATTAATTTAAAAACTTACCTTCAATTTTTGTAACTTTTATATGCCATCACTGGGAATCGAACCCCTCCTTGAAATCTGTTATATGTGACTGACATCAACACATCCATGAAACCTCTCGGCTACCAGTGGGTTGCAAGTTAGATGTCTATTTTATATATATAAATGAACATAGGATACTCATCGCTACAACGGACACACATGGCTTGTACCTTTATATATACATAATAGGCAATCGTAAAGTATAAATCAGTAGCCGCCAGGTTAACGTGGTTAAGATCAATGAGTTGAAGATTCAAGTTAAAGGTAGAGAGAGACTTGTCGGTTTAGGTTCGAATCCCTGTATTCTTTTTGATGTATCTTTTCTTTAGTTTTTCCGTTTTTTCTTATTTTGTATGTTAGTGTGAATATATTTGTAATAGCTGGTTTTCCCGTTTATGTTTTTGGATTATTATTGGCCATTTCGGGTATTTGATAAAAAATGATTACATTCAATTTATCCATTTTTGTTTTATATTTATATAATATGATTTCATCTGTTTTACTACATGTCTTTACAAATGCTTAATCGCAAATACCTATGCGAGTAAATTGTGATGTGCCAATAATAAGGGTTCTTGCTAGAAATTTTGGTAACATACTTATTATATATACTTAAAAATAAATTCGAACATGTCTTATTTTGTAAATTAAGGATGATATTCAGATACATAATAATTCAACCTATGCCAACATTTGAAAAATATATATTCAACCTATGCCTACAAACAAAATACAAAGGGTGTTGTTATAACAATTAATAAAAAATTACAGGTAAAATACAGTCAGTATTTTAAAACATTAAAAATTGCTCCTTTAGAATACCAAAACAACAGTTACTGGTTAAATATTTGCAAAAAATGTGATATTTGAAAAAAACAGATAAAAATATTACAATAGAACACTCTTGTATGGTAAAATACTTCCCACATTATGTGGTTCTAAATATAAAATTAAAAAAAAACCAAACAAACAAACAAACAAACAAACAAAAATAAATAAATAAATGAATAAATATAACATTTAAGAAATTAAAAAGAATTAAAGTAAAAGAACATTTTATTTGGGATTTTTTTAATATACAAGAGTTGCTTACTTATGACTTGTTGCTGAATATCCAAGCTAAAAAGTGTATTAAATCTGATTCATGTTCTATATCTAAATTTAAATTTTTATTTTGAAAAGGTGCTTTATTATTTTTGGTAATCATATATAAAAAAAATGGGCTTTAACAAGTTTTCACAAAGCTCTTTAATTCAGTATGGTTTGTATGTCTTAGAAACATTTTTCCCCATTGAATCTCACAATATTTTTTTAAAAAGAATAGAAATCTATACACAGAGACTTACAATTTGCTAAACACATATGAGTAGTGTAATCCACCATAAACCGGAAGGGGGGGGGGGGGGGGGTGGGGGGGGGGAATCTCAGGTGTCTTACAGTTTTATCGGATATGTTTTTATATATGCATATAAAAGTTTATTGTTTTCTGTTTAATTAATTATTAAGATCCATGTTGTTACATTTGGTGATCCGTTTATTTGGCAATCGCCATGGCAGTCAGCAGGATTTAAGAACATCCGTTGTTCGACCTGCTAGTCAAATGCATTTTGTTAAAATATACTTTTTCACTTTTTTGGTCTTTTGGAAAATGTTGTTTGTGACCCCTCTTCCAAGAAATTTGTTTTGAATGGACAAGTATAAAAATTGCGGTTTTTATCCAACGCAATCATAGGTTCGATGTTGTTTTCAATTTAGACTTATTATATATGTGTGTGTGTCTCTGGTATGATGTAATAGTGAACATTGTAAAAATGTATTTAATTGTGATGTCAGTTTTTACGAAATATGTGTTTTTGTATATAAGAATACATGGAACTGCAGATTAAAGCACTATTGTAATAAGAAGTAACATAAATATATACAAAAACACAATTATTTCATAAACACTGAACTGTTCAAAAATACACTTTCTCAATGTGAAGCAGATTTTAAATAGTGCTATATTCATTATTTCCATGCATTTGACGTACTTCTACTTTTAGAAAAATATCATCAAATATTTTCATCATATATTGTATGATATTCACATGATACTGGTATATCCTGAACATGCATGAAATATTTTCCATTGGACGTTAAGCAACCTTCAATCATCAATTGTTTTATCATGTTAATTCCTAATGCAAAAGAGATCAACAACTCATAGAGGAGCCTTCATTTTGACTATTACAAGTAACAAAAATAGTTTGGGTACACTTAAACGCCAATTTTAAACTGGTTGTAAATTGATTAACCCCTAATTATTTTTTGTTTTTGTTTTTATAGCACTCAATCTGTCATATTTTATTCAACCTATGCCAACATTTTTTCATACAATTTTATACCTAAATTTCAAAATGTTGGCATAGGTTACAATACCTTCTAATTAAGAAAAGGCTTTAATTTTGAAAAGTTTGTATAATATTATGAGTTCATTAGCAAAATACTTAGAGACATAGATTTATCACAAGTTTTTAATATGAAATCCAATTGAATAGATTTATTATGAACAGACTAAAATTAAAGTATAATCAGATTTGGTATTCATCTTTAAACGATGACAGAACAAATATGTCATTTGGAAATAAACTAACAACATATAGACTTTTTAAGAGAAAGATAAGTTTTGAACCTTATCTGTCTATAGGCAATAGGAATCTGAAAATTCAGATGACCAAATTCAGAATAAGTAATCATAATCTAGAAATAGAGAGAGGTATAGATACAGGCGACTTCAGGCAATAGATATAATTTGTAATCTTTGTAAAAAAGAAGTGGAAGACGAACTCCACTTTCTACCAAAATGTTCGTCTTTAGAAAGTGAGAGAGTTTCCATCATTTCAAACATAGTTACAAGTTACAAAAATTTTCGCAATTTAGATTATCAATCACAATTTATTTGGCTAATGTCCAATGAAGATAGTCACATATTTAATCAAGTGAGCAATTTCATTGATAATTTGAATATTGTCCGAAAACAACCATTAGAAACTTAATAAAGATATAAAATTTACTGTTAAGAAGACAGATGCATAATTTAGCTATTTGTTGTGCTTGTTATTATGTGCTTATGACAGCACCAGAAAAAAACAGAATATTTGAATCCAGTTTTATATATTTTTAGGATCACTGTATTTGTCAATGTGGAAACATATAATATTTTTAAATATTATTTATTGTGTCCTTTTCTTTTCTTTTCATTTAATTCATAGATTTAATTGTATTCAAATCATTGTTATCATTGTAATCATTTGTACCAAATTTAACTTGACTATTCTGCCTGTAATGGGCGTCTTTAAGTACCTTTCTTGGTAAGAATCATGCAGTTTCCTGCTGATAGACGATTCATGACCCCTCTTTAAATATCTTTATATTTTGTTTGTGAAGAAGGTATGGTATGAAAATAAGTTTCATATATTAATATTTTTCTTTTGAACCTTAGTTGCCATGGAAACCATCCTAAAAACATTTTGCCTAAATACGTTCAAAAGTAGCCTTTGACAATTGAAAAATAAGGGATTTTAAAGTACCATTGAAATAAAGTTAATCAATACGAAAAATAAGCATTTTTACATTGTTGACAAACAAAACCCCAAACTATTCAAAAACGTTAAAATTTTGAATTTACTTAATAGTTTGTTGCCATAGCAATCATTAAAAATATGCTAAAATTCGAAAATAAAAAATTTCAAAAATCGCTAAATTTTAATTGTTTATCTCCCAAGACCAACAATACCATAACATGTCACCGACAAATTTTGAAAGACAACATATTTTATATCCATAAAATAAAAAGAAAGTCGTGTGTTTTTTTTTTTTTGCTTTAAAAAAATATTTTTATTCAAAAGTGTCCATTTTTCACAAAAATCCAGATTGCCATACAGATGAACAATCAAACATCTAGAACTTTATAAGCTAAAATCTTCCATTTATATGTGCAATTCTGACACACATTTGTTAATTTTAAACGAGAATATATGATTAATGAAGATATATTTGTACAAAATGAAAACTGATCACTCTGGGTATGGCACCCTCCTTTCTTTGAAAAAATATGTGGTATTTAATTGTGCTTTCTTCTGCACATTTTGAGCATTTAAGCATAACATTGCTTTTATGGATGGGGACAGTAAATGTACCCGCTCCCCTTAATCTTAGATATAAAATTTCTCAGAAATATGAAAAAAAAATGTTAATGGTTACGCATAACCTGTTGTCTTGCATTGGACTGATGCTGTCAGTGAAAAAGAATAATGTTGAACTCCAAAAGACATTTAAGTCTATATATAAAAATAAGAAGATGTGCTATAATTGCCAATGAGACAACTCTCCACCAGAGACATAGAAATTAACAACTACAGGTCAACGTACGGCCTTCAAAAATGAGCATAACATGTTTATCAGTAATACAAAACATAATGAACAAATCAAAAATAATATTTGCTCGGGATACTATCACTTTCTAAATGGCTATGAAGAAGTAACAGTTACCGTTTCATGAAACTCATTGTTGGTTTGAAACAGATGTTGATGCTTTAATAACTTTAACCCTAGACTGTAAGATCTGCCAAAGCTAATCTTCAAGACCATGAAATAGCATCTACAGAAAATGTGTTTTTTTAATTTCAATTTGCACAAAACTGGTGTATTAAGAGACGCAGCAATCCTACAGTCAGTCATCATTGTCAACAGTTAGGTTTAGTCTGTGATAAAAATCTTGCTAAGACATCATGCAATAAGGCATGAATAATAATACCTTTTCCCACTAATTCTTCCTACCATCACTATATTTTAGTGCCAACCCTAAAATTAATTTTCATTTTTAAACAAGAACTAATGTATTCAAAAACATTTTGAAAATACAATTCTTTGCATAACTAATGACCCTTTTTTTCAGCATCATCATGTTAGTAGAAACACAGGTATTATTTTTCATGCCTAGCTTCGTCAAATATTTATGGAATTCTATGAAACTTAAACAGAAGTTTTTTCATCATAAAGAAAAAGGATCTAAAGAATTTTCTTTTACTTTCACCACATCTTACATGTTATACTGGAAAATGGACTTAATTTTTTATGTTCACATTTAGAAACAGATCAAACAGTCTAGGGTTAAATATTAAACAATCAATAGTCTGTTTGAAACTGTCATTGCGTTTGATCAAAATAAAAAACATGATTAATATACTAAGTTGGTTTTTTTTTGTACTCAGCGTTGACATGTAGGCACAGTCTGGTCTGTGATTAAAGATTTTAAAATTTAGAGAACTATTTCAAACCTTCTCGAAATTTTACTAAGCTTGGACAGAAGCTTCTTGAAAGGGACACTAACGTAGTACCAGTAATTCTTTCCTGGCACTGTTCATTAATCCTAAAACTTCCTAACGACTTTGTAATGCTCGTTAATTTTGTCATGTGGTCAGATGGTACGAAACAAAATGAAAGAGTTTTGATGCTTTTGACAGTTTCATTTATTTCTTCTTCGAGTGCAGTTATTTCTGAACCAATTTTGTTCATTTTCAATAGACATTGTTGGTCAGATCTGCTTCTTATAGTACCAATAAGCAATCGTTCCAAATTATTTACCATGCTTTCATAATTGGAAAATTGGTCAATTTCATCGGTCAGTTTTAGGTCGACTTGCTTTTTTGATGAAGACATATCAAATTGTATTTGATCTTCTATTTCATTTAGGTGTTCAATGGCCCTTTCTTTTAGTTTTGATATTTCTTGGAGAATATTTTCATATTCAGTTTGAATATTGTCATAGGTCTGCTTTCGATTTTGAACTATTTCAACCAATTCGGGGGTTTGATTGGACTGTTTGATATCACTTGCAGTTTTTTGAATCGATATAACGTTTTCACATTTCCGATGTGTAAGTGTTGCACACAAGGTACAGCACGGCTTTGAATGATCCACACAGAAAATTTCGATGATCTTTTCTATATATTCTTGGCAACTCAATGCCCTAGATAACTGAAAGCCAGATAGGTCCGACTGAATTTCTTGAACGGCAATAACTGTATGTTTTGATTTTATCTTGAATGATTTGTGATATTCTTCGCACTGTCCACAAAACGCCTCTTCACACGTGGTACACCAAGAACTGGCTTCCCTAGTCTGATTTTTCACCTGACATGAATTACACATTTTTTCAGACCTTTGATTCACTTGCTTGTCCAACATCGACGTTACAAAATGGTTTCTTGGTAGCTTTGATGCTCAAGCTTCTGGTTTTTCAAGCGTTCCGTTGAATGACACAACAATTCGACATACTGGACATCTGAATCCCTCAGAAGTATTTTCTTTTCCCGTCAATGACACAATGTATGTGTTAATACATGTTTCAGAGAAGATGTGAAGACATGGTAGATACTTCGGAGCTTTGAAGGTCTCCAAACAAACGGTACACGTTAATAAATCATCGATTTGATCCGCGTCTTTTCTAGGTATAGCCATTTTAAATCATGATTTATTGGACTTTAATATTTCCCTTCATGGTACATGTGTTCTCATGATTTACCTTGATAACAATTATACTTTTTTGTTTAACTAGAAATATATTTACATATATGTATTATGAAGCAAGACTCTTCTGATCTGATTGGTAATTACCCAAGTGAAAATAACACCCAACACATACTACCAGGGGACACAATTTTGACAAGATTAAAAAAAAAATGCCCCCACCCTTTCTAAAAAAATTTAATTTACCAAAACTAAAAAGAAAAACTTTTCCAAAAATTAAAAGAAAATCCCCCAAAAGTCTTCCCAATAAAAGGTAATATTTGGCAATGCACATCAACATCGGTGTTGAAAAAATGTGTAGTTAAATTTTCTTATTATTTATTTTTCAATTGAATATCCCGGTATAAAAATGAGTTAAGGACTACTTGATAAGAAAATGCCTGTACCAATTCAGGAATATTACAGTTGTTATCCATTCGTTTGATGTGTTTGAGCTTTTGATTTTGATATTTGCTAAGGGACTTTCCGTTTAGTGTTTTCCTCGGAGTTTGGTATTTTTGCTATTTTACTTTTTTCGTAACAAATAGATTCGTTATCTTGGTGTAATCAGAAATGTAGGGAATTTTAAACAGTTTTTTTAATGCTTATATCCAGCTGCGGAATTTTCCTGCTGTGTTGAAGACCCATTGGTGGCCTTGAACTGTTTTCTGCACTTTGTCTCTTTGACACATATCCGTTTCCATTCTCAATTTTATATATCTTTGGGCTACGATTTAAAATACCGTATACCTCTGATTATACAAAGGTATACTAATAGTATTTCTGGTAATTGTGTTTTACATCTTCTTTTTGGCTGTGAATAAACACCGAAACAGTTTTATCGAATGGTTTAGGATATCTTATACAGTCAGCCAAGGTAACCATAATTGAAAATGACACTACCTCCTTTGTTGATGTGTTTTACTGCAATGACATACAACACATTTCTTATTCTGAGTTGCATTCATTTAAAAAAAAATTACCAATGTAATTAATAGTTAAGGAACGAGTTACTTCACAGAATCTTAAACACAATTGACCAAACAAGATCGCATGGGCTCGTTTATGCGTTTTTCTACATTTGAAAGAAAATGATATACACAAAAAAAAAAGAAACAAAAAAGAAACAAAAACATATCGTCCACAACGTACAAAACATATATAATGTGCTTCATATTGATCAGTGCATCATTTTTTTCATGGCGTCAGAAAAAAAGAATACAAATTTGACTAAAATTCATTCAGTATCGTTTCCAAAAACTCCGAAGAAAATAGAAACTAGCATGGCGTTAAAAAAGAAAGACAAGAAAGTTGACATAAGTAAAAAGTGCCTATCTATAAAAACAGTATTGAAGAATTTACATCATGATATCTTCGAATATTTCTGAATTGACTCAGTATCTGGTATGTTCAGCAACAAGTTACACGGATAGGAAATTCTCAAACAACAGAACTGAGACCAAAAAAATTGATTTGTTTTCGACTCTATATTTAAAAGCTAATAGTGTTTATCTAGAATTAAAGAAGCAAAATTCACTTAACAGCTTTTTAAAACAAAAGATGCACTTAATTATGATAAACGCAAATAAAATAAATGAAGATAAGGCGAAAGTAGTTTACCAGAGTTCAATCTCGTAAATCTATATAAAAAAGGGACAAATCAAGGTAATAAACAAAAAGTAAGGAATAGCATGAACTTAAAGGGATCGAGCCATTGATGTGACAATTATTTGACTGCACTAAGGCAAAGATATGAAAGTTATTAGCCTGTCCTTAGTCAGAGATCTACGAGTTATTTGCACACTTGCATCAAGTCATTTATAAAAACTGTTTTCCTGTTCCAAGTCAGGGATATACCAGTCATTTGTCTGTAGTATATATGAGATCTAACAGTTATTTGCTGTACAAGTCAGATTTGTGGCAATTATTTGCCTGTACCAAGTCTGAGATACAACAGTTATTTGCCTGTTCAAACTTTGAGATATAAACGGTTATAACGTGTACCAATGCCAGTCAGAGATATTCCAATTGTTTGCCTGTACTAAGTCTGAGATATAACATTTGTTGACTTTACCAAATCAGCGATATCTTAATCTTGTACCTTAACAAGTCAGAGATAAGACATTGTATTGCCTATACAAAGTCAGATATACGGCAGTTATTTGCCAATGCCACGTCAGGAGTTTGGCAGTTATTTGCATGCACGAAATCTGAGATATAACAACTGTTTGCCTGTACCAAGTCTGCGATATCACAGTTGTTTTCCTGCACAAGTCAGATTTGTACTAATTATCAGATTGTCTGCATATTGATATTGTAAAATAAAAGCTGCGAGTCACTATATGAAGGTTTTTTTGTCTAGTGAGCGCAGCAAACGATTGCAAAAAGGATTCATGTTGTGTCGAGCATCAGAAGAACGTCGATTCATGCATTGTGACGTCGGTGATATGAATGGTCAAAGTTATTAAGGCCAGGTCAACGTATTTGACGTCACAAAGCCGTGATATGCAATTTTATTAAGTGTTGAACAGAGTGATACAGACAGTGGGAACACCGATAAGTGACAATTATTTGCCTGTACCAAGTCAGCGATATAACAGTAATTTGCCTGTTCAAAGTTTGAGATATAAAAGGTTATAGCGTGTACCAATGCAAGTCAGAGATATTTCAGTTATTTTCATGTTCAAAGTCTGAGATATAACATTTCTGCCTGTACCAAATTATCGACATCTTAATCTTTTACCTGTACAGTCAGAGATGTGACAAAAATTCACCTATTCAAAGTCAGAGATATGACAGCTATTTACCTGTAAGACAGTTTATGACTGAGTTAAGTTAGAGATGTGACAGTCATTTCCCTATGCCACGTCAGAGGTTTGATAGTTATTTGCCTATGCCAAGTCAGAGTAGTGATCGTTTTTTGCGTGCATCACGCCAGAGATATGAGTAATTTTCCTTTGCCAAGTCAAAGATGTGACAATTGTTTGCAAATCGGAGATATTACATCTCAGCTATTTGCTAGTTCCACGTCAGAGATATTCAAGTTATTTGCTTGCACCAAGTCTGAGATATAAAAGTTATTTGCCTGTATCAACTCAGAGATACAAAACTATTTGCATGTACCAAATCAGAGGTATTATAGTGAGTTGACTTTATCAAGTAAGAGATATAACAGTTATTTGCCTGTACCAATTCAGAGATTTAAAATTATTTGCCCGTACAAAGTCTGAAACACAACATATATTTTCTTGTACATAGTCAGCGATATTTGGCTGTTCGAAGTCATATGTATAACAGCTATTTGCATGTGTATGATAATCATTAGCCTAGGCCAAGTCAGGCATGTGACAGGTTTAACATGCAATAGGCCAGAGATGTAACAGTTATTTGCCTGTTCAAAGTTTGAAATATAACATTTTATTGCAAATAAACGATATCTTAATCTTTTGCCTGTACAAGTCAGAGATGTGACAATTATTCACCTATACATAGTCCAAGATATGGCATTTATTTTCCTTCACTAAGTCAGGGATATGACAGTTAATTAATGCGTTAAGTCAGATATGGCACAGTTATCTGTGTGTGCAACGTCGTCTGAGGTTTGACAGTTATTTGCCTTTACCAAGGCTGAGTTGTGACAGTTGTTAGCATGCACCAAGCCAGAGATAAGAATTATTGTATTGGCCAAGTCAAGATGTGACAGCTATTTGCATGTACCAAGTCAGAAAATGACAGCAAAGCTATTTGCCTGTTCCATGTCAGAGATATTTCAGTTTATTTGCCTGAAATATAAGTCAGTGATGTGACATGTGTTTTTTCCTGCATCATGTCAGAGATACGACAGTTGTTTGCCTGAGCCAAGTCAGAGATATAAAAGTTAGTTTCCTGTATCAAGTCAGAGAAGTGACATGTGTTTTTCATGCACCAAGTCAGAGATGTATGACACTTATTTGTCTATACCTAATCCGAAATATGACAGCTCAGCTATTTGCAGGTGTCAAGTCAGAGATGTTTAAGTTATTTGCCTGTGCCAAGACAGAGATATTTCAGTTATTTGCATGTGCTAAGACAGTTATTTGCCTGCAATAAGTAAGAGAAATATAACAGTTTATATGACCGTATTTTTGTGTCTGCATCAAGTCAGAGATATGACAGTATTTGCCTGCACCCTGGCAGACGATATGACAAGTTATTTTCCTCTACAACGCTAGAATTGACGATTATTATCTGTCACCAAGAGATAAGACAGCTATTTGCCTGCACTCTGTCCGAGATATGACAAGTTATTTTCCTCTATCACGCCAGAAGTGACGGTTATTTGCTGTCACCAAGAGATATGACAGCTATTTGCCTGCACTCTGTCCGAGATATGACAAGTTATTTTCCTCTATCACGCCAGAAGTGACGGTTATTTGCTGTCACCAAGAGATATGACAGCTATTTGCCTGCACTCTGTCCGAGATATGACAAGTTATTTTCATCTATCACGCCAGAAGCAACGGTTATTTGCTGTCACCAAGAGATATGACAGCTATTTGCCAGTAGTTAACCTTGTTGAAGGGATGAACACTTAATCTCGATGTTGACAGACATATTCACTTTGAGCTCGGTATCTGTGTTATTCTTTTTGTTCGTGGATGTTTGTTATTGCCTGATAATCTACTAGTCGTTCTCTTTATTTGAAGCACCACTATTAAATATCGACACCGACGGACTCGGAAAGCGACTGAATTTAATGACGCAACCTATTGTAATAACAAATGTGCATGAATACAGGGAATTACAAAAATACCGAACTCAAAGTGAACATGTCTGTAAACTCCGAAAAGAACACAGTTTAAATACATCTACATTTCATTTTTTTTCTGATTTAATGTTATCAAAAGACTTTAAAATATTTCCACGATGAATTTATTGAACACAAGTAAGAATTAATAATTAATTCATATTTCTATATTTCATACCTTCCATCCATACAGTTAAGAAGTAAACATGAAAAGCACGGTATACAATAAGTTCGATAAACTACATTAGTCTTATTAATCATGTTGATGCTGCTACGACATAGACAGGTTTATAACAACATACCTGACCAATCTTAGTGTCCCATATAGACTTATTGTTCATAATCGATGGATAACAACTAAGTAGAACTATCTTACTATTGTCAATATATTTAACACATGAACACTTTTCCTGATGCGTAACATGTGACAAGGAACTTATTGTCAATTAGAGCGAGACGTTTGATCCAATTAAATAACAAACACGTAAATCATAATTTAAGATAGGAACGATTAATTTATAGATGTACATAAATCTTATCTTTGTTGCCATGCCAATAATTTCATTTAGAAATGTTTCTTTTAACGTTTATTACCTACATAGCTTACCAATCCTAGTGATCAATGGTCTCATTGTTCATTATCAACAATGAGTCCGTAGAACCACAGAACTACTGTCATTCGATTTCACACAGTATCACTTTTTCTGATAGGAGACATGTGGCAAGAAATTTATTGCCGCTTTGAGCGAAACGTATTGTCCATGGAGATAGTACTCCCAAACATTCACTTAAAATCAACCGTATTAATTTTCCATCGTTTATAATTTGATGAATATTTTAAGAGCTATGTCCAGCTATGTATATATTGCCTTCAAAGTCTATTCCGATTCCTCTAGGAACAGTCAAACGCGAACTCGTGTATGTAAAACTGGTTATATCACCTACTACACGTGACACCGAATTTTTCCCATCACCATAAATACAGTCTTTCTTGTCTGATGTTGATACAAAAAACGAAGAGCCACAGGTTGCCTTTTCTTTTAGTTTCTGTCCCGATGATGAGTTCATCCATGTCAGTGTTGTGGGAACAGATAGAATAAATTTGTCATTTTCGACAAAACATAACCCATATCCAATTATGTTATGTAGATTTAATGTCTTTAATAACTGTAAGTCTATACTGTCGACAATAAGGATTTCGCAAAGAGAATATAATGTTATAGCGACTTGACTCTGATCAACTTGAGTAACATCAGTAGGATATGACCTGACTTTTAACGAGGAGAGCAACTTTCCATCGGTACTGTATTTTTCAACTACCTCCTTATTTCCGCTTGTTAAAACTACATAATCACGAACGAATATTGCGCTAGCTTGTCCTAATTTTTCAGCAATGGTTCGTACTACTTTAATAACTCCAGTGCGAAAATTGACAGTTTTATTAACCAACGTACTTCTTGTTCTTTCCAGGCACTGTTCATTCATTTTAAAACTTCCTAGCGACTCTGTACTGCTCGTAAATTTTGTCATGTGGTCAGATGGTACTAATCGAAATGACACATTTTTTATGCTTTTGACGGTCTCATTTATTTCTTCTTCGAGTGTAGTTAATTTTGAACCAATTTTGTTCACTTCCAATAGACATTGTTGGTCAGATCCCCGTTTAATAGTACCAATGAGCAATCTTTCCCAATTATTGACCATGCTTTTATAATTTGAAAATTTGTCAATTTCATCGGTCAGTTTTATGTCGACTTCCTTTTTTGATGAAGACATTTCAAATTTTATTTGATCTTCTATTTTATTTAGATGTTCAATAGCTCTTTCTTTTAGTTTTGATATTTCTTGGAGAATATTTTCATATTCAGTTTGAATATTGTCCAAGGACTGCTTTCGATTTTGAACTATTTCATTGAATTCCTTACCTTTTTCCTTCAGTTTCCAAACCAATTCGGTGGTTTGATTGGACTGCTTGATATCACTTGCAGCTTTTTGAATCGATATTACGTTGTCACATTTCCTATGTGTTAGTGTTGAGCACAATGTACAGCAAGGCTTCGAATGATCCACACAGAAAACTTCTACGATCTTTTCTGTGTGTTCTTCGCAACTCAATGCCTCAGATAACTGAAAACCAGATAGGTCCGACTGAATTTCTTGAACGGCAATAACTGTATGTTTTGATTTTATCTTGAATGATTTGTGATATTCTTCGCACTGTCCACAAAACGCCTCCTCGCACGTGGTACACCAATAACTGGCTTCCCTAGTCTGATTTTTCACCTGACATGAATTACACATTTTTTCAGACCTTTGAATCGCTCGCTTGTCCAACATCGACGTAACAAAATGGTTCCTTGGTAGCTTTGATGCCCAAGCTTCTGGTTTTTCCTGTGTTCCTTTAAATGACACAGAAACTCGACACACTGGACGTCTAAATCCCTCGGAAGTATTGTCCTTTTCCTTCGATGACACAATGTATGTGTCAATACATGTTTCACAGAACGTATGAAGACATGGTAGATACTTCGGAACTTTGAAAGTCTCTAGACAAATGGTACATGTTAATAAATCATCGAATAGTTCTGTGTCTTTTGTAGGTGTGGCCATTTTAGATTTTTTGGACTTTGATATTTTCCTTCCTGGTTCGTATATTATCACAATTTACCTTGATCACAGTTTACCTTGATACTTGTTAAACTGATACGTAGTTAGATAAATAGTCTCCTGTTAAGTGAGAATAAATGCGTGTTTGAATAGTTTTATCGAATCAAAGGTCCACAATATTAAAGTCAGCCATAGAATAGGAAATTCAAATAAAAGCATCCAATCGAAAGTTTTATTTAGGGTCAGCATTTCACATATTTATAAGCAATTAATACGGGTAATATTAATTCTCTCCACTCCCATTTCGATGTAATAAAACAATACTCAACACATAAGTAATGATAATCATATGTTGACATAAATAAACATTTACAACTATATATATATGTCATAAATAATTTTTCATTTAAAGTCCATATTAATTATAAAAATTAACTTCCAAAATATATAAATGCACCAGTCACATCCCAAATAAACATCAAATTCAGCAATCTGCATTATCTGGAAAAGACTAACATCTTTGGTTTAATAAGGTATATTATAACACATGTACAAAAATATTCAAGTAATACAAAAATATGGGCGGGAGAGCGGGTAAATAAAACGTGTTGAATTGACCAGTAAACTAATTCAAATGACAAGGGAATATAAAATTTGCCAGAAGTGAACAGATTCTTCTATCAACCAATCAGAGGAGATTAAAATACGAACACTAAAAATTATGCATACAAACAGGTTAGGAGTAATGTCGAAAATATCCAAGATGGAATGAAGCATTTTTAATTAATTACAAATTTACCAATTCCCTCCACTACCATTTCGGTGTAGTAAAACAAAACTCAACACACAAGTAATGATAATCATATTTTGGCATAAATAAACATTTTTTATAATTATATATATGTCATAAATAATTTTTCATTTAAAGTCCATATTAATCATAAAGAATAACTTCCAAAATATATAAATGCACCAAACCAACGGCCACTATAAGTGTCCAGTGTTATTTAAAAACTACACTACAATATAAACATACCCATAGATGTATAAACCCAAAACAGTTTATACATCTATGACATACCTGATAATACAAACAACAAATACTGGAATCCTGCAAAACTAATAGAGGTTCACAGGTAAACCAGATGTAGAAGTAATGGTCTAGCCCAGCTTTCTTGACCATCATCTTCTGAAAAATAAAGTAGAAAACCACAAAGTATCTTGACCTAAAAGAGTACATGTAAATACAATATTTTAATTACAAATGATTAACTATATCAATAAAAAAAATTCGTATAACAGAAACACCAAAATAACTTAAGTGTAATCTATCTTTACAAAAACATTTTCTTTTATAAATAGATCCTGGTTGCTGAACAAATTGCTTGTAAGTTTTAACAAATAAAATATTTCTTTTCAATGTTAACTTCGCCAATTCTTTATTACAATCTATAACAGTTTAATTTGTATCATCAAAATCTATGGGTCTTGGCAAAATTGCCGAAACTATTATCTTTAAAGACGGTAAAGTGTTGCGAATAAAATCAATTAAATTATTGTAATATTGTAATTTGCTGGATAAACCATTCCAAACATCATTTGTGCCTATATGCATTATTAAATGTGTGTGATTTACTATCTTTCACAAATTGATGAAGTGTGTATATATTAGCACCAGTTAATGTTACTAATTCACTTATTTGTAAGTAGAATCTGACAACAACAAAACCTTATTTTTTGACACATTGTCTGCAAAAAAAAAAAAAAAAAAAAAAAAAAACAACAACACAAACAATTAAATGGGAATTTCTTTAGCCATAGCTCGTGATATAGTTTATAAGCGTCACTACTCCAATCCCCGTAAAATTGTATTAACTCAGAAGGAACGTTAACTTTACTGTGAAAAGCCGATGTAGCCCCTCCTCTGCGAAAAGAATGAGAGGAAAATTTAGAAGAATCTAAACCACACATTTCGAAAGTGTGTCTGAGTTTTTCTGATAAAATGAATAACATAAAATGTTATTGCCTTTAGTTTGTGGAATTAAAAGGGCGGGGTCATCAACATTGGCTGGTACTAGAGTGCACATACGATTGTAAGCATTATACGGACAAAGCGGGGAATCCTTTATCTTAACCAATGGTAACTCAGGTTTCCTATTACCAAATTTAATGGTTTTTGACCATTCCATTTTAACCAACAATTAAGTTATCACTATAAACAATGATGTTATTTGAATTTCTGCATAATTGTTTGCATGGATCAAAATTTTTTGCCGAAGTTGGAACTAGATTAGACTTTCTAACCATGAGAAAAAAGGCAAACAAAAAACAGCACCAGAAAGTTACATCAGACGGATTAGACATATCAAAAAATTCATACATTTTCAAAAGAATATGTGGAGTAATAGGTAAGGCTCAGTGAGGCATATGAGGATTTTGACGAGACAAACCTCTAAACAATGATTTTATGGAAAACCAATCTTCGGTGCGAAACTCAAATCCTAAAAGTCTTGACACCACTAATATAATTCTGAATAGAAGCTACACTCTTAAAACTTCTACTCAAAAAAAATCCATAGAGACAAAGAATATTTACAGAAGGAGGCAAAGGTGACATATTGAAATATGAGCAAAATAAAAAATTAGAAACAAATTGCACTTTTAAATTCTTATGAGTTCCTTCTGCACAGGCAGATTTCTTACACAACTCTGTGTCTCAGTTTCTGTAACTTATGTAGTTGAGTATCTACAATAAACAATATATATAAAAAAATTCACCAAGGAGAAGTAAAATGAAAGAGATCATCATCCAATTCAATTTATGTCCAAGAATTGACACGAGCCTGCTTTAAAAACTCACTGCTAATACCGGGATCCATACCCCACCTTGAAAGCATGTCAGCAACTCTATTTGCTTCACCACTCAAATGCCGTCTTTTGACTTGAAACTCATGACTAGCTGTCAGAAAACAGATTTCTCTGAGACAAGATTGCATGAAAGTATTTCTGCAAAGCACCAGAATTTAGTACAGTGACAGATGAGGAATTATCACAATAAATAACAACCAAAGAACCCTTGAGTACACTCGTCCATACTTTTAGACACACCATAACACAAAGAAGTTCCAGAGCGTTAATATGCAACTGTTTCCTACGAATAAATGCCGGGAAGACAGTATGAAAATACCTCCCATTACAAATACCTCCACAACCAACCAAAGTTGAAAATAAAACGTGTTGAATTGACCAGTAAACTAATTCAAATGACAAGGGAATATAAAATTTGCCAGAAGTGAACAGATTCTAACTTCATTCAGTCAATCAGAGGAGATTAAAATACGAACGATAAAATATGCATACAAACAGGTGGTAACGAGTAATGTCGAAAATATCCGAGATTGAATTAAGCATTTTTAATTAATTAAAAATTTACCGATTGAGTTCTTGAATTCTTCAGTTGCGCTCGGAAGATTCTCTTGGTTAGTAAATACATGTATTTGGATAACATTTTTAGCGCCTTTGGTCAATGCGACAATGAGTAAACTTGTTACAACTAAGACAAACAGTAATTTAGAACCGCTAACTTATTACTAGTATTTACTCAACAGTCCATCCATAACCCAAAATGTCCCTTTTTATCTTAGGATTAAAATGTACTATTGATTTCGGATTTAACCTCCAGGATATATGTCTAAGTTAATTTAACTGGTAGCGCCTCTTTATAAGAAATCTGGGTAACAAGTAGAAGGGATAACCGACACTAGTATGTTTCAATAATTATAGGTTCCTAGACCTTTCTTGGTATTCATTGTATTAGTGAACATAGACGAGGGTCGGGATAGGGGGTCTTTCATTTCTTAATTCTTTATTTTTTAGACCGTTTTCTCTATTCTTTATTCATTTAGCACATTATTCTCTATTCTTTATATTTCAGCACCCTATTATTCTCTATTCTTTTTTTTGTCCTTTATTCTGCACTTTTTGCCCATTATTCCGTCTATTATCTTAAACCCCATCCAGATCCTCATAGACACGTCGATTAAAACGTTCATTATATCGTATTACTACCATCATGAACAAGTAAATACATTAATATCTCAAGCTCAACAATGAATTCTCTACAACCTAAAAAAATGTATTTCTCATTTGCATAACTTCTGTTTGCCCTAGAACAAATATTGCAGAAAATGCTAGCCCTGGTAGAACAAATATATTCTGAAATTTTAATAATTTAATGACATTAGGGCACCAAATAAACAGGGCATCAGTATATAGATTAACCACATGCACATTTAATAAGACTCACTATTTAAACAAATGTATATAATAACATTTCCAATGAAAATTCTAACTCTAGATGTATGTATGATGAAACGTATTGTGATAAATGACATTCAGAGAAAATAATTAAAACTGATACATAATATGTTATGAAGCTATTTAATTGTGACAGTTATACAAATATAAAAGCTGAGCTTCCAAAAATAGCATATTACTCTATACTGTTTGAACTTATTCTACATTATTAGAAAAGAATATTTTCGGATTTATTAAATGGGAGAAAATTAAAATTTCTTCTTTGTTGTTGTGTTGTAATAAATGACCTAAAACAAAAGTCCCTATTCCTCGGTTAAATCACTCTCGCAATTATTGACCAGTGAAATGTTTAGTAAGAAACCAGTAACTTTACACAATAAATTTATTCAAACAACCGAAATAACTGAGATCGCATGGGTTGGCTTGTTTGTTTTTCCACACCTAAAAGAACATAATATCAAAAACTGAGAAATCAGCATGATAAAAATAAAGACCCCATGTTATGGAACGCCGACACTGTCTTATTATGACATTTCTCATTATATGATGTTCATTTGCCATTATATGATGTCATTTTACCCTTATATGATGTGCAAATGACATTATATGATGTGCACTTATCCTTATATGATGTACACTTGTCATTATGTGATATGAACTTGTCCTTATATGATGACACTTGTCATTATATGATGTGAAGTTGTTCTTATATGCTGTCCAAACACATTTATATGAGGTGCAAACATCTTTATATCATGTCCGCAATTCATTAAATGATGTGCTTTTTCCATTATGTTATGTGATTGAGTCCTTATATTATGCGATGCTTTCCTTATACGATGTAGAAACGGCATTATGTGATGTACAATCACCTTTATACGATATGCAATCACCTTTATATGATGACAATTTGACATTATCTGATGTGCAAATTATATTATATGATGTGCAAATTATCTTATATCATGTACAGATGTCTTTATATTATGTGCAAACTTCTTTATATGATGTGAACTTATCCTTATGTTATGTGCTAACATCGTTATATGGTGTGGTTCGGTTTACATCTTTATATGATGTCAGAACATCATTATCATGATGTCGAAACATCATTATGATGATGTGCATTCATCGTCCTGATGGTCAATGAACATGATTACGATTAAAGCGATTACTCACTACGTCAGAACTGATTCCGATCTGCTTCTGCGGAGTAACAATTAATCAGGCTCAAATTTTTAGCTGTCGTTTGGAAAATGGTTGAGATTTAAAAAGAGATAAACCTTGACATATTAGTACCTCGTTTTAAGATGTAAAAAATCACACCTGATATTGTTGGAAAAATGTCAAAATATATGAATTGCAACGTTTTGTTTTAATAGATTGGTCTAAAATAATAAACATACGGAGTCTGCAATAATGAACATACGGTTAAAATTATTAAATTTAAGAAATAATTCTTTTATTTCATGCCGCGTCTGTGCTCATTTTAACAAGGGAGGGCATTATATTGGTCAATTTCTGTACAACACAAAAAAAATAATCTATAAGAAGTTAATACACGAATTTCTAGTATGTACATTAATGTAAATTTTGCCTTGCTGATTCTTTATATATTCTCAAGATAGACACAAAAGAATGGGAAAAAATCGGACTTTGATAGGGTAATGGCTTATATAAGGGACCAGTCATTTGTAACCCAAAAAAGAGGGATAGGAAGAAATAAAAGGGGCCTTTAATTTCATCATTTTTTTAATGGAAAGGTGCATTCAATTTTATATAGTTATAGATTTGCGGTATAATGTTATGGCGATGTCTTCAAAATCCGTAGGCATCAATTTTTACGCCTGGTTCCACTCGCCTCAATTGTTAAAACCTGAATCCTTAGTTTCAACAATTTCACTAGCAGAAAATTTTTCATCTGAAGCTAATATCGAATGAAGGTGTGGTAAATATTAATGAGACCATAACCGGCAAATCCAAATTAAGTTCGTTGAAATTTGTAGGTCTTTGGAAAAGGGGGTATTTATTGACTGTTTTTCCTTCTTCAAGGTGTAAACTTGAAAAAAAATAAGAAAAATTCCACTGTTTCCTCACACGTCCCCACCCCCAATGAAAGAAAATTACCATAATTATTACTTATTTATTTATTTTAACATTCCGATGTATTGTTACCAAAGAGATTTCTACTTACGTAGCTTTCGTTTTTGACTGGTAACCGATTTATAAATACGGACATTATAGAGTGCAAAATAACATTCCTTATCGCTTGTTTTGAGTTTATTTCTTCAATGAATTCTCATAAAAATTTTTTTTTTAGATCACAGATTAATAATATATAATTTGTACCACTACAATATAATAGTTATTACGGTGAGGTTGAATCCCCGAACATTTATTCATCATCCACGCACGAACTTGCCCCAGAAAAAAAATATATCTCTGTACATTAACATTACTTTCAGGTACAGATAGTATTTTTTTCTGGGACAAGTGCTTGTGACCATCCACAAGAATTTGCGGTCATCCGATGATCAGTACTTCACTACTTTGATTATATCTGTTCTTGTCTATACCAGTTTTCAAGAAAAGGTTTCTCTATAGATAAGTTATCAAGATAATAGCCAATAAAACAACAAAACTCTGAAGAGCCAAAATTGCCCAAAAAGGACCTTTACTATAGAGTTTACTCAGACACATTGCACTATTTGTTTTTTAAATCTATTATAGTTTCCAGGATAAACGCAAAATATTAAAAGCCGCTGCCGTAAATCTTCACTTTGAAAAATTCAAAATACAACTCTCTATCTGTAAGAGAACAACAGGTCTCAGTAAACAATAAATAAATGCAGTGTTTAAGTTCATTTAGACACCAATCTGATTAGATTACAGGTATTGTGTGTTCAAGCTTTGCTTACGCCGATCTGAAAACGCTCAATTCAAGACCATTGGGATTCTCTGGTTTTGTCGGATTGATCCACACCTTCAAAAATATGAAATTTTATTGGCTGATGTAATATTAACCAGGACAGAAAGTAAAACGAAGTGTTGTCATATCCTTGTAACCAAAGCTTAGATTATATATTAATCATTTGTTAGACACCGACTGTAGTGTGGGTAGGAGCACGTGTATTTCCTTGATGGACTTTAATAAACAAGAACACGGTTATTTTTTTTTTAGTTTTATTATTGTTTTATTTTTCCCTGATTTAAAAAGGAAACAAACTATTTCGCTTCCCTTCTGAAAATATAAAATCTCTTTCAAGAAATTTGGAATCAAACATTTTCCAAAAATGTTGCCCCCCCCCCCCCTTCCCCCCTCACCAAAAAATGAGCGGCTTCCCACAAAAACTTTTATATTGCGGGTTACTGCATGTGGTGGTGCTTTCGTGGTAGCATGTTCGCATAGAGTGGGAGAGGTCATGGGTTCGACCCCCGGCCGGGTCAAATCCAAAGACTTTCAAATTGATATTTGCTGCTTCCCTGCTAAGCCCGCGAAATTAAGGAATAAGAGCAAAATCTGGTCGGCTCGGAATCAGAAGAATTTGTCCGGGTAAGGTGACATGTCTTCCTTCGGAAAGTTACCTTGTGAACTAGCATGTTAAAAATCCGGCTCAGGGTGTCGGTCTAGTACAAAGCAGGGTTAATATTCGTATCACATTACAGCTATTTTCCTAATGCATGTAGATTAAAGGTTTGATTGGCTTGATTGCTTTGTTTTTATAACTGTTTGCTCATGCATTTTAATTAAGTTTTACAATTCTAATCAACAGATAGGCTGGGTTTCAACTTGTATGATGTTATTGAATGCTTGAACAAACATTTATACAAGCAAAGCAAGCAAGCCAACCAAACCTTTAAACTACATACATCAGGAAAATAGCTTTTACATGTTCTTGTACGAATATGCATATCAATTTGCCGCTGCACATCAAGCATCCATCCATAACCATCTATATTGAAGTTGTGAAATATATGCAAGAAAACATAATAAAAAGCTGAAAGCAAATGAAAAACACTGAGTTGAAGTTCATTCCATATCTCCTTTAAAGCATTTCGGATGAAAGAGATGGGCGCTCGCTGGTCGAGTGGTGTGAATAGTCGAACTACTGTATCACTTGTCTGTCGACACTTAGGTGTGTGAGTTCGAATACCGCATGTGGCAGGTAAACTCGACTCCTATCTTAATTGACCAGAATTGTCAGTTTTCCAAACGAAGGTTGGGTGGTCTCTCTGTGAACTTCGGCTTCCTCCACCAATATAAACTCACCGCCACGAAATAGCATGAAAGTGTTGAAAGTGGCGGTAAATATAAATCAATCAACAAATTAATCAATCAATCATCCATACCGGTATAATTATGGCCTCTAAATCTATATTTTTATTCTCATAAAGTCAATGTATGACATCAGTACAGAGATAACAATAATAACTTTACAATATATACAAAACAAGAGAGAGAGGTTTCAAAAGTCTTTAGTCACTTTATTTTTACTCACTAAGAATTTTTTTTAGTCAATCAAAAGTAAACAAAATATAAAAGGTGATAAGTTTACTCCTTGTCGAACACCATTGTCACAAACAAGCAAAGTATTTCGAATTATAATTACTAGAAGATGCCAGCGAAAGCGCGGAACAATTGGGCAAGTGTTGAAACAAAAAGAGTGGACACAGTAATAAGGTGGACACAGTAAGGATTTGGACACGTTTAATGCATTTAATTCTTTTTCTTTAAAGAGACGAAAACGAGGAACATAATGCAAAAGACGGGCATCACCCCATTCATCTCTGTTGGAAAATAAAAATATCAAATACCCTAAATTGAAAAAGTGTGGCAAAGTGTGATTCTCAGTGTTTTTTTTTCCTTTTAACTAAATAACCGTATGAACTACGTAAAATCCTTTGACATTACCGAAAAGGATCAAAATGAGTACACAATGAAAAAAATCCCATCTAATCGGATGAAAAATAAAATCCAAAACACTTCACCAGGAATCAACCCCTCTGTATCTCAGAAACCGTTGACGCCACTCTAAATCAGTTGTCATACTCAAGTTGCAGAATTTTATTAGCAATTAAAAAAATCTCCATTAAAATAAGTTGAAAATAAACAATCTGTATATACAAATATGTGAACATTACCCAACCTGACCATTTCGCATTTCGCGGGCAGTACGTGGACTAAGCATGCGGTCTCCAAATTTGGATATTTTGGCTTTTTCTGTGGAAAAAAGATTGTTTCAAAGACAAATTAAGGAAGTACAAAACACTACATGTATACGTCATATCACAAATATTTCCGACTTTGTATGGTTTTGTAGGAGTAACACTACATTATACATCTTACCATTTATATTATTCAATAACATTTTATAAAACAAACCATCTCGCCATATTATGCACGAGTAGATAATTTTATAGCTATTGTTGTGAAATATTTTTAAAACTGACTGTGAGTTCAATGGTGCATTTTGCAATGAATAGAAATAAGAAGATGTGGTATGAGAGCCAATGAGAAAACTCTCCATCCAAGTCATAATTTGTAAGAGTAAACATGCAATCATATGTCAAAGTACGACCTTCAACACGTAGCATTTGCTTAACCCAAATAGCAAGCTATAAAGAGCCTCAAAATTTGTTTTATCATATTTTCGCCACAGCCGCAAATTTCTCCAATTAGCTCCTGTATTAATTGATCTTAATCTCCCTCCGAAATGTTTGAAACGTTGATTTTGTTAAATTGCATTGTCTCATTTTTCCTATTAATTGCACTCTCGCTAGCGATAGACACATATTTGAGCTGGGTTTATAGTTTACAGAAGCAGATCGGAATCAGTTATGACGTAGACAGTAATCATTCTAATCGTAATCATGTTCATTGACCATAACGACGATGAAAACACATCATATAATGACGTTTCGACATCATATAATGAAGTAAACCAAACCACATCATATAAGATTACAAGCACATAATATAATGACACAACCACATCATATAAAGATATTTGCACATAATATAATGGTAACTGCACATCATATAATGATATGCACACATCATGAAGAAGTACATTAATTTGATAAAAGCAAATAAATAAGGCATTTACACTGCTTCATTCCGATCTGAATAT
Source organism: Mytilus californianus (assembly GCF_021869535.1). Classification (NCBI taxonomy): domain Eukaryota; kingdom Metazoa; phylum Mollusca; class Bivalvia; order Mytilida; family Mytilidae; genus Mytilus; species Mytilus californianus. Next base: position 6,170,582 of record NW_026262615.1, read on the forward strand.
TTCGATTTCACGATAGTTCATAATTATAGTCTCATCCGTGGATGTTCCCAACTGTGATTTAGGAATAATGGCGTATTTAAAATCAAGTTTTGTTCGAACACAAGTTACTAAGCTTTACTGTGGATATTTGTGTTATGTTTTTAATCGTCAGAAATAGTTTTAATTGAATGCAAATGCATATTTACTTGTATAAAAACAACATACTTGGGATAAGATGTTCAAAATACATGGCAAATTGTATATACGTTAAATATGTCTATGCTTTAAAAAGAATAAAAAAAGTACTTTTCGATGAATTATATTTATTCCTACAAATTTCAACATTGGTCTTAGATTTCTTAAAAATGCATCTCGTTAACAAAAGAAAATATCGCTACTCCACACAAGAAATGGTTTTCTCGAATCGCACTTTCCATATAGACCGAGAAACATCTGTAAATCAAAATCTTGTTGTTAGTGGTTGTTTGTCTTGGAAAAAATTTGTGATTGTGACTTTTTTTTCGGAGGATTTGTTTTGGAAACATTTTGTGATTGTGAGTCTAGTTTTTTCGGAGGATTCTGTCACTGTAATGTTGGTGGCTTGTCTGTAGATTGTTCTGTGTCGTATTTTTGGCGATCCCTTTTATGTAAGGGAACAACCATTTAAATTCAAAAGAGGGGGGTTATGGTTTTTTCTGAAAAAATATTCTGATCCCCAATTATTTGATGAAAAAAATAATGTTGTCAAGCAGATAACAAATAAAAAATATTCTGAATCCAGATTTTCCCCATACCTTATAGTGTTAAATTTTGAAAAAAAATATAATTTGATTGATAGCTTCGAAAAACTAAAAAAAAATGTTCGCGCTCTGCGCAAAAAAAATCCCCCCCCCCCCCCCTTTTGGAAGATAAATGGTTGCTCCCTAACTAACATAACATATGTTAACCAAAGGTAATTATCTAATACTCACTGGGGTTATCAGAGTTAAATACTTGTAATGTAGATAGAATACATCAATAGAATAAAATATCAAGCATATAATTAAATTTTGTACGTCCATAGCGCTTTTCTGTAAATTCATAAATTTTATATAGAAATTGACAATTGAAAGCCTTGATCTCTATCTAGATTCAAATTTTAACTCGACTCAATACAAGGTTTGACTGAAACTAGCTGATATCATTGGGTTATATATAAGTTGAGTATATGTTTTTAATACATCATTTCTAACTTTAAACAATTCAGAAATATAAGAAGAACACATCTTTAGTATTTGTAAAGACCCATGCACTGCATGGTGAATGCTAATTTTGATTTAACACTATCATTTTCCTTAGCTGTAAAATCTGAATACATTTTAAATAATGGTCTCAATGGTCTCTGTTTGTCTTTTTGATTTTGACAATGTCACATTAAATGGTTTTCGCCTTCATCTTAATGTTGCATGCATACTCAAGTCTCATTTTAGCTATAAAAAATATCTAACAGATTTCATACTACGGTTTCTTATCATTGAAATGTTACGAACAAAATCTTACTTTTCAGAATATCTATTTACAATTAATTATGCTCATGTTAATGGCAATCCAATTTTTGAAGACGTGAAGCAATATTAGAACCCAAGGGTTTTCTTTTTTTGCAAATCGCTTTAAGTATATCATTAGCTAACCAGACTTAATTTAAATCAGTGTAAAGAAATTGTTCTTCTGATTTCGGTTTTTCGTCTGTTTCCGGAGTTTTTTTTTAGATATGCCTCCTTGAAAAGCTTTGATTTGAAATTTTTTTCTGTTAAAGTAGCTAAAATCTTTATATCCATTCATATATCGTGTCAAGTGTGTCATTGTCACATAAAACACATTTCCTATTGAAATGTAATAAATAAATTGCCAGTTTTCAATCATTCCTAACGAAAACTGTGGATATTTACTAGCTTTTATTTCAACGTATAATTCTGACTGCAAAATTCTGTTCTCTACGTTCCAAAATCGGTATATTGTTTTCTTTTAACAAGTATATAAGCATGTGGATTTAATTTTATCTTTACACTAGTTAAGTATGGTCTTATTTAAATTTATTATTTATTCACTATTATCATGATTAACGTTTCTACCCAAACGTAATCAAAAAGGGAGAGGAGAATCTAAAAGGAATTTTGAAAATCCTATAAGAGATGCCCTGTTGTCTTGAATATATAAATAAATAAATAAATAAATAAACAGTTTTCAATAAATAGTCTTTGTGAAAATGTATTGCATTTCGTCTTCCTACTGGAAATGATTGTCATCAGATTTCAAAGAACGTTTCATGTTAATGCAAGTCTTCGGTTTTTAGGCATGATCAGTTTGACGCGTATTTCTTATTGTTCGCTAGCTTGAGTCTGGTCATTAGCTAAGGTATGTTGAGATGTATTACCAAATGATTAAAATATTCAAAAGAGGCCATTATAACGGTTTGGGGACGTCTGGCTATTGTTCTGCTCTACTGGCATCATTAGAGGTTTTACAATGTTCTCTTTCTTTATGATTTCAAGATATATATGTAGGACTCGGAGGTGCGATGGGGACGCTGAAGTGCGATGGTCACGCTGGAGTGCGATGGTCTACACCAAAGTGCGATGGTCCGTTCGATGGTGTGCGATGGTCTATTTGGCGCGTGATGGCTTGTTTGATATCTACAGATGTGCATTTATTAGAAACAGATTTTTTTTAGCAGTCAGTATTTGAATTTACATTCATTATTGTCTATGTCTGTCCGTAATTAGTTGCATACTTAATGAGAGATCGTCCTCTTTGATTTTCTGCATGTAGATATAATTCTACGTTAACCGTTATTTTAAAATACAGAGAGTCTGTCTGCGGACCCTATGTATTTATAGAGAATGCTACGCTCCACCGTACGTTAAAGGAACATTTTGTAGATTTAAAAAAAAAATCGCAACAGAAGGTTAACTTTCCCCTATCAACCAATTCTCCCCGTTTCCCGTAGTATTAAAAGTTTATAAGCCCTTTATTAACTTAAAAACCCGGAAAACTACTTCTAACATACTAATTGACTTCTACCAACTATACAAATCCTTGCTTCTGCATCGACATGAAAAGCTTTGAAAATGTAGATTGTGTAGACCATCGCGCTTCAGCGTTAGGGAGCATGCAACCATTTTAAGAGGAGGGTATGGTTTTTTGTCTGAGGCGGACTTTTTTTTGCGCAATTCGTGAAATTTTTTTTTTTAGTTTTTCGACGCTTTCAATTAAATTATTTTTTTCAAAATTTAACACTATAAGGTATGGGGAAAATCTGGATTCAGAGTATTTTTTTGTCATCTGCTTGACCACAACATTTTTTTCATCAAATTGGGGATCAGAATATTTTTTTAGGAAAAACCATAACCCCCCCCCACCCCTTTTTGAAGGTACTGTGATATATATTAATAAATCGCCACATTAAAATTACTATTACACTTTAAATAGCACTAGACCCAGGTAACAGTATTAGTTGACAGTCCAGTCAGGCGGATCCAGGATTTTTGAAAGGGGGCGTAGAATAGAATCTTTCTTGACCTTTTTTTGGCTAAAACACATAAAATAAGTGTAAAATGCACTAATTTAACGGTTCCAGGCGTGGGGCATGTATATTTTATAGTTAAAGTGTAAGGGTTGGACATATTTGATGCCGTATTCTCCCCATTAATTGTCTATTATAAAATGATTGGATGGATCCAAAGCTATGTATCAATATATTTGATGTGGGATTTGTCAGTAAAAAATGGACATGGAAAACTTCTGCCTAGCCAAGTCAGTCACTGAAATAGAGATCACAACTAGCATCTGAAAAATGCATTACGAATTTGTGATTCGGCACCCCAGATGCATACGATCATACATACTAATATAATTGACGTTTTACTTTATTCACCTATCAATAAAAAAAAAATCCACAAAAACATTTATTTAGAGTTTCTAGTAATGACTTCTGTACAAATCTGTCGTCTAAGCCATAGGGTTCACCAGAAGCATCTTCCTCGGATTTCGTCGAGAACAATCGTCCATTATTTTTTCATAGTCAAGTTCAATGGCATTTAAGCGTTCTTCTATTGTACAGGGCGAGAAGGTTTTAATATACTTTAACGACGAGTTTGCCCTTTCTGTGGTACTGGATGTTACGCTGGTCAATGAAAGTAAGCTCAGAAGTTTTACGATGTTTGGAAAAATCGTGCTACACACTCTTGGGTCTCTTACAGTAGACGTTATTGTAGACGGTCTGTCGGTCTGGTCTCGCCATAACTCGTTCCAGAGTCGGAAATTCTTTTTCTAATAACAAAAAAGTGGGCAAGATTATTGTTTTCAACCAAGGTACGGCCAGAATTTTTCTTCTCTAAAATATCTCAGACCCCCACCCCCTTTTAAAATCAAATGGTCCGTACCTTAGACTTTTAATCTATCTAGAGATTACTGACTGCATGGGGATCATTATTCAGCAATGTTATAAATGGGCTTGGGCTTGTGGGGTTAAACATGTTTTCGTAGGTAAATATTATAGCTGTGGAACTTATTTTTATCATCAGACATGTGAGTGTAATAGATTACAGGGGCGGATCTAGCCATTTTTAGAAGGGGGGGGGGGGGGTCCCAACCCAGGATAAAAGGGGGGGGGGGTCCAACTATATGTCCCCATTCAAATGCATTGATCGTCAAAAAAAGGGGGCTTCCAACCCCCGGACCCCCCCTCTGGATCCGCAACTGGAGTATTACCTTCTGTTGGGTGGAATTGTGAAATAGGAGTCAATACGTCCTTGCTCCATCCTTTGTCGCTTTGAAGGCGTCATGCTTGTCATCCTCAGCCTTAGCCATGTGTTAGGGGACGACAATTTGATATTCTGGGGAGGGGGGGGGGGGGCAGGAGGATTTGTTTTGGATCGGTTATTTATTTTTGTAAACTAAGAGGACAGATTATCTATTTTCTGCACTATTGAAGCAAGATTTTTCATTTTCATTAAAGCAAGGGACTGATTATTTATTTTCACAACTATATTTATAATATTCGAAAACATACAATTTTTAAATTATTTGTTTATTATAAATAATTCATGTATAGTCAAGTCATTATGTACCATTTAATCAGAATTAATTATTATCCTCTGCAGAAATGAATCTTCTATATTCCCCAATGTATATACATGTATTGCATACATACATACACAGTATTTAAGTTTGGTTGTAACTAAGGCTCTTTTAAAAGTATTGGCAAACATGTTTCGCCGACCGGAGCGAGGAAAATTTTTTTTGAAGGGTTTTTGAACCGCTGAAGGCCCAAGAAGCTATAGAACAAATGATGCAAAATCATGCCTTCTGGGTGTTCCCCAGACCCTTTCTTAAACTGAAAATGCAAGTTCTGTTTTAATAATTTTATGACAATATTTTGGTCTCAAAGCAAAATCAAGTTATAGATTCAGTGTAAGACTTAAGTTTCTAGGAACAACATCAAAAGACAAATATGCATGATAAAGCAAAAATGTAATTCACATAGTGTAAGTCTGTGGCTGCTGTGTTTTTTTAAACTCATGATCAAGTTAATAATAAAATTACTAAATTACAAAATGAATGCAACACTAACTATGGAAAGCCTCAGCTGTCATATATTAGAGATTTACAAAACGTTATGCTGAAGCTTAAAATGTAAAGTTAAGACAGCGTGATGTTGAATTGAGTCATCAAAATGCTAACTCTAAATTACAATATGCTAAGTTGAATTTGCGCAATGTTGACTTGCAATGACAAGTGCTTTAGTCGTGATAGTATAATGATAAGTCACGATGATGTGATGATATGCCAAACACACGTAACGTTTGGTTTAAAGTACATGATGTGAAGTTGACGTTGCATGATGTTAGCTTGCAGATGGATACTGCTCAGTCATCCACTTCGATAGCTATGATAACAAATAAAATGAATAGCTAAAATGTATGGTCCTGACTTGTTATTAATAAATGTTGAGCTGAGATAGTACGATGTTATATCAATGTGATATTACGATAGTTCTATCATGCAATCTGTTGATTTAAAACACCATGATGCACAGTTGAAAGTACATCATGTTAAGTAAAGATAATACGATGCTACACCACTATATTGAAACGAAAGGCTTACCATACAATTTGTTGACTTAAAACAACACGATGCAACGTGTTAAGCTAAGATGCTCACTTGAAACTACACGACGTACAGTTGAAATTTTGTAATGATAAGCTACGATAGCACGATGTTATATCATTATAATGTCACAATAGGCTTATTATACAATTTGCTCATTTAAAATTACACCACGTACAGCTGAAAGTACGTGATGCTAAGCTAAGATAGCACGTTGTTATATCATTAGAATGTCACGATAGGCTAACCACACGATACGCTCATTTAAAACTACATGACTTTCAGTTGAAACTAGGTGATGTTAAGCTAAGATAGCATGTTGTTATATCATTTGAATGTCACGATAGGCTTACCATACAATATGCTCATTTAAAACTACACAACGTACAGTTGAAAGTATGTGATGTTGAGCTATGATAGCACGATGTTATATCATAATAATATCACGATAGGCTTGCCATACAATATGCTCATTCAAAACTACACGACGTAAAGTTGAAAGTACGTGTTGTTGAGCTAAGATAGCACGATGTTATATCATTATGACGTCACGAGAGGCTTATCATACAATGTGTTGACTTGAAACTACACGATGTAAACTTGAAGTAGTTTGATCTTGACTTGAAACAGTAAAATGTTAAGTTATAAAAACAGAACGTAATGTCAAAATAAAACAATGATAGGATGACATATACTTGTGCAGAATTGAAGATTGTTGGTGTTGACTTCGAATATAGTACAAATATTAGATCGTTTTATGTTAAATTGAAAGACAATAATGATGCGTAAAACATTACAGAATTATGTGAATTGAAACTGCAATTCTATGGAAAAGAATGAGGGACAAATCCACAGGATTTTTTCTTCTTCATTTGCAAGTTCGGAGGCAAAATGATATACAAAGAAAGTTTTCCATAAATTCATAAAGCAAAAGAATTACCCATCGCTATATATTGCACTTGAATACAGTTTTGCCGTATATTTTACATGTTTTGTTTGGATTTTTTTTTTATGATTAAAAACCAGACTTTTTTTATGAACAATATTTAAGAAAATATTTATCTATGTTGTGTGTTAATATATACAACATAACATTGTGCTTATAAGACTTATGACTGTGAGGGTCAAATTTTACTCATTTAAAATCACATCTATGTAAGAGTTAGCGGAGAATTTGTATTTACCACTCCCGTTTTCCACGAAATAGAACATAAGAATCTGGAGTCTTAATCTTAAAAAACAAAAATCAACTGATATGACAAATAATACGATTAGCGTAGGACTGAGAGGGTCAGAGCTATATCAGAATGTTACCCCCCCCCCCCCCCCCGGTCTTGTTAGAGGTATCTGAAAAATTTGAATTTTCTTTTCCATGAAATAAAGTTGACAAAAGAATTTGGACTTAATCAAAAGCGATTACGATTTCCATAGAATGTCAGAGACAGTTTGTCGACTAGTTCGTTGAAAATTCGGCTAGGCAAGTAAAGTATGTTTTGTAACAAAGCAGGGTTTATTCATATTCATATCACACTTACATGTTTTCGTCCTGATATGCAAGTAATATTTGCCACTGTACGTAAAACGCACCCCTTTCCCCCGAAATAAAACCAAAAAATCTGGACTTAATCAAAACCGATGCTATTTGGATTTCCATAGATTGTCAGAGACGGTTTGTCAACTAGTTTGTTAAAAATTCGGCTAAGCAAGCCAGGGGCGGATCCAGCCATTTATAAAAGGGGGGGGGTTCCTAACCTAGGATAAAAAAAGGGGGGTTCCAACTATATGTCCTCATTCAAATGCATTGATCGTCAAAAAAGGGGGGGTTCCAACCCCCGGAATCCCCCCTGGATCCGCCACTGCAAGCAAAATATGTCTTGTACAGAGCCAAGATTTATTCATATTCATATCACACTTACATTTATAGTTCGTATAATATTTAATGAATTTGTTAGCTTTACATGCATGCTCATAATGTTAGTATTGTATATATACTTGTATTGTAATATGGAGAAGACTTCAAAAGTATGATTTACTTGTGTCTCATCCATTTTGCTGATATTTAGCAAATAAAATATGTTTAAACTAAACACTTACATATTCTCGTCCTTATGCATGTAATATTTGCCATTGTACACTAAAAACAAATACATTTTCATCAATTCTTTTTTATGAAAAGGAGCCTATTTTAAGCACGTTCATCGATTTGACACCCTGTAGTTCATGTTTTTGGGAGTTCCTCGAAAATTATAACACATTCCTTCTTTATTTGCAAAATCGCCAAGTGACGGGTGCCACATAAGAAACAGGATCTGCTTACCCTTCTGGAGCACCTGAGATCACCCCTTTTTATGGTTTCGTGTTGCTCAGTTTTTGGTTTTCTATATGTTGCGCTTAATATACAATTGTTTGGCTTTTGATCTTTTTCTCTCGTTTATTTCGGCTGGTGTGTTTTTGTCATGACATTGTCAATTTGGTTAAGATTTTTACTATCCCTTTTGTATCTTTCGCCTTCTTTTATCCATTTTTGTGTATTTTTTTTCGATTCTCCCCTCCTCCTGCACAGTATAATAGATAGATAAATGAAAACAGAAACCCTTTTCAACAAAAGGAGATCTACAAGTAACTCGACGTGACCGAAATTGTAAATTTCTTCCTCATTAGATATATTGCCCTTAGGGTAGATCGGGTGTCTTCCGCCATCTTAGGGAGCTACCATTTGATTTTTATTGGGGGGCTAGAATGAAATTTGAAAAAAAGGCAAGACAGGAGTTTTGAGTAAAAAAAAGGCAGGATGAGCAACTTGGCAAAAAAAAAGGCAGGATGATAATTTATGTAAAAAAAAGTCAGAATAAACTAATAAAAAAAAATGCAGGACCGAATAGAGTGAAAAATAAAAAGGCAGGACAGAGATTACAACTAAAAAGATTCTCGTGATCCCAATTTTTATTTTTATTTTCTAACATTGAGTTTTCCATGTATAGTTTATACAAAATCTGACAATACTGCATAACCTGTAGCTTGCAAAAAGCTATGTGGCCCAAACTTTTTATTATGTTTTTCAAAAAAGAATAAACTACATTTTGGCAAATAATAAAAAAAAAATCTACCGATTTTAATTTAGACCACACGCATGAAAACTATAAGAGAGAGAGAGAGAGAGAGAAACTGTTGTCATAAAAAAAAACATATCTACAAATTAATCAAAGCAATACCAAAATAATTCATGGACTTTAACAATTTTTACAGATTTTTGATTTTTTGATTTTTCTTTGAAAACACATATAGATAGAGAGAAGCTTCAAAGAACTAAGAAAATAAGTGACGGAAATCATTAATTGGCTTCTTATTATTAGTTATAGGAGTCATTGTCCATTAATGAATTTACCAATTTAAAAAAATAAAACATTCTCCGAGTGGATATATACATAAACCTGGGAACTATCTTACTTGGTGCTGAAAAAATGGTTGGCACTGCTGTAAATGATGTATTTTTTTTAAAGTTGACGATTTAGACTGGAGGCTCTAGGTCAAATTTCATTAGGTTTCATATAGACTTCATGTATGAGCGAAAAGTATACAACAGAATCTACCATACTTTATGTTTGGGTTGGCCCCATGCAGTAGGATTCTTCCACCTATCAATTCTTTTTGTTTTATTTCGTGGAAAAGAAAATTCAAATTTTCAGATACCTCTAACAAGGCCGGGGGTGGGTGTCACATTCTCATATAGCTCTGACCCTCTCAGTCCTACGCTTTTCCGTATTATTTGTCATATCAGTTGATCCTTGTTTTTTAAGATTAAGACTCCAGATTCTTATGTTTTATGTCGTGGAAAACGGGAGTGGTAAATACAAATTCTCCGCTAACTCTTACATAGATGTGATTTATATGAGTAAAATTTGACCCTCACAGTCATAAATCTTATAAGCACAATATTATGTTGTATATATATTAACACACAACATAGATAAATATTTTCTTAAATATTGTCGTTCATAAAAAAAAGTCTGGTTTTTAATCATAAAAAAAATCCATACAAAACATGTAAAATACACGGCAAAATTGTATTCAAGTGTAATATATAGCGATGGGTAATTCTTTTGCTTTATGAATTTATGGAAAACTTTCTTTGTATATCATTTTGCCTCCGAACTTGCAAATGAAGAAGAAAAAATCCTGTGGATTTGTCCCTCATTCTTTTCCGTAGAAATGCAGTTTCAATTCACATAATTCTGTAATGTTTTACGCATCATAATTGTCTTTCAATTTAACATAAAAAGATCTAATATTTGTACTATATTCGAAGTCAACACCAACAATCTTCAATTCTGCACAAGTATATGTCATCCTATCATTGTTTTATTTTGACATTACGTTCTGTTTTTATAACTTAACATTTTACTGTTTCAAGTCAAGACCAAGTACTTTAAGTTTACATCGTGTAGTTTCAAGTCAACACATTGTATGATAAGCCTCTCGTGACGTCATAATGATATAACATCGTGCTATCTTAGCTCAACAACACGTACTTTCAACTTTACGTCGTGTAGTTTTGAATGAGCATATTGTATGGCAAGCCTATCGTGATATTATTATGATATAACATCGTGCTATCATAGCTCAACATCACATACTTTCAACTGTACGTTGTGTAGTTTTAAATGAGCATATTGTATGGTAAGCCTATCGTGACATTCAAATGATATAACAACATGCTATCTTAGCTTAACATCACCTAGTTTCAACTGAAAGTCATGTAGTTTTAAATAAGCATATCGTGTGGTAAGCCTATCGTGACATTCTAATGATACAACAACGTGCTATCTTAGCTTAACACCACGTACTTTCAGCTGTACGTGGTGTAATTTTAGATGAGCAAATTGTATAATAAGCCTATCGTGACATTATAATGATATAACATCGTGCTATCTTAGCTGAACAACACGTACTTTCAACTGTACGTCGTGCAGTTTTAAATGAGCATATTGTATGGCAAGCCTATCGTGATATAATTATGATATAAGATATTGCTATCATAGCTCAACATCACGTTCTTTCAACTGTACGTCGTGTAGTTTTAAACGAGTATATCGTGTGGTAAGCCTATCGTGACATTCTAACGATATAACAACGTGCCATCTTAGCTTAACATCACGTACTTTCAACTGTACGTTGTGTAGTGGTAAATGAGCAAATTGTATAATAAGCCTATTGTGACATTATAATGATATAACATCGTGCTATCGTAGCTTAACATTACAAAATTTCAACTGTGCGTCCTGTAGTTTCAAGTGAGCATCTTTAGCTTAACACGTTGCATCGTGTTGTTTTAAGTCAACAAATTGTATGGTAAACCTTTCGTTTCAATATAGTGGTGTAGCATCGTGTTATCTTAACTTAACATCATGTACTTTCAACTGTGCATCATGGCGTTTTAAATCAACAGATTGCATGAAAGACCAATCGTAATATCACAATGATATAACATCGTACTATTTCAACTCAACATTTATTAATAACAAGTCAGCACCATACATTTTAGCTATTCATTTTATTTGTTATCATAGCTGTCGATGTGGGTGACTGAGCAGTATCCCTCTGCAAGCTAACATCATGCAACGTCAACTTCACATCATGTACTTTAAACCCAACGTTACGTGTATTTGGCATATCATCACAACATCGTGACTTATCATTATACTATCACGACTAAAGCACTTGTCATTGCAAGTCAACATTGCGCAAATTCAACTTAGCATATTGTAATTTAGAGTTAGCATTTTGATGACTCAATTCAACATCACGCTGTCTTAACTTTACATTTTAAGCTTCAGCATAACGTTTTGTAAATCTCTAATATATGACAGCTGAGGCTTTCCATAACTAACAGAATACAGAAGGGCAATCAATGAACAAAAGACAAATAAATAAGAAACATTGATCCCGAAAAATCAGGGGCTACGTCTGAGGGAGAACAGAACTTGCTTCTTGCAAGGCACTCACGGTGAACACAATTTGATATGGAAACAAGCGTTTGGTTTTGAAATTTCCTATATGAGGCATTTGTCTCAATGTAGTTACGGCCCTGATTTAATAAAAGTGACGTAAGTATTCCTGAGACAATTAACCTCAAGTTAAATGAAACCAATTTTCTGACATTTCAAGTATATTTAAATAATATTTATACTTTTATTATTAAAAGATATGGGAAGTGTTTCCCCGATTTTTTTTTTTTAAAAAGATGAATTTATGAAGAATCTGGTGCCATCTCATACTTTCAATTAGACCTGCTGAGTTATTTATTTTCAATACATTGCAAGTCAGGTAATTTATTTTCAAACTACCACAGAACAAACCATTTATTTTTGTGATTATCAAGGCTGAGTTATTTATTTTCAAAATCCTCCTGCCCCCCCCCCCCCCCCCCCCTCCCCCCCCAGAATATCAAATGGTCGTCCCCTTACTGTAATTTGAATTTCAAAATGACTGAGTGACGTTTTTTCGACGTACTTGTCAATTCCACGGTAGCGAATCACGTGACTTTGACATAATCAATAATATATTACACGTGAATACGAGCGAATAATATCTTTATACTTTATAAGTAACAAATTGTCGCATAAAATATACGGGAAATGACAAAGTTAAAGAAATCTAAAATTGAGAATGGAATAAAATTGATAAAATTGAATAAAATTGATCTGATCATTTTACTGCCTTACTGATGAAAATAAAGTGTAAGTACAGGGCCCTCTACGCCTCCCTCTGGATCCGCCACTGCCATTGGTGGATTTACCGGAGGCACAGGGTGGATATTCCCCAATCCTGTCGGCACGACCACAGTACAAGACAAAGTAATAATCTATTAGAGGTGAAAACCCATACAAAACTTTATTCAGATTATTATCTTCCGTCTTCCATCAAATTATGGAATCATTTACCATTTAGTGTAAGAAATTGTGAATCTCTCCCTGTATTTAAGAAACATATTTGTAATCAGAACGATCGAGTCCCTTTATATTTTTATGCTGGATGTCGAAAAGGTCAAATTCTTCATGCGCGACTAAGAATGAATAGTAGTTCCTTAAACTGTCACTTGTTCCCAAGAAACTTAGTTTCTTCTCCTCACTGTCGCTGTGGTGATTTGGAAACTAATTCATATTTTTTATTATTTTGCCCATTATATTCTGACATAAGACAAGAAATAATAATATCATTTGGAAGCCTACAATAACACCCCCCCCCCCCCCCCGAAGTTAAATGTTCGTTCCATTACCAGTATGATTAAATAAGCAAAAAAACTAAATTTCTATTATAATTACTATTTTTCAAGGATCGACACGTGGTAGGAAAACTAAACAACCACTAAAACCTTACTAACCAAAAGCAGTTATTCGGACTAACTGTAGAGTACTTACAATTTCCTAGTTAGACTGTGCACTATCTCCCTTAGCTTCACACCTTTACATGTTTGTACTTACCACATTTAAACTTGAATCATCAATTGTTTCTATTATGTATATTGGATCTTATTATATGTTACCTCTTTATGTTTCAGGCCACAGAAATCCTTTTGTTTTATTTTACAAATTCAAGAAACAATGTATCAGTACTCAAAAATTCATAAAACGTATCAGTATAAATACAAACTTCATATACATATAGGTTTAAACAAATTTTAAAAATGTTCTCTTCTTTTTACAAATGAGAAAACTATTCATACACAAATTGTATCTTGTTTTATATATATATATATATACTGAAGAAATAAATACACTGTCTATATTATCTATTTCCAACTATTAACATATCCTTCTAATAGTCTAGTCAAAGTCTTTTCTTTTCTCTTCTTTGCAACTCAAAATTGTTCACCTTTTATTTCATATTATGCTATCTGGTATATTAGAAAATTCACTAATGCAACATACTATTCAATCTTTCAATGAAGAAACAATTTCTTACTATGTACATAAGTAATCAATTTATCTAAAATCTATTGATAACAGTCTGTGTGCTCAAGCACTATTTAGCGTTCATGCTTTATTCTTTGTTACTATATTGTAAATATAAATATTCAAATACGACAACAGTTTTATTCAAGTATTTATCAGAAGACACTAGCTGTTGAAGTCTATATATATATCAGTCTGTTGTCATCATATAATCGCTGCTCTCAGCTGTCAGATCCACTAAGACTCAATCACGTTGGGCGCCATTGTTACAGTTGTGGATTTCCAATACGGAGATAAACCACAAAGGCTAAGGTTCTTTTATATAATCTTTATTCTAAATATTCAGTATATCAGTACCCTATAAAATAACAATTATTACAAGTATTAAATACCATAAATAACATAAAATACAGTAGATGTGACACATACATATTATAATCAATTACAAAGAAACATGCATAAACAATCTGTCTGCATTACTATAATATTTGCAACAATTCCTCTTTAAGAATTGTCAGTAAGACAATTCAAACTTTACCAATAAGGTAAGTAATAATATAACTCTTAAAACTACAGTTACATTTCAGTATGTATTTCATGAAGTTTTACATAAGGAAGATAACTCTTCCAGGTAGATATTTCAGTACTTCATATCCATTCATTCATTCATATCTTTAATTCCTCATAAATGAGATTCAATGAACATATAATTAATGAATATAAGTAAACGTCATAATTACACACAAAATATTAGTATAAGAGCAAAATATAAAGTAAATACACAAAAGATAAATGACTGTTTATACAAGCAATATTTAAAATACTGATGCAGTGACACATCATGTATTGGCACATCTAATAACACTGTCTAAGAGATCGACTATATTCTGCTACACACTGGATAACATGTGCATGACACAGCTTGAGAAACTGAACCGATTCATCTATGTTTGAAAAAATTGTCAGTGGTTTTCGACCGAGTAACATTTGAAACAGGATTTCGTCGTCATACATGCTTAATTCACAGTAAAGCTGCACTGGAAAATTGTCAACTAAAATGTCCCACCAGACTTCGCGCTGTGCATTAGTACTTGGGCAATTGCAACACGCGTGTACATAAACATCTTTAAAATTCATTGTACATATATCACATGTATTACTTGTTGTATTTGGTATTTCAGTTAGTAATTTAGTGATTAAAAAGGAATTTTTAATCTCCTTAAAAGAATTTGAGTATTTCCAAAATTCCGTAATAGTCACTGACGTGTGAATATTCCTGAAACGTGTGAAATTGTCATCAGAATTAACACGGTTTAACCAATTGTTTAACTGTATACTATCAACTGCGCTATAAACGATAGACTTCCAAATTTGTTTTGATGGGAATGTTCCCTCTTCAATATAGTCAAGAAGGTAACTAATAAGTCCATACTGTTTTAAAATGTCAACGATATCAGGAATAAATCCGTAGTGTTTCCTTTGAGAGTCTACAAAGAAAGTAAACAATCTGGTGAGAAATATTCTCTTAGAAAGAGAGGAAATGTCTAAGATACACAGTTTTTGTAGGAATATGAGTTTTCTTTTGTCAATATATCCTGTTATTGGATGAATACCAAGAATACTTTCGCACATATCAGATCGAGTCGACGTTTTCAAGTTGAGAATATGTTTCACTATAAAATGTTGAAACCGGTTTAAAGTAGCTTTGTCATAAGATTTCATGTTATTCCACATTTCACACCCGTATAAAACACTGGGTAGTATCACAGTTTTATATAGTTTGAGTAATACACACGGATTCGTTGCGTTTGTCTTTATACCATTCAACGCAAAGTATGCGTTTCTGCCTTTTCTGCATGAACTTTCAGTTCTTTGATTTGATTTAAATCGAGTGTTTAGTTCTATACCTAAGTGCAGATAGTTATTTGCTATCGGGATACGTTCATTACCAATTAACCATGGAAAATTGACTTTGATCTCTCTTGTATTTACAGAAAATTGAATAATACACGACTTATTTGCATTAAAACGAAAACGCCATTTCTTTGAATATTGGTTACACACATTAAGCATACGTTGTAAGGCTACTGGAGATGTGGCAATACATGATATGTCATCTGCAAGAGCTGGTGCACAACAATTGATATTGAAAATACCTGTATTTGGATTAAATTTTTCCAGATCACAAATTAAATCATTTATAAATACTAAATACAATAAACCTGAGAGCACACCTCCTTGTCGTACACCTTCTAATACAGAGAAAAAATCTGATTGACATTGATTGACAACAACTGCACTTTTCGTATTATAATGGCAGTCATTAATTATTAACCATAGCTTGCCATTTACACCAAGTTTAAACAGTTTGTACATTAAACCTAGCCTCCATACCGTATCAAATGCTTTCCTGCTATCCAGGAATGCTACAAAAATTTTACTAAATAATTCAATATTATGAAATATAGTTTCATGTAAATTAAAGGATGCAGTAAGACATCCGAGATATTTCTGAAAACCTTGCTGCTGAGGGTTCGGAAAGACACTTTCATCAAAGACATATAACAACAATCTTGACTTAATAACATGCTCAAACACTTTGAGTACACATGAAAGTAAGGTGATTGGTCGGTAACTGTCCGGTGAAGTCTTAGGTTTATTGTTGCCTTTAAATAATGGAACAAGAAGACCTAGTTTCCAGCCATTAGGGATACGACCTTTACTCACAACTAGATTGAATAACGATGTTAAGCATCGAACTAAAGTATTTCCACCATATAACAGATGTTCGTGTTGAATTTTGTCATGGCCACTAGCTTTTCTACGCTTTAAGAGTTTAATTATACCATCGACTTCACTTTCTTGGATAATACCACCTGGTAAATACACGTTTTGTTCATAACAAGATTTTAATATTTTATTGTAATCAAGTTCAATCTGTTGTTTCGTGTCATTATCATACACTTCATCACTGTCAGGCTGGTAGAGTTTCGAAAAATAGTCCATAAACGCATTAGCGATGCTTTCGGGAGTGTTGCATATATTGTCATCTTGGATTATTTCAGGATAAATTTTGGACGAGACAGTTTTATTACGTTTAATGAGTTTCCAAAAAAGACGGATATCGCATTCAGCTGCCTTATTAATGTCATCGTTTGTTTGTTGTATATATTGTTCATACGCAGCCTGTTGTATATTTCGGAATTTATATTTTGCTCTCTTGTATAACCTATATAAACATCAACAATGGTTGATTACAACATTTCTATACATCTAGTGTGTCACTCTATCATAGACTCAGTTCTGCACAAACAATGGGTTCTGCAAACAATAATGATATAATACAATAAATATACTCAATTGAGATGTATACTTATATTTCTAATCTAGTTATTAATACACTTTAATCACAGTCTAATAATAATTAAGGTTACATATTCAAGTCTAGAATTAACACTGTACTGATACGTATTATCAAATCTAAAAATAGTTACAGTCAACAACCATGACAAAAGGTCAAGGTCATTTCAAATATCAAACTGAAATCTCCTTTTACACTTTTATACTGCAGATTCATAAATCATGTATGCACAGATTCATATCACTCTCATTCAAACCCTTATTTACATCAGGATAGGGTATACTTACTAATTGGCCAATAAATTCCATATTCACAACAAACACCATTCTCACAAACTCAAATAATGAAAAATATAACTTACCATCTAAATTACTTGATCTTTTCCAAAATGAACTATCATAATCGAACAATCCTTTAGTTGCACAATCACAGTTACTAACAGTATTTAACTGAAGACAAACTAAAGGCATTTCAACTTCAAAATCAAATAATATTTTCAAACGTCAAATTCTCCATTTTGGAACCCATTCTAACTCAAAACATAATTGGGGTGTGTGTCCCAATCAACCAATCAGAAACCGGTTTATAAATACGACTAGAAAATATAATGACAAACCAAGTGTGTCGTAATTAGGTGAACTCTACAGGTAGACCGTTACCTATACAGTGATCGAAGTTTAAACACTTAATCTATCATGAATAGAAGATAATCAATGTAAATCAAGCAATACTAGATAGGTAAAAAGTAAAATATATTTATTAAGATAATAAATATATATGTCAATGTAATATAACTGTAATTGACAATAAATGATAAAAACCTGACTCTACTACATATACAAGACACATCGTGTGACCGAATGATATAAATTCAATCAACATGCACAATATTAAAGGTTGTATGAACTATAAATAACCATAAATAGACTTATACCTTAGCTGTTTAATGTGTTTTAGTACGTCCGAATGTACCTTTATACTTACCATTCTTTGTCCGAACATACCCTTGATGGCGTCCGAACTTACCCAAATCTGTCCGAATATACCCAAAGCGAATTGCCATGCTTTTAACTAGCCTGGGCAGACGATAACTTATGCACCAATGAACGTTCTTCTATTTTTGGCCGGAAAGTAACGTGACTTTCCAAAAAACCACAAAGGGGAACATTCACGTGATGGATGTGGTAACAACGGTGCTTTTCCGATACAAAAAGCAAAAGTGTCCGAATATACCCAGTCTTCTTGTAATTATCGATACGGGGATATGTCTTTATAACCGAATCCTCGCATAAAAGATCATAAAAGAAGACTCTCAAAGATGATAGTCTGGGATCCTGACACAATATTCTCAATACCGTAAGCGGACTTCCAGTTCGAATATAGTTATATTTGAACAAACTCCATACAGCGTTATCGTTCGGGTCATACTTCCCTCTCTCTGTAAAGAAGCGTAGCCAGATGTCACCACTGTTTCGGAGTTTGATATTTGAATTGAAGCTTGCAAAATCGTAACCCGAATAATCCAGTCGTTATATTACGATCACTACGATCACTCGGCCGGCCACTGATTAGAAAAGTTATAGTTACCAAATTAAAAAGTGATTGGCTATGTGTAGATACACCATAGGATGGACTAAATTTCACTCGAAAGCACAGCTTTCTCGTGGAATTTAGTCCCTCCTTTGGTAAATGACATGTGTCAAAGTTCACAACTGATATCACGTGATGAAAAGTGCCTTTCCCGCTGCATTATCAATCTGCGGGTTTCAGTCGTCTGAAATGGCTGCAAAAATTGAGGTCAGTGACATTGACTTTTTAACTTTTTCTACAACAGTAAACTTTTCGAGCTCAGAGGTGTAGACGAGCATCGGAAGCTGTCCGTGGACCAGTTCGAACTTGGAAATGATCAGACGGGAAGCTATATTTTATTCAAGGGCAGAGCCAACGAAACGTACTATGGTAAGTTTCATTTTTCTTACAATTTTGTAGTATTTGTGCTTTTATTGTGTATTTCAATTCGTTCTTTTGTGTATTTGGGTCATCAACATTTGACTGACGGTTTTCAGAAAATCCAGGTGTCTTCGTTGGGGTCCGCGCTACAACAGGTGCTTCTTTTATGGAAAACAATAAGGTAAACACGGGTATATTGTGCCGTGTGTATGCTTATTACATTTTACCCAATCCAGGCCAAATAAAATTGTTTTATATTTCAATAATCAGTTTTGTTCAATGTTTGATTTTTATGTCAGTGAATGTCAATACTTCATTTTTTTCAGGTGGACTCAAATCAGTGGAACTTAAGGGTTAAGTGCCCAAATCTTAAAACGCTACCTTCAAAACCCTGTACTCTTCAAGAATTATCACGGAACAGTATTTCAATATTGTACGTGATCTGAATGTGACAGCCTTTTACAGGAGACCTCTAGATTAAGGACGTTCATGTAAAGTTTGGTGAACAGTCAGTAGGCGTTAACAAAGTATCTCATATCATGAAAACGGAAAATCGTGAACCATCAAATAGTGCTGGGGGAGGCTTTGGAAGTTTATTGACTGGATGCATGTTCAAATCTAATAATGGAAGTTAATTACAATGTATATGTGTGATTAATTCAGTATTTGTGGATTATGTTGAATGGTTTGGCGTCTTTCATTCAAAGGAATGTTTGTATAATGAAATTATGTGCACCTTTTTTTTTTGTAGTGAATTTGTTTGCATTATGGAATTATGTGCATCTTTTTTGGTAGGATCAGAGGATTTATATATGTGGCGTTCAGTCTCACATTTTTTAAAAAATAATGCAGTTATTAAAATTCATTGTTATACTTATTATATAAAAAAGAAAGGATACGGGGTATTCACCAATGAGACAACTACCCAACACTTTAGTTTTAGGGTTGAAAAATATTCCAGGAAAGAAAATGTGTTACATTGTAGTTTCTGGCTAAAAGTGTGAGGTATCTAACATACACCACAGGACCATTTTCAAGCATCTGGTAAACCAATCAGAGGGCTGACATGGAACTGTGGTGTATGTGTAGATACCCTCACACTTTTTCAATGGAAAATCAAACAAACTATGGTACATGTAGTGGATAGAGGGCGCTGAAATATTCGAGTTAGCAAAATCGAAAATATTTCATCAGGATTCCAGGTCATTAAAGATGATCGGTGCCAAAAGAGGACGAAAGATACCAGAGGGACGGTCAAACTCACAGATCGAAAACAAACTGACAACGCCATGGCCACCAAAAATAAAAAGACAAATAGACAAATAATAGTACAGATCAGTGACACAACATAGAAAACTAAAGACGAAGCAACACGAACCCCACCAAAAACTGGGGGTGATCTCAGGTGCTCCGGAAGGGTAAGCAGATCCTGCTCCACACGTCGTGTTGCTCACTGAAAACCTAAATTAGTCAATTTGACCAATTTAATTGGTCATTTTGACTGTCCTCTAGATGACAATGCACTTTAATCATTTTGACTATGCTCTTAGTCTTTTGACTAGATGGTTAGTCACATTTGACTGAGTAGGGTGGTAATTATGACTATGTTAGGAAGTCAAAATGACTATATGTTATACTCGTTATGACGAATTGGATTGTTCAATTGACTATGCACATTTGTCAGTTTGACAATTGAATGCAGTCCATATGACTTATTGAATTGGTCGAAAGTGACCATGTTGGTTAGTCAACATGATTACTGTGAATAGTCACGACTATTAGACTGTTATTTTAATTTGTGTTGTGTTTTTTGTTCTACCATTTTACTTTGTGTGTGTTTCTATCCGTTCTGTACTTTTGTGTTTCATTTCTTCTGTTATTCTACTTTATGTTGTTTCTCTTCCATAGGATTGACAAATGCATCTGGAATATAATATCATAAAAATACCACAGCAGCAATACTAACAATGACAACAGTATAGGACCACAAAGTGCTCAATGTTCAAAACCTTCCTATATCTTAAGTTTCCATGTGTTACCATTACTCAGTGACATATATTAAAAGTCTAAAAATCAAATAAAGAAAATGTATTTATTATAAACTCATTGTTACATACATTATGATATCCCAACTTAAATATATATTTTATACATTTTCAGTATGTCAGAATTTGAAGTGTTTATTTAAGATATTTTGTCGGTATCAACTCTGCATGTGTCAGTGTAATATTCTCTCTGGTCAAAAATCTCTCAGCTGTGCTCATACAAATAGCAATGTCTTCATTTGCTGAAAAATATAATTATATCATTTTAGAAGCTAAAATATAACAATAAACAAGTATATCAGTCATGTTAAAAGTTAAAAGAAAAAAACAAATTTTAAAATCTTTGATCTAGTGATGTAGTCACTCATCTTTTACCATTATTTTGTTATGTAAGCACCGGGATCTTGACAGCCACCCATCCTATATCACAACATTGTAATGTAAGCACCAGGATCTTGACAGCCACCCATCTTATACCACAACATTGTAATGTAAGCACCGGGATCTTGACAGCCACCCATCTTATACCACAACATTGTAATGTAAGCACCAGGATCTTGACAGCCACCCATCTTAAACCACAACATTGTAATGTAAGCACCGGGATCTTGACAGCCACCCATCTTATACCACAACAGTGTGATGTAAGCACCAGGATCTTGACAGCCACCCATCTTATAACACAACATTGTAATGTAAGCACCAGGATCTTGACAGCCACCCATCCTATATAACAGCATTGTAATGTAAGCACCAGGATCTTGACAGCCACCCATCTTATAACACAACATTGTAATGTAAGCACCAGGATCTTGACAGCCAACCATCCTATATCACAGCATTGTAATGTAAGCACCAGGATCTTGACAGCCACCCTGAGGATTTTTTTTAATTTATTGTTGTGAATATCGATTGCAGTGTTTATTTTTAACAGTTTTTGGTCAGATGAATACTCTTTTCAATCGACAATACGTTGAATGTGTATCAAAATTGATATCCCGTATACATATCTCCCCCTTTTTTATTGTCATTATGTCAACATGCGCCGATATTACATTCATTACACTTCTCTTTCTTAAATTTAATTTTTGTAAGTTAGAATTAAAACATATATACATGATACTTACTTTAAACAATTGGTTTAATTGACAAAATAACAGTTTCGTGCCTCCTGGTTTGTTTACATCTACACGATCTAGGGAACAAAGGGAACGCGAAAGAGTGCGCGTGAAAACCGATACTCTACACCACGTGGTGCTGTGACCACTAACATAGTCAAATTGACCGTGCAGGTAGTCACAATGACTAGATTAGTAGTCATATATGCTGTTGACTACCTTTCGGCTAATATTTGACTAACTGAATAGTCATAGTGACTAATTTAAATTTTCAGTGCTTATGTTATTACAAATCCGGTAAATAGTCTTAATTCGGTAGGTCAAATTCTTGAAAAGGGAAGGGTATTGTAGTTACGACATAAGGAACATATCCGATATCATCTGTGAAACGGTTATTCCATAACGGTCAACCAACTCGTGATGGCGTCCGTAAAATTTACGAAGGGATGATTTCAACTTCACCATTTGAAACTCTTGGTTTAATAGCTTCCTTGTGAGCAGCAATTCTCTATCAAGGAAATCATGATAGGAAATACAAGCCCGGGAATATCGTATCAATTGGGAGATATATATATACTCCGTATGCCAAACTTCGCGGAAACAAATATATTTGAACTTTCCCGCCAAATTACTTTTTTCTTATTTTATGATTTTTTTTTTGTTCTAAAAATTTGATGTTGCTTATCTTTTCATATCTTTTACATATTTTTGGAAATAAAATAAAATAAAACCATAAAATTTCCCGTAATTTATATACAAAATTTCTAATCGGGATATACGACTACGAGATTGAACATGTGCATGCACAAACAAACATGGCCGACACCACAACAGCTCTCACCGTCGGTGGAAACCGAACAACAGGACAGACTGTCAGAACACAAAATGGTGTGTTTGTCAAGTTGAAACATTATGTATTTTCATATTCTCTATCACTATCTCTATTTTTTATTGTTTTTCTTCATAAATCATCTTAAAATCGATCGTCAAACTCGAGGCATGAGTCGCACATGGCTTTAGAACAATCCAGAAAGTTCCCACATTCTTAACGCACGCAATCAAAACATGTTTTAAAATGATATTAACAAGACTGTGTATTATTTTGGAATATTTCCTGATCTCTTGGCTCGAAATGAGATCAAATTTTCACTTCGGCATAATTTATCTAACGAAATACCTATAATTTTACTAATTTTAGCGAAGTTGTCAACTGAACTCATTATTTTGTAATAAATTGAAATCCTGACAAGAAGTGAAATACACACTGTAAATTCTTGTCACCTTTGATTTGATATATTTAATACTGGTTACACTAAAAACGGTGACTTCAAAGACTTAAATAGAAGTTTTGCCGCGACCAAGGGTGCAATCGGCAACAAAACACATTTTCCAAGGAAAATTTATGTCTCAAAGCAAATATCATCACTTTTCAATGTTTTTTGAGGCATTGTCTCAATAAATCCTGGTCAAAAGGGGCATTTAATTTATAAAACGGAAATTGTTAACTCTCTCTAGGCCTACTTCGATTCGTCCAACTCGGGTTGCCTGAGTTATCGGTGCTAATGCGCATGTGCGCAACCTTCCCATATCAAAGTGAAAAATTTTCCCGAGTTGACTCTCAAATGGACGATATGGACGACAACAAGTAACAACTTTATATCAAATTTGAAACATAATTAAATAAAAGAATTTTATCATTTATTAATTTTCAGTTCTTACCAGGCATTCTTTTCACAAAAATTCTTACGATTAAAGTTATACTGACATCTTCATGACTTACGTGTATTTTTTTAGGCCAATATATTCATTTTTAAAATCATCCTGTCCCATTATAAAGGGAATGGATTTTGGTAATACATACATGCATGTACGTTCACATTTTAAAGTTAGCAACTCGTATACAGTCTGTGCCAAAAACATTTCCAAGCACTAGCCCATAGGGCTAGTTGATTAAAAAAAAAAAGTAGCCAGAATTGATGTATACTTGACCTGAAAAATTGTGTGTCACTGGTGAGGATCACGAAGTGATCTGAACCTCCTAGGAGGGTTTGGGGGCATGCCCCCCCAAGAAAATTTTGGAAGATTAGATGTAAAATCCTACATTCTGAGGTTACATTTTTGTATCTGAAAATGAATATAGCTGATTAAAAAATTTTGTTTTTTTCTCCAGTTCAAATGAAAAATTCTTATTTTCTCCAATAAAAAATTATAATAGTTCTTTTTCCAAAAAAAAAAAAAAATTCTTTTCCATAAAATTGTACCATTTCAAGTAAAATAAGCCCTAGTAAATTATTACTCAACTTACGGATTGTTACTTTTTAGGGGGAAAAGTAAGTCAGTCAAGTCTGGCACTTCTTTTGGATCTGGAAGGGGCCTTCATCAGGTTCATTTCTTTATTATTTATTTTGTTATGCTATTTTAAAACCTCATTTTTCTCAATTCTTTATTTTTTAGGCAATTTTTCTGTAAACAAATATTCTTTATGTTTTATTGCCCATTATTCTTTATCCTAAAGAAAAACCTATCAATACCCTCTATATTGTCACTTTCGTTCATTTTGTTTAAAAAAAAATAATAAAATGCCTAGATCGTTTTCTGCATAGGTTTTTACAACTCGAAACTTTTCCGGTTATTCATGTTGCATTGTTGGAATTATCAACTTTTCAATGTTTTACCTGGGATAGCCCCCTGTTTCCATTTCAGAATCGAATGAGATCGAATCCTTGATTGTTTGTTTACATTGAGAGGTATTTATAGATTGTGTTTATTGCAAGCACGTGGTTGAGCCTCGTTCTCGATTTCGTTGGTCTTTAATTATATCGCATTGACGACTGGTTTCCTTTTATTAGAAGGGTGATCAACCGTATATAATTGAATAGGGATACCAGTTAACGGATGAAAACAATGTCGGCGACAAATTTATAACTTGTTCTCATAGATTCAATAAAATAACGGCTACAATTTCGCAAACGATTTCAGATGTTCACTAGACCGGTCGGGCAATTACCAGTGCTTCTGCACAAGTCCGATGAGATTTTTACTAGTCAGGGGCTTCGGGGTACCGCTTAACGTGGCAGACTGCATGTAACCAAGATTATATTTTTTTCTGTGCTAGGCTATTGGTAAACATCACCGTCAGTATGTACACTTGAAAAATATTTGTTAATTCTAAATACAACAGAAAAATAAATTTACTGAACAGCCCCTTTCTTTTGCTGTATTTTGCAAAAATTTTCATTTATTTTGTATCATACTCTTCTCTACTGCTCTTGTTTGTTGTCATTTTGTAACTCCACTAAACTATGTCAAGTTAACTCGGGTATGTTCAAAAGTTCAAACTCGGGGGTGGGGGGTATGGTTTCGATTGAAAGGCCAAACAAAAAAGTATGTGTGTTTACTGTTACATGTGATCTATGGGAGTAACATTGTGACTTTAACGGTGCTTAATCAAAAATGGTCAAAAAAAATTTAGGGTAGGTAGGGGTACAGTAAACGCACATACTTTTTTGTTTGGCCAAATTTGACAATCTCTACCAACCCGAGTTGGACAATCAAAGTCAGCCTATACGGGGAAAGATGACCAGTCAACTCTATGGTCCTAAGGAAAAAAAGAAAAAAAGAATATTCAAAGTTCTCAAAGCCCTAATAAGAAATCATAAATTGAGCACTTACAAACCTTGGATTCTCAGTAACACACCTACATGTAGATACAACCTATTGCAAATAATTATGATGTCTGAAAGCTAAATAATTTTGTTGTGACACAGTCCTACGAAGTCATAACTTGAGAACCATTTTTGGGGTTGGATTTTTGAGAGCAAATTTTCCTCTCACCTTTGAGACCCAGATTTGCAATGAAATCTTCGCTGATGGCTTAAAATTACATTATGTCAAATTTTTTCTGAGTACTATTTGTACATTTATTTATACTCTGAAAGTGAAGGATCTTGGGAAGTATTATAAGAACGAGTACATGTAGGTCATTGTCATCTCGGCTGGAATTGTAACTTAGTTTATCATTACTTTTAGGTATTTCTCGAAAGGTTTTGAATCAACAAGCACACAAAATGTAAAAAAAATGTAATTATTCACATATTTCTAGCTGCATCATCATCATCATCATGTACATCCGAGTAGTAGTACATGTATCAATGAAGATTTCATGGTGAAATTGAGTTTTGAAGTACCTTTGGGAATTTTTCTGTAATCAAATATTCCTTTACTACTCTTACTATCAGAAAAGGTCAACAATATTAGGTAACCTGATTGGTTTTCTTTAGAGTTAGAATGATCTACTTCAAGGTTATGTCCTGATCTACAAATTATTCCAGTTTTTGCATATTTTAAATAAACTGTAAAAACTGACAGGCTTATCAAGCAAAAGACAATTTCTGCATGTACATAGTTGTTTTTTCAATGGAATTCTTGTCTTTTTACCAATAAAAAACAACCTTGTGGGAAAAATATCAAGAAAATGTTATAAAAACTTATTGAAGTGATTACATTTTAACTTTTCAAATTACTTATTTTAGTGATTTTAAAAAGTCTGTGAAAAGTCTGTGTCTATTTTTGTGAAAATTTTTATACGACCGCAAAAAAATTTTTGTGGTCGTATATTGGTATGACGTTGGCGTCGTCGTCCGGCGTCGGCGTCGGCGTCGTCCGAAGACACATTGGTTTTCGCACTCTAACTTTAGTTTAAGTGAATGGATCTTATGAAATTTTACCACAAGGTTCAATACCACAAAAGGAAGGTTGGGATTGATTTTGGGGGTTATGGTAATAACAGTAAAGGAATTAGGGGCCAAAAAGGGGCCAAAAATAAGCATTTTTGTAACTTCCAGACATAACTTGTGTGTTAGTGTATGGATCTCTCTGACATTGTACCACAAGGTTCCATATCACTAAAGGAATGCTGGGATTGATTTTGGGGGTAATTGCCTCCAAATTTTAGGAATTAGGGGCCAAAAAAGGGGCAAAAAACAAGCATTTTTCTAGTTTCATGACAATAACTTGTGTGTAAGTGTATGGATCTTTCTGAAATTGTACTACAAGGTTCCATATCACAAAGGGAAAGCTGGGTTTGAGTTTGGGGGTAATTGCCCTAAACATTTAGGAATTTGGGGCCAAAAAGGGTTCAAAAAACACATTTTTTTCTAGTTTCCAGACAATAACTTGTGTTCAAGTGTATGGATCTCTCTGAAATTGTACTGCAAGGTACCATACCACAAAGGGAAGGCTGGGATTGAGTTTGGGGGTGATGAATCATAATGGGGGTTCAAAAAATTTTGGGGGGGGATTTATTTTTTTTTCCTTTTTTTTCTTTTTTTCCTTTTTTGTTTCTTTTAAAATTTTCCATTTTAAGTTGGTTATTTCTGATTTATATTTAAAATCAAATAATAATGATATGGTAGGAGATACACACCAAACAGGATGTGTAAATTATTATATAATAAGTATTGTGCAATAGCAAGAAATTTTCAATTGCACAGTATTGCACAATAGCAAGAAATCTTCAATTGCACAGTATTGCGCAATAGCAAGAAATCTTCAATTGCACAGTATTGCGCAATAGCAAGGAATATCCAATAGCACAATATTGCGCAATAGCAAGAAATTGTCAATTGTACAGTATTGCGCAATAGCAAGAAATATTTAATAGCACAGGATTGTGCAAAAGAAGATACTTCCTATAAATTGCTTATTTCTTGACCAATTTCAATGGGGTTTTATTCTTGATTTCATGGGGTTCTTTAATATGCTGAATCTAACCGTGTATTTAGTGTTTGGATTTTGGGCCCCGTTTTTAAATTGGTCCACATTGAGGTCCAAAGGGTCCAAAATTAAACTTTGTTTGATTTCATCAAAAATTGAATTATTGGGGTTCTTTGATATGCCGAATCTAACTGTGTATTTAGATTCTTAAATTTTGGTTCCGTTTTCAAATTGGTCTACATTAAGGTCCAAAGGGTCCAAAATTAAACTTAGTTTGATTTTAACAAAAATTGAATTCTTAGGGTTCTTTGATATGCTGAATCTAAACATGTATTTAGATTTTTGATTATGGGCCCAGTTTTCAAGTTGGTCCAAATCGGGGTCCAAAATTAAACTTTGTTTGATTTCAACAAAAATTGAATATATGGGGTTCTTTGATATGCTGAATCTAACCATGTATTTAGATTTTTGATTTTTGGGCCCCGTTATCAACTTTTTCCACATTGAGGTCAAAAGGGTTCAAAATTAAACTTTGTTTGATTTCATCAAAAATTGAATTAATGGGGTTCTTTGATATGCCGAATCTAACCGTGTATTTAGATTCTTAATTTTTGGTTCCGTTTTCAAATTGGTCTACATAAAGGTCCAAAGGGTCCAAAATTAAACTTAGTTTGATTTTAACAAAAATTGAATTCTTAGGGTTCTTTGATATGCTGAATCTAAACATGTATTTAGATTTTTGATTATGGGCCCAGTTTTCAAGTTGGTCCAAATCGGGGTCCAAAATTAAACTTTGTTTGATTTCAACAAAAATTGAATATATGGGGTTCTTTGATATGCTGAATCTAACCATGTTTTTTGATTTTTGGGCCCCGTTATCAACTTTGTCCACATTGAGGTCAAAAGGGTCCAAAATTAAACTTTGTTTGATTTCATCAAAAATTGAATTCTTGGGGTTCTTTGATATGCTGAATCTAACCATGTATTTAGATTTTGGATATTGGACCATAATAGGTGAATGTCCAATTTAAAATTTTTAAGTTCTTAGACCACATTCAATCTGTGTTAGAAACCTATGCTGTGTCAAATATTTAATCACAATCCAAATCCAAAGCTGTATCAAGCTTGAATGTTGTGTCCATACTTGCCCCAACTGTTCAGGGTTCGACCTCTGCGGTCGTATCAAGCTGCGCCCTGCGGAGCATTTTATTAATATTTCACAGCCAAAATCACTTAAAGGAGTGATTCTGAAATCAATTGTTTAAGTAGTACCCCTGACTTATATATATGTTTTTTTTTAATTTTACGCTTATTTTTATTTGGGTGGGGGTGGGGGGGGGGGGGGGGGGGGGGTAAAGTGCTGATATACCCTATATTAATGTAAAATCTGTACTTGTTTGTTGATATTAACCATACCTGTTTTCAGATAACCTGAATATTCAAGAGTAGACGGGGTATAGAAATAAAGTAATTCTTGGACTACTCCTTGACCTGTAGTTAATAGTCTGTAAAAAGAAGAATACAATATTGGTCTCCATCTTATATTCTTTGTTATATTTCAGTTAATGCAGCATGCGCTATAGCCAACATTGTGAAGTCCAGTTTAGGACCAGTGGGTCTGGACAAAATGTTAGTGGACGATATTGGGGTATGTTTAATTCTTATTTAGTGCCAATTTGTCAAAAGTAATGGAGACTTGTAGGTGGAGGTTCATAATTGAGCATTATTTTAATCACTTATTATTTTCCAGGCCTTATGCAGTATCAGTGAATTTAGTACATATGATAGTGTAGTAAGGATAATTCAAAGTTTGAACAGAAAATGTATATATAAATCTCATACAACTTTCACACATTGACAGTCTCTAAATTACTTTGTGAAACCTGTAGTAGTATTAACAATTCTCAGAAATGATTTA
Organism: Mytilus californianus; assembly: GCF_021869535.1. Lineage (NCBI taxonomy): Eukaryota > Metazoa > Mollusca > Bivalvia > Mytilida > Mytilidae > Mytilus > Mytilus californianus. Next base: position 6,200,767 of record NW_026262615.1, read on the forward strand.
TAATGAAAGGGAATCGTATACTGAAATACAAATAACTAATGTTTATAAATTGATATTAAATCAATGGTATTTACAAACTTATTGAAAATTGCAACATTGAAATATCGTCAGTCTATCATTAGAAACACTCAGAAGGATCATAAAATGTGTTATATATTTACAGGATGTGACGATTACAAATGATGGAGCTACAATATTGAAGTTATTAGAGGTAGAGCACCCAGCAGCCAAAGTTCTAGTAGAGTTAGCTGATTTACAGGACCAGGAAGTCGGGGATGGTACAACGTCTGTGGTATGTAGATAGTATTAACAATTCCCAGGGTGCAGTTCAAAATTTTGTCCAATTGCAATCTGTTTTGTATTCTGTACCTTTATATATATGATTTATCAGATATCCCATTCAACTTGCTTACAATCTATGTAGATTGATAGTATATACAGTGGGGTACAGTATGTCAGTACTTTGATCCGAATACTTCTGTCATGTTGGAAGTACTTCTTACAAGGTACTGTACACTATCATATATTCAGCAGCTGTCTCTTTGGCAAGTTCCATGGTTACCCATATACATGTTTTCATATTGATATGGGTTCAAAACTAAGCTTATAATTTGGTTTGCAATACAAATGTTTTGTCTACAAAAGACTTACCAAACATGCCAAAGAAACTTGAATCAAAAATAATTAGAAAGCTAAATCAAGTAGATATCAGAAGAGCATTGAGTACTCAAAATTCCCTAAAATTAGCCAAATATGGCTATGGTAATATATGAATGGGGGTACAAAGTCCTTAGTGTTTGGATTATTACCTGTTTTAAAAATACGATCATAGATATAATTTCATGTCCACAAGCTTTAAAACTGTTAAAGCACCATACCCTTTTAGAAATCTATGAGAAACACTTGACATTATATACATGTATAATTAGTATGCTCAAATGTCAAGTTAGGGATGTTAGCACCTGAGATCATCCTGTTTCTTCTAGCTACTTTTAAGCCATACACAAACCAAAGTTTCTTGTTAAAATAAATAACACAAAACTCAAATGTATTGCTTTTCTTCCCTGAAATCTTTGCTACCTTTTTAAATCTTTTTAGATTTCAAATCTAAAATTTTCAAATAAAATAAGTATTTCATTGGTAATAATCCCAAGTTTTCTAGATTTCAGTTCAAAATTATATCCCACAAGATATTTCTTGTGTAAACTTGTATGGTTTTTACCACTTGATTTTTTGCATAATCAGAAGCATTCTGGGTAATATTTATAAAAATATCTATTGGGTACAAAATGAAATTACGCATAATTTTTGATTGAATTCTAAAAGGCAGTCTGCACTAAAATCTTTTCCAACTACTAGTCCGAAGACAACTATTCAGACATTTTCTTTATGTGTCTAAACAAAGTTTTGCAAAAATTTACTAGTCCGAATAAACTTTTACTCGTTTGGAGCATCAAACTAGTGGCTAACGGTATAGGCTGAAACGTTGAAATATTGAGATTAGGAAGACAGTTATTCTTTGGCATACTTTTCCTATGATATATCAGATATCCCATTCAACTTGCTTACAATCTATGTAGATTGATAGTATATACAGTGGGGTACAGTATGTCAGTACTTTGATCCGAATACTTCTGTCATGTTGGAAGTACTTCTTACAAGGTACTGTACACTACATTAAGTACATTTTAAATATTCAGTAGCTGTCATTTTGGCAATTACATAATTGTTTTAATACTGATGCATTAATAAATTTATTAAATAAAGTTAGGATTTGAAACTGTCAAAGCACCATGCACCTTTTAAAATCTATGAGAAATGTTTGACATTAGTATGCATAAATGTCAAGTGACTGATGTCAGCACCTGGAAGCCTCTTGTTCCTTCCACCAAAAGATTTTATTTAAGGCCATATGCAAAACAAATTTTTTTGCTCAAATAAAGACACAAAAATTCAAATTTATTGCTTCTTTTCAACATGAGATATTCATGATTAAACTTACTCTGGGCAGTCTTCAGCCAAGGCCATTAATATATTTCTGAAAAGATTAACTAGCCATTAAATTGAAATTGGGGGTACAAACCATGAAATTACCAGAATCCCTTAGATTCTGAAACGTTCAAATTGTGAGTTTAAGAAAACAGTTATACCTTTTTATACGACCACAAAAAAATTTTGTGGTCTTATATTGGTATGACGTTGGCGTTGTCGTCGTCGTCCGAAGACACATTGGTTTTCGCACTCTAACTTTAGTTTAAGTGAATGGATCTTTTTGAAATTTTACCATAAGGTTAAATACCACAAAAGGAAGGTTGGGATTGATTTTGGGGGTTATGGCACCAACAGTTAAGGAATTAGAGGCCAAAAAGGGGCCAAAAATAAGCATTTTCTAGTTTCCAGACAATAACTGTGGAACGGTGTATGGATCTCTCTGAAATTATACTACAAGTTTCCATACCACAAAGGGATGGTTAGGATTTGCTTTGGGGGGTTATGGCTCAAACCGTTTAGGAATTAGGGGCAAAAAAGGGGGAAAAACAAGGTTGTCCTGGTTAATGGACAAATACTTTAGTACAAAACATAATTTAAAAGCAGTGTAAGGGAGATAAATCAAATACATCATTGAAATTATCTCCCTTACACTGCTTTTAAATTATGTATAAAGTAATGGTTAATGAACAATAAAGATAAATTAAAACAGTGTAAGGGAGGTAATCCAAATACAACGTTTTGGTTACTTCCCTTACACTGCTTTTAAATTATGTTTAAAGAAATGCATATTTATAAAGGAAGACCAGTAAAAATATCTGCAAATGTTGCATCTTTTTTTTTACAAAAAAATCCATATGAAAGATTTGACACTATATTTTTAATTCTATTATAAAAAAGATTAAGTTAGCACTATGGTAAATTTAAATGGGTAATTATGGTTGCCAACTCCATTGGAAATTTGAATTGAGATTTTGACCATATCTTGAGGGAAAGAATTTTTTGGGGGAAAAAAAGGGGGGGGGGGGGCTAAAAAGAAATTGTGGGGGGTCAATTTGTTCTCATTTCAGATTTCAGAAATTAAAAAGAATTATTCTTCAAATATTATTTTTTTTTCAAATTTCAAATATTGAAAAATTTCAAGAAGTAATCTTTAATTGCACAGTATGGCGCATTAGATTTGTTTAATCTTTGATCACATTTATTTATTTGTTATGCCGAATCTAACAGTGTATTTAGATTTTTAATTTTGGGTCCAGTTTTCAAAATAGTCTACATTAAGGTCCAAAGGGTCCAAAATTAAACTTTGTTTGATTTTAACAAAAATTGAATATATATATGGGGTTCTTTGATATGCTGAATCTAACCATGTATTTTGATTTTGGACATTGGACCATAATAGGTAAATTAAAAAAATTCAAGTTCTTAGACCACATTCTTTCTGTGTCAGAAACCTATGCTGTGTCAAATATTTAATAACAATCCAAATTCAGAGCTGTATCAAGCTTGAATGTTGTGTCCATACTTGCCCCAACTGTTCAGGGTTCGACCTCTGCGGTCGTATCAGGCTGCGCCCCAGCGAAGCATTTTATTTATTTGTGGACCCCTTTATCAAATTGGTTCATATTGAGGTCAAAAGGGTCCAAAATTAAACTTTGTTTGATTTCATCAAAAATTGAATTATTGGGGTTCTTTGATATTCCAAATCTAACCGTGTATTTAGATTTTTAATTTTGGGTCCTGTTTTTTAAATTGGTCTACATTAAGGTCCAAAGGGTCCAAAATTAAACTTAGTTTGATTTTAACAAAAATTCTTGGGGTTCTTTGATATGCTGAATCTAAACATGTATTTAGATTTTTGATTATGGGCCCAGTTTTCAAGTTGGTCCAAATTGGGGTCAAAATTAAACTTTGTTTGATTTCAACAAAAATTGAATATATGAGGTTCTTTGATATGCTGAATCTAACCATGTATTTAGATTTTTTATTTGTGGGCCCCACTATCAAATTGGTTCATATTGAGGTCAAAAGGGTCCAAAATTTAACTTTGTTTGATTTCATCAAAAATTGAATTATTGGGGTTCTTTGTTATGCCAAATCTAACCGTTTTTTTAGATTTTTAATTTGGGTCCCGTTTTTTAAATTGGTCTTCATTGAGGTCCAAAGGGTCCAAAATTAAACTTAGTTTGATTTTAACAAAAATTGAATTCTTGGGGTTCTTTGATATGCTGAATCTAAACATGTGTTTAGATTTTTATACGCCCGTTTCAGGGCCTAATCTAGGATTTTGAAGAGGGAGAAGTGACTTCTCCTTCCAAGAGAGAGAAGGGAGAAGTGGTCAATTTCTTGGAGAAGTGACAGAGATTCCATTACCGTTTCGGTTGCATCGTGTTTTCATGCTTATCACTAAGGAAATTGTTTTATATTCAATAAAAGATATACTTGCAGTTTTTTCATATGTTATTGTACACAATGTATATATAGAAAGTTCTTAATAAAAAGGTTTAGACAATATATAGTTGTTATTTATTTATTGAAACAATTGTGTTCTAAATAAAATTTGTTGATTTATATCACCACTTGTCATTACTTTGTAAAACATTATTGAATGTCCAGGACATTATGTTAGTTGTAAATTGAGATTATCGTTTAAAATTTTAAGTCTATAAATGAAAATATTTTTCAATCGCATATTAATTATCCGACAAAGAGCTAATTTCTATCATTTTTTAAAAATATCATCCCTATCAACTGGGACTATTATACTGTAGTCCTGTTAGTATAATAGTCCCAGATATCAACGAAATGGTCGTGAGAAACAATCCACTGCTGATCACAACCTGGTCGAGTGTCGTTCGTTTGCAATCACATTATCCATCAGCAGTCTTTCTACCTTTTATATTTCAATTTTAATTCAATCAATATAATAAATCTACCGCTAATTCCCACCTTTCACCTACCGAATAGTAAAATTGATCAACTCGTGTAAGTTGTAAAAATAAAACAAATCAGCTGAGTGATTACGCAATATCCTCAGATGAAAATCATAGTAAAATGATAACTTAAACAGACAGTCAGTTTTCCGTTTGAACAGTTTTGAAAGTTATATCCGAGGATGTTCAAAGTCGCCGTTGTATTTATTTAATTTGATCGTTGACAGTTTTAGTCCTGGGTCGTTTCGAAAATCTCGATTTTCCTTGTCAGCCACCATTTTTTTTTACCTGTGAGACTTGTCAATCACAAGTTGTCTCCCTTTTTACCTATTTTGATAGCGATTTGACTTCGCTATGAAGTCAGTCGGCCGGCGAGATTTCGCGATTTTCAAAATTCTTTGGCGACTTAAATCGTCATTTCGCCGGCAAGATTATGGCCTGCCGTTTATGGGACGTATTATGGTATACCGTTGTCCGTCTGTCCGTCCGTCGTCAACATGTTGGACATTAACTCAAAAATGCTTTAACCAATTTGCATAAAACTTTGGTGAATTGTTTATATCTATTGACGTGAGCTCCCTTTCGTTTTTTATAAATTTTAAATTTTAAGTTTCTGAGTTATGGGGTTTTATTCATTAAAAAAAGGGGGTTTTTCCAGTTTTCGGACAATAACTCAAGAATGCTTTCACCAACTTGCAAGAAATTGTGGTGAATTGTTTATATCTATTGACATGAGCTCCCTTTCGATTTTTATAAATTTTAGATTTTACGTTTCCGAGTTACAGGGTTTTATTCATAAAAAAGGGGGATTTTCAGTTTTCTGACAAAAACTCAAAAATGCTTTCAGCAGTTATCCTGAAACTATGGTGAATTGTTTATATCTATTTAAGTAAGCTCCCTTTAGAATTTTATAAATTTTACATTTTACATTTCTGAGTTGTGGGGTTTTATTCATTAAAAAAGGGGAGGATTTTCTTGTTTTCGGACAATTACTCAAAAATGCTGTCAGCAATTCTCATGAAACTTTGGTGAATTGTTTATATCTATTGATGTAAGCTCCCTTTTGATTTTCATAAATTTCTAATATGACATTTAGAATTAATTGAACTTTATTTGTTTATAGTCTGACAACAGATTTACTAAGTATTGCGCAACAGCACAGTGTATTGCACAACAGCAAGAAATCTTTAATTGAATATAAATTCAATTCATATAACCAATTTCAAGTTCTTTGACTACATTTATTCAGAAACCTGTAATATGTCAAATATTTAATTACAATCCAAATTCAGACCTGTATCAAGCTTGAATATTGTGTCCATTTTTGCCCCAACAGTTCAGGGTTGGACCTCTGCGGGCGTATCCAGCTGCGCTCAGCGAAGCAGTTTATTGATTATGGGCCCAGTTTTCAAGTTGGTCCAAGTTGGGGTCCAAATTTAAACTTTGTTTGATTTCAACAAAAATTGAATATATGGGGTTCTTTGATATGCTGAATCTAACCATGAATTTAGATTTTTTATTTGTGGGCCCCGCTATCAAATTGGTTCAAATTGAGGTCAAAAGGGTCCAAAATTAAACTTTGTTTGATTTCATCAAAAATTGAATTATTGGGGTTCTTTGATATGCCAAATCTAACCGCGTATTTAGATTTTTAATTTAGGGTCCAGTTTTCAAATTGGTCTACATTAAGGTCCAAAGGGTCCAAAATTAAACTTAGTTTAATTTTAACAAAAATTGAATTCTTGGGGTTCTTTGATATGCTGAATCTAAACATGTATTTAGATTTTTGATTTCGGGCCCAGTTTTCAAGTTGGTCCAAATTGGGGTCCAAAATTAAACTTTGTTTGATTTCAACAAAAATTGAATATATGGGGTTCTTTGATATGCTGAATCTAACCATGTATTTTGATTTTTGTCGAGCCTGCGACTTTTGTCGCAGAAAGCTCGACATAGGGATAGCGATCCGGCGGCGGCAGCTACGGCAGCTGCGGTGGCGGCATTAGCTAACTTCTCAAAAGCTTTATATTTTAGAAGGTGGAAGGTCTGGATGCTTCATACTTTGTATATGGATGCCTCATGTTACGAAGTTTCTGTCAGTCACATGTCCAATGTCCTTGACCTCATTTTCATGGTTCAGTGACTACTTGAAAAAAAAGTTAAGATTTTTTGTAATGTTAGATTCTCTCTTATTATAAGTAATAAGATAACTATATTTGGTATGTGCGTACCTTGCAAGGTCCCCATGCCCGTCAGACAGTTTTCACTTGACCTCGACCTCATTTCATGGATCAGTGAACAAGGTTAAGTTTTGGTGGTCAAGTCCATATCTCAGATACTATAAGCAATAGGTCTAGTATATTCGGTGTATGGAAGGACTGTAAGGTGTACATGTCCAACTGGCAGGTGTCATCTGACCTTGACCTCATTTTCATGGTTCAGTGGTTATAGTTAAGTTTTTGTGTTTTGGTCTGTTTTTGTCGAGCCTGCGACTTTTGTCGCAGAAAGCTCGACATAGGGATAGCGATCCGGCGGCGGCAGCGTTAGCTAACTTCTTAAAAGCTTTATATTTTAGAAGATGGAAGACCTGGATGCTTCATACTGTGTATATGGATGCCTCATGTTACGAAGTTTCCGTCAGTCACATGTCCAATGTCCTTGACCTCATTTTCATGGTTCAGTGACTACTTGAAAAAAAAGTTCAGATTTTTTGTAATGTTAAATTCTCTCTTATTATAAGTAATAGGATAGCTATATTTGGTATGTCCGTACCTTGCAAGGTCCTCATGCCCGTCAGACAGTTTTCACTTGACCTCGACCTCATTTCATGGATCAGTGAACAAGGTTAAGTTTTTGTGGTCAAGTCCATATCTCAGATACTATAAGCAATAGGTCTAGTATATTCGGTGTATGGAAGGACTGTAAGGTGTACATGTCCAACTGGCAGGTGTCATCTGACCTTGACCTCATTTTCATGGTTCAGTGGTTATAGTTAAGTTTTTGTGTTTTGGTCTGTTTTTCTTATACTGTATGCAATAGGTCTACTATATTTGGTGTATGGAATGATTGTAAGGTGTACATGTCTAGCTGGCAGGTGTCATCTGACCTTGACCTCATTTTCATGGTTCAGTGGTCAAAGTTAAGTTTTTGAGTTTTGGTCTTTCTTTCTAATACTGCATGCAATAGGTCAGCTATATTTGGTGTATGGAATGATTGTAAGGTGTACATGTCTAGCTGGCAGGTGTCATCTTATCTTGACCTCATTTTCATGGTTCAGTGGTCAAAGTTAAGTTTTTGAGTTTTGGTCTTTTTTTCTAATACTATATGCAAAAGTTCAACTATATTTGGTGTATGGAAATATTTTATGATCTATTTGTCAGTCACGCAGGTTTTATTTGACCTTGACCTCATTTTCAAGGTTCATTGCTCAGTGTTAAGTTTTTGTGTTTTCGTCTGTTTTTCTTAAACTATAAGCAATAGGTCAACTATATTTGTTGTATGGAAGAATTGTTAGCTGTACATGCCTGCCTAGCATGGTTCATCTGACCTTGACCTCATTTTCATGGTTCATTGGTCAATGTTTAGTTTACTTGGTTAATGTTAAGTTTATGTGACAGTTGTAATAAAGCTTTATATTTAGGACTATCAACATAATATCAATGATTAGTAAAGAAGGCGAGACATTTCAGCGTGTGCACTCTTGTTCTTATACTGTATGCCATAGGTCTACTATATTTGGTGTATGGAATGATTGTAAGGTGTACATGTCTAGCGGGCAGGTGTCATTTGACCTTGACCTCATTTTCATGGTTCAGTGGTCAAAGTTAAGTTTTTGAGTTTTGGTCTTTTTTTCTAATACTATGTGCAATAGTTCAACTATATTTGGTATGTGCGTACCTTGCAAGGTCCTCATGCCCGTCAGACAGTTTTCACTTGACCTCGACCTCATTTCATGGATCAGTGAACAAGGTTAAGTTTTGGTGGTCAAGTCCATATCTCAGATACTATAAGCAATAGGTCTAGTATATTCGGTGTATGGAAGGACTGTAAGGTGTACATGTCCAACTGGCAGGTGTCATCTGACCTTGACCTCATTTTCATGGTTCAGTGGTTATAGTTAAGTTTTTGTGTTTTGGTCTGTATTTCTTATACTGTATGCCATAGGTCTACTATATTTGGTGTATGGAATGATTGTAAGGTGTACATGTCTAGCGGGCAGGTGTCATTTGACCTTGACCTCATTTTCATGGTTCAGTGGTCAAAGTTAAGTTTTTGAGTTTTGATCTTTTTTTCTAATACTATGTGCAATAGTTCAACTATATTTGGTATGTGCGTACCTTGCAAGGTCCTCATGCCCGTCAGACAGTTTTCACTTGACCTCGACCTCATTTCATGGATCAATGAACAAGGTTAAGTTTTGGTGGTCAAGTCCATATCTCAGATACTATAAGCAATAGGTCTAGTATATTCGGTGTATGGAAGGACTGTAAGGTGTACATGTCCAACTGGCAGGTGTCATCTGACCTTGGCCTCATTTTCATGGTTCAGTGGTTATAGTTAAGTTTTTGTGTTTTGGTCTGTATTTCTTATACTGTATGCCATAGGTCTACTATATTTGGTGTATGGAATGATTGTAAGGTGTACATGTCTAGCGGGCAGGTGTCATCTGACCTTGACCTCATTTTCATGGTTCAGTGGTCAAAGTTAAGTTTTTTGAGTTTTGGTCTTTTTTCTAATACTATGTGCAATAGTTCAACTATATTTGGTGTATGGAAATATTTTATGATCTATTTGGCAGTCACACAGGTTTTATTTAACCTTGACCTCATTTTCAAGGTTCATTGCTCAGTGTTAAGTTTTTGTGTTTTGGTCTGTTTTTCTTAAACTATAAGCAATAGGTCAACTATATTTGTTGTATGGAAGAATTGTTAGCTGTACATGCCTGCCTAGCATGGTTCATCTGACCTTGACCTCATTTTCATGGTTCATTGGTCAATGTTAAGGTTACTTGGTTAATGTTAAGTTTATGTGACAGTTGTAATAAAGCTTTATATTTAGGACTATCAACATAATATCAATGATTAGTAAAGAAGGCGAGACATTTCAGCGTGTGCACTCTTGTTTATTTGTGGGCCCTGCTATCAAATTGGTTCATATTGAGGTCAAAAGGGTCCAAAATTAAACTTTGTTTTATTTCATCAAAAATTGAATTATTGGGGTTCTTTGATATGCCAAATCTAAAAGTGTATTTAGATTTTTAATTTTGGGTCCAGTTTTTTAAATTGGTCTACATTAAGGTCCAAAGGGTCCAAAATTAAACTTAGTTTGATTTTAACAAAAATTGAATTCTTGGGGTTCTTTGATATGCTGAATCTAAACATGTGTTTAGATTTTTTATTTCGGGCCCAGTTTTCAAGTTGGTCCAAATTGGGGTCCAAAATTAAACTTTGTTTGATTTCAACAAAAATTGAATTATTGGGGTTCTTTGATATTCCAAATCTAACCGTGTATTTAGATTTTTAGTTTTAAGTCCCGTTTTTTAAATTGGTCTACATTAAGGTCCAAAGGGTCCAAAATTAAACTTAGTTTGATTTTAGCAAAAATTGAATTCTTGGGGTTCTTTGATATGCTGAATCTAAACATGTGTTTAGATTTTTGATTATGGGCCCAGTTTTCAAGTTTGTCCAAGTTGGGGTCCAACATTAAACTTTGTTTGATTTTAACAAAAATTGAATATATGGGGTTCTTTGATATGCTGAATCTAACCATGTATTTTGATTTTGGACATTGGACCATAATAGGTAAATTAAAAAAATTCAAGTTCTTAGACCACATTCTTTCTGTGTCAGAAACCTATGATGTGTCAAATATTTAATAACAATCCAAATTCAGAGCTGTATCAAGCTTGAATGTTGTGTCCATACTTGCCCCAACTGTTCAGGGTTCGACCTCTGCGGTCGTATCAAGCTGCGCCCCAGCGAAGCATTTTATTGATTTTTGGCCCAGTTTTCAAGTTGGTCCAAATTGGGGTCCAAAATTAAACTTTGTTTGATTTCAACAAAAATTGAATATATGGGGTTCTTTGATATGCTGAATCTAACCATGTATTTAGATTTTTTATTTGTGGACCCCGTTATCAAATTGGTTCAAATTGAGGTCAAAAGGGTCCAAAATTAAACTTTGTTTGATTTCATCTAAAATTGAATTATTGGGGCTCTTTGATATTCCAAATCTAACCGTGTATTTAGATTTTTAATTTTGGGTCCTGTTTTTTAAATTGGTCTACATTAAGGTCCAAAGGGTCCAAAATTAAACTTAGTTTGATTTTAACAAAAATTGAATTCTTGGGGTTCTTTGATATGCTGAATCTAAACATGTGTTTTAGATTTTTGATTATGGGCCCAGTTTTCAAGTTGGTCCAAGATAGGGTCCAGTATTTAAACTTTGTTTGATTTCAACAAAAATTGAATATATGGGGTTCTTTGATATGCTGAATCTAAACATGTATTTAGATTTTTGATTATGGGCCCAGTTTTCAAGTTGGTCCAAATTGGGGTCCAAAATTAAACTTTGTTTGATTTCAACAAAAATTAAATATATGAGGTTCTTTGATATGCTGAATCTAACCATGTATTTAGATTTTTTATTTGTAGGCCCCGCTATCAAATTGGTTCATATTGAGGTCAAAAGGGTCCAAAATTAAACTTTGTTTGATTTCATCAAAAATTGAATTATTGGGGTTCTTTGATATGCCAAATCTAACCGTGTTTTTAGATGTTTAATTGGGTCCCGTTTTTTAAATTGGTCTTCATTGAGGTCCAAAGGGTCCAAAATTAAACTTAGTTTGATTTTAACAAAAATTGAATTCTTTGGGTTCTTTGATATGCTGAATCTAAACATGTGTTTAGATTTTTGATAATGGGCCCAGTTTTCAAGTTGGTCCAAGTTGGGGTAAAAATTAAACTTTTTTTGATTTCAACAAAAATTGAATATATGGGGTTTTTTGATATGCTGAATCTAACCATGAATTTAGATTTTTTATTTGTGGGCCCCGCTATCAAATTGGTTCATATTGAGGTCAAAAGGGTCCAAAATTAAACTTTGTTTGATTTCATCAAAAATTGAATTATTGGGGTTCTTTGATATTCCAAATCTAACTGTGTATTTAGATTTTTAATTTTTAAGTCCCGTTTTTTAAATTGGTCTACATTAAGGTCCAAAGGGTCCAAAATTAAACTTAGTTTGATTTTAGCAAAAATTGAATTCTTGGGGTTCTTTGATATGCTGAATCTAAACATGTGTTTAGATTTTTGATTATGGGCCCAGTTTTCAAGTTTGTCCAAGTTGGGGTCCAAAATTAAACTTTGTTTGATTTTAACAAAAATTGAATATATGGGGTTCTTTGATATGCTGAATCTAACCATGTATTTTGATTTTGGACATTGGACCATAATAGGTAAATTAAAAAAATTCAAGTTCTTAGACCACATTCTTTCTGTGTCAGAAACCTATGCTGTTTCAAATATTTAATAACAATCCAAATTCAGAGCTGTATCAAGCTTGAATGTTGTGTCCATACTTGCCCCAACTGTTCAGGGTTCGACCTCTGCGGTCGTATCAAGCTGCGCCCCAGCGAAGCATTTTATTATACTGTTCCAATGATAGATTTAAAAATCCCATTCAACTTGCTTACAATCTATGTAGATTGATAGTATATACAGTGGGGAACAGTATGTCAGTACTTTGATCCGAATACTTCTGTCATGTTGGAAGTACTTCTTACAAGGTACTGCACACTTCATTCTTTATAGTCAGTAGCTGTCACTTTGGCAGTTTAATTTATTGCTTTTTCCTTATATTTTTTACTACTTTTTCAAGACTTTCTAATTTTCTAATAAAAATCTAATTAGCTGTAACCTAAGTTTACATTTTTTTCTCTAATCTTCTTGTAGGTAATTATTGCTGCTGAGTTATTGAAGAATGCTGATGAACTTGTGAACTGTAAAATCCATCCTACCTCCATCATCAGCGGATACAGACTGGCATGCAAGTAAGTGGCCTCCCTTTAAAGACTGGCATGCAAGTAAGTGGCCTCCCTTTAAATACTGGCATGCAAGTAAGTGGCCTCCCTTTAAAGACTGGCTTGCAAGTAAGTGGTCTCCCTTTAAAGACTGGCTTGCAAGTAAGTGGCCTCCCTTTAAAGACTGGCTTGCAAGTAAGTGGCCTCCCTTTAAAGACTGGCATACAAGTAAGTGGTCTCCCTTTAAAGACTGGCTTGCAAGTAAGTGGTCTCCCCTTTAAAGACTGGCATGCAAGTAAGTGGCCTCCCTTTAAAGACTGGCTTGCAAGTAAGTGGCCTCCCTTTAAAGACTGGCTTGCAAGTTTTAAATGTAGTTATTAGATATAAGAAGATGTGGTATGAGTGCGAATGAGACAACTCTCCATCCAAGTCAAAATTTATAAAAGTAAACCATTATAGGTCACAGTACGGTCTTCAACACGGAGCCTTGGCTCACACCGAACAGTAAGCTATAAAGGGCCCCAAAAATTACTAGTGTAAAACCATTCAAAGGGGAAAACCAACGGTCTAATCTATATAAAAAACGAGAAACACTTATGAACCACATCAACAAACGACAACTACTGAACATCAGATTCCTGACTTAGGACAGGTGCAAACAAATGCAGCGGGATTAAATGTTTTAATGGTACCAAACCTTCACCCTTTTTCTGAAACAATAGTGTAACATCACAACATAGAATGACACAATATAAAATATCAACTGAAATAGCTTAACTCAATCAAAGGACATATTAACACCAGTGAAAAAACACTGAACAACTAAATTTGACCTATGATACAATGTAAATACAAAATAAATAAACTAAGGGAAGAATAATAAAAGTAACATGTTATATCGGTATGAAATGTTAAACAATTTAAGAAAAACAATATGCTCGAACAAAAATATCAGCCATTTGCAATAACTTTTAACACAGGTAAATGAAAATAATTTTGTTGTTAGGTATACGTGACAGTTCCAATAGAGAAAGGAAATATTTTTACAAAATAAATAATTTTGATGTTCATGGTACGAAGTGAGAATTTATAGTAATACCAAACACTTATCAAAGCTGGTATATAGACTTTTCAAAACATAAAATGTAAAGAAATACATATTTCTAATTCTAATTTTTGTGCAGATGATAACACTTTGACATTATAGCACATACCATTCAACTGTTAACCAATTGTCTTTCAATTTGTCAATTTTATTAGATTGTTAAAGATACTTTTTAATGAAATTATAAGTGGGTGAAATCTTATTTGCTGTGACAAGTGAAGCAGCTTGCTACAAGTACATTGTAAATTATGATATACCAGAATCAGCATGAATAATTAAACATTTAATAAAGATGACTATAATCTATTATGAGAATTATTTCTATTTTCAGAGAAGCATGTAAATACATACAGGAACACATGACAATAAATGTTGATGAGTTGGGAAGAGAATGTATAATTAGTGCAGCAAAAACCAGCATGTCAAGTAAAATCATTGGACCGTATCCTTAACTCATATCCAATATATTATCATTTTATATTTGCTATGAATGTATTCAAATTCTTTTCACAGTCATATAAACATAAGGAGATATGGTATTATTGCCAATGAGACAAATGAAATGGATAAGCAATTTTATTCAACCATATGGTTGGATCATCAGAAAATATTATTCTTTGGCTAGTTGGCACCTTTTTTCCCCAAACACACACAAACAAAACACAAAAAACGTACCATATGCATTTTAAAAGAATTTGAACTGAGAACAAAAGATACATGTACATGATGTATGCAGTATGTTTTTCTCCTACAAGCAATAAAAATCATGTGCCTCTGGTGTTAATTAATATCTATTACAAATGCACAATTGCAATATATGAAATAAATTACCAAATATACAAAGTGGTTCAAATACAGTGTTCACTAGCCTGTCAACATACAGGTAGAAGTTAGATAATTTGAACTGTGCAAGTTGGAGGGTTCATAAGAGTCGGTGGTGGGTTTCTCCAGAAAAAACTCTGGCTTCTTCAACTAATAAAAACAGGCTGCTATGATATAGGCAAGAGTGCTGAAAGTGAAGTGAGACACTAACAATTAAAAAAAATACAATGAACACTTTTGAAGTAATACCGAACACAAACATTTATGATTAAGAAAATATAGTAAATCAGAAACCTATATGGTTTACAATTTCAGCAATTCAGCCATTCCCATTCAACTTGCTTACAATCTACGTAGATTGATAGTATATACAGTGGGATACAGTATGTCAGTACTTTGATCCGAATACTTCTGTTATATTGGAAGTAATTCTTACAAGGTACTGAACAGTTTTATGTCTTTAGCATAAAATTTACCTATAAAGGCCAACAAAGTTCATTTGAATTCAAAATACCTTAAGAATTATACAACCTTGACTTGAGACAGTGATGCTGATTTCTTTTCCAACATGGTTGTTGATGCTGCCATGGCAATCAAAACATCTGATGGCAAAGGGGGTTACAGATATCCAATCAAGGCAGTCAATGTACTGAAGGCTCATGGGAAGAGTTCTAAAGAAAGCTCAATTGTTCATGGATATGCTTTAAATTGTACAGTAGCCTCACAAGGTAAGCCAAGAGATTTTTTTTACAACAAGAAAAAAGTTGAAAGACCTGTCATATTTACTGTCTGAGTGTTTATAAACATCCTTTCCGGTGTGGTAATTATGGTCTGTTATATATGTCATCCCTATGCATGGCTGAGTATAAAAATAAGATGTGGTATGACTGCCAATGAGACAACTCTACACATCAGAGACCAAATGACATATATATAAGGTAACAAAAAACTATATGGCCTTGAACAATGAGCAAACCTATACTGCAAAGTCAGCTGTAAAAGGTCCCGAAATGACAAATGTTAAACAGTCACTACAAAAGTCTAAAAGTCTGAAAAGACCAGTTTTTTGTCTTAATTTGCATGAAGTTTTACTCGACATTCTCCAAAAGTATGACTTGTGTCTTAATTTTTCTTGACAAATTCTCATTTATATTAAATTTGTATGAAATTTACTCGACATTCTGAATATGGTCTTAAAATTTCTTGACAAATTCTTGACATTTAAATACTGTCTTGAAATTTCTCGACATATTCTCGACATTCTTATTTTTTCTCAGTATGGCTTGACATATTCTGAACATTTTGAAACGTGTCTTAAATTTACTTGACAGTTCTGAGTTTTACAAATCATGACCAATATTCATGATAAAACTTTAATCTTTATTTCTCTTTATATGATATACTGTTGTTTCAAGTTACACTTCTTTACAACAAAAATAAAAGTTGGGCATGTAAAATAATTGAAAATTTGGGTATATAAATATTTTTACAAATGCAAATATGGCTATGAAATATAAAGTATAAAATAATTCAAATGTGGGTGTGTTGATATAAAACAATTTCAATGTGGGTTTTTAAATAATTACAAATTTTGATTCCTAAATCTTATAAATTAAATGATTCAAACCAATCATACTGTAGACATATTTCATTCTATATTCATAATATTCAATGTTGATATGGTAAATAATTATTATACCAAAATGGGGTTTATATAAATAGCAAATTATGATGATATACAAATCATTCATTTAACCGAAGAAATGTCATCTGTTGGAATATATTAAGTATTACACATGGACAGGATGTTCCCCATAAAATTAAGGTATTCCACACCCCAGAGTACACGCAACAGTCAAATAGAAGTTATTGCTTTACCTGTAATCAGCCATACAACTTATCAGTTGACCGACCATGCCACTACAATTTAAAAAGTTTGTTGATAGATGAAAATGAAAATCATCATTTTGATGAAAAAAAATTGAATTGAAATGGATTTTCTTCATCAAAATTATGAAGTTAATTATTTTAACATAAAAACAAATTGAATAATTCCCAAAGATTAAAAGAAAATTATTATCTACTCCAGGAATAATAAAAAAAAAATGTATTTATAATGGGTCCCATCAATGATTTCTATAGAAATCATCGGTCTTATGAAATGGTTCTCAAACAGTCATGCATAATATACATCTAAACATTTTTTTCTTTTCAGGAAGGAGTTATCACAAATATTTATTTTTGATAAAAAATTATAAAAATCAACACTCAAATTTGAATAAAAAATGTTTTTTGGTTGTTCTAAAAAATGAATCAAGATGGGAACAAATTCTTTGACCTAAACGAAAGCCCCCCCCCCCCTCTTTTTTTGCCACAAAAACCCAAAAGATGAATTGTGGGGTCCAAAAGAGATACAAGACACCTATTTTAGTAAAGCAAATTTGACTGGCAGTTTTGCGAACGGCAAAAATCTAAATGCTGTTTGTCAATACCTTCGACTTATATTCCAAGTGAAAACAATTACTTAAATGTTTAATAAAAATAAATCAAAATTAAACTACATGGGGGATTATTCAGGGTATTCCAACTTAGTTGCACCAAAAGGGTATCTTACTATACCAAATTAATCCTTGATTCTTCAAAGTTTAGTTTAGCCATAATAAAAAGGAGTATATAACAGCAATAGAATGTCATAAACAGTGCAGAATAAGTCTGTTCACATTTCAGGTGAAATTTATACTGTTGAGATAGTGTCAAGACATATTTAAGACTGTCAAGAATGTGTCGAGACATATTCAGACATTATTTAGAATGTCAAGAATATGTTGAGACATATTCAGACATTATTAAGAATGTCAAGAATATGTCAAGACAGATCGAGACAAATTTAAGACAGTCAAGAATTGGTCGAGACTAATCCAGACTCTTATCAGATAATACAGGAAGTGTCGAGAAATTTTAAGACAATGTTCATACTGTCAAGACACTTGTCAAGAGAAATCAAGAACCTTATTAGACAAATTCATACTATGTCAAGAATTTTTAAAAATTATTCAGACAAATTAAGAATGTCGAGTAAAAATTTATGCAAATTCAGACAAAAACTGGTCTTTTCAGACTTTTTGACTTTTGTAGTGAGTTCTAGTGAAAACACTAACAGCATGATTTATATATTGTAAATTCAGAAATTATTGCAAGGTTTTTATTGTTGTGAATAATGCGAATGGTTTGAGTATTGCAATAATAAGAACTCACATTCTGAGATCTGATACTTATAGCTATGTGAAAATAATTAATCTCACATTTTTGTCTTTTCTTGAAAAGATCACAATAATAATAATTTCTGAATTTACAGAATAAAAATGAACGAAAAACAAGTATGATATAGTTATTATACAATCAAAGTCAGGCTTCATAAATTTGTTGCGACTGAAACGCTTCTCAGAAATAACCATCAGGAACGGGCCAACATAAATAAAATTCAAAATATATTTACACAAGAATTGGTAGTTTTATTTTAATTGCAGCAATGGTGAAGAAAATATCTGGAGCAAAAATTGCGTGTTTAGACTTCAGTTTACAGAAAGCCAAGATGAAGATGGGTATTCAAGTATTAATAGAAAATCCAGATCAATTAGATGGTGTTCGTCAGAGGTAATGTCTACTTAATTACCTTAAAAAATATATATTTTTGTCGAGAAACTAGCTTGCCTGGCTTGTAGTTTTTGCCCCTTGCAACTGGATGTCTTTCTGTTCATGTGTGAATCCCAAGTTTTTATTGAACCTTCAGTCCCAGTTTAAAATCTTGATATACTGGTTCTTCCTGAACAGGCATGAAATATTTATCACTGGTCTTTAAGCAACTCCCAATCAATCAATCAATCAGTCAATATACTGGCCTGAAAATAGATTTCTGGTTTTGGCTGTTGGACAGGTATCCTTCATTTTCTCTGCTAAAAACTGACAAACAAAATAAAAAAAATTCCACTGCAACCAATGGTGAAGTATACCCTTTTCTATGACTTAGGAATGGGTCATGGGAAATTATCAAACAATACCCACCCAATCAAATTTTTCTATAATAGCCCTGAAGTAATCAGTGTCAAATAAAGACTTTACCCATAACTTTGCTGTGGTATAAACATGATTGTACCTATAGTTATACGTATGGGTTATAGAAACACCAAAATATGTACCAGGGTTAGTGCTATTGATTAGTACTGACGGTCAATCAAATCTGGGATAATCCTGTATTTTATTGAATAAAAAAGGATATTAAGGTGGTACCTAACACTACAGGGAGAAAACTAAACGTTTTAATTACATTGTATTGTTAAGGAAATATTAAGCTTCTCAATGATCAAAATTAGTGTTTGTCAAACTGCTATATAACCAATGAAATTTTTCTGATAAAGTAGTTGGTTCAAATTTTTTGAAATTTTTATATTTTTGTCAAAGGGTCAAAGTAAACATTTTGTCAAAATTTTATGAAAATTAAACGAGCCAAATTAATATTAGTCAAGGTGTTGGGTACCACCTTAATTGGCCATGATGTTTTCCCTTTGAATGTTGAAATTATTTGGATTGTCATTTCAAAGTGGCAAATTTATAGCAATTTTTTACACAACATACTAACTCTAGTTTGCTTAAATCTGTTTATTCAAAACAAAATGTATTAGCCATTCCAGAGTTACTGGATGTCTACTGTCAGTTTAGCCATTCCAGAGTTATGGGACGTCTACTGTCAGTTTAGCCATTCCAGTGTTACGGGACGTCTACTGTCAGTTTTAAGGCAATTTTTCTCATATCGTGCAATAACTTAAGTAACCTAGATTGATTTAATTTAAACACTATGCTTTTATTGAGATTGCTAAAAGGAAACTCCCTTTTGATTTTTAATATTTTATGGCTTTCATTCCTGAGTTTTAGGACTTAACTGTTAGATTTTAGGCAATATTTATATGCCTTAGATATCCTCAAAAAACTATTTCTACATGTCGATTTTAGAGTCAATTTCCTAATGCATGCAGAGTAATAGTTTTGGTTGGCTTGCTTGCCTTGCTTGCTTTGTTTGTATTAATGTTTGCTCAAGCATTGTAATTAAGATTGACATCTGCAAACAATATTAGTAGGCCGAGGTAAACGTGTTTACATTATATTTAAATTTGATTGGAAATTATCAAATAATCAAATATATCTATATACAGGTTTCAACTCCACCTACTTATATTGTTTGCTGATGTCAATTTTAATTACAATGCTTGAGCAAACACTAATACAAACAAAGCAAGCAAGGCAAGCAAGCCAAGCAAGCCAACCAGACTCTTACTTTGCATGCATAAGGAAATTGACTCTAATGACTTCTGATTATAACATTGTAAATAATCAATTTGATTCTTGAAAAAAATTAAATATTCACATAAGGGCCTATCATGTGCTCCTGGTGAAGCTGGTCATTAAGATCTACTGTATCATGATAAGAAGGGAACATCAAAGCATTAAGGGGTCTTAAGTATTTTATCTTCAGCCATCAGTAGCCTGTCAACACTGAGGTTGTCAGTTCCAATCCTGCTTGTGGCATGTGCATTTAACTACCATCTTAACTGACAAGGAATGCTAGTTTTCCTGCCAAAAGTCTTTCTCAGGGTACTATGTCAATACAAAGCGACCAACATAGCCAAATTGAAGCAATTCATGAATTCTTAAATTCTTCAAAACTGGTTGTAAAAACAGCATGTTTCCAATGTTTTTATGCCCCCGCCATGGTGGAGGGGGCATTAAGTTTTACCCTTGTCCGTCTGTACGTCCTTTGTCCATCTGGATCCGTATGTCCCAAAATTGGTTTCCATTCTCTTACTTTAGTTTGCCTCAACCAAATGTTATGAAACTTATACACAATGCATATTACCACAAAACACAGATCAAGTTTGAAAATTTGTGGCATCACTTTAACCGTTCTAGAGTTATGCCCCTTTACAAATGGAAAAATTGCAAAATTTTTAGTTTCCGTTCTCTAACTTCAGTTTGCCTCAACCAAATGTTATGAAACTTATGCACAATGCTTATAACCACAAAACACAGATCAAGTTTGAATTTTTGTGGCATCACTTTTACCATTCTAGAGTTATGCCCTTTTACAAATGGAAAAAATTGCTGAATTTTTAGTTTCCGTTCTCTAACTTAAGTTTGCCTCAACCAAATGTTATGAAACTCATACATAATGCTTATTACCACAAAACTCTGATCAAGTTCAAATTTGGGTAGCGTCACTTTTACCGTTCTTGAGTTATGTTCCTTTATAACGTTGTATGCAAGCAGGGGCATCATCTGTGTCCCATGGACACATTCCCCATTTATTTGGTATAACTTTCTTCTACAAAAAGAATTAATGTCAGGGAAGAGAAAGCAGTAATAAACTATTTATTTTACTGTCTGACTGTAAAAGACAATACCCATAACTTTGCTGTGGTATAAACACTATTGTACCTATAGTTATACATTTGGGTTATAGAAACACCAGAATTAACCAAGAGTTAGTACTACTTATTGATACTGATGGTGAATTAAATCTGGGACAATGATGAGTAACTTCAAAAGAGGATAAATTAAAAGTAATGTAGACAAACTGATTGTTGGGTGGAATTTAAAATAGTGAAATATTTCAATTGTACTATTTCATCTTCACACCAAATTGAGTATATCATTTAACCTGCATTTAATTAATTGAAAATGTTTACGTTGAATAATTTTTGTACTTTAATTTTAGAGAATCCGATATAACAAAAGAAAGAATAGAAAAGATTTTATCATCGGGAGCCAATGTTATCCTTACAACCGGTGGTATTGATGATCTCTGTCTTAAATACTTTGTGGAGGCTGGAGCAATGGCAGTCAGGAGGTGTAAAAAGGCAGATTTAAAAAGAATTGCTAAAGCTACAGGAGGTCAGTATTGTATCAAGGAGTAAACTTGAATAAAAATGTTTTGATCCAGTCGTTGAATCATGGGTTCACATATTGTGAATTTGTTTATCCTATGGGCTCTACTTCTTTTATGGATTAATAAAAATGTGTATTCTGTGCATACATCACATTTTGGTTTTAATAAATTATGAATACAATCATATAATTTGTTTTTGATGTAACATTTGATTCTTAGTTCCTGTTTTCCTACAACAGCAGGTAAAATAGCACCCAAGGAATATTAACGAATCAGCAGTAACAGTAAAATATTAGCCAGTGACTGAATTATAAACTAAATAACTAAAAGTATGCTTTTCATCTGTTTTTAGGTCAGTTGGTATCAACATTAGCTAACTAAAAGTATGCTTGTCATCTGTTTTTAGGTCAGTTGGTATCAACATTAGCTAACTTAAAGTATGCTTTTCATCTGTTTTTAGGTCAGTTGGTATCACTACAAAAGTCAAAAAGTCTGAAAAGACCAGTTTTTGTCTGAATTTGCATGAATTTTTACTCGACATTCTTAATTTGTCTGAATAATTTTTAAAAATTCTTGACATAGTATGAATTTGTCTAATAAGGTTCTTGATTTTTCTTGACAAGTGTCTTGACAGTATGAACATTGTCTTAAAATTTCTCGACACTTCCTGTATCATCTGATAAGAGTCTGGTTTAGTCTCGACCAATTCTTGACTGTCTTAAATTTGTCTCGATCTGTCTTGACATATTCTTGACATTCTTAATAATGTCTGAATATGTCTCGACATATTCTTGACATTCTAAATAATGTCTGATATGTCTCGACACATTCTTGACAGTCTTAAATATGTCTTGACACTATCTCAACAGTATAAATTTCGCCTGAAATGTGAACAGACTTATTCTGCACTGTTTATGACATTCTATTGCTGTTATATACTCCTTTTTATTATTATAGTAAGATACCCTTTTGGTGCAACTAAGTTGGAATACCCTGAATAATCCCCCATGTAGTTTAATTTTGATTTATTTTTATTAAACATTTAAGTAATTGTTTTCACTTGGAATATAAGTCAAGGTATTGACAAACAGCATTTAGATTTTTGCCGTTCGCAAAACTGCCAGTCAAATTTGCTTTACTAAAATAGGTGTCTTGTATCTCTTTTGGACCCCACAATTCATCTTTTGGGTTTGTGTGGCTAAAAAAAGAGGGGGGGGGGGGGGGCTTTCGTTTAGGTCAAAGAATTTGTTCCCATCTTGATTCAAAAACCTTATTAATTTTTTAGAACAACCCAAAAACATTTTTAATTCAAATTTGAGTGTTGAATTTTATAATTTTTTATCAAAAATAAATATTTGTGATAACTCCTTCCTGAAAAGAAAAAAATGTTTAGATCTATATTATGCATGACTGTTTGAGAACCATTTCATAAGACCGATGATTTCTATAGAAATCATTGATGGGAGTCATGGGACCCATTATAAATACATTTTTTATTATTATTCCTGGAGTAGATAATAATTTTCTTTTAATCTTTGGGAATATTCAATTTGTTTTTATGTTAAAATAATTAACTTCATAATTTTGATGAAGAAAATCCATTTCAATTCAATTTTTTTTCATCAGAATGATGATTTTCATTTTCATCTATCAACAAACTTTTTAAATTGTAGTGGCATGGTCGGTCAACTGATAAGTTGTATGGCTGATTACAGGTAAAGCAATAACTTCTATTTGACAGTTGTGTGTACTGCGTGTACTCTGGGGTGTGGAATACCTTAATTTTATGGGGAACATCCTGTCCATATGTAATACTTAATATATTCCAACAGATGATATTACACAAATTTTTCTTCTGTTAAATGAATGATTTGTATATCATCATAATTTGCTATTTATATAAACCACATTTTTGTATAATAATTATTTACCATATCAACATTGAATATTATGAATGTAGAATGAAATATGTCTACAGTATGATTGGTTTGAATCATTTAATTTATAAGATTTAGGAATAAAAATTTGTAAATATTTAAAAACCCACATTGAAATTGTTTTATATCAACACACCAACATTTGAATTATTTTATACTTTAGATTTCATAGCCATATTTGCATTTGTAAAAATATTTATATACCCAAATTTTCAATTATTTTACATGCCCAACTTTTATTTTTGTTGTAAAGAAGTGTAACTTGAAACAACAGTATATCATATAAAGAGAAATAAAGATTAAAGTTATATCATGAATATTGGTCATGATTTGTAAAACTCAGAACTGTCAAGTAAATTTAAGACACGATTCAAAATGTTCAGAATATGTCAAGCCATACTGAGAAAAAATAAGAATGTCGAGAATATGTCGAGAAATTTCAAGACAGTATTCAAATGTCAAGCATTTGTCAAGAAATTTTAAGACCATATTCAGAATGTCGAGAATATGTCGAGTAAATTTCATACAAATTTAATATAAATGAGAATTTGTCAAGAAAAATTAAGACACAAGTCATACTTTTGGAGAATGTCGAGTAAAAGTTCATGCAAATTAAGACAAAAACTGGTCTTTTCAGACTTTTAGACTTTTGTAGTGTATATCAACATTAGCTAACTAAAAGTATGCTTGTCATCTGTTTTTAGGTCAGTTGGTATCAACATTAGCTAACTAAAAGTATCCTTGTCATCTGTTTTTAGGTCAGTTGGTATCAACAGGTATCAACATTAGCTAACTAAAAGTATGCTTGTCATCTGTTTTTAGGTCAGTTGGTATCAACATTAGCTAACTAAAAGTATGCTTGTCATCTGTTTTTAGGTCAGTTGGTATCAACATTAGCTAACTAAAAGTATGCTTGTCATCTGTTTTTAGGTCAGTTGGTATCAACATTAGCTAACTTAAAGTATGCTTGTCATCTGTTTTTAGGTCAGTTGGTATCAACATTAGCTAACTTAAAGTATGCTTGTCATCTGTTTTTAGGTCAGTTGGTATCAACATTAGCTAACTTAGAGGGAGAAGAATCATTTGATGCTGCTTTCCTGGGTCAGGCTGAAGAAGTTTTACAAGAACGAGTCTGTGATGATGAGTTATGTCTCATTAAAGGGTTAGTAGAACTTTTCATACATCAATGAAATATCATATACTTCTCACATGCAAAAAAGAATTGAATTTCATCCTCATCTCCATGAAAAAAATGTTTTTCGTCATGTAAAAGACATGAAAACCAGAAATTTTAGTCTTTCTGGAAAATCACAAAACCAGAAATCTTAGTCTTTCTGAAAAATCACAGAGTCTTTTACTTCAGATAATTGTGAGGTAAAAGGTTTGCATGATTTTAAAAATTCATGTTTACAAAATTTGAAGAAAAAAAAAATGCAGAAGTTTTGTATGGCTTTTTAAGTTTAAATGCATTCTCGGACCAGTACCAAATTTGGAACATTTGCTCAACTCTGAACATTAGTCCCTCACGTGGAAATAGTAAAGGAGTATGTGGTTTCAAATATTATTTGGTCAATAATTGATTGTGTTAATACATATTTTAAAAAAAAGGTATATTTCAAATGCCTTTCTCAACGGTTATGACAGTTTTCTACCCATAACTTTGCTGTCGTATATATATGTTGTACAAACAGTTATACACATGGGTTATATAAACACCAGAAAATGTTCAAAAGGTAAGTACTGCTTATTGGTACTGACTTTGAATTAAATCTGGGACAGTCAACCAAATACTGGTATATAACAGTGATGGTTGATAAAAATCTCAACAATATCAATAAATTGTAAATAGGATTGTAAACAATTGTATGATTGCCAATTAAACAACTATCCACCAGACACCAAAGGATAAGGATTGTAAACAACTTAAAGGCACTACAAGGCTTTAAACTAGGATCAAAACCCATTCCATGTAGTCTGCAAAAAAAAAAGATGTCCAAATGTGGACCAATTCAAACGAGAAAACCAACAGCCTGATATAGGATTGTTTATTATTCAGACTAGAGTACTGGAAACCAACTTATTTCAGTAGAAACAGTTTTTTGCATTAGGCTTTTTTTAGCTGAAATGGCATCAATTAATTTCAGTGATTTCCTAATTATTTATGTCCCTGCCACTAGGCAAAGGTAGCATGAAGTGTTACTCTTGACCGTCTGTCCTATTTTTGTCTCTCCTTGACGGATTCAAAAATCGAGACATAGGTATGCTGTTTCTGGCGACGATGGCCACGGCGTAACAATGTATTAGTTTGTGATTAGGTCTTGTTTATGGTGAACCACTAGTGGTAGGTCAATGATATTTGGTATGCAGTTGAATTGCCATTGGCACATCTCATTACCATGGGGATTATTTGGCCCTGCCCCCTCAGTCATGGTTTATTGACTTTGAAACTTTGCTTAGTTTTCATGTATTAGTTTGTGATTAGGACAGTTTATGGGGAACCACTAGTGGTAGCAGGGCTCGCGCTAGCAGGCGACTGGGGCGACAAAGTCGCTTTCCCGTCCGTCACTTCGCTTTGCCCGACCGTCAAAAGCGAAATCTAGTCGCCCTGTTGTTCATGATACTCGCTTTCAGTCGCTTTCGTCATCGGCAATATTCAACATTTACCAAGTCAATAAAACAGCAATTTTTCATTTAAAAGTAAAGAAATTCAAAGACATAAACTATTTATTTTCTTACGAAAAGAGGTTAAAGCATTGATTTTAAAGTTGGTTGCATGTTATTTTCATAAAGACAAATTTTTTATCACTTCCGGTACTTGTTACTCGAGAGCGTACATCAAATCATTCTAACTTTTGGCAAAATAAGTTTGTTACGTCATTAGAACGTGATGAAATTTGCCTGAAGTAAATTTGTTATCCTTATATTGCATTAAAAACGTCATATTCCCTTCCAAATAGTGTGTCAAACATCGTTTATTTTTGTAAATTTTCTTCGTCCGCCATTGAAATTATTGGGCAAATTATTGTACAACTACTGATCGGAGTCTGGATTTCATCTGAAACTGACGAGCTATGACTGAAATCTGGATTCTTGCGATTATGACTACGGACGCATGAATGGCACAGCTGACAGAGAAAATTGATCCCAAAAGGAAAAATTACGCATTCCACAAGCATTAACATACTTTTGGTTAGATCTACTTGATTAATGTATATATTACCATGTATATGCATTGTTTCAATTTATAAATTAAAGTTGCTCAACTCTGGGACTATTACACAAATATAATTATATTATGTCCAAGCTTAACTGTGTTTAATAAATTTATATATCTTTTTAATGAGAAATACTTAATTTCATAAACATGATAACAGAGTAGTTTTTAATTGAATTTTAATTGATATAACAACTTTCTTCTCCTTTTTGATATAAAAAAAAAATATTTTTTATTTATTTAATTGTTTTTTTCTGACAAGAGGCCTAGGACTAATATGATTGTGCAACTAGATATGATAAAATTAAACAACTTTGAATTTGAACTGTTACCATGGTTACTTTAATTGTATACCCAGGTACAAATTGAACAATATAAAAAAAAAATAAGATACATATGGCCCTTTGTACTATAAAGTAAAAACCAAACATTGTAGCGCCGAGAGCGAACAAACACTTCTCTTTCAAATCTCACCACTTCTCCCTCTCAGTTTCAAAAAGAGAAGTCACTTCTCCCTATGATTCTGAAGTAGTGAGAGCCCTGGGTAGGTCAATGATATTTGGTATGCAGTTGTATAAGCATTGGCATATCTCATTTCCATGAAGATTATTTGGCCCTGCCCCTTCAGTCATGGTCTATTGACTTTGAAACTTTTGCTTAGTTTTCATGTATTAGTTTGTGATTAGGTCAGTTTATGGGGAACCACTAGTGGTAGGTCAATGATATTTGGTATGCAGTTGTATAAGCATTGGCATATCTCATTACATGGAGATTATTTGGCCCAGCCCCTTCAGTCATGGTCTATTGACTTTGAAACTTTTGCTTAGTTTTCATGTATTAGTTTGTGATTAGGTCAGTTTATGGGGAACCACTAGTGGTAGGTCAATGGTATTTGGTATGCAGTTGTATAAGCATTGGCATATCTCATTTCCATGGAGATTATTTGGCCCCGCCCCTTCAGTCATGGTCTATTGACTTTGAAAATTTTGCTTAGTTTTCATGTTTTAGTTTGTGATTAGATCAGTTTATGGGGAACCACTTGTGGTAGGTCAATGATATTTGGTATGCAGTTGTATAAACATTGGCATATCTCATTACATGGAGATTATTTGGCCCAGCCCCTTTAGTCATGGTCTATTGACTTTGAAACTTTTGCTTAGTTTACAAGTCAATGTTTGTGTTTAGGTTTCTTTAAAGGGAACGACTTATGAAAAGTCGATGGTATTTGGTATGCAGTTGTATTAGCATTGGCACATCTCATTTCCATGGAGATTGTTTAGCCCTGTTCCTTTTGTGAAGTTTCAACATATGTTCTTGTAGATGTATTTTTGTATTTAAGAGGACAACCGTTTGACTGATCAAAGAACGTAGAAGGCAGAGTGAGAAAGTGCATTTTTTATACCTGTGATTTCCTTCTTGAGACATTTCATCAAAATATTGAAACATGTCAGTTGTTAATTTAATATTGAAAATTTGACTGAATTATACCTTATACTGTTTAATGTTATTAAACTCGTGTTTCTTTTTTGGAAGAGGTCAAGTTGCTCTTGTTCATTCATAAAATTATTGTAAAATCACTATTCACGTTATAGTAATGTAAAAACAAGATCTTGAGACAATGTCAAATGTCATAATGACCCTACACAATGCATGACCATCGTCTTTTCATTTGATGGTTTAAAAATAGATCTCTCTAGCATTGACCGTGTACCAGTTTGATCGTTTTCATAGGACGGTCCGCCGCCCTTTCACTACAGACACCCTGTACTCTCTTAATTTGCCCTGCCCAATTTTGTGGATTTGTACGAACAAAATATTGTCTGATTTTGAATTTTTCCCCAGGTAGACAATCATGATCAGCCAGTCAAAATTTTTGTTTCTTGTGATTATTGGGCTGTATTTGATCAGCCAAGCAAAATTGTTGTTTCTCGTGATTATTGGGCTGCATTGCAAACATGCTTAATTTTGAACTTGTTTGGAACATCGGAATTGTACAAATCGTGATCGTGACAGATGAAAAATATGATTGACTTTTACATGTGGATGAAAAATAAAGGTCACAAACACATTAATTAGGCAGCAATTGCTTGAACAGCCTTTAACGCTTTGTTTCTACACTTCCCTCTTCCAAATTTTATGAAACTTGTACACAATGCTAAGAACCAAAACACAACGACAGAGTTGGAATTTGGGCAGTGAGTCACTTACTGTTCTAGAGTTATGCTTCTTTATAGCTAGGAAAATTGCTAATTTTTTCATTTCTGCTCTCTGACCTTCACATTCGTGTGCTGAGACACATTCTTCTTTTATTTGTGGCATTTCAATATTAAACGAAAGATCCATATTCCACATATTTGTGAAGACTTGAAATTCAACCTAGCTATCTGTTGTGAAATGAATTGCTTGAAAAATTGTTTGGTTTCCAGTATTTAATTGTCTATATTTTTTCCAACAGACCAAAGGCCAGATCAGCTGCATCAATTATACTGAGAGGAGCTAACGATTTCATGTGCGATGAGATGGAACGATCTGTTCATGATGCCCTGTGTGTAGTGAAGCGTGTCCTAGAATCCAAGACTGTAGTACCTGGAGGTGGTGCTGTAGAGGCTGCTCTGTCTATCTACCTAGAAAATTTTGCTACTTCTTTAGTAAGTATGCGGACTTAGTTTAAACATCAGAAAATGTGGTTTGATTGGCAGTGAGTCAACTCTTGAGGCCCCTCATGGGGGTGTCCAAGTTATCACATAATCATTAATTATTTTTTTTAAACAAGATAATCATATAATCAAAAATACAGTCCTAGATTATCAAATAATCATTTAATATTTGGTCTGGTAATCAAATAATCACTATAAAAACTGTGAAATACTCACATAATCAAAAACCCCCATGGGGAAGCTCGTTCTCCACCAGGGACGAAATGACATAGAAGTAACCAATGATAGGTCATTGTACAGTCTTCAACAATGAGCAAAACTGTGTAGCAAGCTTTAAAAGGTCCTGAAATGACAAATGTATAATGATTCAAATGGGTTATTCCATTATAATAAATGTTGGAGGGTAGAACATTAATATTGCAGGTTAGGAAGATTTATTATTAGACTTGGTAAATGGTTGAATGACCATGTGATGTATGTCTTCCTTACCTCATACATCCATTTTAATGGAATTGCCCTAAAAGCTAGAGAAAAAAATTTAAACTGCCTGGACCATAATTAAATTGACTGTTTAATATTGATAAATTTGTTTGAAAAAGATAAAACCAGAAATTACAAACATCTTTTGGGACAAACGTGAGTTCATAAGTAGAAAAACTATTTTATGGATGGTCAGGATCTTAAAAAAGTGCCTCCCATCACCCCATGCCTTTAATTTGGGAACAGCCCTAATCATATTGTCAGTTATGGACTGATCACCAGTGGTTCCCAAAGCTTTGAGAAATCAAATGGACATTTAGTCCAGTAAACTATTCTTAGCCTGGTGCAGCAAAATATTTCATCAGTCATATCTAAGTGATCTTTAATGCATTAGAAAGATCTTTTAAAAAGAAATAAACTACATTTTATTTCATGGAGATTGGATGTATAGTTTTTGAGGTACGACATTTTGAAAGTGTTTACTATGTTATATTTTTAGACCGTTTTTATGATAATTTTTGTACAGTAAGATGGCACCAAAAACAGTTAAAAAAACCAAAATCAAATAATGAAAATAACAGAACTTTTTAATGCCTGAACCTTTTGATGTAAAATTTTAAATACATATAAAGAAATATAAGTACCTTAAATGAGTATGAAAATGGAAATTTTTTTTGTTGGAAATTGAAAAAAAAATCCATAGTTACCATGGTAACGAAACAGAAAAACATGAAAATAACTGCTTTGAAGGCTTTTAACTTGCAATAGTACCCACAGAATTCAGTTTTTTTATAGGAATTATTAGTTTCTTGATAAAACAAGTTTAGGGGTTTAATTTCTGCTGTTGTTTTCTGATATTTTATTATTAAATATTCAGTTACCATGGCAACAGAAAGCATTATTTCATATTTTCGTGAAAATTTCTTCTCAAATGATAAAAATTAGAAACGTGGAAACTTTTCTGTATTACAAAAGATGAGGACTATTGTTATGACAAATTTAGAGTTGAAAATGCTTATAAAATATAATAATACATGTATTTTTGTTTCCAAAGCAACAGTATAAATTCTGAAATTGTAAAGAAAATGAAAAAATATTAAGTTGTTAAGACCAAATTTTCATACATCCTTAATGAATCTTAACAACTTGAATATAAGAAACACTGACTGAGTGACATTTATTGATACAATAATTGTAGTATTGTGTTTACTCATTGTTGAAGGTTGTATGCTGATAGATCTAGGTCACTGACTCTGGTAGATGGTGGATGGTTGTCTCATTTGCAAATATATTGCATCTTTAATTTTTTTTGTTTTAACGACTTTTTGAGTATATTTCATTTCATTTAACAATGTTTAAGTATATTCAAGAGTTCTCAAAACACATGTAAAGTTAGCATATTTTTGTTTTTGTGGTTATGCATGTACCGTCAATTGTCACCTTTTTTCAAATATTTTTTTCAATGCAAAACCTCAAAAAAAATGCATATTAAAATCAGAAAATTGAATTACCAAAAATTTATTAATAATTAACTATAAATAAGACCTGTGAGTAAGAAGAACATCACAACACTATCAACAAAAAAACTAGACTTTCACATTCAGTTAGAACTAGAGCAGTAATTTCTATATTTTGTAGTGATTGTTTGTAAACATTTTTTTTCCAGCTTCCATGATCTAAGAGAAGAATCATTTGGTCCGATTTCATTATCAAAATCAAAGTGAATAACAGTTTTGATATAAGTAGTTTCAACTGCTGGTGGTGAACACCACTTAAATGTACATGTATTTGTACTAGACCGTTCCATAAAGTTTACAGTAGCAGTTTCTTTTGATAAAATTTCTTCGACCTGACCTATGTACCAATCTGAAAGACCTGCGACAGCAATCCACTGATTTACTTTGAAATCTTTGTAATTGCTAATAAAAGTCATATTTGCATTGATTTTGACATCATGGCTTCTCTTATGTTTTTTAACAGCTGAAGTTACTTCCTTTTCATTTTCTAGCTTACGTTTCCTTGTTTTGTTGGAATTATTTGTTTTGTTGGAATTATGTAGACGATTTATGTTTAAAACTGTGCTTTGTTTTTTCACAACCCTGACATTTTTCAAATTGTCCTTTTCCGACTTTAATAATTGATTTCTTTCTGTTAATGGTCTTAAATTTTCTTCTTTCCTAGGGACATCCAAGTCAATTTCTACACCAACATGTATGTTACAAGAATACTTTTGGATTATTTGGATAAGATTGTTTTTTAACATGTCTATACTTAATGCCTTTCCTTCAGTTGAAAACCTGTACAACACATTATTTGCTTCAAAACTTAAAACACATTTATAGTACTTTAACTGAAATTTTAAAGCAACAATTTTCATGTGAGAAGTTTTAAATTTTGATAGAAGTTTTTTAACATCAGTTTCAGATTTGCATTGTCCATATCTTAATATATTATCTATTATCTTCTGTTTCTCTGCAATTTTTTTCATTTTTTTTCTTTTGATTTCATCGGCTCTTATTTGTAACATTTCAATTCTTTTGTTTTTTATATCTTTGGATCTTTGTCACCACTTTTCTATAAATTTTGGCAACAATTTAGATACTTTTTGCATAATATCAGCCTCATTACATTGAGTGTCAAGCCAATCAGAAGTTTTATTATTAACATATAAAACCATTCCTTCAATGTGAGCCGTGGTTGCATTAGGTTTGAATCTTTTAATTCTGTCTAACTGACCAAAATTTGATTCATTCGATTGATTTGTTTTAGGAACAGATTGACTAATCAGCATCAAATCCTCATTGGGATCAGCATGCTTCCCTCCAGTTAAGTGATCGACTAACTGCCTTTTAATAACGCTTAAAATACTGGCCAATACAAGTTCTAAAGCCTGTGTCGTTAAAACATCCAATTCTTCGCCGTCTTCGTCCACAGCATGTAAAGCAAAGAAACCAAACAAATCTTTTTCGGGGGGGTAATTTTCAAACATTTGATAATTTTCATCAAACATTGGAGAAGAATCTTGTACTAAATTTGAAATACTATCATGTAACTTTTGGTAATACTGTGACATTTCACTTATAGACACATCATTACAATCAAGAAGTTTCCAAAGTGGACGATTGATATGGACATCCGTTAAACCAAGAGCTCTAACACCAGCAAGGGCAATTTTGGATTCAATGTCAGCATTTACAGATAGTAACAGATTATTACCTGTCCCATACATTTCAATAAAATCTTGTATATGTGTCAAATGACCATATACTGCTCTTGCATTTTGAAATAAAATGTTAAACCTATTCCCACGGAAAGGTACAAGATAATTTTTTAAACCATTTTCAAATAAATAGGCATTAAATTGCTGTGGCCTACCAGCAGTTTCACAACCATGTATTTGCAATAAGTTACAACACGAGCGTATTAATCTTTGAGCAGCAGACTCACTCCTTGTACCCCAATTACTAAATTGGGATAAAGTTTTCATTCCAATTTTTTCTGCTGTACAAATTTCTTCAAATTTTTTCAACGATTTGTTAGAATAATCAGCAAAATTTGTTAGTAAATGTAATCCACAATAAAAATCATGAATTTCTATAACTGATTGCTGACATTGTTCATTTAAAGTTTCCCAGTTTTCTAAAGCTTTGGGTAATAATGTTTTTCGCCATTCTTCAAACAGCTTAACGTAAGGTTTATTTGTTGGACCTCTATCGCTCATAGTATTATGAATGGTTTTTACCATTTTGCTAATGACTTTTGTTAGTATTTCAGGATTTTTTTCATTAGTCAATGATACATAAATTTCACTTAATTCGTTAAACAATGCTTTTGTTGCATTTAATTGTGTTGCACTGTTTTCTGTTGCTAAGTCCATCAAACTTGCTGAATATGTTTTTTCTGAAGTTGTTATGTCAAAAGTAAAAAAATGTTCCCCCCACTTGCTTGTGCCATCAAACTGTAACGTGTTTGCAGAGTCCTTGCTTAAAATAGTATCTGCCAATTGAAATTTTGCCATCAAATTAGCTTGCAGAGCCATTCTTTTTGCAAATGTAACTTCTGGCATATCATTCAGTTCTTGACCAGTCATATTTTTTATGACTGATTTAATTACATTGCTGCACATGTTACAGCTAACACCTAATGATATTAATTCCATATATGTTTTTTTCATTTCATCACAAAACTCTCGCGACCCATCTTTTCTTGTCTTAAAAATAGGTATTTTTGTGCATTCTTCAATTATTTCCTGTAGGATGGCATTCGATTCTTGAAGTTCCTTGTTTTCGTCGCGCAATTTAGAAATATTTTCATTGTTTATTTTCAAAAAGTTCTGGTTTGGACTTAAGATATAATATTTTTTTTTTGTAGATTTCTTTTATCCTCTTTCAAAACTAAGATTTCTTTTTCTCTTTGCATAACGCTTTCTTCCATAAAGGAAGATTTTTCTTTTTCATTTGTTAAAGTTTTGTTTATTGTTTCTAATTTAGAGTCTCTTCTCTGAATTTTTTTGTTAATGTTCCTAGTATTATACTTTTGAAGTTTGTTTATAACAGTTTCATATTTTTGTTTCAAGTCTGAAAGTTCTTTGTCTGATATTGTTTTATCTTTTATGATTTTATTTAGTTGATCAGATAATTGCTGATTTTCCTTATATTCTTGTGAAAGTTCTTCTTCAACTTCTTCTTTTTCATGTTGAAGTTGGTAATTTAAATTTTGAATTTGTTGACAGCACTTTAATGTTTTTATTTTCTGTTTTGAACACTTAGGATTTTCACAACCCTCTGCCAATATGTCTGTTGAGCTTGCTTTATTAGTACCCATTTTTGGGTACGTATACGTTTCATTTAAAATATGTTCTGAAAAGCTATAGCCTTTTCTACTCATATCTAAACGATTTTTTAATAAACATTTAACAGAGTAACGCATTGCATGTTCTGAAAAAGTTTCGCTTTTAAGCCCCATTATATTATGAACCCACTTTGTTAATTCTGCGAAAGTGTAATTATTTGAGCTACGAAACTTTTCAAGTTCATATACAACACCATTAGTGACTTGACCACAAACAAAAGTATACAAATTATTTGAAAAAATTCTGAATTTTGAACAATGAATTCCTATGACGGTTGAATCTTCTGACAACAATAGAACTTCTCTTAAAACTTTTTCTTTTAATTCTTCTGTATTTGCTTTATCAAACTTGTTTTCTATCTTCCTTATCAAATCACTTATTTTACTTGGTATCTTTACTCTTGAGTTTACTTTCTTTAGAAGACCCGGTAACTTTTCTTGTATATTTTGTTGTTCGTACCGAAGAATATCTCGTAACTGAATCACGAAAGGATAATTTATGTCTGAAAAATAAAAAAAGTAACCTACAGCTCGTGAAGAAGAAAAATCCCCTACCCCTCTATTTAGGATATTAAATTGTCTTTAATTTCATTTAAGTTCACTTTTTCTCTCTCTCGAAATTTATTTGAATGTTTTTATCAAGCAGAACTTGTATTTTTATTTTAAATATCTAATCAGGAAAGCATAATTCTTATCTGAAAAACAAAAAAAAAGGAACCTACATTTCATGAAAAAAATCCCATCCCCCTTATTGCCTTTTATTTCATTTAAGTTCACATTTTTTCTTGAATTATGTCTAGGAAGTTTTTTCGAATAATTTATCAAGTTTCATTTTAAATATCTAGTTTCTTTGATGTTAGGAAATTTATTTTATATAAGTTTTTCAACAGAGGATTGCGTAAAATCGAAAGTGAAACTTGATTTTCGTATTGTTTATAAATAGTTCACATAGTTCATTCATGTTACCGGTATCCGTAAGTTCTTTATTTTAGCAAAGAAACATTTATCCGTATATTACTGTGCTAAATTACCTATGTTTTCACGTTTACACGCGTCTTCTAGTGATTTAAACACGCCATTTATTTGCGCTGCGGCTACAGAAATCGAATTCATTTTGATCTGGAACGTTATCGACTTTCAGAAAATTTTGAAGGTCGTGACCTTTTTTCAATGAAGTAAAGTCAGTATCGCTTTAGTTTCGCATCTTTTGACTAGTTACTGTTTGAAAAGAGCTAGTTTTAAATTTTTTACTCGTATAACTTTCATCAAATACTTTTATAAAATAAATATTGAAAATTTTAAATGAAATTGTTTTTAAAATTTTAAAATTTGATAAAGCTATAATATCTTCAAGAAAGTTATACGAAAATAAAGCTTAAAATACGCGCTTTCATATTATGTTAATTTTAAATGTCTAAACAAACGGGCGAAGGTGGCAAATTTAGTCAGAACTCGAGATCGCTCTAAATTTACGCTGTCCAACTATCATACCGCGTATAAATTTCGGAAACGTCGCCGAGTTTAAACTTTCGGAAGGTAAGTGTTTATGTACAAATGTTGAATAAAAAACAGATGATATTAATCTACAAATGATGCTCTTTCGATTGGTATAATTTTCGTAAACACATTTAAACGGGAAAACAACTAAAATAGCGTTTTAAAAACTTAGACATTATGCAAAAATCGTGACGTCTAACTGAACGTTACACTACACATGCACCAGGCTACTATTCTTCTTATCTGGATCAGAGTCATTTTTAAGGGACATTTACACATATGATTTGGACAAAATAATTTTTTTTACTGGACTTTGCCCAATGTCCGGCAACCTTGGGAATGACTGGATCACCTTAAACATGTTAACATGTTTTTTATAGACTGAATGTATAGAAAATAGTCCTTTATACATATATCATTGTATGCTAGAGATTGTTATAAATAGAATTAAATGCAATATTTTACAGTTTGGACAATAATTTAAATCTTGACATATTAATGAATTTAGAGCCCTCTCATGATATACCATAGAGTGATGTTTACAAATAAAATG
Organism: Mytilus californianus; assembly: GCF_021869535.1. Lineage (NCBI taxonomy): Eukaryota > Metazoa > Mollusca > Bivalvia > Mytilida > Mytilidae > Mytilus > Mytilus californianus. The sequence continues at coordinate 6,237,759 of NW_026262615.1, forward strand.
AACCTTGTCTAAACTGATCCTTTTGTTATTTAGTATATGAATATATATATTTGATTGTAGGGTTCAAGGGAACAGTTAGCTATAGCAGAATTTGCTCGATCGTTGTTAGTGATACCTAAACAGCTAGCAGTTAATGCAGCTCAGGATTCCACAGATCTTGTAGCTAAACTCAGAGCCTTTCACAACAAATCACAAACAACTAAAGAACATAAAGACCTCAGATGGTAAGTCAGGGTGTTTATGCCACCCTTAAAAAATGTTGTTTGATATTGCCCACCCATGCCTTGTAGTGTTGGGTAGGTAGGTTGGGATTTTTTTTTGGCCAACAACATAAGTTACATGTTTTAGACAAGAAAACCATGTTAGAGTAGAAATGAATCTTTAAAAAAAAATATGAACCCATTTGTGTCTGACATAAAATGTTTCTGGTAGGCTGTTTTTTTAGATGGGTAGGTAGGCAACATCAAACAATCTTAATTTTTATTTTTGACCTTAACAATAGACTCAAACTCTGCTATATTTTGTAATTGAGACCAACAAATATTGTCCTGAATTTTTTTCAGTCTGGAAATAGAACTCATTCTCAATGAAAAAAAATGTTATATCATGAAGATATTTACAGTGGATATGATATTTCTTTCCTTCATCATAAGACTAATGGCACCTAGGAAAATTGAGTAAATCTTTTGAAAATTATATATTTTCACAATATATAAAGTTAAAGTTTGAATGGGTTCCCCATTGTATGCAGGTTGATTGAAATTACAAAATCCACTTGAAATGTAGTGTATTGGGGATTTCCTCAGAGGTGTATAATAAGCCATTTTGATATTCATCCAGTTTGTGAAAAGAACTTGCACCCATAACTTTGCTGTGGTATAAACATGATTATACCTATAGTTATACATATGGGTTATATAAACACCAGAATATATTCCAGTGTATGTACTTCTTAGTGGTACTGACTGCGAATTAAATCTGGGATATAATTTATCAGTAGTTTTCTGTCTAAATTATTCACATATGCACCTTTTTATAATCAGTGGAAAATAAACTTCTCTATATCACACAATATTTGTTGTAGTTTACAGAAATCTGTTCAATTACACATATCTGATAGTTTTCATAGGGATGACTGTGAGAGATAAAAGTCTGTTACTGATACTAGGTTTTTATACGACTGCAAAAAAAATTTTGTGGTGGTATATTGGTATGGCGTCGTCGTCGTCTGAAGACACATTAGTTTTCACACTCTAACTTTAGTTAAAGTGAATGGATCTCAATGAAATTTTACCATAAGTATCAATACCACAAAAGGAAGGTTGGGATTGATTTTGGGGGTTATGGTACCAACAGTTAAGGAATTAGGGGCCAAAAAGGGGCCAAAAATGAGCTTTTTTGTAACTTCCAGACATAACTTGTGTGTAAGTGTATGGATCTCTCTGACGTTGTACCACAAGGTTCCATATCACAAAGGGAATGCTGGGATTGATTTTGGGGTTAATTGCCTCCAAATTTTAGGAATAAGGGGCCAAAAAGGGGCAAAAAACAAGCATTTTTCTGGTTTCATGACAATAACTTGTGTGTAAGTCTATGGATCTCTCTGAAATTGTATCACAAGGTTCCATATCACAAAGGGAATGAAGGGATTGATTTTGGGGGTAATTGCCTCCAAATTTTAGGAATTAGGGGCCAAAAAGGGGCAAAAAACAAGCATTTTTCTAGTTTCATGACAATAACTTGTGTGTAAGTGTATGGATCTTTATGAAATTGTATTACAAGGTTCCATATCACACATGGAAAGCTGAAATTGAGTTTCGGGGTAATTGCCCATAAAGTTTAGGAAAAAGGGGCCAAAAATAAGCATTTTTCTAGTTTCCAGACAATAACTTGTGTTCAAGTGTATGGATCTCTCTGAAATTGTACTGCAAGGTACCATACCTCAAAGGGAAGGCTGGGATTGATTTTGGGGGTAATTCCCTCAAAATTTTAGTAATTAGAGGCCATAAAGGGGTAAAAAAACAAGCATTTTTCTAGTTTCAGGACAATAACTTGTGTGTAAGTGTATGGATCTTTATGAAATTGCACTGCAAGGTTCCATATCACAAAGGGAAAGCTGGGTTTGAGTTTGGGGGTAATTGCCCTAAATGTTTTGTATTTGGGGCCAAAAAACAAGCATTTTTCTAGTTTCCAGACAATAACTTGTGTTCAAGTGTATGGATCTCTCTGAAATTGTACTGCAAGGTACCATACCACAAAGGGAAGGCTGGGATTGAGTTTGGGGGTGATGAATCATAAGGGGGTTCAAAATATTTGAGGGGGGGATTTTTTTTTCTTTTTTTTTCTTTAAAATTTTCCATTTTAAATTGGTTATTTCTGATTTATATATTAAAGCAAATAATAATGATATGGTTTGAATAGGTAAATTAAAATTTTTTAAGTTCTTAGACCACTTTCATTCTGTGTCAGAAATCTATGCTGTGTCAAATATTTAATTACAATCCAAATTCAGTGCTGTATCAAGCTTGAATGTTGTGTCCATACTTGCCCCAACTGTTCAGGGTTCGACCTCTGTGGTCGTATCAAGCTGCGCCCCAGCGGAGCATTTTATATACATTGTAATCATGAAGATTTGTACTATTACTTTACAGAAGTTAATGCTATGACTAAAGTTGACTGTTAGAAATATCGGGACTTTGACTATTGCTTTGCAAAAGTTCATGTTATGACCAAAGTTGATTTTTAGAAATATCTGTACTTGAACTTTGCTTAATGTTATCACATAAGTTGATTTTTATAAATATCTGGACTTGAACTATTGATTTGCAAAAGTTAATGCTATGTCTAAAGTTGATTTTTAGAAATATCTGGACTTGATATGTGTGAAGTTGACTGTTAGAAATATCTGGACTTGGACTATTGCTTTACAGAAGTTAATGTTAGACTAAAGTTGATTTTGAGAAATATCTGGACTTGGACTATTGCTTTGCAAAAGTTAATGTTATGTGTGAAGTGAAATTTGAGAAAATAATTAATATAATCTTGCCTTTTTCAGGGTTGGTTTAGATCTGTATGAAGGTACTGTCCGTGACAACAAGAAAGCTGGTGTTTTAGAACCAGCCATTTCTAAGATCAAATCTCTCAAGTTTGCTACAGAAGCTGCTATTACCATTCTTAGAATCGATGATATGATCAAATTAGAGAAAGAAGGCGGCCAGGGTGGAGGCAGTGCTTACGAACAGGCTCTACGTTCTGGACAACTTGGATAATTATTTATTTATAGTTTTATGACAATTGAATTATTGTACACAGTATGATTGTAATATACAAATCTCCTGAATGCTCAAGTAATCTTATGTTACTCCCGGTTCTTCAAAGTGCTGATAAGACCCAGAAGAAAAATTTGTAATATATTAGTTATTATTGTACGTAAGGGTTATTGGGGTCACACCTGATAATGTGGGAAGGGGGAAGAGTAAAATACAGACAACACAGTAAATGTTGGCTCTGTAATTGTTTGTTTTAAAATTTCATTACTGACACTTCAATCTGTTATGGTTAACTTTAATGATATTTATTTTCAATTGAAATAAGAAATTTTATAGCAAACATTTAGAATTTGAAGGAAGGGAGAAGCATCTAATCTGAGTGTTGAATTATTACATTTTATTCCAACTGCTATTGAATACATCCAACGAATGTTGTACTAACCATATATTGAAAGTATCTTAATTATTGCAGTATTTCTGTACTACCATATAACTGAAAAAACACGAGAACATTAAATCAATTGTGTTCAACATCTCTTTTTGGGGTCATATTTCTTCATTATTGTGGCATTTATCCATTATACTGTACTGTGATGTTTGTGTGAGAGCTTTTGTATGTCAATTAAAACATTTTCTACAAAATATTTGTTTTTTTATGAATTTGTCAGAAGAACTTCAGTGGAAATACTTTTATTAAAGTTGGTCATCCGATGCAACAAATGTCCATTTTGAAGATATTTCATCCTCTTTCTTGATCTGGAAGACCCAGGAATGCTGATAGATGTATCTTATATATTGTTGTCTGCATATAAAGTGGACTGCCATGAACACAATTCTCACAACATGCTAAGGTCTTAGTTAAAACAGATCTGGGTATGGCAGTCTAAAAAAGGTCATTTCAGGTATTTGGATTCACCTAGACCTGGAATTGGATTCACCTAGACCTGGAATGTGAAGTAGTCATTCCCTAAGTGTAATTTAATAATAAAGTTAGATACTCACCAGTGGACACTGGTTTTGGAAGTTTTAGGCTATTAACTGCTTGGGCCAGACACAGAAGGGAAGTCCACGGGGGTATCATCAGTGAGCAGTAGCTCGCAGTTTCACTTGTTTATATTGCCAGTGTTATTTTAAAGATGCATATGGAATTCCACTGATGAAGTTATAATAGATATATTGATGAAGAAGTAAGAAAGATGTTACGCATGCTACATCAAGAAGTACATAATTTGCATAATTAGATTATCAAAGACAAACAGAATCGGTCACTATTCATTGTTGGATGCCTAGCTAGTATCATCAAAGTACTTTAATTTGCTTTTGTATCTGAATCTATCAAAGCACTTTATCAATATCATGATAAAATATTATACTTATGAATAAATGAAATATCACAGATTCTATAAACCTTACTGTATATATATCTTAGACAAAAATATATTAAAAGAATGATGACTACTTCTGTGAACCAAATGTACTATCAATGTCAGAACAAATTGTTATATTAATCAAGAAAGGAAGAAAGAAAGCTTCAGAAATCTTGTGGTCTGTACCCTCTACCATGGACTGGACAACATTTTATATGCAAAGAAAGGAGTATCACAAATTGTATGAACCACTGTGTATACTGTTATATATAGAAAACAGTAGAAAGTAAAATTTGCATATTTGATTGAAAGAAGACATGTTTAAATTCACTGATGCAATTAAATATCGATCAGGAAGTGTAAAGTTTTAAAAAAGCTAAAAGATGTTACACGTTCAAAAATTATTTGCTTATTCAGTCAATATTATGGAAGAAAAACAACATATGTCACCAATCCTTGTTTCATACCTTGCAGAACATTCCTCAAGTACTTTTAATTCAAGTTGATATTAAAGTAGCCACTTCATTGTAAAAGTTATTTTTCTACCTATAGGTCTGCTATAACACATTGTGGTAAGTTTTCAATTATTTTCTCAGAAACGAAATTCATGTGATATCAAATTGTTCAGTACAATTAAAAGGGTAATAAAACAATACTTCATCAGATAATTATTAGCTCGTGTTGTTTATTGAGACCTTCAGACACTCGCAACAAAAATATCCAATGTGCAAATAAATTAAAAGTCAAAAAGGTTACTTTACAAAACAAAATTACCCGCTGCTGTTCAGTCTTTAGTTTTCTATGTAATGTTTGTAATAACGTAACGGTACCAATTTTTGTAACTGTTTGTCCATTCGTTGTTTTTATACGCCCGTTTACGGGACGTATTATGGTATACTGTTGTCCGTCGTCAACATGTTGGACATTAACTCAGAAACACTTTAACCAATTTGCATAAAACTTTGGTGAATTGTTTATATCTATTGACGTGAGCTCCCTTTCGTTTTTTATAAATTTTAGATTTTACGTTTCCGAGTTATGGGGTTTTATTCATTAAAAAAGGGGGATTTTCCAGTTTTCGGACAATAACTTAAGAATGCTTTCAGCAGTTCTCATGAAACTTTGATGAATTGTTGATATCTGTTGATGTAAGCTCCCTTTAAAATTTTATAAATTTTAGATTTTACATTCCCGAGTTATGGGGTTTTATTCATTAAAAAAGGGGGGATTTTCCAGTTTTCAGACAATAACTCAAAAAAGCTTTCAGCAATTCTTATGAAACTTTTGTGAATTGTTTATATCTATTGATGTAAGCTCCCTTTAGAATTTTATAAATTTTATTTGTTTATAGTCTGACAACAGATTTACTAAGTATTGCGCAACAGCATAGTGTTTTGCACAACAGCAAGAAATCTTTAATTAAATATAAATTCAATTCATATAACCAATTTCAAGTTCTTTGACTACATTTATTCAGAAACCTATTATATGTCAAATATTTAATTACAATACAAATTCAGACCTGTATCAAGCTTGAATATTATGTCCATTTTTGCCCCAATTGTTCAGGGTTGGACCTCTGCGGGCGTATTCAGCTGCGCTCAGCGAAGCAGTTTATTATTTTTTGCCATTGTTTTGTCTGTATTTATTGGACTTTTTTTTTTATTTCCTCTCGTTTTATATCTTTGAAGAAGATGCATTACATTTTGAAATTTGAATGGTTAATTGGCTGGTAAAAACTCTTTATGCATGGTAATAGTTGAAATGCAATTATTATTACTCAAAGCAAACGTAAAAATAAAAAAATATATACTTTAGGTAATAGGTTAGAATGTATAGCCAATGTGATTCTGGAAAAACGGTCTGTGTAACACTTATCAATTCAAAAGTTTAAAATTTTAGATTTTTGAAATTTTGATAAGTTTTAAAATACCAAAATTCCTAATTTTTGAAATATTGAAATTTTCACCAAATATTTATAATTTCAAAATTCTAAATTACGTTTTTATATTTGATAGTTTAGCTATTTGATCAAACTTTAATAGTACTAAACTTAACGTGCAGTTTTGATTATTTCGTTTTTTGAAAGTTTGATTTTTTTAATTTTTGAATAAAATATCAATACCAAACGTGTCATCACATGTTAATCCTTTTGACACAAGTCCGTTCAATACAAACACTACACCCAACAGTGTAAGCTGGTCCTCGACTGACTACTACACTTTGTTCAGTAGTCAGTCGAGGACCAGCTTACCAACAGTGTAGTATTGCGGAGCATGTATGGAACGGATATGAACTCTGCGCCGGAGATTGACATAAATCGAGCGATAGTTCTTGTCCCTTTAAATCAAATAGAGTGAAATACATAGGCAAGTGTTTGAATAAAATACAATGTTGCAAATTAATTTATTTTTGAAACAAATCATGGAATAGCTTTTACTTTCTCTTCTTTGTGCTCAACTTTGACGATGGTTGCGACTTGTACATCCGACAACGGCGTCATTTTAAATCTCAAAATGACATACTTGTACATAACACACCCTATTTTCAATATTCCCGTGGAAGACAAAATCATCAATGGAGGTTGTTAACTTATGGTGCGACCTTGTCCTTGACGATGTCTTTATGTTGATGTTTTAAGGATTTTGTCTGTATTAGTTGTAGGCTACGAGCTAAACATATTCACGCTAAAGTAGTCAATGGAGTTTTCAGGATTATGTTTGTTCCTGAAGATGTCTGTACCTGTACATGGCCTTTTTCAGCATTTGCATTCTAAATGTCCTGCCCGGTTATTTATCTCGGAGGACACATTTTGCAGAACAAACCTTTTCGAATAAATTTCAATTTGGTTCTATTTTGCATATTCATGAAACACGTTAAATAGATATTCGACAAGCAACAATTAATAACGGTACTAATTTTACTGCACCAAATGCGCATTTAGACAATATAAGCATACTGCCCTTTGGTGAAGGTGTTAGGGTAGATTAACACACGAGGGAAAAAAGTATCACCAAAGACGAAGTCGCGATTGAATATTTTTTCATCGAGTGTGTTAATCACCCTTACACATTCATCCAAGGGCAGTATTTTTTTTTATTATACTGAATGCCTTATGATTTAAGTGTGCACTATGTTATTAGACGGACAATTGTTAAAAAAATTAAGTAATAAATTAAGATATTTTACTAATTACAATAACAAAACGGCGGAAATGATGTAGAAATAAGAATCGGTAAAGCTCGGCCGTAGCGGGTGTTAATTGTTCCGAATCGACAAACTTCGGGCTAAGGCGGGTGTCAATTTTAGACATTAACTCCCGTTGCTAATATTATCACACGTTGCTATGGGTGGGCGGGGCTTATGAAAGGTTAGTGATAATTAACAAATGCCGCGAGTCCAATGAAATTAATATAAGAAATTTGCATCAAGTATAATAATACATGTTAACAATCACTCAATTATTAACATTTCATGCAGTAACGACATATTTTGAATATGAGCTCCTTTTTCGTACACGCACATGTCCATGCTACAGAATTATTTAATATAGAATTGAACACACTTTTTCTAAGGGTTATTAATGTGTTTACTGGCCGACTTACTCACAAAAAGGATTCTGTAAGTCTCAAGGACTGATCAGCGATTAACTCATAATCTGAATCAATGTCAGAAAGACTGTCATGTAGAGTTTATGAGTCAGCGGCCCAGTTCTAGAAAAAAATGTTTATTATAGTTATAAGTCTCGACACAAACATAAATACAATTTAATCTCAATTTCAGTTTTCTTGGAATCCAATGATTCCATTAATATGAATTGCGAATAAATATATATGTCACAGTGCACATAAATCGACATAGTATTTACATAGGTTGCGAAAATAGTTAGTCAACATGATCTATCATAATGTAAACAAGTTTAAAACGGACCAATCACATTCAAGTATTTGTATATATTCAAATCATTTAAGAATTATTAAATTTATTGTCGGACTTTAAAAACGCAAAACATATTTTGGTTATTTCTTACTAACAAATAATGATTAATCTTCAAATAATTGCTATTCATGCTTACCATACTCTTTTCAGTTTAGAAAAATTAGTTATTAAAATACCTAAGATAATCGGACATATTAGATTTTTAACGTCACACTAATTTCTTGACGCGAGATTTGAAACCCTTGCAGTTTTGTTTCTTCGTTAAACATTTCTATGGATCCTCACCCAAACTTAAATTTGTAACAACATGTTACGTTTCCATATTGCGACACTGATGAAAAGAAGAATCAGGTTGCAAGTCAACGTGTATGTTACTAGACAATTTCACATCATACTTTCCCTTTTAAACCTAACCATAACGGTCAAGGTAGACGAGATTTGTAAATGACCATCCATGACCAGGTCAACCTGTAGCATTGGTAATGGCAACTCCACCATTTGTCCACGTCAAACACATTTGATTACGGAACGCTTTTTACAAGTCTGATTTACGACTGAAACGTTTAAAATTGCTTACCAAGTCGTCGAATGTCATGGTAGAAAAATTCATGCAAAAAATGTTTCCCGTATACTGAAATGCCACAAAACCAACGGCAGATAATCACTTAGGCTTTACATTTTAAATACAAACATAACTGTTCCACTTCTGTGTCTAGCATTAACACGTTGGTTCAGGTATCACTCCACAGGTAGGTGTGTAGTTTCGCATTTTGGCCCCTGTGGATTTTTCAAATATTAGAGCTAGTGTGCAACAAAATTCATTTTTGGATAGCTGAATATTAATATAGCCTTCATAGTGGATTTATAGTAACATCAAGATTGTGTAATGTATGTATTATGGGCTGTTTTTTGTATGACAGTCCGTATGTTCATATGCATACCAGACGTAGGTACGGCAATTATTGCATTGTTTTTTTTTTTTAAACTTTTTGTCGCACGGACTTTGTGATTAAATTTTACGAACAAAATGAGGCGAAAGACACATAATTTTTATTTAAGGAGGCTGAGTCAAAAAGAATAAAGAACTTCCCAGTTAAAGATTGATGAAGCACTTGTTCAGATGATATCTTTTATGTCTTTATTAAAACAAACAGATTAAAATCCTGATTAACAGTGTAAAACACTTTTATCATTGGACTTTTGCGTTAATTTAAACATAACTTTAAGAATCATCTTTCAAAACCCCACATTCTTCTTATTTTTACATATATTGTTTTGAATGATCACATGTAACAGTCCAATGAATGCTCTATGTTCTTTTTTCTAGAACCTGTTGAGATTTTTGCAAATGTATATAGACATAGGAAGATGTGGTATGAGTGCCAATGAGACAACTCTCCATCCAAGTAACAATTTATAAAAGTAAACCATTATAGGTCAAGGTACGGCCTTCAACACGGAGCCTTGGCTCACACCGAACAGCAAGCTATTAAAGGACCCTAAAAATGACTAGTGTAAAACCATTCAAACGGGAAAACCAACGGTCTAATCTTTATAAAAACGAGAAAAGAGAAACACGTATGAACTACATAAACAGACGACATCTACGGTACATCAGATTCCAAACTTAAGACAGGTGCAAACATTTGCAGCGGGATTAAACGTTTTAATGTTACCAAACCTTCTCCCTTTTTTCAAGTTATAGAACCACTAATTCAGGTCTGGTCAGAAAAAACGTACTAGAAAGTAATACATTTTTTACACAAACTGGCTTCTACGCATACATGTAGCTGTTTCGTCGACAATATAGAAAATATTTGCCCTGTTGTTCAGATATGAAGTACCAGTTGTAAAACTATCATTCAAAATTGCTGGAACCAGTACGCTCTTATACGCAAATAAATGTATCTTGAATTTTTCAGCACAACTCAGAAGGAGGTATAGGCAATGCTTAATTGAAATTGCAGAATTTAACATTGAAAGTAATTGGCTATGAACTACATGAACTAATAGTTTTATACCTATTACTGAAAGTGAAATTTAATTTTTTGAATTCATACCCATCACATTGAAAATTGGTAACAAATGTTGTACGTTATCCTGTAACACTATATTTTTTTCATTTAAACATTATGTTGGTTTTAAATTACAGTCAGCTAATTGCTACAATAAGGTATATCAGCCGTTTTTGTCATTTAGCTTACCACCCATGTAAGATTTTACATGGAGTTTTGCATTATGTAAGACTGAAACCACCCGTCGTGTTACTCATGGTATTACAAACCCGGTAACTAGTCTAATTCGGTAGGTCACATTCGTGAAAAGGGAAGGAGATTGTAGTTACGACATAAGGAACATATCAGATATCATCTGTGAAACGGTTATTCTATAACGGTCAACCAACCAGTGATGGCGTGTGTAAAATTTACGAAGGGATTATTTCAACTTCACCATTTGGAACTCTTGGTTGAACAGCTTTCTTGTGAGCAGCAACCCTCTTTCAAGGAAATCATGATAGGAAATACAAGCCCGGGGAAATCGTATCAATTAAGAGATATATTCTCCGTATGTAGGCGCTGCTGCAGTGTTGCTTCATAGAAATGGAAAGTTTACAATTGGGAAGCTAAAATCATCCCTGTCGTCTTTTTGTCTTGAAGCGACATGGTATGTTTTCCAATGATGGCACTAGTCCAAGAGCAAATGGCAAACATTTGAGCGATCGAAAATAGGAAAATATAACATGTATTTGTATTCGTTACGAAGAGGAAGAAAGTTTGGCAAGTATTGCATTTTTCTCGCATTTACATTAAAGCTTAAACAAATAAATATTACTTATTCCGACATTTTGTATTTGTAATTTACAATGAGGAATGTAAAAAAAAGTGGGGAGCGTTTAGAATATTGATAAACTGTGTGAACGGCAAGCTACGCAAATTATCCAAATATTTCTATATACGCCTGAATTGTTAAAAAAATGATTTATTTGGTTGGCCTTCTATAAACAATCACTTAGTCCTACATTCCAGTATATTACAAAGCCTACATGTATCACATATGTTATATCGAGGGATACTAACTTTTGCAAAAAGACTATTTTTAAAAATCCATGTATTTAAACGTTTAAATCCCTCGAACCTTTCCCTATTGGTGCTTTAGCGTAGGCCATCGCACTTTAGCGTGACCATTGCACTTTACAGTACCATCGCACTTTAGAGTCCTACTTATATCCTAAATTGAGGTAAATTAAATGGCCTTCCAAATACTTTTCGATCCCTAACATCACTGAAGAGACATTAATTGTCGAAATCCGGATATGGTGTGAACAATTTAGCACCTCATGTTGTGGTTTACCATCTTTGCCGCAAGTTTATTGTTTTCTACTTGATATTAAATTAATATAGAGATCCATTTTGTTACACCTTGTGAACAATTTATTTGGCAATCGTCAATGGCAGTCAGCAGGGTTTAAGAACATCAGTTGTTCGACCTGTTAGTCAAATGCGTTTTGTAAAAATATATTTTTTCACTCTTTTAGTCTTTTGGAAAATGTTGTTGGTGCTGTATTTAGACCCCTCTACAACGAAATTTGTTACATGCACACGTATAAAAATTGCGATTTTTATCCAACGCAATCATAGGTTTGAACGTTGTTTTCAATTTAGACTTGTTTATACATTGTGTTGAGTCCATCAGGCTCTAAAGTTTTTAACTTTTTTATCCAAAAGGCTTCTTTAGTTTTTCTGTAAATTTCTGTTCCAAATACTCTTTCTATGGCGGTAACTTTTAAATTTTTCATCGAATGATTATGCTGAATGAAGTGGTTTGCTACTGGATCGTCTGTTTTGTTTGTTCGTATTTTTGAAAAGTTCAATAGCATCCATTGATAAAGTGTATCACCCGTTTGTCCTACATATATAAGTTTTTCGCATTTTGTACAGTTAATTGCATATACTACGCCCACGGTTTTACAGTTTATTTGTCCCTAAATGGTATATTCTTTCCCGGTGTTGTCACAAAATACCTTGGTTTCATTTATGTGTGAGCATAATGCACAATTTTTACCGCATGGTCCACAGCCATTAGTTTGATTATAAAATAGTAGATTGTGCTTCTTGTGCACTAATATGTCTTTTATGTTGTTGTCGCGTTTAAATGCTACGATAGGCGGATCGGGGAATATTTTCTTTAGCCTGTTAGATTGATGGAGAATTTTAAGATTTGTTGAGAATTGAATGTATATTTGGAAGCGCTTTGGAAAAAGTAATCAGCAAGGGTACTCTGTCGTTTTCTTTCTTTGGTTTGTACTGTAATAGATCGTCTCGGTTAAGAATGTCGACTTTTTTTAATTGAACTTCAGTTGACGAGTTATTGTATCCACGTTTTTTCAGGTGCGTTTTTATTTCTTCTCTTCTTATTTTGTAATTTTCTTCTGTTGAGCAAATTCTTTTGACACGAATACCGAATCCATATGGTATAGCAATTTTTACAGAATTTGGATGGCTTGACGAAACATGTAAGTACTGGTATTTATCTGTCCATTTTGTAAAAAGATCTGTTTTAAGTTGCCCGTTTATATGTTTACAAACACATCAAGAAATTCAATTTTTTCAGATGAGTACCGCATTTCTGTTTTAAGTCGTGGATGTAAATTATTGGACAATTCGTGAAAGTTTTTTAATTCATCTAAACCATGTTCCCATATTCCCAAAATGTCATGAACATATCTCCAATATGAAAACGGGTGTAAATTGCTGTTTTAAAATAAATTTTCCTCTCATTGTCCGAGGTTCCCGTACAAAATAAGTAGTAGGATTCCATAAAGAAAAGTTTTATAAATAGTATAGTAGATATTTAAGGTCATTGTGAATCCTCCCTTCCTTATGTTTACATAAACAATGAGAAAAAGACAAATCGGTGGATCGCTACAAAGTCTAGTGACTTGTCAAAAAGAACCAACATAAATATTGTCTTTGTTGAATTGATGCCGCCATTTCAATAACAATAAGTTAATGCTACTTTATGTTAAACGTGTGTTATAAAGTATGATATAATGTGTTACATTAGGTAAATATGCATACATTTAAAACATGCAGTAGTATTGATCAACTATTAAGCGAATTTGTGTACCGAAACACACATACAGATTTGAGAGATGAGAGGGATAATTATTTTGATGAATAATACATGTACGCTGATTTGCCTTATTAAAATCAAGGCTAAAATACGGAATGTATTAAAATGTTTCGTGTATGTGACTGTGTACATGCGATTAAGCGCCGGCTGTCGTTTGCTTGATTTTAAAGCAGTTGAGAAGAACTCATCATTAATACAAGGATTTAATGTTGTACGCAAGTGGTATACAAAAGACTCATCAGCGACGTTCGAATCAAAAACTATAAAATAGCCAAAAAAAGTACGAAGTTCAGGAGCTTTGCGGTCACAAAATTCGGACAGGTTTGCCAAAAAGAGCTAAGATAATCTTTTCCTGGGGGCAGAAAACCCGTAGTATTCAAACAATTCAAAATTCAACTTGATCCGTCAGTAGATTATTTTGATAATTGGTTTAAAATTGATAAAACATTGAGAGTTGTCAGTTTGTCTTTTACTTCTGAGCTTTGAATGTCCAATTGGTGTATTCCGCTTCTCTTTTGTCGCAATATTTGAAAGACACTTATACAATTTATACTTTTCAGCATTTTAATAATATAAAAGTTGATTAAAATCCTGAAGATTCAACACTTTTTTTTTTATTAAGCGTTATAATACATATGGTCTTGGAGGTGGTTTTTAATGGATTTTGTTTGTGTTCATTTTTTATTCCGGTATTTTTTCATATCTTATAATGAAGAATTTATAAAACCGTTTTGTTAGTCAAATGGTTGGTTACCAATATAACTAAAATAGAACAAGACTCGGAGTAATAATAATGTGTTCGGGTAGGGTGCCATGGCTACCTGTGGACTGTTACCTTGTGAACCTGCACATTCAAAATCCTACTCAGCGTGTTGGTCTAGTACAAAGCAGGGTTAATATTTATATAACATTAACATGTTCTCGTCCTGAATATGCATTTAATATGCGGAAGGACGTAAATAGCCATTCATCATCATCTCCATGATCATCATGATCATCATAATCATCATCATAATCATCATAATTGTATGTTTTATTTCGGTTGATGTTACATGAATTATCTGTTCATTAATTAAAGATAATTGAAACTCTTTCATTCCTGAAAACTATAAGTACAATAAAAAAGTACTTATTTTGATCTTTCTATAGATAATTATAGTTTAAATTACAGCGTACATAGATAGAAATGTTAATTTGTGTTGCTATTTACACTAGTAGTTCTAGACAATAAAATAATATATCCAGTAACTACTCACACTAAAAACGATTTAAGAACCCACTTAAATATTTTCGTTCTTGACCATTTACACTACAAACAAATATGACAACCAATCTTCATTAAATTTGATTGCAAAACAATATAATATTTAAATGTATTTAACCATTCAAATTAATAATTAAATGTTTAACATTAAAGAACAAACTAGAGTATATGACAAACGTGATGAATTCAACTTCCCAATTGTTAACTTTTCATTCCAAGAAGTAAAATACCCTCTGCCATACCGTATGGCATGCACTTATTTCAAACAATACCATGCACAATATACGTTCCTCATAATTAAGGGTAGTGCTGCGGCAGAGTATTCAGGAAAAGCGACTAAAATCGACACAATATACGTTATACGGTTACCATTACAAATAGAATGACAAATACTACTTGTCTGTGTTTTAACTTACTAGTGGCATGTGTCTGTGGTCTTATAACTATAGATAATGGAAAATGAAAACAACATTTTATACATTTCATGAGTCCGAAGCGCGCTTCCGGATTTTTTTCATCGGGAACGCTCAAGCCCGATTAATAGTTTAATAACGTTCAAACCTATGATTGCGTTAGATAAAAACTGCAATTTTTATACGTGTGCATGCAAAACAAATTTCTTGTTAGAGGGGTCTAAATACAGCACAAACAACATTTTCCAAAAGACCAAAAAAGTGAAAAAGTATATTTTAACAAAACGCATTTGACTAACAGGTCGAACAACAAATGTTCTTAAACCCTGTTGACTGTCATTGGCGATTGCCAAATAAACGGATCACCGATGTAATAAATGGACCTTAATTATAAATTTAATACTAAACAGAAAACAATAAACTTGCGGAAAAGATGGTATACCTCAAACAAAAGGTGCAAAGGTTTTTGTTCACCATATCCGGATTTCGACAATTAATGTCTCTTCAGTGATGTTAGGAATTGAAACGGTATTTGGAAAGCCATACAATTTACCTATATAACTAGCACTTTGCACTCAACCTTAGTTAATGAGTGACTGATGTAACGAAAGAAGTTTTATAATTCCACAGTTTTGCCGAATCACTTTTTATCACGTGTGGAAAGAGATATTAGAATATCACAGTGAAAACGGGTTCGGTACAGAATATAAACCTGTACAGTCGCGTAACATTAAATTTTTAACTGCCTCAAAAAAAAAAGGGATAGTAGAAATTATGTTTTCTCTCGCTGTTAGATAATACAATACATCATTTATTAGCTTCATTGTACTAACAGTGGCGAGTTCTTGAAATTCACGTTTAGATATATATATGATGTACTGTCATAGAGGAAACTGTACTTCAGCGGCAGGAGTATTGTCGTATATAACGATTTTCCACTATTTTTCGAGTTTTGCCTCTACTCTTAAAAAAATCTATAATGGATAGGTAGAAACTATGAACTTAGACCTATCAAAGAAACCTCTTACTTGTTACTATTGTCCTTCAGCATGTGTAGTTGATCATATTATACTGTCATAGTGATATGAAAATGTTTTATGGGGATTATGTGACTTAAATTAGAGCAATAATAAACTTCACTAAACAAGTTGTACGGTTACCGTCACGAATTGGGTAAACGATACAACTTGTATGTACAATGTATATGGCTATTAACGATACAACTTGTATGTTCAATGTATATGGCTATTAACGATACAACTTGTATGTACAATGTATATGGCTATTAACGATACAACTTGTATGTACAATGTATATGGCTATTAACGATCAACATGTTTTTTGAGGTCTAAGATTGTAAAATGAAAAAAAATTACCATAATTTCTGTACATATATCGATTCTCTCGTTTTCCCCGTCGTGACGTTGTAATGGAATCGGAAGTGCTGCTGTCACCTCTCCTCATAATCGATGACTTCACGGTCTTATGTATAGTCTTTTCTTTTAAAGCTCACTATGTTTCATGCAAAATCTTATATAAATCAATCAATAGGATAACATAAGACCAAATGTATCCAAAAAAATTGATGGATGAATGGCTGGTAGTTAAATGTCCAATGCCTGCCAAGACGTTTTCTGCTTGAGAAAAAAATTATACGAAAAGGTACCACTAATATTGCATTGTGCATTGAGCATTGTTAAGATTGATGATGGGCCACCGATTCGGAACACATACACAGTTTGCATCAACAATTAAACAAAAGGAATAATACGATATGATGCATTTTATCTAGTACACACCACATACAATCAGTATTTCATCAATAAGATACTTATAAGAATTCGATATCGATGTTATCAGATGTTGATCCAATTGCTATTTAAGAAAATCAAATAACAGCTAAAGTATCAATTATGATACTTATATATCGACATCGATCTAGGTTTTTTGAAATATTATTGACGATTGACTGATTTTTTATTACTGTGTGTAATTGTAATCATTTCTTTCATCTAGTTGTTACGTGGAAAATGTGATCACTAACCTCAGAAAAAACCTAATGCATTGTAACATTTAATGGATCAGTTAAAAATATTTAAAGTTTAAAAGCACAATATTCTTGACATAAACAACACTATGAGAAAACAATCACCAGTCATTGCGTAGTGTGTGTTCGTTTATAACATTTTTAATGCAACATATGCAACATATGTGAGCTCCCTTGCACCATACCTATCAATTTATTGGAATATCTATATCGAGAAAATTGTTTGATATATATGTTTGGTGCTTATGGTTATCATATTGTTTTCACATATCACACCTTTCACCTTTTTAGATTAGTTTTCATGAAAAATAAAGTGCTAACAAAGATATACAAAAAAAGTGTATAAAAGACCTATTGATACCATAATCCTGGTATAAATGATGTGTTATTTACAACCACTTGGTCGATGACACTGCTGGTGGAGTTTTTATTCCCCCGAGGGTATCACCAGCCCAGTAGTCAGCACTTGACAAGAATTATCATTGACATGGTCATAATGATAAATTAACTGTTTACAAAACTTTGAACTTTTGAAATACTAAGGCTTTTCTACCACAGGAATAGATCACCTTAGCTGTATTTGCTAAACTTTTTGGAATTTTTGGTCCTCAATGCTATTCAACTTCGTACTTTATTTGGTCCTTTTAACTTTTTTTGATTCTAGCGTCACTGATGAGTCTTTTGTAGACGAAACGCGCGTCTGGCGCAAATACAAAATTTCGATCCTGGTATTTATGATGAGTTTATTGATACATCTACAGAATGACTTCTTTTCCTTGGTGTTTCTGCGCATTAGATAAGAATAATAGGCAGTGGATGATGACATTATTGTTGCACTTTCATAATTATACTTTAATAAATTTGAAACACTCTTCTAAACTTTGACTTCAACCACCATCATGTTTATAAAAAACAGTCCTGCCAGGTCTTATTGTTGGATACTTAATTCACCACTGTACCAATTGTCAAAATATCAAAAACATAAAAAGAAGAAAAAGAAAACACTTAAAATATAAAATGAAACATTACAGGGACCATAGATGATGGAACGTCACTGTATAGATTTAACTCTAAGTTATTAGCTGTTTGGAAAATTTCCAAAGTTAAAAAGATTAGTGGTACCATAGAGTGAAATAATGTAAACATTTTGAGTTGATACCAAAATGATAAGATACTGCTTTAAATATGACAAAAATAGATGAATACAGGCCCTTAGCAAGGAATTTTCAGAGAGGGTAATATAGATGGTTCCCATCCACTTTTATAATATAAATAAATATAAGTTCGACTTTTATAACGTCCTTTAAAAAAAGAAATTCGTACAATTGCCCAATACTCAGTTGTTCAAATGATTGGTCTACTTTCTAGATTATATTGACACTAACGATATTTTCTTCTAAATTAATGTCGGCATTATATAATATCGTGACCTTATGTTGGTATCATTTTTTTCAGGAAATAACATATTATTGCCATACTTTGTTTTTAAAAACACAATACCCTTGCATTGTGTCCTGACATTTTATGATATTTAAATATGAAATATTATTGATATTTTTCAGTCAGAATTCATCACCCTTCTGCATGATCAGATAGCATTTTATAAATGTCATATATATTAAAATGTATGATGCGTATATTTTTATGCATCGTCATCCTTTTTAAATCGTCATGACAAAGCATTGTTGAAAGTCATAAGCAAATGAACATATAAGTATTAATCCAGTTCAATTTAGAACAATTTGTTGACTTTTTTCATCATAACAGCCAAAGTCAAAATTTGATACATATTGAGGATGAGAACAGGTTAAGATACAGATCAAAAAAGAAGGTTGTGTACAGTGGCTGAAAAAAAATGGCAGGAGTGAATTTTGTCAGAAGAAGGGAACTTAAGATTGGAATACAAATAAGCCCTGTAACGGTTAGCTACAAACATTTTCCCACCTAGATCACTAACACGCAGAACAAAAGGCATTCTCCCAACATTCCAACATGACGTGTTTGCCTTTGGATATACTTTTAGACACACAATGAGAACTTCACCCAAAGCATTGATATATATAACTGTCTGACAAAATAATTCCAAGTAACGAATGAAGTAATGGATTAACTATGATAATCTTTAAAACTAAATACCATTGACAACTCAAATGATATATGTGATGACTTCTAAGGTTAGATTTAAAACCCATTCAATTTTGACAGATCGCATTTGTTTATATATATATTAAGTTATCAGAATATATATTTGCATATGATGTATCAATATTGAAATTGAATACTTGTTTCTAGTGTTAAAAAGCTCAGTTCTCAATGAATTATGCATTTGATTTATTCAAAGTGTTATTTTTCATTGTTACAAGCCTACTTTGCCATAGTTATATATTATCTTTATACATACTAAAGCTCTGTAACAGTTATATATTCTCAGATATTTAATTTACAAGCTAATGTATTACCATACCTTTCAATTGATCTGTCAAACCTGCAATTCAACAGCTAAAGGGAAATAACTCAATTCACTATACAATGTTGTTGACGCTTTTGTTGCATTGGAATATAAGATTCAATATTTAGTACTCGTTTCATAAATGCGATGAACTGAGATTGATTTACCATATTAGCATTTTAAAAGACCCGGGTGTTCTATATACTACGGACACCAGGACTGTTGCAAACATTGGAAACACTAATCATTTCGCACATTTGACAGGAAGCTTTACTAATAACTTAACCTACTGCTTTATATAACATGATGATTGTGGAGGTACATCTTATCTTGTTGAAAATAAGTTTGATGGTCAGCACCATGCATTGACGTGTCAACTCATAAAAAAGAAACGTTTTCGGTGTGTTAGATCTTCAGATACAAGACAAGTCGTCTCATCATTAGTATTACAGGTGGCGCTTTTCTCCTATTTTCCTATCAACGCACAATATCTCGTGTCGTTTTGTTTTTCATGCGATTCTCTCAGATTTTTTATCTTGATTTGTATATTAATCGTTAAAATTTGAGCATTGATATACTTATGTTGTGTGTATTTTTAAGTTTTAATAAATTAATATTTATTGCATTATGTAGGTCAGATTAATAACGGCAAAAAACCATCTACACGAAGTTTGAAATTCAATACAATTTTAGGGTTACTCCCCTTTGGATGGTAATACAAAATATTGTTCTTTTATCTTAGTGTATCTATTATCTATGATACTTCCTATTATGTTATTTTTCAATATACTGTGTACATACTGAAAAATGTGAAGCTGGATAATCGATTCTCATCAGGTAAAAGCAATTATACAGGGGTCCTTAGAATGTAACCTAGGCGTCTTTGGTATTTATGTATCAGGAAATGCTTGAAAAAATCATATTTGTTTTTGTTAACAAATGTAGATAATCGGTGTTGATAATAAAGATAGCTTATATTATAAACTCAAAGATCAATTACAATATCTTACATGATCTTGTAATCGTTACAAACAAGTACTAATACAAATAATCGCATACAAACATATATCTTTTTTCATTCATGTATATTTCAAACCTAAGAAAAAAAATCACGTACATATGAGTATTTAATTTATAATACAGTTCATTCATTTTTTGAACAGATTGAAGTAAACGTTAAACACGACGTTTTGGAACTTTTGCTTCGCAATGCCCTTTAACTTCGCATTTGATTTTAGCACGCAATAGTTTTGATTAAAAAACTACTGCAAATGAGTTTAATGTAGGTGAAACGCGCGTCTGGCGTTCTCTGTCTGGAATCGTCATAAGTTGAAACAAACATGGTTTACCGATCTTTTCAGGGCTTGACATGTTTTTAAAAACAAACATTTGTAGATTGTTTTAAGTATCATGTTAAGGCTTCCTGTTTGCATGTGTTTTCCAAAAACACTTATTACATATATTGTCTGCTAGACATCTTTTTTGCAAGGCTTGGTGTGTTGTTCAACAATTTGTGCTTATTTCCTGAACATTTGCTATGCTGTTTATGTTATTTCATTGGTACCTTGTTTTATTGTCATACATACTGGAAACAAACAATTGTTTACTTTACTTATGGTTCAATGAATGGTTTGTACTTTAATCATATGTGTTAATCCATTAAACATGACGCTATGTCTAACTGATGATATATTACTAACTATTTTTATACTTACAGAGTTTTGAAAATTTACAGTATATTGGTATTGGTATATACTGTACAAAAACATGTCAATATATCAACGTACTTTAATTTTAGATGTAACACATTTTCTGATTGGCTGAACGTTTTTGTCTATAAGCTCATACACGAATTTTGTCATGTGGCCTTGACGTCATCAACAATTGGTCATGATTTACTCTTTAAAGATTGAATTAAGATTTAAATCATAAGGAAGGACTGTAATACTTTATCTGTCTTTATTCGAAATAACCTTAAAAAATTTGGCGCACACTTTTAGATAACCCGCTACTCATGTTATTCAGTGTTCACCGCATTTAAAAAAAAAATTTCATAGACAGAAAAAAATATTACAGTCATTCTTAAATAGTTTGATCATATAACTCTTTCACAACTTTTACTATTACTAGTCAGCTTATGCTGGGCTTATATTCAGTTTACAAAAAAAAATCATTGATAATAATTTGACAGTTGTTATATAATATAAACAGAATTAGGATATAAATATTGAAATATGTTCACTGTAGGTCAAAGGACTGCTTTTTGTAACCAATCCGAGATAAATAAAGTTGCGGATAAAATGAAAATTGATAGATTCATTAGTCATTAGGCTGGTATTTGACTGTAACTGTAAGTATGGTAAT
The DNA here is from genome assembly GCF_021869535.1 of Mytilus californianus. NCBI lineage: Eukaryota > Metazoa > Mollusca > Bivalvia > Mytilida > Mytilidae > Mytilus > Mytilus californianus. The sequence goes on from NW_026262615.1 coordinate 6,260,004, forward strand.
GTCGAGCTCTGCAGTTTGATGCTATAAACAAATCTTGTTATGATTGTTGAAGTTTATGGCGTATACCTACATAGAATACCACTAATCTAGTTTGTATTCCTTTTATTTGAAGAACAGGCTAATTGAGATGATCAACGATACGACATTTACAAGTTTGTGTGATATTGTGCAGCCAAACGCCTTGTTGCTTGTTTTGAGTCACTATGTTTGTTTTATAATGTTTCAGTATATGATGATGTAATCGGCATTAATTCAAAGTGCAGTTATTGTTTTTATTGAGGGTCCAAAAGGTTTATCAAAATGAGAAAAGTTTTCCGGTCCTAGAATTGTGCCTTGTGGTACCCCAGATGTAGCACCATTTTATTGTCCTCCACCAGTCATGACTGTTAAGGTACATGTTTGTAGAAACTCACCAATCAATGCTGAGGTATATTTGTCTTCGTTCTACGATTTTTATTTGTTCAATAGTTTTTTGTAAAGGACTTTATTAGATCTAATGACGCCTTTATATAGAATATATGTGAATTGGTTAATTTAGCGATTTGAAATTAGTTGCCCTCTCTCGAAAACATGACAGGGACGTGTTCGGTAAGACAGGGTTAACAGCAAACACATAGTCAATGTTCAATATCATGTGTTACAGAACTTTTCGATAGGTTTAGAAGAGAAAAAAAAAGAAAACAAGTTCATTTAGATGATCGAATATTTAAGTCATTGAGCAGAAGAAAAATCAAAAGCTCATGTTCAGAATAATATACAAAAACATTTGACTGAAAGTTAGAGACACCTGATTACGTATATATATATATATATATATTAGTAATTTATTAACCGTAATAAGATTTATATAACAGTTGGTACCTCCTCTAAGTGTCATGTTGATAATTAAATGATAATGGATTTCCCATTTAAAGGTGTCTGATTTAAAGTATCCCAATCATTCTTACATGTTAAAACTGTAACGCAATAAAGTTATATTAGAGAATTTAAATGCTTTTTTTCTAAAAAAAAGAAGATGTGGTATGTTTGTCAATGAGACAAATTTCCAGCAGAGACCAAATGGCGCAGAAGGTTAGCTGCAATAGGTCACCGTACGGCCTTCAACAATGAGGAAAAAAAAAACATATCGCATAGCAAACTATGGGAGGTCCTAAAATGACAAATGTAAAACAATTCAAACGAAAAAAACAACAGCCTGATATATGTACAAACATAATAAACGAAACACAAATATTATTTATACAGTATAAAAAAAAGCCCAATAAATTACAAGCTCCTGACTCCTAACAAACAAAATGAATCTATACCGATAAAAACAATACTCACAGAATAAAAGTGTTTCATTATAAACTTTTAGAATAAGATGTTTTTTTTATTAATCATGTTAATCCTGTTGTAGTAATTTTTCTACTGATTAAACCATACTAACATATGTAACAAGTAATTCAAAATGTGAAAAAGTCCGCAATTGTTTTGGAACTATAAGTTGTGGAGCTTCAAAATGTTTTAAGTATATTTTATTGGTTCAACTCGAAAAAACGTATTATAAGTTCACATCATTATTGAAAAAAAAAAAAATAGATCTGACCTTAATTTATGACAGACTTAAGTAAGACTAAATTTATAAACAATTAATGTAAAAGAGAATGCCAAAAATTTAACAATTTATTTGGCATGCCGAAATCTTATTATGGGTGAAGTTTGTTGCTAAGTAAATCAATGTATCAAATCAATTAAAAAAGTTACAGTGTCATGGATGCAGCTATGGCATACATTGTAATGAACTATTTGCTTTGAGACAATTATGAACCTTTTTCACCAATGTTGCTTACAGATCATTAGGACAATATATATCACACCTCCATTTCGAAATTCTGCTAACTAAATTTGATTCAAATTTCCCGAATATAACTATTGCTAATCATTATCTTTATTAAAACATTTATGTTTTTCTCCAGTAAGAGTTACATGTAGTGACATATGATCAGACGCAACATAATTATCAACAAATTTATTGACCAAACCAATCAAAATGATGAATACATAAAAAAAAAAAAGAAATTGAAATGTACAATGTGTTTTTTATTAATGTTCTTGTAAATTTAATGTCTAAAGCTTGAACTAATAAAACCGATATACATCAGGTGTTTCACGTTGAAAAAGTTCACGCACTTAAAAAATGTTACAAAAACATAAATACACTGTTTAAAAAACCGCCACAATATATGGACGCTATCTATGGTCTGAATGTTGATTGAGGATTTCAATTAATTAAAAATAATATTTGAAAACGTATTAAATAAATGTACGTCCATTCTGTACTCGTATGCTATTATGAAATTTTTGACGCAAATTTAGTAGGTATTGGATGTGTTTTCGATTTTATATAAAGTGTTATATATTTATGATCTATTTAAATACATTTATAATATCGTTTATGAACTGTCATTAGGTTAAGGCGTGAATGTCTGTATATGACCTAATTCCAAACCTGACAAATGACGTCATATTTAATCCCAGGAGGAAGGCAATAATTATATCAAAAGGAAAAAAAAACGTGTGATAACACATGTATATAGTATTACCTTCCAACTATGTTTGGCTTCCTAGATTATTCAAAACAAGCCATCTACATTCATAAAACTTTATTTTATATTTGCATTAAAAAAATGCTAAATAACACATTTTTTTTGTTGTTTTTGCTGTTGTTCTTACGCTTGTTAAAACATCGTTTTACATTTTTCAATGTTGGGTCCTTTTACAGATAACGGTTTATAGAGTGTATAAAAACGACCCGGCTGTTCCAAGGATTGTGGCAAACATCGGAAACGTTTGTCATAAAAAAAGTATAAAAAATAAATACCGAACTCCAAGGCAAATTTCAAAAGGGGGAGTCCATAAATACTTACAAAACCAAACGCTATCAATCAAAGCAATATTCCTGACTTGGAACAGGCATTTTCCGAAAAACATGTTGGGTAAAACCTAGTGTTATAGCTAGCTAAATTTTTAACTTATGTGACAGTTGTTTATATTTCCGTGATATTGACCAAATTGGGTGAGAAACCCAAACAGACATAAGAGATTAATGTGACGACAATTAGGATTGTGTTGAAAAAGTAAATAACAAAAGAACCGAACTCCAAGGAAAATTCAAATCGGAAAGTCCCTTATCAAATTCCAAAGACGTAAATGTTGAAAATTATTTTAACACAACACAAGTTTGATCGTCACCATCACACATTGGTGTGGTAACTAAAAAACGAAACGTTTTTATTGTCTTAGATCTTTGTATACCAGATAAGTCATCTCAACTTGTGTATAACATACTGAGCTTATCCCATATTGTGAAATTTTATTTGAATGTTGATTCGCAAGAAAGATGATGCTTGTTTAGGCAGAATACGCTTACCCTTAAACACACAGGGTCTTGCTTTGTATTTTGGTTCATACGATTCTCTCAGATTGATTTGCAAATATTTGTTTGTATTTTAATATGGTTGACGAGATTTGAAATTCGACAAACATCGATATTCTTCAGTTTCACCTTCTAAAATTTACTTTTTATAAATAATACGTATTGCATTATCAAGTTCCAATTATAACCTAAACAAAAAACAAACAAAAAAACATCAGTATGAAGTGTGAACCGCATTAGTGTTTAATGGGATATCCCCTCTGGTTGTATGAATGTGTTTGAGCTTGTTGTTTTCATACAATTACGTCTGACGAGACATCTTTGTTTCAAGACTTGGTTTGTGGTTTGAGGAAATGCTTTTTTTATGAACATTCACAATGGCTTTTTGTTGTTTTATTGTTGCGCTTATTATCTATTTACATTTAAAGTAAAGAGAGTGTATAAAAACGACCCGGCTGTTCCAAGGATTGTGGCAAACATCGGAAACGTTTATCATCAAAAAAGTATAAAAAAACAAATACCGAACTCCAAGGCAAATTTCAAAAGGGGGAGTCCATAAATACTTACAAAACCAAACGCTATCAATCAAAGCAATATTCCTGACTATACAACAATGGTTGACTAAACATATTGTTTAAGGAATAGTATGTACTAAAGCCTTTTGTGCTTACTTTTTGAAAATTAGGCTTTAGCTTAATGTTGGTCTTTTTTAATACTTACTAAGTTTTAAACATATTCAGTATATTGTGTAACATGGATCATTCTTTGTCCCTTATGGTATATCAGATGTTACCCAATCATTTCAAGCATTACTGTCACATAACGCTTCTGTAGATCCTCAACAATACATTCTAAGGTACTTTTGTTTTCGCCATAGAATTTTAATTTGTAGAGTTGTCGTTTGTCGACATAACATGGTAAATAAGTTGAATTGAATAGTTTATCAGATTTTAACTGAATAGCAATGCCAAGGAAAACATTATCAGGGGGAAACAGTTCAGTTAGAGTTGTTAACAGATAATTGATAGTCAATGTCGCATGTGCTTAAATATCGTCGATATGTTTTAATTCAATGTTTTGTTTTAAAATTGCATATAATCCTTGAAAAGAAGAAGAATATCAGAACAGAAGCAAAGATTATCAAGTATAATCAAGATAGAAAAAAATCCTTTGCCGGAAAGTTGGAGACACCTCATTACCTATATATAGAAACGTATACATAGATGTGTACAGCAGTTGGTATTTCCTCTAAGTGTCATGTTGATAATCAAATGATAATGGATCTCCAATTCGAATGTGTCTCTTTCAAAGTATCACAAACATACTTAGTGTGAAATCCGAAACGTAATAAAGTTATATGTGAAAATGTAAATGCTAATTTTTATTAAATAAGAAGATGTTGCATCATTCCTTATAATACAATTCGTCACCAGTGAGCAAACAGCATTGACAGTCAGCATCTATAGGACATGGTACGGCCTTCAACAATGATAGTACCGTTATTTCAAAAAAACTATACAAGGCCGGTAAATGACAATTAACTTTATGAATCATCTTTCAAAACACCACTTTTATTTCTATACATATATTTCCCGTTGATCACATAAAACAGTCCAATGAATGCTCTATATTATACCTCTGGGTCCTGATAAGTTTTTTGCATGAGTACACGTTTAATAGAGACCTGTTTAGTATTAACCTTTTTTTCATGTTCAAACCAAACCGGAGAAATAACAATAAGGCGATATGGTATGTTTGCCAATGAAATAACTAGTCATAGAGTAAAGGGCAAATATTTGAGCTATCTTAGATCATCGTATGGCCTTGACAAATGAGGAAAACCCATCCTCATCGTAAGCTATTCGGGACCCAAGTGACTAAATGTGACACAGTGCAAAATATAAAAACAATCTCGTGATATATACTATAACCATGATTATAAGCGTCTGCTCTATATTTTCTTACCACTCAAATATTTACTGATAATTTAAAGATGTGAAATTGATAGATCAAATTATGACAGTTGTTGAAACAGACTGTGTATTAGAATGACTTACTTATGAATAGTATGATGACTACAAACTGCAATATAGCAAACCGCTGTGTAGAAAAGAGTGACAATTTAAACTCTGTATGTGTATCTTAAACTTTGAATTACATGATGACACAAATAAAATGGATTCTAAAGTCTCAAAGTAAACCGGACATTATTATTCTAAATGAGGATAAACTAAGCTATGGTAAATGTTTTTCGTTACCATGTTTAATGAATCGATTCAGAACAAAATTCTGAAAAAACTTTTTAGTAAAGTGACACAAGCAAAAATGACACACTTGTTTTTAAGGAACAGTATGGTCTTATTACAAATTGCAAACTGTTATGCTCTATATTTTATTTATGTAAAAGTACAAGTCATGCTATCGATGGTTTGCCTAACGAGTATTTTATTGAATTCAAGAATATGCAGCTGCAAATGACGAATAAATAAGCTAACGGTGTGTTGTCGTCTTAACCAATAATGAAACGTATTCGATTGGAGCCAGTCTTAAAACGTTATATTTTTATAAGCAAAATAACTTCCTTGAATGCTATTTAGCTGAACCTTTACCATCATTAAACAAGGTGTGATGACAAAAACATTGTTTGACAAGAAGAAACTTTATTCCTGATTTGTTGATTATACATAAGTATTTGACATTATTTACCAATTAATTGGTAGCATAAATCGTTCGAAATATATATACAAGATAAATCACTGTCGTTTTTTAAGTCTGTGTATTGAACAATGTTCAAATGTGAAATTATGCATTACAATAAATGGGTTTTATTATGATTGTTTTCAATGAAAACGTTGGTTTAATGGAAGGGGATGTATCGTCTCCCATTTTGTTTGCTATATATTTTAATGATTGTGCGGTGGTAGTTTATAAATGAAAAGTTTTATGCTATAGAGTTGAAAGAGTTAAGTTTATTCTTATTGATGTTTGCCGATGTCATAATTTTGTTCGAAATAAAGAAAAATTAAGGCAACAGTAGTATACCGCTGTTCGAAATTCATAAATCGATTTAAACAAATCCGGGTTACAAACAGACACACACAGAAACGAACTATAATATAACAATGGCCATTTTCCTGACTTGGTACAGGACATTTTAAGAAAAAAATGGTGAGTTGATCCTGGTTTTGTGGCTAACCAAACCTCCCACTTTTATGGCAATGTTAAATATAACATTAAAATGACAACATTACATGACAGGACTACAATACAAATAAATGGGAGAACATATAGGACAGAGAAACATACGAATAATAGCTAACAAAAGGTACCAGGTTTAAAATTTAATACGCAAGACGCGCGTTTCGTCCACACAAGACTAACCAGTGACGCTCAGATCAAAAAAGTTCGAAAGCCAAAACAAGTACAAAGTCGAAGAGCATTGAGGACCAAAAGTTCCAAAAAGTTGTGCCTAATACGGCTAAGGTTTTCTGTCTGGGATAAGAACATCCTTATTATTTAGAATAATTTAAACTTTTGAAAACAGTAAATTTATAAAAATGACTATATAATAGATATACATGATAACACCGAAGTGGTGACTAACTACAGAATAAAAACGGATACATAAAACAACATAAACTAGTACATAAAAATTCACAGTCGAGTTAGCCAAAGAGATCAACGCACAAAGTGACGTCACATTTGAATTTCTAAAAATTTCCCCAAAATAGGATAGAATTAGGATATAATTCAAGAGTAGGTTTGTAATACTCATATACCATTTGTTAATAACAATGAAAATTACAATACTAATTAATATAAAATTGTGGTAGTAATCAGATGATTAATTGTATTATCTAGCTATGTCGGTGTTTCTTCTAAATCAAACTGTAAACCAACTATATCGTATAAATTTAGTTGACCCAAACTAAAATCTAATAAATGAACTGGATGATTAATTATCTTTACCATAACACACGAATACAACAGAAAAAAATAAGATTTACAACTACAAACGATAAGACATTTGACAACATCCGATGAGGATAACAAATATAACATCAAAACTAAATCCATGAATTTTGGATAGAAAAGTACCGTGACACGTCTTATAGCAATGCGAATTCACACTCAGCAAAACAGTCACTATCGGGAATAAGTCACGTTCGGTAATTCAAAGATCAGACGACGTAATGTCAAACCACAATCTAACACGTGGTAAAATGTCCTTAGTTAGTTTGGACAAAGACACATCGTATGGATCAACCAATTTGTGATGGTGTCCGTAAAAATTACGGAGTGTCATTTTTAATCTGTCCTCCTCATAACTTTGTTGGAGCAGTTTCTGTGTTAGGAGCACACTCCTGTATATGAAGTCCGTATAGTGTGAACAAGCACGAGAATAACGTATCAATTGAGATATGTAAACACCATACGAAGGGGCAGAGGGTATGTTACTGCTGAGAAATGGGAAACTGATAATTGGGAAGTTGAAATCGTCCCGTTTATCATAGATTTTCGTGTGAAGTCGTCCATCTGTGTCAATATTGAGGAAAAGATCAAGGTATGAAGCAGTCCTTCTAGTATCAGTAGTATCCTTAATTTCAAGTTCACTGGGATATATGATATACGAGTACAAATACATATCGGCCAGTAGGGGTGCACAATTAGTACCTATTGGAATGCCGACTGTCTGTTGAAATATAAATCCTCCAGACTCAACAAATATATTGTCGATCAAAAGTCCAGCATTTTCATAATATCATCTTCAGTATATTTTCTGGTAGATTCAGTGTGGTTCTTTACAAAATATGAATTATTGTAACCCAAAACAAAAAATTTGTATCTACGATTCCCATTTTTATAGAAAAAGCTCTGTTTGATGAGATGGTGAAGTCGATCTTTCAACTGAGCATGGGGAATAGTAGTGTAAAGCGTAGAAAAATCAAAAGTCTTTATGTTGCTGCAAAATTGCAAAGATTGTGATTGAAGATTAAGCAGTAGATCTTTCTAATTTTTGAGAATCTACATCTGGTTAACACCACTGGTAGAATATATCTCATCACAATATTTTTGAAGCCCATCTTTAACTGTAAAGTGTCCAGTTCTTGTTCGTCTGGTTCGCGCTTTACCCATTTTCTTGCAAAGTCCTCAACTGCACCCATCAGTAACCTGAAGTTCTTTTTCCAGTTGATGGGCTGGGGAATTCTATATTTTGGTCCCTTGGCTAACAACTCTCTTAGTTGTTCATTGGTAACGATGCCAAGGTCGCCAGTAATAACATGACCAGCAGTATTGCGACGATGCACATGAGCAATCCGGAGCCTTGGATTTCACATCTTAGAGGTTAAAGGCCTCTAAAACCCTCTTGTAGTTGAAAATATTGGATGCAATAGACTGGGTGTAAGTATAAGAAATAACAGGTGTAGCTTTATTTTTGAAGTAATCAAATATAGTTTATTGTACAGATTTCTGGTGGAAAATATGGCTTATATTTACAGCATCTAAACCTATATTGGCGAATTCTACCTTAAAAAACTTACGTTTTTCCTAATTTTTTGATGTAGTCGATACGGGTTTGAATAGTCTATGGTTAGCAATGTCCATGATTATTGCAACTAATCTATATTTGTCGTAGACTTTAAATGCGTTATCTAAAAAGTAAAATAACGAAAAAACTAAACTCCAAGGAAAACTCAAAGCAGATAGTCCCTTATCAAATGACAAAATCGAAAGCTCAAACACATCAAACGAATGGAAAAAACTGTCATATTCCTGACTTAATATGGAAAATGTACTGCGACCTAAGATTGTTCTCGCATAAACTAGCTATTGAAAAGAGCTGGTACTCAAATGTTAAAATAAGTTCTAGAAATGCATGCTATATTATTATGTTCAAATTTACGTGAATGCAATTATAATACGGGTTAGGGTTTTCTTGTATGTATTATAATTATTATAATAGTAATGTACTGCTGATCTAGTAATTAAAGGATTTGTGATAGAACATGACTGATTATCCTCCTTTCTATACATGATTCACGTAGTATTCAACACAGTGGTATGACTCTTTTCAACTCCTTGCTTTGATTGGCTTTTCAATTGTTTTGATTCAAGCGCCACTGGTTATTGTGTAGACAAACCGCTTGTCTGGTGTACCAAATTATAGACATGGTAACTTTTATCGTCCCTGATGAGTCTGTGGAAGACGACTCGCTTGTCTGGCGTACAAAATTTAAATCCTAGTAGCTATGACGAGTTTTTTTTATTAGTTTTTATACTATAGTAGTCTCAGATTCTAGAAAGAACATCACAACATATAAGTACTGAATATCATGGAATATTCTCTTTTACAGAATTGTTGTAATGTATTCAACATTTTGTTTTTAAGAACAAAGCTAAAATGGTAGTGTTTTGTTTGGGCCGGATATGCATTAAAGCAAAAAATAGGTTAAAAAAAATCAACACCAGAAACAAATGTTGTTTTTATTTTTAATCTCGGACTTGACATTATGATTTTAAACTTTATTATAAACAAACAAGTAAATAAAATTCAAGAAATACTCCAATTTCTACTGTAGATTGGGACAATCACTGTGGTCAACAAATATGAAATTATCTGGATCAACACCATTAGTTCTGAGCAAAAAATATATTTTCTGTAAGGTGGACTTCTTCATTGGTTTTGCTCTGCGGGATAAAATCAATGCGGTCTCTGTAAAAGTCAGGGAAATTATTCTTTTTTTTTAATTTTTAATTTGTAATCATTTCCACTATATAATACGATTCAGAATATAATAAAAGAATTGTCTAACCAATCATATGCTTTGTTTCATATATATAAGACGAAAGACTACTTACAATCTAATCTGCACTATCTATCCGAATTCACTCTCTCACACAGATTCTTGTTGACATGAGACTAGAATTCGTTAAAAAATGTTATAGAACACTTACCGTTAAAAGTTAACAAACATCACTGAAGTTTCATTTTACCGTTCAATGTCCATTTAGATGGGAACAATTTGTATGAAAAAAAAACTCTTAATCTATACATTTTATTTCTATGAAAGGTTCATTACAAAGTAGGCTTTTGTTCGCAACACACATATCTGATTCCTTAAGGACATGTGTTTGGTAGAAGGAGCACTTATATGTTGTCTGTAAAAAGTTAGTTTTTGGAGAGACATGTCTGCTTGTGTTATGTAACCGTGTTCGCATCGACAACATTTTTTTACATGCCACATGTGACTCAAGATCTGCTTACCATTCTGAAGCACCTGAGATCACCTGGTTTTGATGGAGGTCGTGTCGCTCAATATTTTTTCATGCGGTGTTTTGTATATTGTTGTTTGTCCTTTAGCCCTTTTAATAGTTTTTGCCATGGCTTTGTCAGTTTTTTTTCGACTAATGAGTTTAAACGTCCCTTTGTTATCTTTCGTCTCTCTTATAAAACATAAAGATGTCTGAGGCAACATTTGATTAATGAGTTGTAATTCAAATGGATAGAATATTTTGTAGACTGATTGTCGGTTTGTTTTGGCCATGATGTTGTTTGTTTTTCTGAGACCTACGGTTTGTCCCCTTGCTATATTCTACCTATATTTCTTTTTTATAAAAATGTGTTATTAATTATTATCATTTATTACAGATAACGTTGACAAACATCGGCTCTTTGAGGAACATGCGGTCTGCTATGTGTAATAAAAAGGAAATTTAGTTTCAGATAGCTTTAATTACATATAAATTGGTTAAATTGCAGTAATACGTTTGGTTTCAGGAAAATGATAAAGGTATGTACAGTCAAATTGGTCTTCTATTGTCTAAATGTATGACCGATTTGAACAAGCATATGTTAAAAAGATGTTATACCGTGGCGGCTGATTGGATGTGTAGCAAGAATGCAGTTATTCCTAAAGGAAATGTTGTGCTTCCCCCACTAAAACAATAAATTATAGTTTAAATTTTATATCAGTCTATGTGTGTCTTTATATTCACTTCAATTCATAAGTTTGTATATACGTTTGGAAAGGTTCGTTTTTTATTTTAATTGTCAAAATACTTCATGAATTTTTCTGAATCATTCTGAAATATTTTTGCTTCAGCTCCTTTTGTACGTCATAGACATATGCATACCTAGACTAGTTTGCTGTCCTCCACCATCTTCACACGCATACAACAAATGAAAATTGTCGTATTGCATCTGCATAAGAGAAGCGAGATACCGCGGCGTAGCTGAAACGAATAAGGTAATATGCAGTTATATCATATGTAAAACCAAAGTACATTCGTATAGCGATACACACAATTAATATTACATAATGCATATTTTCAGATATACAAAAAAACAAACAAAAGTAGGACCGAGGCAATTACAGATATTAAGGGAAATGTAAATTTCTCAAGAGTTTATCAAGGAGAGCCTACTAGCTGTTTTAGTCATTCAAGAGCATATAAATTTTTGTTGTTCATCAGTTCATTAAATTTCAATGAATTTGTTTGGTTTGTATGTTTGTTTTTCAATATAGGCTTATGTTTACCATAAAATACAGAAAATGTAAAAATATAATGAAATTCATACAAGATATTTTTTTCTGTTACAAAGTAAACATTTTCTATTTTCTCTTTGTAATATGTTGCCATCTTTCAATTTCAATAGGATATTTATGATTCCCCCTTCTAAACACAAAGTTGTAAAGTATTTGTCTTCTAAATATTTTAAATGATATTCAAATTCACAGTTTTATTTATGAATATGATAGTTGAGTACTTTTTGGTGATTCAAGTACATTAGCATCTTTGCTAGCCAAGGGTTACGATCCACTTACCTCCTCTCCACCATTGGCGGATTGAGATAGAATTTCGGAGACACAAGGTCATGATTTTCATTGGTTGCAGTCTAAACTCGCTGCATCCAATCAAAAAGCGCCTATAGCATGATCACGAATAAATGTAGAAAGTGTATGTAAACAATTGCCACGTGCTTATTTTGCAACAAGTCTTTACATCCCTAAACATACGACTATATTTAGTGACAATTTGAATGTTTTTAATCGACTTATAGAAGTTCCTGTGTGTGTTTCTTGCACAAATGCATGAATGTCAACGTATATTTTCGTTTCCTGCTTTACCAAGTGTGTAGAATCTAGACGCTTCAGCCCTTGGATGGTGTAAACCTCCCAAAATAACGTGTATGGTGTAATGGTGTATGGCATATGGTGCAATGGTAGAAGGTGTATGGTGCTATGGTGTATGGTGTAAGGGTAATGGTGTAATGGTGTATGAGGAATGGTGTGATTGTGTAACGTGCGATCGGGAATGGTGTGAATGAATGGTGTACGACATTTCATTGGTTGAAACCGAAGTTCATTTTATTTCAATTTTTCGGATTGTAAACATAAACAATAATAATAATCCTATTGTTCTTTTTTCCCAGTAAAGCAAATTACTTTACTCGTTAGACTCTATGTCATATATATTTAATATACAAATATTAAAAAATCTTTTTTTTTCATATTCTTATTTACATTAAACAATGGCTTTAAAATTACACACTTGTGATCACATGCAGTTATCATAAAAGAAAGGATTTTATTTAAACTAGAAGGCGGATAGAAAGGTTATCCACGCATCGGAACAGTATTGTTATATCACGGTTTATCAACATCATTTTTAAAGTTGCTTCGTTCCCCACTTTTGACAGTCTCTTTATAAATATCTTATCGTCATTCACCTATGTTTGCCTTGGATTTACGATTCTGTTTTCCAAAAAATGTTCAAAGGAAAATTGTACAGTGTTATTGCACATAAGGTGTTGTATAATTATGAACAATCTCGTCAATTTCGTTAGATTTGTCTTTACGGATTATAAATGATATCTTGAACGTCCGAAAAAATATACTTATGTGAAACGGAATGAAATATTTGCCACTTGATATTTAGCCACCAACAAAATCAACCAACCGACATAATAGAATAACAGTATACTTTTCCTAGAAGAGAACTTCTCATACTTTTCATTATAAAGTACAAATGAAATCTGTCATGTCAGTCACACTGTTGGATGATGAGGTGGAATAGTTTTATTATACAAACCATCCTGAACTACTGAGTTTAAATCATCACACCTCAGCAAGCACGACTAATTTATGCGCAGACCAACCCATCACACAATAGCCCAAAAGGAATCTGTCATGTACCCGTCCATATTCAGAAGTCATGGAAGTGGGAAATACAGATATTGATACTGACTTTAGTGACAGTTTTATATAACGAATACAGAGATGAAATGCTGGCACTCTAAATTAAAGCGGACAAGATTTTGTTATCATTGTATTGCAATGTTGCTGTCATTTGTATTATACAATCCATCCTGACATCAAAATATTGCTGATTTACTATGCGGCTGGCGCTATATAGATTTACATAATAAAGTGCAAATATGGTCAGTTTTGTTTGATACTTTAAAATAGTTTTGTTATACGAGTCAGCCTGAGGTATCAACACTACTGAAATTTTCTTGCGAGACAATATTTTTAATAAAAAGAGGACATGCTGGCTATCTAGATTGATGGGGAAAAATTTTGTTGTCATTGTATTGCAATGTTGTTGTCATTTGTATTATACAATCCATCCTCACATCAAAATATTGCTGATTTACTTTGCGGCTATATGCTGATTTACTATGCGGCTATATAGATTTACATACATGACATAATAAAGTGCTAATATGATCAGTTGTGGCTGATGCTTTAAAATAATTTTGTTATACAAGTCAGCCTGAGGTATCAAAACTACTAAAATTTTCATGCGAGACAATATTTTGAATAAAAAGAGGACATGCTGGCTATCTACATGTAGATTGATGGGGACAAATTTTTGTTGTCATTGTGTTGCAATGTTGCTGTCATTTAATTTGTATAATGCAATCCATTCTGACATCAAAATATTGTTGTTTACTTTGCGGCTATATAGATTTACATAATAAAGTGCAAATATGGTCAGTTTTGGTTGATTCGTTTAAATAATTTTGTTATACGAGTCAGCCTGAGGTATCAAAACTACTGAAATTTTGTTGCGAGACAATATTTTGAATAAAAAGAGGACATGCTGGCTATCTAGATTGATGGGGATAATTTTTGTTGTCATTGTATTGCAATGTTGCTGTCATTTGTATTATACAATCCATTCTGACAATAAAATACAGCTGCTTTACTATGTGGCTATATCATGTATATAGATATACATAATATTAAAAGTGCAAATATGGTCAGTTTTGGTTGATGCTGTAAAAAAATTTTGTTATACAAGTCAGCCTGAGGTATCAAAACTACTGAAAATTTCTTAAGAGACAATATTTTGAATACAAAGAGGACATGCTGGCTATCTAGATTGATGGGGAAAAATTTTTGTTGTCATTGTATTGCAATGTTGCTGTCTTTTGTATTATACAATCCATCCTGACATCAAAATATTGCTGATTTACTATGCGGCTATATAGATTTACATAATAAAGTGCAAATATGGTCAGTTTTATTTGATACTTTAAAATAGTTTTGTTATATGAGTCAGCCTAAGGTATCAAAACTACTGAAATTTTCTTGCGACACAATATTTTGAATAAAAAGAGGACATGCTGGCAATCTAGATTGATGGGGACAAATTTTTGTTGTCATTGTGTTGCAATGTTGCTGTCATTTGTATTATGCAATCCATTCTGACAACAAACTATTGCTGATTTACTATGCGGCTATATAGATTTACATAATAAAATGCAAATATGGTCAGTTTTGGTTGATTTGTTTAAATAATTTTGTTATACGAGTCAGCCTGAGGTATCAAAACTACTGAAATTTTGTTGCGTGACAATATTTTGAATAAAAAGAGGACATGCTGGCTATCTATATTGATGGGAATAAATGTTTGTTGTCATTGTATTGCAATGTTGCTGTCATTTGTATTATACAATCCATCCTGACATCAAAATATTGCTGATTTACTATGTGGCTATATAGATATACATAATAATGTGCAAATATGGTCAGTTTTTGTTGATGCGTTTCAATAATTTTGTTATACTAGTCAGCCTTAGGTATCAAAATTACTGAAAAATTGTTGCGGCTATATAGATTTACATAATAAAATGCAAATATGGTCAGTTTTGGTTGATTTGTTTAAATAATTTTGTTATACGAGTCAGCCTGAGGTATCAAAACTACTGAAATTTTGTTGCGAGACAATATTTTGAATAAAAAGAGGACATGCTGGCAATCTAAATTGATTGGGATAATTTTTGATGTCATTGTGTTGCAATGTTGCTGTCATTTGTATTATACAATCCATTCTGACAATAAAATATAGCTGCTTTACTATGTGGCTATATAGATATACAAGATATTAAAAGTGCAAATATGATCAGTTTTGGTTGATGCTGTAAATTAATTTTGTTATACAAGTCAGCCTGAGGTATCAAAACTACTGAAATTTTGTTGCGAGACAATATTTTGAATAAAAAGAGGACATGCTGGCTATCTAGATTGATGGGGACAAATTTTTGTTGTCATTGTATTGCAATGTTGCTGTCATTTGTATTATACAATCCATCCTGACATCAAAATATTGCTGATTTACTATGCGGCTATATAGATTTACATAATAAAGTGCAAATATGGTCAGTTTTGGTTGATACTTTAAAATAGTTTTGTTATATGAGTCAGCCTGAGGTATCAAAACTACTGAAATTTTCATGTGACACAATATTTTGAATAAAAAGAGGACATGCTGGCAATCTAGATTGATGGGGACAAATTTTTGTTGTCATTGTGTTGCAATGTTGCTGTCATTTGTATTATACAATCCATTCTGACAACAAAATATTGCTGATTTACTATGCGGCTATATAGATTTACATGATAATAAAATGCAAATATGGTCAGTTTTGGTTGATTCGTTTAAATAATTTTGTTATACGAGTCAGACTAAGGTATCAAAACTACTGACATTTTGTTGCGTGACAATATTTTGAATAAAAAGAGGACATGCTGGCTATCTAGATTGATGGGCATAAATTTTTGTTGTCATTGTATTGCAATGTTGCTGTCATTTGTATTATACAATCCATCCTGACATCAAAATATTGCTGATTTACTATGTGGCTATATAGATATACATAATAATGTGCAAATATGGTCAGTTTTTGTTGATGCGTTTAAATAATTTTGTTATATGAGTCAGACTAAGGTATCAAAACTACTGACATTTTGTTGCGTGACAATATTTTGAATAAAAAGAGGACATGCTGGCTATCTAGATTGATGGGCATAAATTTTTGTTGTCATTGTATTGCAATGTTGCTGTCATTTGTATTATACAATCCATCCTGACATCAAAATATTGCTGATTTACTATGCGGCTATATAGATTTACATAATAAAGTGCAAATATGGTCAGTTTTGGTTGATACTTTAAAATAGTTTTGTTATATGAGTCAGCCTGAGGTATCAAAACTACTGAAATTTTCATGTGACACAATATTTTGAATAAAAAGAGGACATGCTGGCAATCTAGATTGATGGGGACAAATTTTATTTGTCATTGTGTTGCAATGTTGCTGTCATTTGTATTATACAATCCATTCTGACAACAAAATATTGCTGATTTACTATGCGGCTATATAGATTTACATGATAATAAAATGCAAATATGGTCAGTTTTGGTTGATTCGTTTAAATAATTTTGTTATACGAGTCAGACTAAGGTATCAAAACTACTGACATTTTGTTGCGTGACAATATTTTGAATAAAAAGAGGACATGCTGGCTATCTAGATTGATGGGGATAATTTTTGTTGTCATTGTATTGCAATGTTGCTGTCATTTGTATTATACAATCCATTCTGACAATAAAATACAGCTGCTTTACTATGTGGCTATATCATGTATATAGATATACATAATATTAAAAGTGCAAATATGGTCAGTTTTGGTTGATGCTGTAAAAAAATTTTGTTATACAAGTCAGCCTGAGGTATCAAAACTACTGAAAATTTCTTAAGAGACAATATTTTGAATACAAAGAGGACATGCTGGCTATCTAGATTGATGGGGAAAAATTTTTGTTGTCATTGTATTGCAATGTTGCTGTCTTTTGTATTATACAATCCATCCTGACATCAAAATATTGCTGATTTACTATGCGGCTATATAGATTTACATAATAAAGTGCAAATATGGTCAGTTTTATTTGATACTTTAAAATAGTTTTGTTATATGAGTCAGCCTAAGGTATCAAAACTACTGAAATTTTCTTGCGACACAATATTTTGAATAAAAAGAGGACATGCTGGCAATCTAGATTGATGGGGACAAATTTTTGTTGTCATTGTGTTGCAATGTTGCTGTCATTTGTATTATGCAATCCATTCTGACAACAAACTATTGCTGATTTACTATGCGGCTATATAGATTTACATAATAAAATGCAAATATGGTCAGTTTTGGTTGATTTGTTTAAATAATTTTGTTATACGAGTCAGCCTGAGGTATCAAAACTACTGAAATTTTGTTGCGTGACAATATTTTGAATAAAAAGAGGACATGCTGGCTATCTATATTGATGGGAATAAATGTTTGTTGTCATTGTATTGCAATGTTGCTGTCATTTGTATTATACAATCCATCCTGACATCAAAATATTGCTGATTTACTATGTGGCTATATAGATATACATAATAATGTGCAAATATGGTCAGTTTTTGTTGATGCGTTTCAATAATTTTGTTATACTAGTCAGCCTTAGGTATCAAAATTACTGAAAAATTGTTGCGGCTATATAGATTTACATAATAAAATGCAAATATGGTCAGTTTTGGTTGATTTGTTTAAATAATTTTGTTATACGAGTCAGCCTGAGGTATCAAAACTACTGAAATTTTGTTGCGAGACAATATTTTGAATAAAAAGAGGACATGCTGGCAATCTAAATTGATTGGGATAATTTTTGATGTCATTGTGTTGCAATGTTGCTGTCATTTGTATTATACAATCCATTCTGACAATAAAATATAGCTGCTTTACTATGTGGCTATATAGATATACAAGATATTAAAAGTGCAAATATGATCAGTTTTGGTTGATGCTGTAAAATAATTTTGTTATACAAGTCAGCCTGAGGTATCAAAACTACTGAAATTTTGTTGCGAGACAATATTTTGAATAAAAAGAGGACATGCTGGCTATCTAGATTGATGGGGACAAATTTTTGTTGTCATTGTATTGCAATGTTGCTGTCATTTGTATTATACAATCCATCCTGACATCAAAATATTGCTGATTTACTATGCGGCTATATAGATTTACATAATAAAGTGCAAATATGGTCAGTTTTGGTTGATACTTTAAAATAGTTTTGTTATATGAGTCAGCCTGAGGTATCAAAACTACTGAAATTTTCATGTGACACAATATTTTGAATAAAAAGAGGACATGCTGGCAATCTAGATTGATGGGGACAAATTTTTGTTGTCATTGTGTTGCAATGTTGCTGTCATTTGTATTATACAATCCATTCTGACAACAAAATATTGCTGATTTACTATGCGGCTATATAGATTTACATGATAATAAAATGCAAATATGGTCAGTTTTGGTTGATTCGTTTAAATAATTTTGTTATACGAGTCAGACTAAGGTATCAAAACTACTGACATTTTGTTGCGTGACAATATTTTGAATAAAAAGAGGACATGCTGGCTATCTAGATTGATGGGCATAAATTTTTGTTGTCATTGTATTGCAATGTTGCTGTCATTTGTATTATACAATCCATCCTGACATCAAAATATTGCTGATTTACTATGTGGCTATATAGATATACATAATAATGTGCAAATATGGTCAGTTTTTGTTGATGCGTTTAAATAATTTTGTTATACTAGTCAGCCTTAGGTATCAAAATTACTGAAATTTTGTTTCGAGACAATATTTTGAATAAAAAGAGGACATGCTGGCAATCTTAATTGATGGGGATAATTTTTGTTGTCATTGTGTTGCAATGTTGCTGTCATTTGTATAATGCAACCCATTCTGACAATAAAATATAGCTGCTTTACTATGCGGCTATATAGATATACATAATATTAAAAGTGCAAATATGGTCAGTTTTGGTTGATGCTTTAAAATAATTTTGTTATACAAGTCAGCCTGAAGTATCAAAACTACTGAAATTTTCTTACGAGACAATATTTTGAATAAAAAGAGGACATGCTGGCTATCTAGATTGATGGGGACAAATTTTTGTTGCCATTGTATTCCAATGTTGCTGTCATTTATATATACAATCCATCCTGACATCAAAATATTGCTGATTTACTATGCGGCTATATAGATATACATAATAAAGTGCAAATATGGTCAGTTTTTGTTGTTGCGTTTAAATAATTTTGTTATACTAGTCAGCCTTAGGTATCAAAATTACTGAAAAATTGTTGCGAGACCATATTTTAATTAAAAAGAGGACATGCTGGCTATCTAAATTGATGGGTATATTTTTTGTTGTCATTGTGTTGCAATGTTGCTGTCATATGTATTATACAATCCATTCTGACATCAAAATATTGTTGATTTACTATGCGGCTATATAGATTTACATGATAAAGTGCAAATATGGTCAGTTTTGGCTGATGCTTTAAAATAATTTTGTTATACGAGTCAGCCTGAGGTATCAAAACTACTGAAATTTTCTTGCGAGACAATATTTTGAATAAAAGAGGTCATGCTGGCTATCTAGATTGATCAGGACAAATTTTTGTTGTCATTGTATTGCACTGTTGCTGTCATTTGTGTTATACAATCCATCCTGACAACAAGATATTGCTGATTTACTATGTGGCTTAATAGATATACATAATAAAGTGCAAATATGGTCAGTTTTTGTCGATGCGTTAAAATAATTTTGTTATACAAGTCAACCTGAGGTATCAAAACTACTGAAATTTTGTTGCGAGACAATATATTGATTAAACTAGGACATGCTGGCAATCTAGATTGATGGGGACAAATTTTTGTCATTGTACATGTTGTTTTGCAATGTTGCTGTCATTTGTATTATACAATCCACCCTGACATCAAAATATTGCTGATTTACTATGCGGTTATATAGATCTATATAATAAAGTGAAAATATTATGGTCAGTTTTGGTTGATGAGTTAAATAATTTTGTTATATGAGTCAGCCTGAGGTATCAAAATTACTGAAATTTTGTAGCGAGACAATATTTTTAATAAAAGGAGGGCAAAAATATTTCCAAATTTTTTAGCCCTATATAAATTAACAGATTGACACACTCCCCATTTCCATTCTCAATTTTATAATTATAAGTGCAAATATGGTCAGTTTTGGTTGATGCTTAAAATAATTTTGTTGTGCATGTTGTACATGTACCAGTCATCCTGAAGTATTCATTTTTGGCATTGTTTGTCGATTTTATATGAAAACCAAGTTTATAAGATTTACGATACATGTTAAAACCGATAATAATAGCATTGTAACCAATATCGTTTTTAATTTATAGATAGGCAGATCGCGGATAAATTTGCATTACAAGCAAAGTTTTATGCGTACATTATTTACAAATACATGTATATATATTTAATCTGTATTGTTTATATAACCATCATAGGCATGACCACGGAGATTTTAATTTTATACATTAATTTACAATATTGTGATCAAAATTCGTTTTTTAAATCAAATAAATAATTTTGTAGTCGCACGCTTTCTTTGAAATTTAATTGCATTATGGGTAATTTCGGATCGTGTAGATAGAATGGGGAATGGTGTATGGTGTAATGTGTAAGGTGTATGGTGCAAAGGTGTAACGTGTATGGTGTAATGGCACAAGGTGTATGGTGTAATGGTGTATGGTGAATGGTGTAATGGTGTATCGTGTGAGTGGGAAGTTTACACCATCCAAGGACTGTACCGTGTTTTACCTCCAAATTGAAGTGCTACCATTGGTCAAGAATAATGTATTCGCAATGGGCGTGACTTTAATCTACCGATAGATGGCGCAACATTGTTATCACAAATGTTGGCTTAATCTGGCAAGGGTGGAGAGGAGGGAGGTGGATCGTAACCCTTGGCTAGCGAAGATGGTACATTAGTGGTCCATTTCTGTTTTAACTTATTAGCTAAATTTTACCAATATATAGGCAAACTGTACACTAGTGTATGCGTAATCTAAGGTCTTCAATAAACAAAGAAATAAGTATAACAATAAGTCATTATTTGTTAAAGGAGAAAGGTAATAATATTATGTATTTAGCAAATCAGTGTTGTATGCATGTTAATTTGTATCAAAGTAGAAACATTAATTTCATAGCAGACAATTTTCTTATTTAAGTCAATCATTGCAGATTGCACAAATTGATGAAAATAATGGGGTTAATTTTGAATATGAGGTTGAGTGGGAGAGTAAAAATGGAATGAAAACAAAACTATAGTTAATTTAGCTTACACTCAAGTGTTCCCTCAAAAGTAGACAGTCCTGGATTACTTGGATCTGGTATAATTTTACCAACAAACACATCTTTAAAGAACTGATTAGTACTGTAAATAAACAATGCCTAAACATTTAACTAAGATACAAGTACAAACACATGCAAAGAACAACTATATTAATAGAAAGGGAGTAGATAACAATAAAGCAAAACCATAAATCGAATGCAAATATGACTTTATATATTTATTGGCTCTTATTATTAACACATAAATTTTAACAAATAGATACTGAATTTAGAAGTTGTATATATTTATCAACTTCACAACAGAAATGTATTTTTGTACTCGATTTCATTAGGCTGAACGTCTATACTGATCGATTCGCAATTCTACGAAAGTTTCACATGATGGTTGAATTTATAAAGCCACAGTTTTTTTTTCTCAACTTTTTAAAGATGTTTCATTTTGTAGAAGATCCTTTGCACCCATTCAACATTACTTACTGTTTTACCATATGCGTGGCTTTGATACTTGTCACTTGACATAATTACATGTTCATTATAAATTTGACTGCCAAGGACCAGATGCGCAGATCGACAATCAATATTTCTTCGGCGATGCTTGAGGCTAACATATTTGAAATTTAGAATTTAATACTTCAGTTGAAGAACAAATCAAACGAAAATGACTTAAAAAGAAATGAGAAGATGTCGTATAAGTGCCAATGAGACAACTCTCCATCCAAGTCACAATTGCAATGAGAAAAAAATAACAATTATAGGTCAAAGTACGGCCTTCAACACGGAGCCTTTGCTCATACAGCACAGCAAGATATCAAGGCCCCAAAATGACTAGTGTAAAACAATTCAAAAAGGAAAACAAACAGTCTAATCTTTAAAAAAAAAAACGAGAAACGAGAAACATTCATAAACCTCAACAACAAACGACAACCACTGAACAACAGGCTCCGGACTTAGGACAGGTGCATACAAATGCAGCGGGTTTAAACGTTTTAACAGGCGCCTACCTTCACCCTAACCAGCAACAGTAGTGTAACAAAGTCAAGAAAAATCCAGACAAAGGAAAAGAGATTTGCATTACGGAGATATGAAAATTTTAAACAATTTCCCAGTTTAATTAAGAAAAAAAAATACACCCACTTCAAGTCAAATTCATTAAAACCGACAAACTCAAGCGCTATCAATCAACAGAACAATTGAAAATCAACTCCAAACCACCGTCTTGTATGGTAGTTGTTTATAGTTCAGTTATATTGACAAAATAAGGTTAGCAACCCAAACAGACCATGCAGACATAATAGGTTGATATTACAATAATTGGACCCAAACAGCAAAAACTGTATAAACATTCATCACAGACATACAACATAACTGTCTTAAAACGCACACATTAATCTAACAAAGACAATAATATCCGTATTGTAATGTAGAATATTATAACCTGAAATCTTGTGGGATGTATATCAAGTGGCGTAACATGCTTTTGCAGTCGGTGCTGGTGAGTAATGTGTGGCAAAATATGCTTAAATTGTCAAAATATTGGTGGCAAAATATGCTTAAATTGTCAAAATAATGGTGGCATGACATGCTTAACCTGTCAGAATGGCGGATGGTTCATGCGTTGCATGAGTTATGCGTAACAAAAATTGAATCTCGCTGTCAACTTGACAAATGATTCTTACGCAACAAAAATGTCATTTGTTTTAACTCTCTTATATTTTTGTATATCTAAATTTTTTTGAACTAACACCGACACTACACTTCTTAGAAATGATTCTTACGCAACAAAAATGACGATATAACAGACGATTTATCCACGACAGGAAATGTTAACGACGGTAATGAATCTAGTCTTGTATGAAGTTAAACAATTTCATTTGTTTCAGGTTCAACCCAACATTTTTTTCTTATAATGTCCTGTACCTAGTCAGGAATATGGCAGTTGTTATCTAATAGTTCGTTTATATGTATGTTGCGTTGTCGTTTGTATTTTGTTGCACTTCAGTGTTCTGTTGTTTCGTTGTTTTCCTCTAATAGTTGATGTGTTTCCCTTGGTTTTAGTTTGTAGCCCGGAATTATTTTCTCTCAATCGATTAATGACCTTTGAAAAGCGGTATACTACTGTTGTCTTTTTTTAACTCTGGTATAATTTTTTTTTTATATCTATTTCTTTTTAACTTATACCGACACTACACTTCTTAGAAAGTATCTGTTAAAGTGAAATACTCACAATGTGTTTAGCCAGGAGGCAAACACACTTATAGTACCATCACTGTTTACTTCTTTTATTTCCGATATACAGGTCTGATTCTGTAACCGTGGATCTCTTTCTGGGAACTCACTGATTCTATACCATCGACCTTCTGTCTTGTATTAAAAAAGAAATATGTTTGGTTTTGTATCTGAAAATTACGACTACAATTTTGAGGTCTTGGATAGAATAGGATGTTCACCGTTCCGGTCACTTTTATACTCTCTCCTTCTCTTATCCTATCTAATAGGTGAAATTACATTTAGATACTCGATGTAAAAAGAAACATCTGACAGAGATGAATAACGATATCCTACTGTAGCTATGTCTCTTATTGGAAAGATTCGAAATGACGATTATCGGTAGAGAACATATCTAACATTATCACTGTCAGTTTTGTTTACATTAATATACTCCTACGCTCATATAAGAATATTCCCGTCATACAGACCTAATTTATAAGCCTTTCCTTTCATTTATAATCTTATCGAAAGTTGTAGGGATTCGTTTTCTTTTGATTATATATATACTCAGCTTAAAAGAAGTCCGAGTACGATGTTAGAATAGGTAACAAAAGAAACTAAGCAAAATTCTGATTTTTATTAAAATGCTCATTTGGTTAGGTATATGATTTTTCTAAATCAGATTATGAGGCCAAGTGGTGTATAGGGTAGAAAAATCAAAACTTTGAACAGTTATATTTGGAGTGAGTCTTGGATGATGCCATGACGCTCATTCCAATTAATAATTGACGGGGGATATATTTAGGCCCTTTCCTAAAAAATTAAATAACACTCGATCCTGGACTATGTTAAGGTGTCCAGTTATAGCATGGGTACTGGGGCCATACATATATTTGGCAGATTCTGGCGCGTTATCCAATATCCATTTTTTTTCACTCCACAAAAATTGATATCCACGAAAATCACAGAATCCACAATAGTATATAAAAAACGCAGAAACTTATTAGTTGAACAACTGTATCACTAGCCTGTCAACACTGATGTTTTGAGTTCTAATCCCGCACGTGGCAGGTGTGCTCGACACTAATCTTAATTGACTAGGATTTTCCTACCGAAGGTAGGCCATTCTCTCCAGGCATTCTGTCTTCCTCTACCAATACAAGCTGACCGCCATGAAAGTTGTGTTAAAAAAACAATCAATCATTCAATAAAAATCAAATTTTCTAGCCTAAGGGAACCGATTCAAGCAATAAAAAGATAAAGCTTTATTGTCGATCAGCGTGAATTTATAAATGCTGACACCAAGACAGCTTACACGATTTTATTCCGACATCGGAGAAAACGCCTTGATTAATGCTCAAATATCGAATGCCTTGTAACCAGTAGCTACTTGATAATTTTAGACATTGTTAGTTTGATACAATTATGATACGCTGAACTGTTATATACAATTCGTCTGCAAAATATATTCAATTATGCTTCATTCATTTTTATAACAAAGTTTCCTTCAAAAATATACATGTTATTTACATGTTAGAAATCTATTTAACACGAAGTTAATATCGTATTATGTTAACACGAATGCGCAGGTTATTTTCATTAATCCGACAAAATATGTAAGTAAGATGTTTTTATCATTGATAACAACATATATTTCGCATTTAATATATCTGTTATTAAGTGCAACATAATATTTTACGAAAATAAGAAAATAAAATTGTAAAGGTACATTGTATTTTCAGTGCTTTGTCATAATGTCTTACTGAAGCCTAACGACATGAAACATACTACGACTTTAAAAATCATTTGCCAATTGAACTTTATGTAAGCAAAAAACATAGTTTAAAATCTATCTATCATGTATGTATGGTAACAAATGTAAGTTATCTGTAAGTAGTATCATTAACACACAATATGGACTATACGTCTATAAGACATTAAAATAAATAATAAAAAAAAAAAAAACAGAAGAAAAAAAAAACAGAGAGATTTCTGTTGTTTAGCTTTGGTCCTCAACAATATACAAGTGTATATGCAAATTGTCATGGTCCTGTCTGATCATCTCCCAAATGAAAAAAAACATCATTAGTTCAACAGTGTTATGACGTACTTGCTATATTGTATTGGTGTACACATGGTGATATATCGTTATTTTATCTACAGTAAACAATTCGACAAGACATCAATATGCCTAAAGCAAATTACTAAAGTGGAGTAGGTAATTGTTTTTATGTCAATTTTGTCAAATATCTCCTATTATGATCACGATTGGTACATTCTAAGCTTTGATATGTTTAAGATGTGTGTGTTCTTGATACACTTAATTCTAGGAAACCCCTTTTGATGCACAACACGTTCACACATAGCAAGATACACATACCAAGCCGACATACCTGTTTATTTCTTTTAAACTCATGCCATCCCCTACATGTATTTTCTAATTGTATATCATTTGTTTTCTGATTCAAAACGAAATTACGGTTTTGAAGATTCTGTCACTTTTATTGTTATACCTTTATTATAATGACAAAATCGATCTTACCTTTTTCCAATTGACATGGGAAACAGTCTTCACATTTGGACATCCCCCGGGTCTTGTAACTTGTCCAGACGACGATAATATGCAGAGCAAAACGCTCACCAATTGAAACAGAAACATCTCTAGATTAATCAAGGTCATATTACGAAGAAAACACTTACAAGTTGATATTCTTTTGTGTTTATATGTAATAGTTTTTACCTATAAACGAGTGTAAGTAACATCTTGTTCAATAATGTGATTAGTACTGTAAGAAGGGACGTAATATAATTGATCGATTGTTAACATGCTTTTTCAACTGTGACTTTAAAAGAAAATATACACCAGTATATGTACCTTTTACCGTCTATCTAAGTTCATAATCTAGAACCATATTAATATTTATCTTCTTCATGTTATGATTTTATTTATAAAATGTTCATGTAATCGTGGTTATACTGTAAAATAGTAATTTTTAATGAAAATAAACATGATAAAAGTTAAACAATGTGTAGATAATGCACAAATTGACACTACTGGTGGTGATATCTAAAGTTTATCTATGCAGCACTTGTAATATGAAATTTGGTAATGATAGCATATTTTGTTATTTTTTGTGAAATATATACACAACTTTTTAAACCTTTCTGTGATGTAATGCTTAACATATGGTGGAAATGGGAGAAGTTCAAAAATAGAAATCTGGAATAGTTAC
Source organism: Mytilus californianus (assembly GCF_021869535.1). Classification (NCBI taxonomy): domain Eukaryota; kingdom Metazoa; phylum Mollusca; class Bivalvia; order Mytilida; family Mytilidae; genus Mytilus; species Mytilus californianus. The sequence goes on from NW_026262615.1 coordinate 6,287,387, forward strand.
GTTTTTGAGAGATCCTATTTGAAATCGTTCCTATGTTTTCATAACACAAATATCGAGATATGATTGAAGCAGAGCTGCTCGTTTGAATGTTATCCTTAATGACATATCCTTAATGGCATATTTACTGGGATATATGGAATACAAACACTTATATATTTTTTTGACATACAATGAACAGTCGGGTACTTAGCGAATTCAATAATAATATGGAATGCCGTTATTAAAGTTGTATAAAAAAATCCATCATATTATGAGATTAAGAAATATTTCGGGTAATTTTATTCAAGCCATCAATTTGGAAAATTTTGAATTGCATATTAACGCACGCAAAAACAAATTTGATACGTCCGGAAAATAATTTGTCTAGACACTGCTAATCAGTTTCGACAATTCGGACGTGCTATTGTTGTGATCATCTAATAATAATAGTCATCCGAAAACTGTCGTTATTTCCACCTAACAATAAATGATACATCACACCTGTTTATTTTTCATAAAGAATGATGTACAAGAAAGGCAACTCGTGTTGTCATTTTCAATTAAACTTGTTTTCGTTCATGAAATATAGAATTAATCTTTAGAAAATTTTAATGTTAGTGTCGTTATATGGCAGTTGTTATCACATAATCGTTTCTATGTATGTTGGCGTTTGTTTTTGTAGCAGTTTCAGTGTCTCTGTTGTTCCGTTTTGTTTCCTGTTTTAGTTGATGTGTTTCCCTCAGTTTTGGTTTGTGACTCGGATTTGTTTCAGTTAAATCAATTTATGACTATTGAACAGCGGTATACTACTATTATATAGATATAGGAAGATGTGGTATTAGTGCCAATGAGACCTTTATTTACAATTCATTATTCTGAACACATAAAAATGAAACGTATAATGGTATTTAGTATCAGATCAACAACAATCTATAGTTTGTGTATGTCATACCAAAACATTTGGAGTTTATGGCAAATATTGTAATTTAAAATTGAGAATGTATATGGGTAATGTGTCAAAGAGACAACAACCCGACCAAAGAGCAAAACACAGCATGAAGCCACCAATAGGTCTTTAACACAGCGAGAAAATCCCGCACACAGAGGCGGGCCTCAGCTGGCCCCTAAACAAAAATGTGAACTAGTTCAGTGAAAATGGACGTCACAATAAACTCCGAAACATATAATGAACTAAGATTAAAAAAAAACATACAATACCAACAAAGGCCAGAGGCTCCTGACTTGGGACGGACGCAAAAATGCGGCGGGGTAAAAAATGTTTTGTGAGATCTCAACTTACTGAACACATATCGTAGGCCTGAGTACATAATTATTTCTAAGTGTATTTCTGTAAGACAATAAATTCAAATCTTAAAAATCACACATATTTCATCTAAACGCATTTTTACAGCGTAATGTCCTTCTTTTGAGTCAATGTGTCTATTTAGTTTATCCAAATTGTTTTATTTAATCAGGAACAATTTCGAGCTTGTTTAATTGTTAAGACATATTTCAATTCATTCAATATTGGATCAAGATGTATTATTGCATTGTCCTTTAAGTTTCGCTGTCTACACATATAGGCCCTTGTTGTGAATAATGTATAACATGCAATTTTTCTCATTGATCTTTCAAATTTATTTCTTAATAATGTTATTCATAAAGTGGTAAGAAGGGGGGAAAAATTACAGGCAAAACAATTTCGATTAGGAATTTTAAGGCAAAATACTTATTTTGTCCACTTGAAAAAGGCACACAACTAGTATGGTGAAGCTGTCAAACTGAATTATTGACCCCCTTAGCATCAAATTGTAAATAAGGTAAGTTAACGCTGGAAGAATTTTCTATACTTTTGATATAATTTGACACAAAAGAAGGACATTACGCTGTAAAAATGTGTTTTAGATGGAGCATGTATGATTTTTAAGATTTGTATTTTTTGTCTAAAAGAAATACACTGAGATATAAATATGTACTCGGGCCCAAGAGATGCATTCAGTAAATGTAGATTCTGTACTTTCCTGAATGGTTGCTGGTATCAATTCGTCAAAATGAATTAATGTACAGAATTTACATCTCTATGAAATGTGAGGGGCTTTGCACATAAAAGTTGAGTTCAATCATAAATATTTTAATAAATCTGTAAAACAAGCACCTAACAATGATAAGGATACTTGTGTCATTTCATATATTTAAAAGCACTTTTATTTTCTTCTGAAGTATAGTAAGTGCTTCAAATACATCCCTTATATCAGACTAAAATTATATGCAAGTTTCAACTGAAACGTGAACAATCTGTGCATCAGACCATACTGTCTGCCAAAATGTATTGAATTCAAGAATCCTATTGCATTCAGATATCTTGTTTCATAACATCGTAGCACAGAAATGAGCAGAAAAAAACCCATCATATTTCTATTTCTTATATAGCTTCTGTATGTAATTTATATTTAAATATGTGTTACGGACTATTGACTTTAAATAGTTTCCAGTCTAACAAGGCCTTAGACCATACTATACTCATGTAGTATGTATTTGTAACTTTATTTTCATTTAAGGTACATTAGATATATATGAAAGATTTATTTTGTACCAAAATAATTTCAAAATTGTTCAATTGTAGGAAAACAAAAACATGTTCATATAAGACCCCCCCCTTGTCGTTCATTGGAAATCTCTTTTCTTAGGCGCATGCTCATATAAATTTTACTTTTAAACCAATGTAATGAATCTGATACACCAAACGAGCGTTCAGTTAATTTTAATACATGATTCATTATATAAAAGTGCATTTCAAAAGCAATTTTTTTCAAAATCTAAATAACTAAATATCTAAATATCTTAAAAGTTGAAATTATTTGATTTGAACTGTCAAAATGAACACCAAAAGTTCTAAATTAAAATGGTCATATTGTCTTTAATATATATCATATTGTCATGAAACTCTGCCAACTGTCTTATCGTTCCTTTATGCTATGAAATTAAAGGTCAAATTCACACCTATAGGTTAGATGATCTAAAGTGATTATTCGTTCAGGACATGGAATTGTTGTTATTTCAATCAAGTAAATGTTGCACACTGACCGACTTAAATCTTAATTGAAATGCAATAATTATAAAATTAGAAGATGTCATATAACTGCCAATGAGACAACCCTCAACAAGAGACCAAATGACATAGACGTGAACATTTATAGGTCACCGTACGGCCTTCAACAATAAGCAAAACCCATATCGTAAAGTCAGCTTGAAAGACCCCAAAAGGACAGGTGTTTTCCATTTGTTTGATACGTTTTAGCTTTTCATTTTGAAGTTTCCTCGTAGTTTTTTTTTTTTTACTTTTTTTAACACAACACTGAATAAGACATCTAGATAGTATCATAATGCAACTCATAAAACAAAGACATACGCTGTATATGTCTAATTCAAAATATTTGTTTATTATAGAAGTCTACTAAAATACATTTGTGAGCCTCTATTGTAGATTTGGGCAATTGCGATGGTCAACGAACACAAACCTATCTGGATCTACGCCGTTACTTCCTAGAAGACAATATACATTATCTAGCTCAGATCTCTCCAATGGCTCTGGTGTACGTGAGAAAATAAATGCGGTCTCTACAATTACAGTTAGACAGATTACATTAAACGTTTGTAGTGGTTTATTGTATCAAGAATATAATCGCATGTTAAAATGATTTTAAAAAAAAGAACATTTTATTTACTACACGTGTGTTTGTTTTATATGTTTATTGTCGTTGTACTAAAAAAAAAATACAAATTGAAAAGTTGTAGCTAACTTTTTTATATTTTGACATTGTGTTTAAGATAATGTGCATGTATTATTTCCTTGTTCAAGTCAGTGGTTATCCTGTTGGTACCTCCTCTTGAGGGTTTATTGTTGTATTTTTAGTTTGAAGAAATACAGCCTGGATACATGAAGTTAATGGATCTGTATACTCATGAACATGTTAGAATGGTGTTACCTCAATTTTTAGCGCCAGTATCAAGAAAAGCTATCTCAACCGTGCGTCGATCATTGTAGGTTGTCACTGTTTTATGATTCATGTTATCCCTTCTATCAATTACTTAACAATTTCAATCTATATGATGCTTTGACAGTAAGAAATTCGCTAACGAATCAAAAATATCATGCGTACAAGATGGCCGCTGAGCTGATAATACTGTGAAAAGTCAGCTCCCAATTTTTGCAATATTGTGAGCAGTTTAAATGTTTGAAATGGATTAATTTTATGGCCAAGAAGAAGTTTTTGAAGTGATACATCCATTTATATGCTTTTTGTGTGATATATTTCAAGAATATATGAAATATTAGACATATTAGACTTTTTCAAGGATTTTATTGTGTAAAATTGAATGATTGGATTTATCTACAATAGACTTGTATAATTATATTGTGTGCACTATGCCTGGAGGTAGTAACCCTTCAAATAGACTTTCAAGTCAATCAGCAGATCAACAGAAACAAGTAAAAACTGTTCAGTCTTTATTAACAGCTAAAAAAGATAAAGATAAAAATAAACAACTCCCTAAGAGAACTCACTCAGATGTGTCAACAGATTCTAATACTAGTATGGATTTATCAGGGATAATTAATTTTCAAAAAGACCCTGATCAAATCAAGTTAAGCCTCAGGGATATTACAACAAAAGATGATCTGAATGAAGTAACAAAAGACCTTGTCAAAACAGCTGACCTTGAGAATATGGTTACTGGTATTGTGAAAAATCGTTTTAGTAAATTTGAATCCACTTTAGATAAAAAGATGAATGAAAGATTGAATAAAATCCAAACAGAAATGCAAGAAAAAGTGGAGGCCTTATCAATTGAAAATGAACATTTGAGAAGGAAGATAGACCAAAATGAAGCCAAAACATTATCGATTAGAAAAGAACTGTCTGAAACAACAGAAATTGCTAAAGTAACAAATATAAGCAGTAACTATAACGAACAATACTCCAGAAAGAATAACATAAAGGTATATAATTTTCCATGGAAAGAGCAGCAATATCTCCGTCAAGAGTTTATACAAATGGTAAAGTCGGACTTAAACATAACACTGCATGACCGAGATATTGTAGCCATTCATCGTTTACCTGCACAGCGAGAACCAAGACCATTAATCGTAAGATGTTTTAATACTGACATAAAGAGGAGTATAATGAGAAAAAGAAAAGAACTAAGAAATAAAGTAAAATTTGTAGATGATGTTACCATCAGAAATATGGCCCTTATAAAAAGACTAGAGGATAGTGGAAAGTTTGATCAGGTGTGGTATTTCAACTGTGGCATGTATGGCAGAACTGATAATGGTCTCCAAATGAAGTATGGGTTGTATGATGACATCAACAAAAGACTGAGAGAAGAGAAGTAACTCTGACATTTTGGAGGTTAAGAAATATACATGTACTTTGTAGATTCAGATTACTCAATACTGAAAGAAGGGAGATAATTCTAGTTACCTTTTAAAAAAAACCAAATATTACTTAAAGCTTGTATATTATTTTGAAATTGTTCTGATCTGACTATATGTTATTTCAAACAAAATAAGATTTATTAAGATAGTTGAGTGAATATTTAACTAAACAGAGAAAAAAGTTGCAAAAATTTAAACTGCATCATTACATTGTATGCAGAAAACAGTAAGAATGCTTGTTGTCTTGATACTGTTTATAATTTTTTATCTAATCACTTTTTCAAATTATTGTTCTTCCTTTTTTGATTTTTTGGTTAAAACAAGATACTTTCTCAGTACAAATAACCCATCTGATGAATATTGCTTTTATTTTATTGTATTCTTTTTGGAATTCACACAAAATTATACTCATAATTGAATGGGCTCTTTAAAGATATTATCAGTTAACTGTCAAGGTCTAGGTGACATAGAAAAGAGAAGAGATGTATTTAATTTTCCTAAGTCTAAAAAATGCAACATCTTTTGTATTCAAGATACACATTTCACAAATGAAAGTGAAATGAATATCAAGACCATGTGGGGCTATGATTGTTATTTTTCAACTTTCTCGTCAAACTCTAGAGGAGTTGCTGTAATGTCCAATAATAATTTTGAATTTAGGGTATTAAAAGAGAAGAAAGATGTAAATGGTTATTATCTAGCATTAAATATTGTTATAGACAAGGAGAGAGTAACACTTCTATCATTGTATGGTCCTAATTCAGATAATCCTAATTTTTACCATCTTATTATGTGTATTATAGAAGATTTTGGAAATGAAAACTTTATAATATGTGGTGATTTTAATCTTGTATTGTATCCCCATATAGACTATTGTAACTGTATACATTAATAACCCTAATGCTAGAGATAAAATTTTAGAAATCATAGATCAATGGAGCTTTATAGATCCTTTTAGGGAACTTTTCCCAGACTCGCGTAGATATACATGGAGAAAAAGAAGCCCTTTAAACAAGCTAGGTTGGATTTTTTTCTTTTTACAGATAACATGTTAACACATTTACTAAATTGTAAAATTGAACCTAGCTGTCGCTCGGATCATTCTTTTGTAATTTTAGAGCTACAATTCAACCCATTTATAAGAGGTAAAGGACTGTGGAAATTCAATAATTCCTTATCATATAATCAAGAATATGTAAATATTGTAAAAGAAAAAATAATTGATGTCAAGAAACAATATTGTGCACATGTTTATGATTTGGAACATATTGATGACATTTATGATGAAAATTTACAACTTACTATAAACAAGCAATTATTTCTTGAGACTTTATTGATGGAAATCAGGGGAAAGACGATTTCGTACGCAAGTTTTAAGAAAAAAGAAAATGATAAAAAGGTTCTTAATTTACAAAGGGTAATTGATTCATTAGAAGCAAATTTGAAGGAAGAATTAATAAATCAATTAAAAGAAAAAAAACAAGAACTGGAGGATATAAGGAAAGAAAAGATGAAGGGTAAATTAATACGTTCAAGGGTCAAATGGATTGAAGAAGGGGAAAAGCCAACTAAATATTTTTGTGGTCTTGAGTCAAAAAATTGTACTAGTAAAATTATACCAAAAGTTGAAACAGAAGATGGAAGGATTATAATAAAGCAATATGATATTTTAAAAGAAACAAAAGTATTTTATAAAACACTTTATAAAAATAGGATTGTAGTTTAAATGGCTGTAAAATTGAACAGTTAGAAAATGATTAAAAAATTTAAAATTTGAAAAAATGATAGAGGATGAAAAAAATAATTTAGAAGGGGAAATAACTATAGCTGAGGCAGGTTTAACATTACAAAAAATGAAAAATAATAAATCTCCTGCATCTGACGGTTTTTCGACTGAGTTTTTCAAATTTGTTTGGAAAGATTTAAAATATTTTATTATAGAATCTCTAAATTATGGATTTCACATTGGATCATTATCAGTCACTCAAAAACAAGGCATTATCACATGTTTGCCAAAGGATAATAAGCCACGGCATTTTCTGAAGAACTGGCGCCCCATTTCATTATTAAATACAGTTTATAAAATTGGGTCAAGGGTGATTGCAAGTAGATTTAAAAAAAAATTAGATAAACTTATTAATTTAGATCAAACTGGTTTCATAAGTTGGCGTTATATGGGAGATAATATCCGACTTATATATGATATTTTGCAGTATACTGAAGAAAAAGATATCCCTGGTTTATTACTGTTGATAGACTTTGAAAAAGCTTTTGATACAGTATCCTGGGATTTTCTTTTAGCAGTTCTGACTTTTTTCAATTTTGGAATTCGATAATCAATTGGATAAAAGTATTTTACAATAATATTAGCTCTGCAGTCATTCAGGGTGGAAATTTATCAGCGTTCTTTGGTATTGGACGGGGCTGTAGACAGCGGGACCACTATCACCGTACCTTTTCATATTATGTGCAGAGATGTTGGCAATAAAGGTAAGAGGTAATACGAAAATACAGGGTATGGAAATTTCTCAAGTTGAACATAAACTATCTCAGCTTGCAGATGACACTTCACTGATTTTGGATGGAAGTGAAGAATCTATGGAAGAAGCTTTATTAGAGCTTGATTGGTATGCAAAACTTTCTGGACTAAGGATAAATTTTACAAAAACTCAAGTGGTATGGATTGGAAGTAAAAAAATACAGTAGAGAAATGTTATGCCAGAACAGAAATTTATCATAGGGGTCAACTTCTTTTCGGCTGTTAGGGGTAAACTTCGATATTGATCTTGAAAAATTTTTAAACTTAAATTATACTGATAGGTTTCTTCAGATAAAAATATCATGCGCCCGAAGCACGTATTTATCTTCACCAAGAACGCTCAATCCAAATCATTTGAAAGCAAAGGAGCTATCAACAATTATGTTTTGTTGGTTTTACTCTGACTTAAAATGACTGCAGTATGTCAGCCTCAAAAAACAATATGGCATGCATATGTTGGCGTGGAATAGGCGAAAAAAGGGGGACGGGTATTGAGCCAATAATAATTTGTATGGGCAAACAAAACACATTTTAATACATCATAGGACATCCATTTTAGTCTCATCTCCACACTGTTGTCTACTCTAAACCTGTTCAAAAGCTTCCGAAAGTCACCACTATGTGTAAGTAATTTCTTTGTATCGGAAGTTGTTGTACTTATCCTTCAATAATATCAATTCCCTCTAACTTCGAATTATCTTACGATACTGGTTATTATATTTATCGCTATTTACGAACCTAAACTATCTTGCCGTCCTTTACCATCTTCACAACCATAGAGCAAATGAAAGTTGTCGTATTGTACCGCCATTAGAGAATATTGATACTGCGGAACAGCTGAAACATAAGATGCAATGTCCAGTTGGTAAATCTATTTTAGATGATTGTTTTCAAAGATATACTTTTAAGAAACCGTAACAAGATTGTAAGCAATTAAAACATCATTTAGAGTTGGCACGAATTCGCATTGTAAATGATTTTAGTCTTAGACGATCATTTTGGATCTTAATAACATGTGCAAAGTCTGAACTGTAAGTTATCAAGTCATGTTTACTTTTTCAGTCAATTCACAATCATATCGACTGCGTTTAATTCAGTATTGTTTAGACAATTCGCTTCCAATTAATACAGAACTGTTCAGTAGATTTTCAGACAATTTGATATATTGATAATGTGTGAAGGTAATCAACTAAAACCGAACAGTATGAACCTAGACTGAATAGATCGCGATTGACTGCAAGCGAATTGTCTTAACAGTACTGAATTTAGCATAGTGAACAAGTCTGAAAATTGACTGAAAGACTGAAATAATGTTATAATTTAAGAACTGTTTAAATCCAAATGACCAGATCAAAGTTGGTCTACTAGTGTCGTTTTCTCTTTGGTGTTCAGAGTAAAGTAGGCATAACAATTTCTTAATATTCTTCAAGTAAATGATGACATCGTATCATTATTCTGTAATTAAAACTAGTAACAAGAACAGAAATAAAGTATCAAAATTATGTTCCAACTTACAGTCAAGAGTTCCGTCAAACGAGGCCATTCCTGGATTTTCTGCTTCAGGTATAATTCTACCAACAAACATATCTTGAAAGAATTGACCAGTACTGTGTGTCATAAAATTCATAAAATATGATTCAATATTGAACAAAAAATCATTTTAAGATAACAAGAAATTAGTTTACTCATTGAAGTTATACAAATAAGTAAGAAATTGCTTTAAAGACTAGAGGTCAACAATTATTTGTATGATACACATAATATATTTACAAGACAGACCGCCATATAGAGATGAAAAAAAGAACTCATAAAAAATACCAGGATTATAATGATGTACGCCAGACACGCTTTTCATAAACTGAAGACTCATCAGTGACTCTCGAATAAAATCAAATAAAAAAGAGCAAAACATAGTACAAAGTTGAGGATCTCTGAGGGCAAAAAATGCCGACAGGTTTCGCAAAAAATAATACCACTCAGATTAAACTACCACTAGGAAACAATGACGTGAAATAATAAACATGTTCAGATTACATACTAAAATTGGACCCGACCGATGTGAATGGATTTTTCATATCATTAACGAGACTCCTTCCATTTCTGGATATAGTTTGTTTTGCATGAGAACAATTTAAGTTATGAAAAACATGAATATAAAATGAACTATTTTTACAGTATATACAATTTCATTGTACAATATCAGTTCAAGCTCAGTATGAAGCTTGTTAATGAAGATAATTATAAGAACATACAAAACTGAAATACCATTTCAGAGCACATGGAGCAATAGCTGTGTATTCCCTTTTCATATAATATTTAAAACTTAGCATAGGTTTGCTCAATATTAAAGGCCTTCCGTTGACCTATAGTTGTTAACTTCAACATCATTTGATCTCTGGTTGAGAGTTGTCTCACGGGATCGGTGTATAATGCTTTTTTATGCAATAATACTTAAGGTTTTCATAACTTTTTCTGTGTTTTATTCAATTTTACCCATTGGTCCGTCAATTCTATATCTTCATGTGATAAAATTGAGAATGGAAATGGGGAATGTGTCAAAGAGACAACAACCCGACCATAGAGCAGACAACAGCCGAAGGCCACCAAAGGGTATTCAATGCAGCGAGAAACTCTCGCACCCGGAGGCGTCCTTCAGCTGGCTCCTAAACAAATATGTATACTAGTTCAGTGATAATGGACGTCATACTAAACTCCAAATTATACAAAAGAAACTAAAATTAAAAATGATACAAGACTAACAAAGGTCAGAGGCTCCTGACTTGGGACAAAATGCGCAAAAATGCGGCGGGGTTAAACATGTTTTTTGAGATCTCAACCCTCCCCCTATACCTCTAGCCAATGTAGAAAAAACAAACGTACAACAATACGCACAGTAAAACTCAGTTTAAGAGAAGTCCGAGTCCGATGTCAGAATAGGAAACAAAAGAAAATAAACAAAATGACAATAATACATAAATAACAACAGACTACTAGCAGTTACTGACATGCCAGCTCCAGACCTCAATTAAACTAATTGAAAGATTATGTCGTCATCATATGAATATCAGGCACAATCCCTCCTGTTAGGGGTTTAGTATTATACCATCATAAAATATATGAGAAGAACATAACCCGTGTCATGCCAACAACTGGTTTTAGAATAAATTTGTTTAATTCCGATGCAAAGACCCTATAAGTGAATCAATATTAAAGCCAAAATATGCAATCTTTAATGACCTGACAACAGTATAACGTGATAGTTTACTTACAATGTGTTTAGCCAGGACGCAAACACACTTATAGTACCATCATTGTTTACTTCTTTTATTTCTGATAAACAGGTCTGATTTTGTAACCGTGAATCTCTTTCTGGGAACTCACTCATTCTGTACCATCGACCTTCCATCTTGTATACAAAAAAAAAATCAACGACAGTACAACATATCTCCTATCTTCTATGCTGTTTAAGCTATTAACCTTACTAAACACTTGACAAGTAAAGGCAACAACAGTTTAACGATGTTAAAATCTGTAAATAGATTAGCGAGAGAAAAATAACGGCAACAAGACACAACTCAATTGAATCGCATTAACTTCAAAAGGAGCTAGACAGGGAGCGTTGACAGGATTATGCTTGAATCACCCACCATACGAATTCACACTTAGTTAAAAAGTCACAATAGGAAAAAAGAAAACACTTAGATGCATGAATTTAGTCTCAAATGCATATTTGTTTTATTAGTTGTTATTGGCATTGAACTAGCTGTCAGTAACTGCGATTACTCTCAGATCTGTACTTAGTGTCTTTTTTTGTTGTTACAAATTCTCCGGCCACGTCCACTCTGTGTTTTTCCAACTGATTTTGATAGTTCGTTCTTATGTTGTACTGTTACACCACTGTCCCAGGTTAGGGGGAGGTTGGGATCCCGTTAACATGTTTAACCCTGCCACATTCTGAATGTATGTGCCTGTCCCAATTCAGGAGCCTGTAATTCAGTGGTTGTTGTTTTTGCTGTGTTACATATTTGTTTTTTGTTAATTTTTTGTACATTAATTAGGCCGTTAGTTTTCTCGTTTGGATTGTTTTATATTTGTCATTTCGTGGCCATTTATAGTTGACTTTGCGGTACGGGCTTTGCTCATTGTTGAAGGTCGTACGGTGACCTATAGTTGTTAATTTCTGTGTCATTTGGTCTCTTGTGAAGAGTTGTCTCCTTGGCAATCATACCACACCTTCCTTTTAACATTTGGTGAAATAAGAGATTATCAGACTATACTGGCAGATCTAAAACCTTGAAAATATGTCGCCAGTAAATTTAGACACCAACATGAAGTATCAGTCAACCTTTTTGTGTTGTTTACAGGAAAACCTTTGTCATGTTGATTCCAATCGTTCTTCTAGATTAATCTGTTGAAGCAGGTTATATAAAAGGAGTGCATCCCTGTTAATAAATTTGGTATAGTGTGAATATGTACGTGCCCAATGTATTATTTGTAACATGTATAAAAAAAAATAACAAAAATACCGAACTGCGAGGAAAATTCAAAACGGAAAGTCCGTAATCAAATGGCAAAATCAAAAGCTCAAACACATCAAACGAATGGACAACAACTGTCATATTCCTGACTTGGTACATGCATTTTCTTATGTAGAAAATGGTGGATTAAACCTGGTTTTATAGCTAGCTAAACCTCTCACTTGTATGACAGTCGCATACAATTCCATACGTCATACGTTGGATCAGAGGGTATGTCACTGCTCAGAAATGGGAAACTGACAATTGGAAAATTGAAATCATCACATTTGTTGTTATATGTTCTAGTTTGACGTTGTCCATTTGAGTCAATATCGAATAAAACTTGAGATACAATACAGACCATTTACTTTCGGGAGTATTCTAAATCTCTTATTTACAAGGATATATTATAAAATGTGGGTTATTGAGGACAAACCCTCATCAATGTATCTGCAAGTGCAATGAACATATTTTGTAAGCCGATTTCCCTTTTTAATATTATTTTTAGATATATTTTGTCAAAACACAAGGTATTAAAACTGATATTTAATCGCCGATAATGCTTTATGATAAACATGATGTTCACAACAGTTTGGAGCGGATTCAAATGGTTTGAAGTACAAGATTTCCGGGTTTAACAGGCATTGTGTAAAAATTTGCTATTTTGCATACAGGTTCTGTTCAAATGCACTCCACGATATCAGCTTTGTTTCTGTAATGATTTGACAGTGTCTGTAATGTAACCGAATATTCTCAGTAGACTTGTCATGCTTATTTCAACCTAGTTTTAGTTTTACTTATAGACATATTCTCAATTTTATATATTATACTTACGGATTTTATTTCGAATTGATGCCTTATAGTTATATTAGAGATATTGCCTCTGAGTGCTGAAGCTACCTTTTAATCATTCAGGAATGACCAAAAATGCACACTTTTGTTTAGAAAGTCACACAGAAGAAGCCCGTTTAACAATACGGGGAAAACAGAACTTATGTCTCCAATATTGACCTCAATTTGAGGAACATAACTATAAAAAGAAGTAAAAATAACCTGTAGGAGCTTTTAACGAACATGATGCGTTTTAAGTAATTGAATGTGCATAAACTTTTATCCATTAAGTTCTTAAAGTAAACGTCCTGAAAAGTTATGATGACAGATGATTTCGATATCGGAATAATGAGTATTCCATGACGAAATTTGGGATTTACAAACGCATTTATTTATAAAGTGCACACATATTTCAGTGGTGCTGAGTGACATTTAACAACCTATATGAACACAAATTATGTACTTAGTTTACAAACAGTTCTTTGTTTTTGTTCATAAAATTCTATTTAAAATTGCAATGAAATTAGTTTAAAATTTATTTAAATGGTAACTTGTACTTTATTTTTTGAGTTTGTCTTTGAAGTTCGACAGTTCAAAGAAGCATGTCATTACAACTCATAACAGTCGAGGAATAACAGTTTAAGAAGAAGTTTACCAAACGACATTTGATACGGTGATTTATTATGAAAACTATATAGAGCAGAACATTTTGAATTTTAAATCCATTATAAACTTGTTAAACAATTCATGAAGGAAAAGAGGAAAAAGTAATTATTACCTTAAAAAAAATAAAAATAAAAATAAAAATAAAACACGTAAAACGTTAATTTTTTTCCAGATACATAAAGGCTAGTATACCGCTGTTCAGTAGTCATAAATTGATTTAACAAAACGCCCACATACATAGAAACGGACTATTTGATAACAACTGCCATATTTCTGACTTGGTACAGGACAATTTAAGAAAAAAATTGGTGGGTTGATCCTGGTTTTATGGCTAGCCAAACCTCCCGCTTATATGGTAATGTTAAAATACCGCTAAAATGACAACATTACGTGAAAGGAATACATTACAACTAAACGCAAGAACACTCAGGACAGAGACATACATAAATAAATAATATAATTGAGTTTATATGATATTGCAATACAACTGAATGTTTTGTTAAAAATGAAATCTAATTGATCAAACATTGCACATAATAACAGATCTTCAAAATATTTCTTGTCGTTACTAGTTTGGGAATGTCAGTTTGAGAATAATTATAGATTTATAAAAATACCCATTTTACGACAGAATAAAATATTAGAATATGTGATGTACAATGCACCTATGTAAAAAATAGGAAGAACAAGATGTTTTACTAAACTTGTTCTGTTTATTTTTTATTTTGAACGGGGTTTGTATCACAATGACATGACCTCCATCAGACTGGAAATGTCATATAGGGTCACATATAATATTTGTTAATTTTGAAATGGTTTGATCATGTCTTCTTATTGCTTAACCTATTTTCAATGTTTGTCTGTGATCACATAAAAAAAGTCTGGAATGTTTAACGACATTGTCTACAGTGTATTAGTCGTTTTAATCAGCGATATTCTTTACAAAATAACTAAAAACGAATAATTTAGAAAATAAACGTTACATAAATTATACAGTCATACAGATACATTTTTTGTCAACCTTAGATACCTATATTTCATCTAAAATATCTAACAAGTATATCACTTGATAAGTATCAAGTGTCTAGTCGGAGTTTTTTTGGTTCGCTAATTGTAGTTCACACGTTGACTTGGTTAAAATACATAAACACTATTATATTATACGTACGTCTATTGACAGGGTTATTGATTTTTTTGAAACACGGATTTAAAAAAATGATATAATTTGCAAATGGTACTTCGACCTTTTTTATTTACTTTCTGAAATACTTTTGACAACATTTGAATATCCCTTTGGTATTTGTTGGCTTTCTTTCAAAATGGAATAATAATTATGATTACGATTTTCCTAAAAGGTTTGACTAAATGCATATTAAATGTAACGACAGGAAATTAAAAGGATTACTATCATATGCATATGATGCCTTACAACTATCATAATTATCACCAAAGTTTGTAGACTTTCTAGTATTTCAATTGTTAGCAGACACAACCACTAAAATAAATATGGTCACCTTGCTTTATATGTTAAATGCTTCAATTTCAAGTTTGTATAGTTCCTTCGATCTTTTGCATTCGAGCATCACTGATAAGACTTTTGAATATGAAACGCGCGTTTTGTGTACACAGTTTAAATTCTGGTATCTATGACGCGTATATTGGCTTAAGATCACATACAGTGACAGTCAGTTAATGTCCTATTTTAACTACTCTTTTGTGGTGAACAAATCAACATGCTTTTAATTGAACATAAGAGCGTAGTGATTCTTGTTTCCTAAGATTTATCAAATCATGTACTTATGAATTGAGAAATGACGAGAAATGACCCGTTTTTAAAATTTCCTGCAAAATTTTTATCATTCAAAATTAGCTGTCAAACAGTGACACCAGAGTGATCACCAGTCATTCAACTTTTGTTTGATCACTAAAGTATTCAACATATTTCAAAACATATATCTATTTATAGCAACTATTTTGTTCTAAATATGTACTATATCTGGTATGTTCTTTTTTTACCGTTCTTTAATTAGTGGTGTTACACCTAAACAATTCTTTTTTAAACAATATAAGTCCTACCTTATTCCAATTGACATACGAAATAGTTTTCACTGATGGACATTCACTGAGTCTTGAAATCTGTCCATAAGCAGAGATTACGTAAAGCAAAACGATAACAAATCGGAAGACACACATCTCAAGTATTTTTAACAGTTAGTGGTTGAATAACACAAGGTGAGTCGACGTTATGTTGAAATGATAATCATACAGCGTGAAAAATATATATTACAAAAATATGAGACCTATAAATGTTTTCTTATGAAAAATTTGACGAAGTTATTAATGTAGTGATTAAGTATTGTGCCGAATTTATTGCACTGTGATGAGATAGATGTGAATCTAGTCAAATATCTGACTTAAACGAGATATATCTCTATAAAGGACTTTAAATAAACAAAAAAAATGTTGATGTTTTTGCTTGTTTGTAAGTGTTTAACTCCACTTTCTGCTACAATAGCTGAATCCAGGAGACCAATCTGTATTGGTGGAGTAACTTCAGGAATTAATCATCGACTGTCTGCAGGAAACACTCTCATTGTCCCTTAAAATAGGATTTAAAGAAACTTTGCCACAACGTTAGAACTGACAGAATCCTTATACATGTTATAACTGTAGATGAACAAATAAGAACACTAGCCTTCAGCTATTGAAGCTATGAAAAAAAGATAATTGGATAAGAAAACAATGACGATTTACACTGTAGGCTCTGTTAGGAACCTATACTGTCTGTTTTAGTTGCTCGCCCAATTTTGCCAATATAACATAACTATAAACCACTGTCATACAGGTGGGAGGTTGAGCTAGATATAAAACAAGGTGTTACCCACCAGTGTCTTAGAAAAATACATATATCAAGTCAGGAAGATAACAGTTGTATTCCATTTGTTCCGATGTTTGACAAAGTCTTATGTTTGATTAAGTCAGTTTCAAGGATTTCTCTATTTTGAATTTATCTTGGAGTTCTGTATTTTTGTAACTAGTATTTTACTAAACAAATAAACAATTTATTCACAGGAAATTGATGATCTTCAATATGATTTTCGTGGATGCACCTAAACCAAAAAAATACTGATAGCTTTCAAAAAGAAGTAATGAGTTTTGAAAGTGATGCAGAACACCAAAAAAAAAGTTAACAATAAACACAGACAATAATACGGAGGAACTATGTCGATCTTTTGTAAAGAAACATCGAAATAGAAGTAGTGGAAATTTAACTGAAAACATTACAGAAGAGCTTTTTGAAGAAGAACAAAAGGCACATGATGCCGTTTTTTCTTGAAAAAAGTTTTATACAATTTTCAGCTTGAGAGTAACTGCCATTCAGCTCGAAGTTGAAGAAAGAATTATTCATGTTTTTAATGTTGTGAATGGAACTTTAACTTATAAGTGATGCTGTGATTTAAAAAAAAAAACTATATCTGAAATAACATCAAGATTAAAATGAAACAAATCTTCTTCTAATAGTAATATTAGAATAAAAAATGTTCCCTATAATGCTTTAAAATACAATGATATAAACCTGGTTATTCGTTTCCTTGATGGTTTCACTATCAACGACACAAAGACGAAGAAATGATTAGGGATCCATATTCTTGTTGTTATTGATGAAACTCTCACTACAAACTGCTCAGAGTATAATACTTAACTGTATTTAACTATGCTTAACTGTACTTAACTGTACCTAACTCTACTCAACTTAAGTCTCGACTTTTCTTAATAAGTTCTATCCAGTACTTGATAATCTTATAGTCTGAAATTGTCTTGACAAATGCTCGACCAGTCTCGACTCAGTCTCGACCTGTCTCGTCCAGTTTTGACTCAGTCTCGACCAGTCTTGACCTGTGTAGACTTAGTCTTGATTTTTAAATTTAGTCATCTCTGGTCTGAATCAGCCCAACTAACTCAATTATTATATATTGATCTTACAAAATTCCAGGTTATTTGGTAGTCACCTAAACATTTTTTTATAACTTTTTCAAATCTACTTGGATTTTCATAAAACTTTACAGCTATCTCAAAATTTATAGGTATCTATTTGAATTTAGTCAAAACTGAAAATTTTAGCTTTTTTTTTACCTATTAAGTTCTTATTTTGACAGCAATACACCAAACTACCAAACAACCTGGCAATCTGTAGGTTGCACTTTGCAAATACAGCTGTTTCACAAACCACGCCTCTTTTTGGGAGATATATATTATTCATAGATATTTTGTTTTGTTTACGTACTGGTTCCACGATATGATCTCTAGGTTTCATGTCATAGAGACATAACTTGGGAATGTTACTAGTATAAATGCACATGGTAGGCGGTGGAATTGTATTCTGAGAAAGACCTTAAGTGAAGTGAGGGGTAATCCAGAATTTTAGTATAAGTTTAAACTCTTAGAAGTTCGAGGCATATAAATGTTGAAAATATTCCGCACAGACCTATGTTTTGACCTTTGAATAAAAAAGTAGTGCATATCAACTTGCTATTCTAGGATAAACTTCACATTAAAAGTGGCACAGTTTTAGCCGTAAACGGAGTTCCTATGGGAAATTGCATTGTCTATATTAACAGAAATGCAACCTGTAAGATAAATATATAACTGAGATAGCCGGATAGTTTTTATAAAAATCCAAGTTGATTTGAAAAAGTAATAAAACATGTGACTATCTGAATTCAGTCCGATCTGAAAATTCTAGCTTTTTTTGTTACCTATTAATAGAATCCTTTAATTTGAAAGCAATAAACCAAACTATCAAACTACCTGGCATTCTGTAAGATCAATGTATAATTGAGATAGCTGTAGAGCTTTATGAAAATCCAAGTTGATTTGAAAAAGCTACAAAAAGATTTAAAGGTGACTATCTGTATTTAATCAAAACTGAAAATTCTAGCTTTTTTTTACCTACTAATTAAATATTTTGATTTGACAGCAATGAACCAATCTATCAAATAACCTGGAATTTTGTAAGATCAATACATAATTGAGTTAGATGGGATGATTCAGACCAGTCGAGACTTAATTTAAAGGTCAAGACTGAGTCTAGACATGTCTAGACAGATCGAGATTGGTCAAATTTGAGTCGAGACCGGTGGAGCATTTATCGAGACCATTTCAGACTATACCAAGATTATCAAGATCTGAATCAGACTTATTTAGTTAAGTCGAGACCAGAGCCGAATACAGTTAAGTGCAGTTAAGTACTGTCGAGATTATGTCGAGTCTTGTTAAGTAAAATCTGTGCTCGATCTTTCTGGTCGACCACAAAATATGGTCTTTGACGAGATTGCAGTTTGTAGTGTCTGTTAAACTGACATTTTCAAATACAAGTCAAAATGACAATTTTGTATTCGGTTTACTAGTATATACTTCGAACATTATGCACAACATAATTAGTTTAACCAGGTCATACATTCTGTCAAAAAGGTCAAACTAAATACAATTTTACATAATTGAACAAAATGCAGACACTTAGACTTGTTGGTTGTAGTTTTAATTTCAAAATCCAATTGTTTATATAGTATGATAAGATAGACATGAAAGTCTTTGTTTTTTTAGTAGGTTAAGATGGAAGTTCAACTCATGATCCTAACGCAGTCATTTCAATGCTTTGCAACTACTAAACAATTCATTATCCTAACGCAGTTATTTCAATGCTTTGCAACTACTAAACAATTCATGATCTTAACGCAGTTATTTCAATGCTTCGCCACTACTAAACAAATTACTGATACACTGAGAGGGAAAACAGATCTGTATAGTCATTTCAGTGCATCGCCACTACTAAACAAATTATTAATACAATTCATGATCCTAACGCAGTCCTTTCAATGCTTCGCCACTACTAACTTCAACGTTCCAACTTTCTCCTGATTATCATGGACGTATAGTTGGTAAGAAAACCAACAATTATGTAGAAATTAGAGAAAACTAAATTTGAAGAAATGTTCTCCTGTGATTTTCATCTGGTATTACCATCTGCCGGGCTAAGTTCCGATAGGCTGGAATCATTTCGTAATACTTGGACAGCTACGTTTGCCTAGCACAGCAGATAATATTTTCCCTATCATGTTTTTCAGTTAGAAAGCCTACTGGATGGAAGAATTCGTGTCAAAAAAGAGCATGCGTTGTGGGTTATTTCATATATACGGAATGCAAAAAACAGTAAACTTACAAATAAATTATAAGTTCAATGCAATTTCATACATACGTACCACTGAAATATCGATTCCTTCTGGGATTAAACCCTGAAAGGATGCACCAAAGCAGTAGTTTTGATAATAACTATCCACTACACAAAACTCATTAGTAGCGCTCTATTCAAAAGATTTTAAGGACAAAAACCAAGACCAAAATTGTTGAGTATTAAACAGAAAAGTGTCAAATCTTGCTGAAGCTTTGTAAGTCGGGGAGCAGAACAACATTGAGTGTATTTTAACATTTGACGAACTGTAAATTAAAGATACAAGTATAATATACAAAATGACGATACAAGAGAATCTCAAAGATAAATTTTAGATTAACCAACGTTTGAGCTATTGGACATTTAAATTGAAATCAATTGTTGGAAATAATGGTTATGTAGCAGATAATTTCCAACTTGATATATATTTGACGTTTTTTTATTAACGACAGGTAATGCATTTATATACCACTAATTATTGTGTTAGTTGTCTTTAAATGAAACATGCATCCTACCTTGTTCCAATTTAGTTGACACATACAGCTTACAGACGGACATCGAGCAGGTCTTAATATTTGACCACATATAGTGCCTATATAAATCAAGCATATCACTTACTTAAAAGAGAACATTTCCTGATCTACCAGTATATCAGTCGAAATGGAAAGGTACAGTTGAAATAAATATCTTGAGTATACAATCTTACTAATTCACATACAATCTGTCTTTCCTAAAAACATGAAACGACATTTGTCTTTTTCCATGTTTGCATCTCATTATTCAACCTTTATTATGATGATACATGTAATTATGTGTTCATTCATTTTGCAAACTTGAGCAATCAAAACTTGTACGGACATTTAACTCTAGATTGAAGTCGGTAATAATACAGCACATAAAAAGAAGATCAACTGAAACCATATGAATAAAAAACAAATTGTTTTGCACTCAGATGCTCCGGTAGACTATTGTTACTCCATTGATAATATCCATCATGTTTCCTATGACTTGTAACAATTTTTTATAAGTTTTATATTAATTAATTTGTTTTTGGTATTTACCGCCACTTGCAGCATTCTTTGCTATATTGTGGCGGCCATTTTTGATAAAGTAAAATTTTTCGGAGAGAACCATTGATGATCGAAAGGGAAATTGGCGATCATAGTCAAATAATATAAAAGTCTAATGCAACTGCACCAAGCCGGATTGGAACTAACAACCTCAGTGTTGACATTCAAATCTTGAACTTGTGGGGGTTAAAGTAATACAGCAATTTCAAAACGCACAAGCAAAGTCACCTCATGTTTAAGTATCTGTTTATGGTATAAATTTGGCAACAACGGAAAGCAAATAAAACCTGATTTTGTAAAAAGTCACGCGTAATAAGTAATGTAGCGAAGTGAAATATGTTGTAATATTTGTAAACATAATGTGTTGTTACTTGAGAAAAACAAGTTTTAAATCTACTTATTTTTGTCTTTTAATGTCCAAGATCAATATTCAAATGTTAATTTGCATATTTAGGGTTATTTATTTTGTAAGTGATTACATGTCGTTGGATGAAAAATGATTTTAATTCAAATGTATTCCGAATGCATTTTTTCAAATCTATTACAGATGCATTGTTTCGAATTCATTTTAAATGCACTATTTCAAATTCATTCAGAATACATTTCAAATTATAGTAATTATCATAAGCCTACATATAAACATCCAGCCAACGTTTAAGTGAAAGCAGATGCAAAGCTTTATTTGTATGGCCCTTATCATTATCTCTAAATTAATGTTTCATATATATTTTTTTTTGTATATTTATATATAGTAAATATTTGTTTAGACTTATTTCAATATCTTTACAAAACACTATGTTTCCTTGTATAGCTTTAAATACTTTTCGTATGTTTGAAATTCCACGTACTTTCCTTGTACTTTGTAATAACGCAATAAATTAGCAACATGTATATTTCCTGCTCTTCCTTTAAGACAAAAGAAAAAGACAAGATGGATAATACGCTTTTAGAAAATTAGAAAAAAATATACCTCTTATTAGTCTTTAATATTTAAAATTAATGGAAATATAATAAGAGCAAAGATAAGATTGCAAATCGAAGGGAAGAAAAATAATACATTGTTGTTGTAATCTCGAAAAAAAAAACATCATACAGAAAAAATTGTAAAAAGTAAATTCAGAAATTATTGCGTGCATTTATTATTGGGATTTTGTCATTTTAGACCAAAATGCGATTATAACTTTTGCGATACTGAGAAAAACTCCGCTCCATTCATATAAAAAAAATCCAAAATGCGAGTTTAATTTATTGCGATTACAATCTTGGTGAATTTTTCGCAATAATAAAAACATCGCATTAATTTCCGAATTTACAGTAATCAAATCATTCATGATCTAAGTGCGATTCTTCGAGAACTAAACCTATATAACGAAACTGTATATAAAAGTTCTGTAACCAAAAAATGAGGATAACGCAACATTCATGAATGAAAAAAAAACTTTATTACTAAACTGGCTTAGACAAGATTAATTACTGTGAGGGTCAAATTACATATGTACCTTACATGAATGCAAGATTAAGAAAATAAGAAAATGTGAATTCATGGAGATTTGATACATATATTAAAAGAAGAAGATATTCGAGGATTGTTATTACTTTAAAAAAGATTTCTACATGGTCGAATGGTCCTTTATTGAAATGTTTTTGTAAGGGTTTGGCCTCATACCTTGTAAATGGGTAAAATACTCTTATACAGTGACGTTCGATTTAAAAAGTTAAAAAGCTAAATAAATTACGAAGTTTAAGAGTATTGTGGACTTAAAAGATTTTGCTAAATGCAACTAAGGTAATTTATTCGTGCGTTAAACATTCCTTAGTTTTTCGAACAATTAGGTTTTTAGGGTTATTCTTAGGGAAAAGCATGTTTTGTTTACGTGAGACTCATAAATGGCGCTTGAATCGCAATAGTGTGATAGTCAGAATCAACTTCGACACTGAATATCGAAATTAAATAAAAAATCGAAAACTTATGCACGAGTAAGTCTGAAATCTTTTATTCTCGATGGTAAGCAAACCTTATTTTTTTTCTTTCGAAAAACAAACATTTCATCAGCAGTAATTTACAAAAATGTCTAAGTTTAAACATTATTTGCATGAATAGTAGTGTATAGTGTGATCATTGCATAATAAGAAAGTTTGTTATCGATACTTCAATCTTTAATTAAATATTAGACAAGATACAGGAAGAATCTTTTCTCAACCTTGGATTGTTTATGTCTTGTTGAGTTTGTTTTTCTTTTCTTTTTTTAAATTTAAATGAAAATTCAAAAAAAAATTAAAAACTAAATAGGACAATAAAATACGAAATTATAATTTAGATGATTGATAAAGTAAAAAGTGTGAAATCAATTTTTAGTTTCGGTGAGAAAAGTTTTATAAATAGTATAGTAGATATTTAAGGTCATTATGAATCCTCCCTTCCTTATGTTTACATAAACAATGAGAAAAAGACAAATCGGTGGATCGCTACAAAGTCTAGTGACTTGTCAAAAAGGAGACAAACATAAATATTGTCTTTGTTGAATTGATGCCGCCATTTCAATAACAATAAGTTAATGCTACTTTATGTTAAACGTGTGTTATAAAGTATGATATAATGTGTTTCATTAGGTAAAGATGGATACATTTAAAACATGCAGTATTATTGATCAACTATTGACCGAATTTGTGTACCGAAACACACATACAGATTTGTCAAGCACTAAAATTATCATATCTTTTGTATGCTTTCAGACGTAAATGTATATGCTACTACATTGTACTAGCACATACAGATTTGTCAAGCACTAAAATTTTCATATCTTTTGTATGCTTTCAGACGTAAATGTATCTGCTACTACATTGTACTAGGGACGTACGGTTAATCGACAAATGTCATGAATTATCTACGTATCAGACACAACAGACCTACAAATGATGAATTTGTTATGTGCAGAAGATAATATATTGTATTTTAACTTCGTTTCTTCCCTGTTCCACCACTTAAAACAAACTAATGAATAATACGTCTGGTGCTTACGAAAAGTGTGTAATATTTCTATGATGTGTGCATTCGTCGAACATTCCTTAAAAAGTGTACCAGCACGCGCACACAGGTCTTCGTTTAAAAAAGCTATTATAAGGATACAATTTTACGATATAATTAATTCCACCTGACATATAGAAATTAAAAAGGATTTAAAATTTAAAGAATGACACAACAATGAATCAAATGTATTAAACACAAAAAAAAACAAGTCCACATATTTACATAAATTATTACGAAACACAACCAACATGATAAAGGGATTCGGACCCATATACTGAAAAGGGTGCCCCCTTGCTTCTGTAGTAACCCGCATCATATCGTCATCTTGTAATAATTTGTAATTGTGAAAATAAGATTATGTGTTCGATAACAACGAGAAAAGGATGCATGGTCGATATACGACAGATCGAAAATAACCGCTGTCACCTGAAAGTAATATGTAACACAACGGAGTAATAAATATCTATGTCGTCCATAAACCGTTTGAAGAATTGTTTTTAACTTTATCATAAAGAACATATGGTTCAATAGTTAACTGGTAATCAGCAACCCTCTATCAGAGAAATCCTGGTAAATAAAGATTAGTATACCGGTGTTCAAAAGAAACACGAACCACTGAATTGAGTATTAAACAATATATATATATATATATACATGGTTTCCATTTACAAGGATTATATTTAAATCAAATACGAACAATATAATGGGAAAATTCACAATGGAATTATCTCAAGTCATAATATTGTCGTACATCTTATGTTGGTGTTGGTTTAACTTTAACTTGGTTAAAAAAAATATGACTGAGACATTGGTATTCAAGTGATACTGGGATAACAACAAAACAAAATTATTTGATGCCCACAATATTCCATTGTTAGTAAGTACAGGGATAAAAAGTGAGTCGGTCACTTCATGTTTTGGCATCTTATATCTCGAAATGCTAATGTTTGACGGAGAGAGCTAGATTAACCTACTTATTAATTGAACCGATGTAATAGATTTAATGACAATTAATAGCCAGTTATTATGATGGTTTTCAATACATAGCCCTTTCATTGTATTCCTGCATTTAAATGACCTATGAGTAGTAACTAATTTTGGTCTTAGATCGTTGTAATTTTTTTTTCTATTTTCAATTTATCACTTAAAAAGCAGCAATCATTGTTAACAATTAGTTTGTAATTAACACGCTCATAATATCATATCTATATATACATACTTTGAAAAGTACACGTACTCATAAAGAGAATATCCAACCGAAATAAAATGAGAGGGATAAATATTTTGATGAATAATACACGTACGCTTATTTGCCTTATTAAAATCAAGACTAAAATACGGAATGTATTAAAATGTTTCGTGTATGTGACTGTGTGCATGCGATTAAGTGCCGGCTGTCGTTTGCGTGATTTTTAAGCAGTTGAAAAGAACTCATCATTAATACAAAGATTTAATGTTGTACGCAAGTGGTATACAAAAGACTCAGCAGCGACGTTCGAATCAAAAACTATGAAATAGCCAAATAAAGTACGAAGTTCATGAGCTTTGCGGTCACATAATTCCGACAGAATTTGCCAAAAAGAGCTAAGATAATCTTTTCCTGGGGGCAAAAACCCGTAGTATTTAAAAAATTCAAAATTCAACCTGATCCGTCAGTAGATTATTTTGATAATTGGTTTAAAACTGATAAAACTTTGAGAGTTGTCAGTTTGTCTTTTACTTCTGAGCTTTGAATGTCCCATTGGTGTATTCCGCTTCTTTTTTGTCGCAATATTTGAAAGACACTAATACAATTTATACTTTTCAGCATTTTAATAATATAAAAGTTGATTGAAATCCTGAAGATTCAACACTTTTTTTTTTATTAAGCGTTATAATACATATGGTCTTGGAGCTGGTTTTTCAATGGATTTGTTTGTGTTCATTTTTTATTTCGATATTTTTTTCATATCTTATAATGAAGAACACTAATTGCGTAATTAACTCGCATACAACAAATCTCGTTATTGTTACACCAGTAACCGACATTTATATCCTCTATTTCAGTTCTTATTTCGAATGTTCTTTTTCAATGAGACATATTTATAAACCAATAAGTTAAAAAACCAATACTCCTAATGTATTAATCCCTAAACCTTCTTAATTTCTTACTCTGCGATTTATAAAACCGTTTTGTTAGTCAAATGGTTGCAACGTCAGTGGTTACCAATGTAACTAATATAGAACAATTTTCCAATTATTTGTAATTATCTATCAAATTTGTACTACCCTGGTGGTCTCGAGGTAGTGTATTCGCCTCGAGTGCGAGAGATTGTGGGTGCATACTAGCCGGGACTAGTCGACACGTAGTAATAATAATGTGTTCGGGTAGAGTGCCATAGCTACCTGTGGACTGTTACCTTGTGAACTAGCACATTCAAAACCCTACTCAGCGTGTTGGTCTAGTACAAAGCAGGGTTAGTATTAATATAACATTAACATGTACTCGTCCTGAATATGCTTTTAATTTGCAAAAGGACATAAAACAGCCATTCATCATCATCTCCATGATCATCATGATCATCATCATAATCATCATAATTGTATGATTTATTTCGGTTGATGTCACATGAATTATCTGTTCATTAATTAAAGATAATTGAAACTCTTTCATTCCTGAAAAAAACTATATGTACAATAAAAAAGTACTTATTTTGATCTTTCTGTAGATAATTAAAGTTTAAATTACAGCGTACATAGATAGAAATGTTAATTTGTGTTGCTATTTACACTAGTAGTTCTAGACAATAAAATAAAATATCCAGTAACTACTCACACTAAAAACGATTTAAGAACCCACTTAAATATTTTCGTTCTTGGCCATTTACACAACAAACAAATATGACAACCAATCTTCATTAAATTTGATTGCAAAACAATATAATATTTAAATGTATTTAACCATTCAAATTAATAATTAAATGTTTAACATGAAAGAACAAACTGTTTTTCTTTAAGTTTCATGTATGAAGTAGATATAAAGCAGACATTTTGATTTATACAGTATCAGTTCAACAACAGAATTGATACGGGAGTATTCACAGTATGAATTCTGCTTCATATAAGTATCAAATTTAGTCGGTCGGTAGGGATAGACAATAAGTACTAACTGGAATACCAAGAAATAAATTCACCAAATTCACCAAATATGTTATCAGTCAAGAATCCAGCAAAAGGTGTAGTATATGTTGAAATTACAATTTTAAGATTTTAAATGGCCGAAACAAGAGATGTGTATCTATGATTCTTGTTTGCCGAAAAGATACGAGAATATGTACAATGAGGCTGACGATTTTTCATTTGAGAATAGGGAAAAAGTAGTATATATAGCGTAAAAATTAAATGGTATCGATATTACTGGAAAAAGCTGTTATGATTATGATTGGTTAATTTAACATGTCATTGACATCAGATGGACGACCTCAATCTAGAACATATGACAAACGTGATGAATTCAACTTCCCAATTGTTAACTTTTTATTCCAAGCAGTAAAATACCCTCTGCGATACCGTATGGCATGCACTTATTTCAATCAATACCATGCACAATATACGTTCCTCATAATTAAGGGTGTTGCTGCGGCAGAGTATTCAGGAAAAGCAACTAAAATCGACACAATATACGTTTTACGGTTACCATTACAAATTGAATGACAAATACTACTTGTCTGTGTTTTAACTCACTAGTGGCATGTGTCTGTGGTCTTATAATTATTAGCTTCATTGTACTAACAGTGGCGAGTTCTTGAAATTCACGTTTAGATATATATATGATGTACTGTCGATGAAGAAACGGTGCTTCAGCGGCAGGAGTATTGTCGTATATAACGATTTTCCACTATTTTTCGAGTTTTGCCTATACTCTTAAAAAAATCTATAATGGATAGGTAGAAACTATGAACTTAGACCTATCAAAGAAACCTCTTACTTGTTACTATTGTCCTTCAGCATGTGTAGTTGATCATATTATACAGTCATAGTGATATGAAAATGTTTTATGGGGGTCATGTGACTTAAATTAGAGCAATTATAAACTTCACTAAACAAGTTGTATGGTTACCGTCACGAATTGGGTAAACGATACAACTTGTATGTACAATGTATATGGCTATTAACGATCAACATGTTTTTTGAGGTCTAATATTGTAAAATGAAAAAAAGTTACCAACTTTTCTGTACATATACCGATTCTCTCGTTTTCCCCGTCGTGACGTTTTAATGGAATCGGAAGTGCTGCTGTCACCTCTCCTCATAATCGATGACTTCACGGTCTTATGTATAGTCTTTTCTTTTAAAGCTCACTATGTCTCATGCAAAATCTTACATAAATTAATCAATAGGATAAAATAAGACAAATTGTGTCCAAAAAGATTGATGGATGAATGGCTGGCAGTTAAATGTCCAATGCCTGCCAAGACGTTTTCTGCTTGAGAAAAAAATGAAACGAAAAGGTACCACTAATATTGCATTGAGCATTGTTAAGATTGATGGTTGGCCACGGATTCGGAACACATTACACAGTTTGCATCAACAATGAAACAAAAGGAATAATATGATATGTTGTATTTGATCTAGTACACACCACATACAATCAGTTTTTCATCAATAAGATACCTATAAGAATACAATGTCGATGTTATCAGATGTTGATCCAATTGCTATTTAAAAAAATCAAATATCAGATAAAGTATCAATTATGAAACTTATATATCGACATCGAACTAGGTTTTTTGAAATATTATTGACGATTGACTGATTTTTTTGTATTACTGTGTGTAATTGTAATCATTTCTTTCATCTAGTTGTTACGTGGAAAATGTGATCCACAACCTCAGAAAAAATCCAATGCATAATAATATTCTATGGATCAGTTAAAAATATTTAAAGTTTAAAAGCACAATATTCTTGACATAAACAACACTATGAGAAAACAATCACCTGTCATTGCGTAGTTGTGCTCGTTAATAACATTTTTAATACAACATATGCAACATATGTGAGCTCCCTTGCACCATACCTATCAATTTATTGGAATATTTATATCGAGAAATATTTTTGATATATATGTTTGGTGCTTATGGTTATCAACATTGTTTTCACATATCACACCTTTAACCTTTTTAGATTAGTTTTCATGAAAAATAAAGTGCTAACAAAGATATACAAATAAGTGTATAAAAGACCTATTGATACCATTATCCTGGTATCTATGATGAGGTTATTTACAACCACTTGGTTGATGACACTGCTGGTGGAGTTTTTATTCCCCGAGGGTATCACTAGCCCAGTAGTCAGCACTTGACAAGAATTATCATTGATATGGTCATAATCATAACTGTTTACAAAACTTTGAATTTTTGAATTACTAAGGCTTTTCTACCACAGGAATAGATTACCTTAGCTGTATTTGCTAAACTTTTTGAAATTTTTGGTCCTCAATGCTATTCAACTTCATACTTTATTTGGCCCTTTTAACTTTTTTTGATTCTAGCGTCACTGATGAGTCTTTTGTAAACGAAACGCGCGTCTGGCGCAAATACAAAATTTCAATCCTGGTATCTATGATGAGTTTATTGATACATTTACAGAATGACTTCTTTTCCTTGGTGTTTCTGCGCATTAGATAAGAATAATAGGCAGTGGATGATGACATTATTGTTGCACTTTCATAATTATACTTTATTAAATTTAAAACACTCTTCTAAAATTTGACTTCAACCACCATCATGTCTACAAAAAACAGTCCTGCCAGGTCTTATTGTTGGATGCTTAATTCACCATCGTACCAATTGTCAAAATATCAAAAGCATAAAAAGAAGAAAAAGAAAACACTTAAAATATAAAATGAAACATTACAGGGACCATAGATGATTGAACGTCACTGCATAGAGTTTACTCTAAGTTATTAGCTGTTTGGAAAATTTCCAAAGTTAAAAAAGATTAGTGGTACCAAAGAGTGAAATAATGTAAACATTTTGAGTTTTTACCAAAATGATAAGATACGACTTTAAATATGACAAAAAAAGATGAATACAGGCCCTTAGCAAGGAATTTTCCCAGAGGGTAATATAGATGGTTCCCATCCACTTTTATAATATGAATATAAGTACGACTTTTATAACGTCCTTTAAAAAAAGAAATTCGTACAATTACCCAATACTTAGTTGTTCAAATGATTGGTCTACTTTCTCGATTCTATTGACACTAACGATATTTTCTTCTAAATTAATGTCGGCATTATATAATATCGTGACCTTATGTTGGTATCATTTTTTCAGGAAATAACATTTTATTGCCATACTTTGTTTTTAAAAACACAATACCCTGGCATTGTGTCCTGACATTTTATGATATTTAAATATTAAATATTATTAATATTTTTCAGTCAGAATTCATCACCCTTCTGCATGATCAGATAGCATTTTATAAATGTCATATCTATTAAAATGTATAATGCGTATTTTTTATGCATCATCATCCTTTTTAAATCGTCATGACAAAGCACTGTTGAAAGTCATAAGAAAATGAACATATAAGTATTAATCCAGTTCAATTTAGAACAATTTGTTGATTTTTTTATTATAACAGCCAATGTCAAAATGTGATACATATTGAGGATGAGAACAGGTAAAGATATAGATCAAATAAGAAGGTTGTGTACAGTGGCTGAAAAAAAATGGCAGGAGTGAATTTTGTCAGAAGAAGGGAACTAAAGATTGGAATACAAATTAGCCCTGTAACGGTTAACTACAAACATTTTCCCACCTAGATAACTAACATGCAGAACAAAAGGCATTCTCCCAACATTCCAACATGACGTTTTTGCCTTTGGATATACTTCTAGACACACAATGAGAACTTCATCCAAAGCATTGGTGTATATATAACTGTCTGACAAAAAAATTCCAAGTAACGAATGAAGTAATGGATTAACAATGATAATCTTTAAAACAAAATACCATTGACAACTTAAATGATATATGTTATGACTTCTAAGGTTAAATTTTAATTGAACCCATTCAATTTGGACAGATCGCCTTTGTTCATATATATTAAGTTATCAGAATATATATTTGCATATGATGTATCAACATTGAAATTGGATACCTGTTTCTAGTGTTAAAAAGCTCAGTTCTCAATGAATTATGCATTTGATTTACTCAAAGTGTTAATTTTTTATTGTTACAAGCCTACTTTGCCATAGTGCAGAGGTTCACGTTTTTTTTATTTATTATCTCTATGCATACTAAATCTCTGTAACAGTTATATATTCTCAGATATTTAATTTACAAGCTGATGTATTACCATACTTTTCAATTAATCTGTCAAACCTGCAATTCAACAGCCAAAGGGAAATTACTCAATTCACAATACAATGATGTTGACGCTTTTGTTGCATTGGAATATAAGTTTCAATATTTAGTACTCGTTTCATAAATGCGATGAACTGAGATTGATTTACCATATTAGCATTTCAAAAGACCCGGGTGTTCTATATAATACGGACACCAGGACTGGTGCAAACATTGGAAACACTAATCATTTCGCAAATTTGACAGGAAGCTTTACTAATAACTTAACCTACTGCTTTATATAACATGATGATTGGGGAGATATATCTTAAATTGTTGAAAATACGTTTGATGGTCAGCACCATGCATTGACGTGTCAACTCATAAAAAAGAAACGTTTTCGATGTGTTAGATCTTTAGATACAAGACAAGTCGTCTCATCATTAGTATTACAGGTGGCGCTTTTCTCCTATTTTCCTATCAACGCACAATATCTCGTGTCGTTTTGTTTTTCATGCAGTTCTCTCCGATTTTTTATCTTGATCTGTATGTTAATCGTTAAAATTTGAGCATTGATATACTTATGTTGTGTGTATTTTTAAGTTTTAATATATTAATATTTATTGCATTATGTAGGTCAGATTAATAACGGCAAAAAACCATCTACACGAAGTTTGAAATTCAATAAAATTTTAAGGTTACTCCCCTTTGGATGGTAATACAAAATATTGTTCTTTTATCTTACTATATCTATTATCTCTGATACTTCCTATTATGTTATCTTTCAATATACTGTGTACAAACTGAAAACTGTGAAGGTGGATAATCGATGCTCATCAAGTAAAAGCAATTATACAGGGGTCCTTAGTATGTAACCTAGGCGTCTTTGGTATTTATGTATCAGGAAATGCTTGAAAAAACATATTTGTTTTTGTTAAAAAGGTAGATAATCGGTGTTGATAATAAAGATAGCCCTATATTATAAACTCAAAGATCAATTACAATATCTTACATGATCTTGTAATCGTTACAAACAAGTACTAATACAAATAATTGCATACAGACATATATCTTTTTTCATTCATGTTTATTTCAAACCTGAGAAAAAAATCACGTACATATGAGTATTTAATTTATAATACAGTTCATTCATTTTTTGAACAGATTGAAGTAAACGTTTAACACGACGTTTTGGAACGTTTGCTTCGCAATGCCCTTTAACCTCGCATTTGATATTAGCATGCAATAGTTTTGATTAAAAAACTACTACAAATGAGTTTAATGTAGGTAGAACGCGCGTTCTCTGTCTGCAATTTTCATAAGTTTTTAATAATAAAAAAAGGTGAAACAAACATTGTTTACCTATCTTTTCAGCTTGGAAAGTTTTAAAATAAAAAATTGTGATGGTTTTTAAGTATCATGTTATGGCTTCCTGTTTACATGTGTTTGATCTTGGTATTTTTCAAAAAACTGATTACAAATATTATCTGACTAGACATCTTTTTCAAGGCTTGGTGTCTCGTTCAGCAATTTGTGCTTATTTCCTGAACATTCGCTATGGTGTTTTTGTTGTTTTATTGGTACGTTTTTTTATTGTCATACATACTGGGTACAAACAATTGTTTACTAAACTTAATGTTCAAGGAATGGTTTGTACTTTAATCATATGTGTTAACCCATTAAACATAACGCTATGTCTAACTGATGATATATTGCTATATTATTTTCATACTTACGGATTTTTGATAATTTACACTGTATTGGTATTGGTATGTACTGTACAAAAAAATGCCAATATATCAACGTCATTTAATTTTGGATGTAATACATCTTCTGATTGGCTGAACGTTTTTTGTCTATAAGCTCATACACGTAATTGTGTCATGTGACCTTGACGTCATCAATAATTTGTCATGATTTACTCCTTAAAGATTGAATTCAGATTTAAATTATAAGGAATGACTGTAAAACTTGATTTGTCTATTCGAAATCACCTTATAAATTTTGCGCGCACTTTTTAATAACCCGCTACTCATGTTATTCAGTGTTCACTGCATTTTTCAGATTATTTTTTTATAGACAGATAAAATATTACAGTCATTCCTTAAATAATTTGATCATATAACTCTTTCACAACTTTGACTATTACTAGTCAGTTTGAGCTAGGCTTATATTCAGTTTACAAAACAAAATCATTGGTAATATTTTGACAGTTGTTGTATAAGATAAACAGAATCAAGATATAAATATTGAAGTATGTTCATTGTAGGTCAAAGGACTGCTTTTTGTAGCCAATCCCAGATAATTAAAGTCGAGGATAAAATGAAAATTGATAGATGCTTTAGTCATTAGGCTGGTATTTGCCTGTAACAGTAAGTATGGTAATGTCGAGTTCTGCAGTTTGGTGCTATAAAGAAATCTTGTTATGATTGTGGAAGTTTATGGCATATACCTTTATAGAATACCACTTATCTAGTTTGTATTCGTCCCATTTGAAGAGCAGGCCAATTGAGATGTTCATGAACAGACAAAGATGGTACTGATGATGTGTCGATGATACGACATTTACAAGTATGTGTGATATTGTGCAGCCGAACGCCTTCTTGCTTGTTTTGAGTCACTATATTGTTTCAGTATATGATGTTGTAATCGGCAGTAATTTAAAGTGCAGTTATTGTTTTTATTCAGGGTTCAAAAAGTTTATCTAAATGAGAAAAAGTTTTCCGGTCCTAGAATTATGCCTTGTGGTACCCCAGATGTAACACCATTTTATTTGGATTGTCCTCCTCCAGTCATGACTGTTAGGGGACTATTTTGTAGAAACTCACCAATCAATGCTGAGGTATATTTGTCTTCGTTCTACGATTTTGATTTGTACAATATATAACTATGGCCCGTAGAAAAGGTGAATATCCAAAATTGTCAACACGAGAAGGTTAACAATTTTTAGGGTTTTGGTTCCTTCATCGCTTTTTAAGGGCCACAATTGTTTTATTATACCGAACTAACAGTGAAAGGGCATTTTGAACCATTGAAAAAGCACGTACCTTACAAACACAAACACAAGTTAACTATTGAAAAATGAATTTGTGTCTGTGAATTTCTCGTATGTACAACAAAGGAAGAATCTTTTTGTAAAATATTGATGGCCCTGAAAAGGACCGTTTTTAAGAGATATCACCGGCACTAATTGCATGTCCAAAGCCTTGTTTCCTCGTCACTCCATTGGCTTCCCTTACAACGCGAACGTTGCCATTTTGTTTACTTATGCCTGTGACGTCATTTTCATGGGAGATAACTTATGAACCAATCAAGATACCCAAAAGGTTATTCGCCGGTGAATAATAGGGTTATTCACCGCTGGTGTAAATTTTTAGGGTTATTTGTCCTTCCTTGCAATTAAATGAAAAATATCTGAATTATTCCATGTCACGTGATAACGTTTCACCAAATAGAATTCTTTATAATATATGTAAGGTATAATAAATGTCTTTTGTAAAGAACTATATCAGATCTAATGTCGCCATCGCATGGAATATATGTGAATTGGTTAATTCAACGGTTTGAAATGAGTAGCCTTCATTAGAAAACATGACAGGGAAGATTACTTCTAGGTGAAAAGTGTACGGTTAGACAGGGTTAACAGCAAATACATTGTCAATGTTCAATATCATGTGTTCCAGAACTTTTCGATAGTAGGTTTAGAAGAGAAAAACAAATCATTTAGATGATCGCATATTTAAGTCATTGAGCAAAAGAAAAATCAAAAGCTCATGTAAAGAATAATATACAAAAATCATTTGACTGAATGTTAAAGACACCCGATTACCTATATATATATCTTAGTAATTTATAAACATAAAAATATATTTATACAACAGTTGGTACCTCCTCTAAGTGCCATGTTGATAATTAAATGATAATGGATTTCCCATTTAAAGGTGTGATTTAAAGTATCCCAAACATTCTTACATGTGAAAACTGTAACGCAATAAAGTTATATTAGAGAATTTAAATGCTATTTTTTTCTAAAAATAAGAAGATGTGGTATATTGGTCAATAAGAAAAATCTCCAGGAGAGTTCAAATGGTGCAGAAGGTTAGCTTCTATAGATCACCGTACGGCTTTCAACAATGAGAAAAAAAATCCATATCGCATTGCAAACTATGGGAGGCCGTAAAATGACAAATGTAAAACAATTCAAACGAAAAAAAAACCAATGACCTGATTTATGTACAAAACAATCAACGAAACACAAATAATATTTATAAAGTAACAAAACAAAAAACAAACAATAAACTACAAGCTCCTGACACCTAACAAACAAAATGTGGTGGCGCGCTAGCAAACATGTTTAACACTCTTCTAACCTATTCATGCTAGTGTAGTTGTATAGCAGCACTACATAAGGATATACAACAAAAATAAGGTACATAAATGAGAGTTACTGAAAGCTAGTTCAAAGCTAATAAAAACGTATTAGCAAATCATGTTTCTAAGACAGAAACATCAACATCTACTCGTTCATCTTCCAAAGGATTAATTGTTGAGACAGTCATGACCTTCTGCATTCCCAAAACATAGGTTAAAAGGTTTGGCAGACAGATTGTAGGAACGTTAATGTGCATATGTGTATAACAATAATATCTAATTGGGTTAAAAGCTATTGATAACAAATTCAAAATTTATACCGATTAAAACAATACTCACAGAATAAGTGTTTCACTGTTACATTTTAAAATATGTTTATTTTATTAATCGATAATTTAACCGGATCGTCAATAAATTAGCCGGCTCAGTTAACAATATCGCCGTAAAATTAGGACGTGCTTCACGTTGTAGAACTTTTTCTACAGGTTCAACAATGCTAACACATGTAACGAGTAATTCAAAATGTCAAAAAGTCCGCAATTGTTTTTGAACTATAAGTTTTGGAGCTTCAAAATTTTTGATGTTATTGGATCAACTCGAAAAGACGTATTATTAGTGCACATCATTAGTGAAAAAAATTAGATTTGACCTTACTTTATGACAGGCTTATGCATGTTATGATAGATTAAAATGTATAGAAAATAATGTAAAAGACAATGCTAAAAAATTAACAATTGATTTGGAATGCCAAAATCTTGGATAATGTATGTTGCTTATTGAGGATGTTCGCTCCTCTTGTTTTTGATGTTTGTGTCAGATATTCGGAATCCACTTGTTTTATCCATGTAGTGCCGTTAAAAATTTTGCCCGCTAACCCCTACTTTTCTTTTCATAATTTTATAACATATAGTTTAAAAAGCCATATTTGATAATCTTATAAAATCCTTGTTATTTTTTCATTGTTTTTGAGAGAAAAAAGGTGCCAATGTTAAATGTATGAAAAATCTAGAGAGGATAACTTCCCGCCAAATGTGACCATAGAAATGCTTATTTTTGCAAAATAAGAAGATGTTGCATCATTCCTTATAAGACATTTGTCACCAAAGAGCAAATGGCATTGACAGTTAGCATCCCTAGGACATGTTACGGCCTTCAACAATGATAGAACCATTACTGAAAAGCAAACTATACCGCGAAATGACAAGTGTAAAGCACTTAAAACAACAAAGGCAAAATGTACAGATATGAGAGTACTCGCGGTTGCTGAAAGCTAGTTCAACCCTCCCTTTTGGACAGCGGTGTAACAGCATAGCATAAAACCAACTCTAAAATTCAGACGAAAATGGCTAAACCCATCGATACACAGCAACAACAAAAAACCTACAAAGATACATAAACACAATGTACAAATCTGAGAGTACTCGCAGTTGATATAAGCTAGTTCAAAGCTAATAGCAGCTGATAAGGAAGTCATATATATTAGACTAAAATATCAATCAGTACTCATCCAACTTCAAATGAATTTGGATAAAGACGTCATTAACAGTAAGAGAAAAACACAACCTTGTGCAATACCAAAATACATGCTTAAGATAGAAAGACCGTGAATGCCCTTATTCGAATTGTAAGGAAATGCAATTTAAATGAGTTAAATTAATGTTTAATAAAATTGAGAATGGAAATGGGGAATGTGTCAAAGAGACAACAAACCGACCACAGAACAGACAACAGCAGAAGGCCACCAACAGGTCTTCAATGCAGCGAGAAATTCCCGCACCCGGAGGCGTCCTTCAGCTGGCCCCTAAACAAATATATATACTAGTTCAGTGATAATGAATGCCATACTAAACTCCAAATTGTACACAAGAAACTAAAATTAAAAATAATACAAGACTAACAAAGGCTAGAGGCTCCTGACTTGGGACAGGCGCAAAAATGCGGCGGGGTTAAACATGTTTATGAGATCTCAACCCTCCCCCTATACCTCTAGCCAATGTAGAAAAGTAAACGCATAACAATACGCACATTAAAATTCAGTTCAAGAGAAGTCCGAGTCTGATGTCAGAAGATGTAACCAAAGAAAATAAACAAAATGACAATAATACATAAATAACAACAGACTACTAGCAGTTAACTGACATGCCAGCTCCAGACTTCAATTAAACTGATTGAAAGATTATGTCTTCATCATATGAATATCAGGCACAATCCTTCCCGTTAGGGCTTTAGTATCATACCATCATAACATATATGAGAAGAACATAACCCGTGTCATGCCAACAACTGGTTTTTAAATAAATGTGTTTAGTGCCGATGCAAAGAATGTATGAATTAAATGTATAAAGATTGCCCTAATAAAAACGTAGAATAAAAATACCAAACTCAAAGGTAAATTCAAAAAGGGGAAGTCAATAAAAAATTAAACATCAAACGCGATCAATCAACGGTCACATTTAAAAAAGATAACGTCATATAATGAAACAGATAAATTTCAGGTAAACTCCATGGAATACGTTTACGCATTTAACAAATGATATGATTTTTTTTAAACTACTTAATCTTTTGGCGTGATACGGTATATCTTTGGTCTTGTTTTAGTAGGATTCATCATGAAAATTTTTACTCATTAATGTTTCGTTCATTCCATATTTATTTGCATGTTATTTTAAACTCTTAAATTTTTAAAACATTGTTCATTCAATGATTCATTGTCCTGGGTTTTAAGCCTGAATGGCAGAAAAAAATTGGATATGACCTTTAATTCAAACCAACAAACAACGTAAAAGTAAGATGATAAAGACATCTGTGATATCGAAGAAAAAATTAACGTTGTGAAAACACGTGTATCTGGTATCATATTCTTACTATGTATTGGTTCCTAAATTACACAAAAAATAAGTATTGTAAAATATTTTAAATCTGAATCAATTATATGTTACTATTCACATGTTATTATTGCTCTTACACATGTTAGATAAATCATTTAAAATATCGTGACCAATTTTATGCTAATAGAGGTATCGTGTGGTGTAAACAACTCTTTGGAATCGTGGAATTTCAGCGTTTGATGTTTTTGTGTTTTATGGACTAGTCCTCTTTGAATGTGCCTTGAAGTTTTGCATTTTTTGTTGATATTTTTGTTCAATATTTTACAATACTCTTGTACGATATCTTACACAACTTTTGTGCGATATCTTACAATATCTTTTTGCGATATCTTACAATACTTTTGTGCGATATCTTAAAATGTTTTTGTGCAATATCTTATAATACATTTGTAGTTTCAACAAATGAAAGTCAGTTTACCTTGGTTGAAAGCTATGCCGATCTATTATCTATAATTCCAAACCATTCTTAATTCTCAGAAATGCTTACAAAAATGGCCATTCTAACTCTACCGCACAAACTGTTGGCAACGAGATAACCGCTAAAACCTCTCCATGACGTTAAAACACTAAATCTCTGGGATGGGTTTTAATTAATCTTAGTCATTTGCATGATTTATTTTTCGTGGGCTTTTACTTACTTTAAATAACTGCAAGTACTCTCAAATCGTACTTTCGTGTTGATTTGACCTGTAAATACAACTTGTAATTCATTTTTGTTATTCAATGTTTACTTATTTTGTGTTATATGTCGTCCCATCGTTTTTAATATATACCACCTTTGATCAGTTTCTAGTATGACGATAAATTTTCATTTTTGTTCTCGTACTATGAGCTACAAATTTATCTATTTTGTAAAAATATTTCCAAATTCCATGTACTCCTTACAACAGGATTATTTTATTTACTAGTAACCTATATACGTTATTGTATTAAACGCCATTTTGTCCAAGGTTATAGTGGTCTTTCTGATAATGTTGTACATCTCCCCCCTTTTTTTAAATATTTCATTTGCTTTGTGTTCTAGATCAAATTTCTTTGTTCGGTGTATGTTTA
Organism: Mytilus californianus; assembly: GCF_021869535.1. Lineage (NCBI taxonomy): Eukaryota > Metazoa > Mollusca > Bivalvia > Mytilida > Mytilidae > Mytilus > Mytilus californianus. Next base: position 6,327,326 of record NW_026262615.1, read on the forward strand.
CTTGTTTTTGTTAGTATGTCTTTTGATTGAGTTTAGCCATTTAGATTGATATTTTATAGTGTGTCTTCCTATGTTGTGGTGTTACATTCAGGAAAGGGTGAAGGTTGGCGCCTGTTAAAATGTTAAAACCCGCTGCATCTAGTTGCACCTGTCCTAATTCAGAAACCTGTTATTAAGTGGATGTCAATTTTTGATGTAGTTCATAAGTGTTTCTCTTTTGTCATTTTTTATTTAGATTAAACGGTTGTTTTTCCCGTATGATTTGCTTTACACTAGACATTTTTGTGGCCCTTGATGGCTTGCGGTTTTGTGTGAGCCAAGGCTCCATTTTAAAGGCCGTACTTTGACCTATAATGGTTTACTTTTTTAAAATGGTTACTTCGATTGTGAGGTTTGTCTTATTGGCACTCGTACCACATCTTCTTATATCTATTTGGAATATAATGCTATGTTCTGTATGATACTCGTTGACAATATTTTATTACAAAAAGTAATCCTGAATGGTCTTGTGTTAAATGAGGCGCCTAATGGGGGGGGGGGGGGGGTGTCTCATCACGATTCACGAGTTGATTTTTTTGTCAATCAGGATTCACAGAAAATAAATTTCCTTGATCACGGATCACGAAAATATAAAAAAAAAATCTGTAGTAAAACAGATCACGATAGCGAAAAGCGCCGATCACGAACAACGAAAATAACCCATCAGGTCCCTCATAAATGTTGCCTCAATAAACTAATATATTCTGTATGATACCGTACCACACTAATCTATTTCAGTGAAATGTTCCTAAAATTTATGTGGAAAGATCTTTTTGTCATTAGAGTGATTCACTGTGTATTATACTGAAAATAATCCTGAATGGTCTTGTGATAAATGAAGACTCAATAGACTAATATATTCTGTATGATACCGTACCACACTTATCTATTTCAGTGAAACGTTCCTAAAATGTATGTGGAAAGATCTTGATGTCATTAGAGTGAATCACTGTATATTATACTCCTCCTCGCAACATTGCAGCATTAACATTTTCCCAAAATGATGTTTAGATAGAATTTGATGCCAAAAGTATAATCTCTTCTGTATAATACTCTTAAACACAATATTATCGACGCAGATACATTTTCTTTAACAGGTTTTCGGATAGATGTTGATGTCACAAGACTTATCTATTTTATATAATATTCAACCTCAACACAATCATGTTGCAGGGAGATTTCCTAAAATTATCATTGTAGATTTATCAATCATGATTTCAACAGAATGATTTATTCTGTATTTTACTCTTACACACAATGTATTTGCATATATATTATTCTGAAATTGCCTTTGAATAGATTTTAATCTCAGCATTTTGTTGTTTTAGTCTTTATAAATCATTGTTTAGTAAAGACACACAGTGAAAAGAATACACCAATTTTTCCTTGCTTAATTATATCACTGGGCATTAATGTGGAGAGATAGATCGTAAACTTATTGGTGTTCCAATAGAAACAATTTCGATATTGCTACATACTTAGTAAACATATCTACAAAAAAAGCCCATTCTTCTTGTCCAAAAATAATATGTAATATAGAGTAGCTGTATGTATCTGTGAGCATTCTGTTATGCTGTATATATTTTTTTTTACTTTTTAAGTTGTGTAAAATTTATTACCCGAAAAACCTCTTCAAGTTAATATCGGTTCATGCGATCGTCATTGCGTTACTTTGAAATAATTATAACTTTAAACAAGTACATAGTCAAAACCTTGTAAATGCACAAATTGTATTTATCCCATGATTGAGTCATAATGCAAATTGCAAAAAATGAGGTTTTATGATATTGTTTTCTTCTGTAGATATGTAAATTTAAGATATAATACCACCAAATCATAAAACGTTACATTCAGTTTAACACGAAAATGGGTCGAAAACATTTTCCTTTGAATTTAACTTTTTAGAAGTTTTCGTTGCAGAAAAATTGTAAGAGTCATAAACATATAGCTTGACAAAAGGTAATTGGTTTTTTTTGGTGTTTCTGTAAAATGTTTTTGAATCTTAAGGTTACATGGTTACCAATGCTTTTACACAAAAAAAGGGATTGAACGTTTGATAATTTAACTTCCAGTGATGATTATTATCTTATATGCAATAAAATGATATGTGAAATTTTGTCTGTAGTACTGGACAGGATACAATTTAAAAAGTATGTCTTTTTTTTTAAACAAAGATAAATTCTGCACAATTTTTTGAAAAGTGCCAGTCTAACAAAGATTAATAGGGGAAAATCAATTGTGGTATTACTACTTAAATCAAATAGTTTTGCGAACAAAAATGCTCTTCTTCTTGGTTATATCTTCCAACAGTCTTGATGAGAGCGCTACCAATCATTCTATATTTTACCACTGGATGGCCCTTATACGAAATATTTTATCACGATTAAGAGCGAAGGATAAGATATCATCATAAAGGGACAATCCGTGGTAAAATCAATATAAAGCCAAGCCCTTATGAATTATTTCTATTCTAATAGGACAAAGAGAACAATTCTTTGGTTTCGAAACGCTTCAGGTGAGGGTAAATGTTTGCTGTTCCCGAAATTGAACATACTATCAATATTGACGTAAATTACAAAGAAAACTGAAAATGTGACATGCTTACATTTTTGACAATAACATACTAAGCCTGGTTTGTACAAAGTGATTGATTATCTTAATCATATTTCGGAAAATGGATTTTCGTCGTAAAATATGCTGATCCTCAACGTTATGGATTAGTTTGGCTGTTCCAATCCTACTCCCACGTTGTATGCTTTTTATGAATTAATTACTCGGTGTCAGACGTTTCACATGACGTCATTGAACGATGACATAAGGATATAAGCATTCTACTGAAAAAACACGCAAACTGAAATTCGCCAAAACATGAAAACATCAACAAACAATGATTAGAATTTGTTGAAAGTAAAAAAAGTAGAATAACAAAAATACCATAATCCAAGGAAATACAGGTATTTTTTGATGTAGGAAACGGTGAATTTAACCTGGTATTATATCAAGTTAAACCTCTCACTTGTCAGACAGTCGTATAAAATTCCATTATATTGACCACCATGTGATGTGTGAACAAAACAAACAGACATAATAGATAAAAGTGTCAAATATTGGGGTACATCAGTCAACATTGTGTTACAATCATAATCACTATAAAACAAGCACATATGTCAACAAAGATATACAAAAAGACCCATTAACAAAGCACATTAGCAAAATCGAAAGACAAGAATACAAAAATTTACAATATAATCTTAATCACTACTCACTATAGAAAGAAACAAATATGTAAAAACAAGGGAAAAAAAAGACACATAGACAAAGCACACAAGCAAAAACGAAAGATAGGAATACAAAATTTTTATGCCATAGCACAATTACGGGATGTATAAGTTCCGATGGATATTAACTAAACAAGACTAAACAGTAAAAGTTATAATTAACAAAGAAAAATAAACACGTAACTAAGATGATAAACAACGTCAGTACCTAGAATATATACCTCAAGACCATCGTGTATCATTTGTAAAGCTGATGCAGAATTTATCAACAAGGTCTTTGTATCTTCCGATGAACTTATTTAGAGTAAGGGCGAGACGTTCTTTGACATAACCCTGGTTTAACAACTTTCTGCTCAGAAACACTTGTGACGTTTTACAAAGTCTGAGTAGCAGCTGCAAGCTCTTGAATACCGAATGAGTTGGGAAATGTATATCTCATATGCAGGTGAAGTTGGTATATTGCTACTAGGGTGGGGGAAATTGATAATTTCAAAATTAGAATCGTCTAGTTTGTCATAGATTATGGTACAATATATCTAAATGTTAAATTAAATGATCTGGCTTCTTTGATCTTCTTGTTTTTGACCAGGGTCCAAAGGAATTCCGACTCATTTGAAAATAAGAAGAGGTCACCAAGGAGATGCACACAGTCCGTTCCCATTGGAATGCCTATAATTTGTTCAAATAATCTACCTCTAAATCCTAAACCGCCAAAGCCTGTGGTTGAAATCATTGAAAAATGTAGTGTCCTTGTTGATCAGATTTTCCACCAGGAATCCTGCCAATATGGACCATTATCTTAACAAATATCTTCGAACAGCAAATCTATTATACAGTTATTGTTTTTATTTTGATAATTGTGGATTAGAAAGTTAACTTTGATAACATTTTTCAACAATTTGCGTGCATTCTTTATTTATATGCGTGTTTTACGTGATCTAAATTTTTGTAATAAATCAAATAGGCCAAACATGATTTTGTATAACTATATATAACTAGCTACATATCCAGTTTTTGAGGAAAATTAAACAAACATATGTTAATTTGGTCATGGCGTTTTTTCTCGGTTTTTCGTGTGATTGAAAAAATGATTGTATATATCTTTTAACTCAACTAAACAAAACGTCAATAATTCAGTCTTTGGAGAAATTATTAAAATACTAAAGCTGATATATTAAAAACGTAGGATATGATTTTTTACACTTTAGACTGGAAGTACCAACAACATGCCATTACTTACCAGTAAAAGCCGGAAATGAGTAGTATAGGTATGGGATTGTACTGGTTTTTACGCGATCATTATGAATTAGTCTGATTTTTACTCATACTACTCGACTGTAGCCAGAACAATACTTCAGAGTCTAAACTTTTACCTGACCTTTTCCAGACCATTTCTAGACCATTGCATAGAGTCTGGACCATACTAAACTAAAATCCTTACAATAATCGACAAAACACGAAAGTGATGTAACGGATTATGACAAACAGTTGTATGGTTTGATATTGTTTTCAAATTCATTCTTCTTTATACACCTACATAATACTAGCATATGTAAATAAAATGCTTATTCTTACATCCATTATGTCCATGTTAGGACAAAAGTAATTCAAAGAGCCAATCATATGCTAGTAAATATGCAGAAACACCACGAAACAAAATCAATGAAGAAAAACAAAACAGAAGCGCAAACAAGAAAATCAGCATCGAGCAACTTGTGGTCTAAAAAGTCAAAATTTGAGATGTCGCAACTTGCCAAATTTGAATCAATCTTAAGTCCTTTCGATAGTTTTGAGGACACACTCGCTAGTTTTTTTTTTTATATCGTTATGGAATATCCGTGCCTACGATTGAAATATCACAGAATGAAACTTATCACCGAAATAATACAAATCATTAGCAGCATGGAGGGTACTTCTTATGATTCAGGATCTGCTCACCCTTCCGAAGCACTCAATATTACCCCAGTTTACGATGCGATTCGTATTGCTCAATCTTTAGTGTTCACTCAAGTGTTTGTCGACTTGTTTTGTTGTCGTCTTTCATTGTTTTTTGCCAATTAGTATATTTATTCTGTTCCATTTTTAGGTGCGTATTTAAGCATTCATTGTTCAGACAAAAACAATATTTTCTTTAACTGATGAAAAAAATAGATGATGGTTCTTCAATTAGAAATTTAAAAAATGTATATTTATACATGTATGTGTGTATAAATAAACATTTCAGTCCCTCTTTTCGATCAGTTTAGAGAAATCTATCGTATATAATTTTTTTTATCTACCTAGTGAGTAATTCTTATTTAAATTGGTCATCTTAACTAGTGACTAAATATAAAACGATACAACTATACAATCTAGTTAAATTAAGATGAGAAGTTTGTTTATACATATTACTTCTATTCTATGGAAACTGTCATTGGATTCCTCAGCTTTCATTACCAAAAATGGTATAACATGATTTATGACATATGGAGTAGCTTTCGAGTCATTAGTCTTTGTCCAACAATCTTGTTTGGCTTTTTTGTCTGTTAACTTTTTTTAAATGCATTTGTCTATTTTCCATTATTCAAATTCAAATCATGTTGTCAGTGTCGTGTCAGTGTTGACGATGTATCCGACTGTTGTATTTCGTTTTCCTTAATACTCTGTCTTGAACTTTTATAAATTTATGCATATATAAGGTTTGATGAATAATTTTCTGCGTCAGTAATAGAAATTATAATAACAATTTGTTTTTGTTAATTTCAAACAAACATGTTGTTTTTCTGAGGAATACACATTTTATACTGCTACATACAACATACAATTCAAACGTACACTTTGTATTCCTTACATCTATTGCAACAAATGTTATTGAAATACAAGTGAATATGGACAACTCAAACCAAACGATTTACACAACTAACATAAAAACATCAATTGCTATTAGAAATTTATCAAAACAGTATTTTGGTGAACATTGAAAACGACGTATTATGCTTATTTCAATCTTTTATGTCGATGTGCGTCATCCATGATATAAAAATTCCATATATCCAAAAAAAAGTTTTGTTTTTGTTATTCTAATTATCAATAACGTTGAGGGCGTCTAATGATTAAACCTTTGGAAGCGTGACGTAATTATTTGGCAACGTTTTATAATATAGGTCATCGGATACGGTGGTTAATAGCAGTCGCGAATCAGAAAAATATATAACGCCGATATTAAGCAAGCAATGATAATGGTAAACATGTGACAATAAACCATCTATCCAGACACACAGCCTGAGAAGCAAAGAAATTGATTGGAAACTTCAACTTACAGATATCCAAGCATTCTCTTGACAGGGCATCAAAATGGAACTAGATAGTGTATAAAAGTGATAACATAAAAGTGTATTTAAACGCTGATAAATGGTTTGAAAAATAAAATGTATTGTCGATTGACTAGAATTGACGTATCATCAAGGTTTCCTTAACATACATCCAGTTACATATATCTAATACTACAAAATTGACATTAGTAAATTTTAACATACATTGTTTGAACCAAAAGTTAAACCATCTCCAAACAATAAGGTCGTTTTTTTCTCATTCATTACTATTTTTCATTTTTTCACACTCTATTATTTACGTTTTGAAAGAAGGCAAAATTTCTTGCCAACTAGTTTTCAATTCACTCAAACATGTTTAAGATATACATTGGTTTGTCGTTCCACTCTAGCTATGAACCACCTTGCAGTGAGTATTATCAATTCATATGCCATAGTAAACTTCAAATTAAGAATGTTACCAAAAGTAAAGCTTTGGTTCATATCTTTAAATTGGTCTTGATACTGTCACAGATGGACGATTTCGTTACACACGTGATGATTTTAGCTTCTATTTAGCAACTTTTGATTTAGTCACAGTAACAAGCTCAATGACACACTGCCCCATCGTACGGCGTACATATATCTCTATTAATACGTTATGCTCAAAATCTTTAATTTTATGAACTTTAAACAGTACTATTAAACTATAAATAAATAAATATATAATTTTTATAAAGGAATTTAAACATTGTTATAGGATATTACGATATTGTTTTCTTTTTCTTGTTACAGCAGGAAAATACGTATGTTGACCCCATACTTTCTGTTGATTTTTAAAAATCATTTTATAAGTAGAGGTGAAATATACTTATGTAAGCAGTCTTTATCATATTTGTAACTTTAAACATTATATCGTCTACTGATTCACTGTTTAATCCATACAGAATGCGTAAAATTCTACCCAACTAGTACCTTGAATTCAAGCTGCCTGACTTGTAAATTTTTTTTTTCTTCAAATTTTTTAACGTATATGCAATACATTTTGACTAGAAGGAAAACATCATTTTCGTTTAAACTCCAATACCACTTTGACAATTTTTAAACTATGTTTGATGTTTTATATAAATGTACGTCATACATTTTTTTTTTCTTTTTTCATTGTGTGTAACATTGAGGGTATGTATTCAAATGTAAATAATGAAATTTGACGTCTTTGCCTTAGCACAGTTTTAAAATATAGGCCACGAGAGACGAATGTCAATAGCAGTTACGCATAAAAAAAAACCAATGACGATATTGAGCAAATAGTAATAACGAATACTAATATAAAATTGACAAATTCAGTAGGAAAGATTGGGCTTTGATGAGTGTTCATGGAATTGCTTCGAAATAGAACTAAAAAAATGTAAAATATAAACGCTCATGAAAGGAATGCAAATACTTATAATAAAGAATTAGATTTATTTCTCAATACTAATATATGTTCCTGGTATCCGCATTTTGTTGTTTGGAAAGAAAATAAATGATTTGAATCAACTTTAACATGGTAATGTGTCTAGTGAGAATACTTGTAGACATTGTATTTCTTATGATTTGTTTAGCTATGTCATGTATGTTCTGTCATTCAAAAATCGTCTTTGCAGTAGGTGATTGCATCATGTCTATCACAGCGAACTGGAAATTACGGATATGTCCGAATTTAGAAGGTTTGCTTTTTGATCATTTTTCTGATATTGACAAAGATGGCATATATAAAGCTAGATTCGATGACACGCGTTATGATCTTAGCCTTATCATTGTCAACTGTTTTATCTCTCAGCCCAATCACATGGCCTTTATCTTGTTTATGTATGTAGAATAATACCTTTCGCTCTTTTATTTTCACATAATACGGACTTCTTCAACAGGGTCGTAGTTCTTACACAAAAAGTGTTCAAGTATGATTATTATGTAGAACGACTGAAATTGACATGCATACGAATTGTTTGACAAATACGTTGTGCTGTGTTGAGGGCTCATGTCTGTCGCAAAATATTATTTCCTTCATAGATTTGATGATGCAGGATATTCACTGATCTGCAAATTTACCGATTATGTCTTTTTTTATTGTGACAATTTAATTGAGTGTGAATCTGCATAACGGGTGATCCTTGCGTAATAGGTCTTACAATGTCAATGCATCCGGTCTCCCTCCGTTTAGATTTGATATAATTTTCATTATTTGTATATTCTTCATGGATCTACGAGGTTTAACCATCGATTAACGAGACAGTAAATCATAAAGAAATCTCTTTTTTGTGTTGATACCACCCCACTCTTACTTAAAATAGAATGTCACGGCCTCTCTTGCTCTTGTCTACTTTAATATGTTTCTCTCTTAGAAAAAAAAAGCTGCTTTTCCTGAGAATACTGTGTGATATAATTTATTTCCATAGAATTTATGAAATTTGATGTATGAAAAATAATTTAACCCTCTTTTTAAGCATCAAACTCTTCAAGGCGTTCCGGATATATCGCTCACATGATACGCTTCTACTTGCTAAAAGCCTGAATAAATTCTTGTTTAGTTATGTGCATAATGAGGCGGTGTTCCGGCTTACTAGATGTATTACCTTGATATCATCAGCTTTGAAGTTGTGCACGTATTGGATTTCATGATTCGCTATTAATAACGTAGGTACATTAATATCCTTATCCCAATGATATCAAATATTGGGTTAAAGTAAAATTGATGAAGTTGTTGATTTTAAATTTCTTATTTAGCAAATCCAAATACCATGGCAAAAAGTTCTAAAAAAGCATATAAATGAGGTTATGAACTTGAAATGAAGGATACTACTGATACTAGAAGGACTGCTTCATACCTTGATCTTTTCCTCAATATTGACACAGAAGGACGACTTCACACGAAAATCTATGATAAACGGGACGATTTCAACTTCCAAATTATCAATTTCCCATTTCTCAGCAGTAACATACCTACTGCCCCTTCGTATGGTGTTTACATATCTCACTTGATACGTTATTCTCGTGCTTGTTCACACTATACGGACTTTATATACAGAAATGTGCTCCTTACGCAGAAACTGCTCCAACAAAGTTATGAGGAGGACAGATTAAAAAATGACACTCTGTAAATTTTACGGACACCATCACGAATTGGTTGATCCATACGATGTGTCTTTATCCAAACTAACTAAGGACATTTTTACCACGTGTTAGATTGTGGTTTGTCATTACGTCGTCTGATCTTTTAATTACCGAACGTGACTTATTCCCGATTGTGACTGTTTTGCTAAGTGTGAAACCGCATTGCTATAGGACGTGTCACGGTACTTTTCTATTCCAAATTCATGTATTTAATTTTGATGTTATATTTGTTATTCTCGTCGGATTTTGTCAAATGTCTTAACGTCTTTTCTGTTATATTCGTGTGTTATGTTAAAGATAATTAATCACCCCCTTCATTTATTAGATTTTAGTTTGGTTCAACGAAATTTATACGATATATTTGGTTTACAGTTCGACATATCTAGTAAATACAATTAATTGTCTAATTACTACCACAATTTGATATTAATAAGTAATGTAATTTTCATTGTTATTAATACATGTAATGTCAGTATTACAAATCTAATCTTGAATCAATCGTAATCCTATCTTATGTGTCAAATGTGACGTCACTTTGTGCGCTGAGGCTTTGGCTAACTCGGCTGTGTATTTTTATGTCTTGGATTAAGTTGTTTTATGTAATGTATCCGTTTTTATTCTGTATTTAGTCCCCACTTCGATTTAATCATGTATATCTATTATATAGTCATTTTATAAAATTTACTGTTTGCAAAATTATAAATTATTCTAATTAATAAGGATTTTCTTGTCCCAGGCAGAAAACCCTGGCCGTGTTGGGCGCAACTTTTTGGAAGTTTTGGTCCTCGGTGCTCTTCAGCTTTGTACTTGTTTTGGCTTTCAAACGTTTTTCATCTGAGCGTCACTGGTTAGTCTTGTGTGGACGAGACGCACGTCTGGCGTATTGGATTTTAAACCTGGTGCCTTTTGTTAGCTATTATTCGTGTGTTTCTTTGTCCTATATGTTCTCCCATTTATTTGTATTGTAATCCTGTCATGTAATGTTGTCATTTTAATGTTATATTTAACATTGCCATACAAGCGGGAGGTTTGGCATGCCACAAAACCAGGTTCAATCCACCATTTTTTTCTTAGAATGTCCTGTACCAAGTCAGGAAAATGGCCTTTGTTATATTATAGTTCGTTTCTGTGTGTGTTACATTTTAATGTTGTGTTTTTGTTGTGTCGTTGTTCTCCTCTTATATTTGATGCGTTTCCCTCAGTTTTAGTTTGTAACCCGGATTTGTTTTTATCTCTATCGATTTATGAGTTATACTACTGTTGCCTTTATTTATGCCTCGACAATGCTGTAAACTAAACAAAGTTATTTAATGAAAGTTAATACATGAAAAATACCCAAAATACCAATCAATGAAATTACAGGATACTTATGTAAGTTGTTGTTACGAAAGATGATGTATGTTATTGGGGAAATAAAGTTCAACAAATCGTGACACTTAAGGATGTTTGCTCCTCTTGTTTTTGAATTTTTGCCAGATTTTCGGAATCCTCTGGTTTTATCCATGTACAGCCATTAACAAATTTTGCCCACTAACCCCTACTTTTCTTTTTATAATTTTATTAAATATAGTTTTAAAAGCCATATTTGAAAATCTTATAAAATCCTTGTTATTTTTTCATAGTTTTTGAAACAAAAAAGCGGCCAATGTTAAAAGTATGAAAAATCTAGAGAGAATCATTTCCAGCCAAATTTTCAATGGCTTATATCTCGAAAACAAGCACACGGACCTTTCATTTTTTTCAGCTTTTTTAGTTTCTTTATTTATATACTATCATTTTAGAACAGTCTTTTAAAAAGCTTGTTATTTTGAAACAGAGTATCAAACATCCTTAATTTAATATTAATGGTTTTTTACAAGTCATCAGTGTAGGTATTGTAGCTTTGATGTGTCATCATAATATAGTTATGAAATATAGTGATCTTGAGAGAAACTGAAATAAAGAAATAAGATTCAGGTGACAGTAATTATTGATGTTAAAATTTCGTATTTCGTGTAAAAATACACAAATCAAGGTATCAGACAAAACCATCGGGACGCGCATGATACTAACAAAAGCGCGTTATAATGTATATAAATGTTTTCTGTTATGTATGCAACATCCGCCATCCAACAAAAAGAGAACCAATCGATATCAAATTGACAGTTCAAACTTTCACATTGAAGTGATAATTTGGTACATAATGATTGAATTTTTAATCTTTATGAAAACAAATATAAAAAAAAAGTAAAACCATGTCAATAAACTAGCTATCAACCTAGTAAAATGCAGGATTTTTATATAAGGCGTATGTGGTTGTTTTTAGAGTTCATTCACAGGCAAGTCAAAAAATTAAAAAAAAAAATATATAGGTCCGTGTGCTTATTTTTCCGTACTGCAGCCCTATATTGTTCATAATAATGGCTAATTGATAACAATCTGCCTTTTCCAGAAATCAGTATATGTGCATTTAAAGAAACAAAAAGCAATCATTCAAATAAGTATGAACATTATTTGTTAAATTAATGCTGAAAAACATGTCATTGTTTCATTTTACACAAACATATATATATTTGTAAACAAGTTATTTGTCAAAGTTATTTACCTACTTGATTTCACAAAAAAACAAGAGAGTACGGTAAAACATATGACATCCAACAAAACTCTTTAACTCATCGTTTTAAGATAACAAGAAATTTACAATAGTTTCTGAAATTTTTCATTAGGTCTTATTGTTGAAATTTATAAAGAAAAAAGTATAGGTTCGTGGGCAAAACTTTGAATTAGAGCCAAAAAATTACAAAAAGTACGGGAAATGAATAATATTCAACTGAATTCTTTTTAATGCACATTTTAAAACAACAATAAATTAATAATTATTTCAGAAATTGTGTATTACATCATATTCTTGAAATTTATAAAGAAAAAAAGTATAGGTCTGTGTGCATAATTTTGAATTTGAGCTAAAAATTTACAAAAAGGACGGTACATTGTGTATCATTCAACTAAATTCTTTTAAAGGCACCTTTTCTACTAACAAGAAATGATCATATATTACAGAAATTGTGTATTAACTCTTATTCTTAAAATCTACGGAGAAAAAAGAAAGATTGGTATGAACAAATTTTTAATGATGCCTATAAAAACCTAAAATTTTAAATAAAAAAGTACGGGAAAATCTTTAAATTTTGAATTTTTTCCTCTTCATTGTTAATAAAAATAATCAAAGATCACTTTTGTGAGTAGTAATTTAAAACTTATCTTAAATAATAAATAATTAACATGAACAAAACTTCTATTGAGTATATTGCTTCATTTCAATACAATAATTGTACTATGATGGTGGTCACAGAGATTTTTTGATTTGATGCCATATTTACAAGTACATAAGTTATGAGTAGTTTACTTAGCAGAACATTTCAGTATGAGTTATAAGTCTAGTAATTAAATAAACCATTCATGCTGCAGTAAGAGTATAACATTGTTCTTCAATGACCATTCCTTGTCAGAAATGCAAATCATCAGGGTTTGTTCAAAAATAAAGATTTAACATATATTAAGTAAGATAACTCTTTGTCAAAGAAAGAGGGACGAAAGATACTAGAGGGACAGTCAAACTCATAGATCGAAAACAAACTGACAACGGCATGGCCCAAAATAAAAAGACAAACAGACAAATAATAGTACAGATGACACAACATAGAAAACTAAAGACCAAGCAACAAGTGTGATGTATTTATGAACAAGCAATAACAATTATTTGTAACTTATACGCATAATTAAGTCCTAGCATAGGTAACAGTATAAATGAAATCTGAACCTGATTTAATAATACATGTATGCACACATCCTTTATTTGACACTAGTATAAACACCCTAGGGTGAATAAAGTTTCTAACATGCAACAGACTAACCCAACGGTATAAGGAGTTGAACAAAACCATGAAAGTTCATAAAGCAGAGTTCAACAATTAGTTTTTTTGCAAGTTATTGAACAAAATCAATTGTAGATTTACAAATCCCCTGGCAAAATAAACAAAACGCACTAATTAAGTGCCAGTCTTTGTAAGAATCAGGCAATTTAGAAAAATTTCAAAAAATGGCCGAAAAAAACCCACCGACCAATCTACCCTATTTTGAAGTTACCCTCATCCTGAGTTAGAAATGGTAGGTCTTTTGTTTCTGCTGTTCTGGTAATTCAAGAAATCTCTAGATAACTTTTGGTTAGAATGATAGAAAATTACAGAGTTATCTCCCTTTAATTGTTAATTTCTAGTGCATTTAAACCAAATTATATCTTGAGTTACCAGAGCAGGATGAGGAAATAAATGTTATATTCGTGCACCATGATACAATTTGAACATAAATTAATATCAACTTGAGTGGGGTTTTTTTTGTCATCTTTTCACCACTGCCTGATTCTTAGGCAGATTGTCACTTAAATGTTGCAATGCCAATCATACCCCAACTTATGATTTAAAATATGGACAAATAGGAAGCAGGTGTCCGACAGATTTGAAAAATGCAAACACATTATAACTCATCATTGGCGAGTTGCTGAACAAGTACGAAGTCAGGTTATTCATTAGTACTTGAAAAAGTAAGACGCAAAGTTTCACGTTCATTCAAGATATTTTAAAATTCAGAAGGTAGATAACCAACAAATCTGAAAAATGCATTAGAACTCATCACTGTAAGCTGCTGAACAAATATAGTCATTCCATTAAACGGTTTCTCAGAAAGCAAGACAGAAATTATTATTGGACTATCGGACGGACAAGGTAAATGCAAAAAAGCCCACACTGTTATGGTTGGCGTATTAAACAAATTTTTACATTGAAAAATTGTATCATAATTTCCTGTCAATATGCACGTTTACATTGTATGTCCTTATTATCTACAAAGTTGCATGAAGTTCTGTTGTGTGGTGTTAGAGGAGTTGCGATGACAAACTGTTGCAGTAGTAAATTTAGGCCAATAAGTGCAAAGGGGCATAACTCCTAGAAAAAATAATTGAATCATAATTTTCTGTCAATATGCACATCTACATTGTATGTCCTTATTATCTATAAAGATTCATGAAATTCTGTAGTGTGGTTTGAGAGGTCAGTTGCAATGACAAGAACAGGACTGACGGACTGACAGATGGACAGACAGACAAACAGACTGACTGGTCAAAAACGTTATACATTATGCAACAATTGCGTGCGGTATAAGAGCAATTAGCCAGGCACCATAGGTTTCCCATTTTTTTTATGTTGATCATTCCTATTTATATCAGGAACTTGCAATTTTGTGAAGAATTCATTACATTCTAAAATTTGATAATGTGCATACTGTTATATTACATACATAAATATTAATCAATCTGCAAAATTGTAAGATTTCAATGTTGTAAAAACTCTGAAACTGTGTTTATTATCTTCTGAGAATTTGTAACACGTACACCTGACCCACAGCTCTCTGTGAAAATATCTCTTATCCCTTTTGCACCATTCCTTGAAAAGGCTAACTTCAAAGACTGCAAGGAAAGTCCACTCTTGGCAATAATTTGTGCCATACTTATACCATGCAATCATAATTACATATATTGTGGCCTATAATAAAATTATTATGTGATTTATCAAGAAAAGAAATGAATTCGTTCAAACATTTTTTGATACCAACAGCTGACATAACATTTCCTTTGAATAAGAGCTGACCATTCTCAAACGTAATTCCTCTGATTTTAGCGGCCTTCGGTGTTACTTGGCATGATGGTAATACAAATGCAGTATACATACTTCATCCCTTTTGGCAGATAATTGTAGTATGTGCAATGTTCTACCTGCAAAGATTTTTTTTATCATAAACATAGAAAAATATGAGTTGCATAATAATAATAATTGTATTAAAGCCATATATGAATGACATGTGATTATATATCAAAACTAGTATAAGTTACTTAGAACAATTTTGAGATATTGTTGACTGTTATAGCAGACCTTATTATTTTTTTTTATCTTTAACAAATTGTTGAAATGCAGCAAGTTTGTTAATGGGTGCTATCAACAAACATACGTTCGAATAGAGTCGACACTACAGAACACTTGACCTTTGAAATTGACTGCTGACCTTGATAAAAAACCTAGGGCATTCTATAATAATCTGTCTTCATAATGATTAGGGATGTATTCTTTCGATACATATAGAATAATACATAGCAATTAAAATCCGAATCGCATGCTGTATCACCATGAGGAACCAATATCAATCTGGAGGGCCGAAGGTCCCGGGGGTTTATATGGGGAAAGTGGTGATACAGCATGCGATACAGATTTTGACATGTATTGATCTTTTTATCATATATTGACATGTATTGATCTGTTTATCATATATTTTGATAGAATCAGATTCATGTTTTATAACAGATCCGTTTCAGACATTCCAGGATTAGGGTGTATATTCCCTTTCAATTCGGATCAAGGAATATAGCCCTAAGCTGAAAATGCAACATTATATTCCCCGTCTTAGACCGAAACAACATTAAATGTTTTACTGCAAGATCAACATATAATACTTACTAAGCCCAGTGGCGTCTATGTCAAAATATATTCTAGACAAATTTGGAGGCATGGACTCATTGGTCACCGTTTGAACTGGTGCAGGTATTTCTGTTATATCCGGTTCAGGTCCTAATGCTGTGCCCTCTTCATAACACACAACTTGAAGTATTTTGGTGCTGTGAACGAGATAAACAGATGTATAAAAGTATATAATCTTTAGTCATGATAGTAGGATGATAATAGATTGATCATTCAAATTTTAAATCTACAGCAAATATTTGCAGAACCCATATTATTACAAATATATTTCTAAATAAATGGAGAATGTGTCTATGGGCCACAGATCCCACAGCTGTAAATATGCATGCGTTAATGTACTAATTATTGGCATTTTATTTCTTTTAAAAGTTAAGGAAATATATTTCTACGTTTGGTTGAGGCAAACTAAAGTTAGTTTTCTCGTTTAAATTGTTTTACATTTGTCTTTTCGGGGCCTTTTATAGCTGACTATGCGGTATAAGCTTTGCTCATTATTAAAGCCCATACGATGACCTATAGTTGTTAAATTCGGTGTCATTTGGTCTCTTGTGAAGAGTTGTCTCATTGGCAATCATACCACATCCTCATTTTTATAATAAGAGAATGGGAACGAAATATTTATCAAATTTTCTATTTATAACTAAGCATAGCTCAAGAAAGGTAAAAGAGTTACCAACCAATTTCTTACTTGATCTGTGTTTTGTGGTAATAAGCATTGTGTATAAGTCTTAACATTTGGATGAGGCAAACAAAAGTTGGAGAACGGAAACTTATTTTTATGATGTAAGACTTATCATTGAATCAATTATGGCACAGACACAGAAGACGTTTTAATTTGCTTCAGTAACTTAAACAAGCAAAAAACAGAAACAAAAAAAAAACAGTATCTTTGGCAATTCATTAAAAACAAAATTGTATCAGTAAAAATTCACATTCTTCATTTTATTTTATTTTTTTTTCTCATGCAATTTACACCTAGAACAGCATTAAGTTTACTCATTTCTTGCATTGCATTTAGGATGGAGATACTGTTTAAAGTTAGCAATGCTGAAGTTAATTTTGGTTTACTTTAGCAAATATTTGTTAATTTAGCTCCACCACTGCATCCCTGGTTAACTCAATTTGTAACAATAAAACCAGTTTTTGACAATGAAATAGATTTTAATTAAATGCTCAGGAAGTCTACTACGTGAAATTAAATTTTTCTAAATATCAAAAAACTCATAGCAATAAGTTTGTTCATTTTTGCGGTTTGTTTGATTTGGCATCATATCTGTCAAGTTTAATGAGAGATTCTGACTCATGCATTTTTAATGAATTATAAAATTAAATATTATACCGCTTTGACTTAAACTGGATTCTATGTAGTTTTGCTTTCTTTGTCACTGCTATTGCCTTTCTTTTCTTTGCCCGTAAGTCCCGTAATGTGATTAGTTTTTTTGTGTTGACCCCGGGTGATAGGCCTGCAGATACATTAGCCTGGAAAATGAAATATTATATAAAAGAATATATGTTCATTTTAATCTTGTGTCATATAATTTCGTCAGTATTGCAATGCATATATGTATTTGTGTAAATTTATTAATTTTCATTGAAGTTTATTGCCCAACATTTCAAACGTTAATTTGTGTTGCTATTTACACTAGTAGTTCTAGACAATAAAATAATATATCCAGTAACTACTCACACTAAAAACGATTTAATAACCCACTTAAATATTTTCGTTCTTGACCATTTACACAACAAACAAATATGACAACCAATCGTCATTAAATTTGATTGCAAAACAATATAATATTTAAATGTATCTAACCATTCAAATTAATAATTAAATGTTTAACATGAAAGAACAAACTGTTTTTCTTTAAGTTTCATGTATGAAGCAGATATAAAGCAGACATTTTGATTTATACAGTGTCAGTTCAACAACAGAATTGAGACTAGAGTATTCACAGTATGAATTCTGCTTCATATAAGTATCAAATCTAATCGGTCGGTAGGGGTAGACAATAAGTACTAACTAGAATACCAAGAAATAAATTCACCAAATTCACCAAATATTTTATCAATCAAGAATCAAGCAAAAGGTGTAGTATATGTTGAAATTACAATTTTAAGATTTTAAATGGCCGAAACAAGAGATGTGTATCTATAATTATTGTTTGCAGAAAAGATACGAGAATATGTACAATGAGGCTGACGATTTTTCATTTGAGAATAGGAAAAAGTAGTATATATAGCGTAAAAACTAAATGGTTTCGATATTTCTGGAAAAAGCTGTTTTGATTATGATTGATTAATTTAACATCTCATTGACACCAGATGGACGACCTCAATCTAGAATATATGACAAACATGATGAATTCAACTTCCCAATTGTTAAATTTTCATTCCAAGCAGTAAAATACCCTCTGCCATACCGTATGGCATGCACTTATTTCAATCAATACCATGCACAATATACGTTCTTCATAATTAAGGGTTGTGCTGCGGCAGAGTATTCAGGAAAAGCGACTAAAATCGATACAATATACGTTATACGGTTACCATTACAAATTGAATGACCAATACTACTTGTCTGTGTTTTAACTCACTAGTGACATGTGTCTGTGGTCTTATAACTATATATAATAGAAAATGAAAACAACATTTTATACATTTCATGAGTCCGAAGCGCGCTTCGGGATTTTCTTCATCGGGAACGCTCAAGCCCGATTAATAGAAAGTCAAGGAGCTATAAGAATCGACAAAATTGAAGAACTATATGAACAATATGGATATAGAATAATAGGTGACTGGATAAATGATTTATCATTAGTTGATTTTGGCTATGCACTAGATTTTAGTAAATGTGAGTACTCTCATATATGTAATTTGTGTCTTTCGTATTTTCTTTTGGTTTTTTGTGCTTTATATTGTTCTGATGAGCTAAGAGCTAAGCCCTTTTCACTGATTTTTATATTTTGTTCTTAAGTTGTACAGTAATACCACTGTCCCAGGATTAGGGGGAGGGTTTGGCAGCAGCAAACATATTTATCCCTGCAACATTCTATATATGCCTGTCCCAAATCATTAATTAGTATCTCGGTGGCAATCGTTTGTTGCTGTTTTTCATATTTGTTTTTCGTTTAGTGTTTTGTACATAAACCAGTCCGTCAGTTTTCTCGTTAAATTTGTCATGTCGGAAAATTTAGTTGCTTACTTTGCGATATGAGTTTTGCTCATTGTTGAAGGCCGTACAGTGACCTATAGTTAACTTCTGCGTCATCTGGTGTCCGGTGGAGAGTTGTCTCATTGCAATCATACCACATCTTCTTATTTTTATAGTAGCTGATGTATTTAGCACTTTGCACTCAACCTTAGTTAATAAGTGACTGCTGTAACGAAAGAATAATTCCAGTTTGACCGAATCACTTTTTATCACGTGTGAAAAGAGATATTATAATATCACAGTGAAAACGGGTTCGGTACAGAATATAAACCTGTACAGTCGCGTAACATTAAATTTTTATCTGCCTCAAGAAAAAGTGAGAGTAGAAATTATGTTTTCTCTCGCTGTAAGATAATACAATACATCATTTATTAGCTTCATTGTACTAACAGTGGCGAGTTCTTGAAATTCACGTTTAGATATATATATATATATGATGTACTGTCATTGAGGAAACGGTACTTCAGTGGCAGGAGTATTGTCGTATATAACGATTTTCCACTATTTTTCGAGTTTTGCCTCTACTCTTAAAAAAATCTATAATGGATAGGTAGAAACTATGAACTTAGACCTATCAAAGAAACCTCTTACTTGTTACTATTGTCCTTCAGCATGTGTAGTTGATCATATTATACTGTCATAGTGATATGAAAATGTTTTATGGGGGTCATGTGACTTAAATTAGAGCAATAATAAACTTCACTAAACAAGTTGTACGGTTACCGTCACGAATTGGGTAAACGATACAACTTGTATGTACAATGTATATGGCTATTAACGATACAACTTGTATGTACAATGTATATGGCTATTAACGATACAACTTGTATGTACAATGTATATGGCTATTAACGATACAACTTGTATGTACAATGAATATGGCTATTAACGATCAACATGTTTTTTGAGGTCTAAGATTGTAAAATGAAAAAAAATTACCATAATTTCTGTACATATATCGATTCTCTCGTTTTCCCCGTCGTGACGTTGTAATGGAATCGGAAGTGCTGCTGTCACCTCTCCTCATAATCGATGACTTCACGGTCTTATGTATAGTCTTTTCTTTTAAAGCTCACTATGTTTCATGCAAAATCTTATATAAATCAATCAATAGGATAACATAAGACCAATTGTGTCCAAATAATTGATGGATGAATGGCTGGTAGTTAAATGTCCAATGCCTGCCAAGACGTTTTCTGCTTGAGAAAAAAATTATACGAAAAGGTACCACTAATATTGCATTGTGCATTGAGCACTGTTAAGATTGATGATGGGCCACCGATTCGGAACACATACACAGTTTGCATCAACAATTAAACAAAAGGAATAATACGATATGATGCATTTCATCTAGTACACACCACATACAATCAGTATTTCATCAATAAGATACTTATAAGAATTCGATATCGATGTTATCAGATGTTGATCCAATTGCTATTTAAGAAAATCAAATAACAGCTAAAGTATCAATTATGATACTTATATATCGACATCGATCTAGGTTTTTTGAAATATTATTGACGATTGACTGATTTTTTATTACTGTGTGTAATTGTAATCATTTCTTTCATCTAGTTGTTACGTGGAAAATGTGATCACTAACCTCAGAAAAAACCTAATGCATTGTAACATTTAATGGATCAGTTAAAAATATTTAAAGTTTAAAAGCACAATATTCTTGACATAAACAACACTATGAGAAAACAATCACCAGTCATTGCGTAGTGTGTGTTCGTTTATAACATTTTTAATGCAACATATGCAACATATGTGAGCTCCCTTGCACCATACCTATCAATTTATTGGAATATCTATATCGAGAAAATTGTTTGATATATATGTTTGGTGCTTATGGTTATCATATTGTTTTCACATATCACACCTTTCACCTTTTTAGATTAGTTTTCATGAAAAATAAAGTGCTAACAAAGATATACAAAAAAAGTGTATAAAAGACCTATTGATACCATAATCCTGGTATAAATGATGAGTTATTTACAACCACTTGGTCGATGACACTGCTGGTGGAGTTTTTATTCCCCCGAGGGTATCACCAGCCCAGTAGTCAGCACTTGACAAGAATTATCATTGACATGGTCATAATGATAAATTAACTGTTTACAAAACTTTGAACTTTTGAAATACTAAGGCTTTTCTACCACAGGAATAGATCACCTTAGCTGTATTTGCTAAACTTTTTGGAATTTTTGGTCCTCAATGCTATTCAACTTCGTACTTTATTTGGTCCTTTTAACTTTTTTTGATTCTAGCGTCACTGATGAGTCTTTTGTAGACGAAACGCGCGTCTGGCGCAAATACAAAATTTCGATCCTGGTATTTATGATGAGTTTATTGATACATCTACAGAATGACTTCTTTTCCTTGGTGTTTCTGCGCATTAGATAAGAATAATAGGCAGTGGATGATGACATTATTGTTGCACTTTCATAATTATACTTTATTAAATTTGAAACACTCTTCTAAACTTTGACTTCAACCACCATCATGTTTATAAAAAACAGTCCTGCCAGGTCTTATTGGTGGATACTTAATTCACCACTGTACCAATTGTCAAAATATCAAAAACATAAAAAGAAGAAAAAGAAAACACTTAAAATATAAAATGAAACATTACAGGGACCATAGATGATGGAACGTCACTGTATAGATTTAACTCTAAGTTATTAGCTGTTTGGAAAATTTCCAAAGTTAAAAAGATTAGTGGTACCTTAGAGTGAAATAATGTAAACATTTTGAGTTGATACCAAAATGATAAGATACTGCTTTAAATATGACAAAAAAAGATGAATACAGGCCCTTAGCAAGGAATTTTCAGAGAGGGTAATATAGATGGTTCCCATCCACTTTTATAATATAAATAAATATAAGTTCGACTTTTATAACGTCCTTTAAAAAAAGAAATTCGTACAATTGCCCAATACTCAGTTGTTCAAATGATTGGTCTACTTTCTCGATTATATTGACACTAACGATATTTTCTTCTAAATTAATGTCGGCATTATATAATATCGTGACCTTATGTTGGTATCATTTTTTTCAGGAAATAACATATTATTGCCATACTTTGTTTTTAAAAACACAATACCCTTGCATTGTGTCCTGACATTTTATGATATTTAAATATGAAATATTATTGATATTTTTCAGTCAGAATTCATCACCCTTCTGCATGATCAGATAGCATTTTATAAATGTCATATATATTAAAATGTATGATGCGTATATTTTTATGCATCGTCATCCTTTTTAAATCGTCATGACAAAGCATTGTTGAAAGTCATAAGCAAATGAACATATAAGTATTAATCCAGTTCAATTTAGAACAATTTGTTGACTTTTTTCATCATAACAGCCAAAGTCAAAATTTGATACATATTGAGGATGAGAACAGGTTAAGATACAGATCAAAAAAGAAGGTTGTGTACAGTGGCTGAAAAAAAATGGCAGGAGTGAATTTTGTCAGAAGAAGGGAACTTAAGATTGGAATACAAATAAGCCCTGTAACGGTTAGCTACAAACATTTTCCCACCTAGATCACTAACACGCAGAACAAAAGGCATTCTCCCAACATTCCAACATGACGTGTTTGCCTTTGGATATACTTTTAGACACACAATGAGAACTTCACCCAAAGCATTGATATATATAACTGTCTGACAAAATAATTCCAAGTAACGAATGAAGTAATGGATTAACTATGATAATCTTTAAAACTAAATACCATTGACAACTCAAATGATATATGTGATGACTTCTAAGGTTAGATTTAAAACCCATTCAATTTTGACAGATCGCATTTGTTTATATATATATTAAGTTATCAGAATATATATTTGCATATGATGTATCAATATTGAAATTGAATACTTGTTTCTAGTGTTAAAAAGCTCAGTTCTCAATGAATTATGCATTTGATTTATTCAAAGTGTTATTTTTCATTGTTACAAGCCTACTTTGCCATAGTTATATATTATCTTTATACATACTAAAGCTCTGTAACAGTTATATATTCTCAGATATTTAATTTACAAGCTAATGTATTACCATACCTTTCAATTAATCTGTCAAACCTGCAATTCAACAGCTAAAGGGAAATAACTCAATTCACTATACAATGTTGTTGACGCTTTTGTTGCATTGGAATATAAGATTCAATATTTAGTACTCGTTTCATAAATGCGATGAACTGAGATTGATTTACCATATTAGCATTTTAAAAGACCCGGGTGTTCTATATACTACGGACACCAGGACTGTTGCAAACATTGGAAACACTAATCATTTCGCACATTTGACAGGAAGCTTTACTAATAACTTAACCTACTGCTTTATATAACATGATGATTGTGGAGGTACATCTTAAATTGTTGAAAATAAGTTTGATGGTCAGCACCATGCATTGACGTGTCAACTCATAAAAAAGAAACGTTTTCGGTGTGTTAGATCTTCAGATACAAGACAAGTCGTCTCATCATTAGTATTACAGGTGGCGCTTTTCTCCTATTTTCCTATCAACGCACAATATCTCGTGTCGTTTTGTTTTTCATGCGATTCTCTCAGATTTTTTATCTTGATTTGTATATTAATCGTTAAAATTTGAGCATTGATATACTTATGTTGTGTGTATTTTTAAGTTTTAATAAATTAATATTTATTGCATTATGTAGGTTAGATTAATAACGGCAAAAAACCATCTACACGAAGTTTGAAATTCAATACAATTTTAGGGTTACTCCCCTTTGGATGGTAATACAAAATATTGTTCTTTTATCTTAGTGTATCTATTATCTATGATACTTCCTGTTATGTTATTTTTCAATATACTGTGTACATACTGAAAAATGTGAAGCTGGATAATCGATTCTCATCAGGTAAAAGCAATTATACAGGGGGCCTTAGAATGTAACCTAGGCGTCTTTGGTATTTATGTATCAGGAAATGCTTGAAAAAAGCATATTTGTTTTTGTTAACAAATGTAGATAATCGGTGTTGATAATAAAGATAGCTTATATTATAAACTCAAAGATCAATTACAATATCTTACATGATCTTGTAATCGTTACAAACAAGTACTAATACAAATAATCGCATACAAACATATATCTTTTTTCATTCATGTATATTTCAAACCTAAGAAAAAAAATCACGTACATATGAGTATTTGATTTATAATACAGTTCATTCATTTTTTGAACAGATTGAAGTAAACGTTAAACACGACGTTTTGGAACTTTTGCTTCGCAATGCCCTTTAACTTCGCATTTGATTTTAGCACGCAATAGTTTTGATTAAAAAACTACTGCAAATGAGTTTAATGTAGGTGAAACGCGCGTCTGGCGTTCTCTGTCTGGAATCGTCATAAGTTGAAACAAACATGGTTTACCGATCTTTTCAGGGCTTGACATGTTTTTAAAAACAAACATTTGTAGATTGTTTTAAGTATCATGTTAAGGCTTCCTGTTTGCATGTGTTTTCCAAAAACACTTATTACATATATTGTCTGCTAGACATCTTTTTTGCAAGGCTTGGTGTGTTGTTCAACAATTTGTGCTTATTTCCTGAACATTTGCTATGCTGTTTTTGTTATTTCATTGGTACCTTGTTTTATTGTCATACATACTGGAAACAAACAATTGTTTACTTTACTTATGGTTCAATGAATGGTTTGTACTTTAATCATATGTGTTAATCCATTAAACATGACGCTATGTCTAACTGATGATATATTACTAACTATTTTTATACTTACAGAGTTTTGAAAATTTACAGTATATTGGTATTGGTATATACTGTACAAAAACATGTCAATATATCAACGTACTTTAATTTTAGATGTAACACATTTTCTGATTGGCTGAACGTTTTTGTCTATAAGCTCATACACGAATTTTGTCATGTGGCCTTGACGTCATCAACAATTGGTCATGATTTACTCTTTAAAGATTGAATTAAGATTTAAATCATAAGGAAGGACTGTAATACTTTATCTGTCTTTATTCGAAATAACCTTAAAAAATTTGGCGCACACTTTTAGATAACCCGCTACTCATGTTATTCAGTGTTCACCGCATTTAAAAAAAAAATTTCATAGACAGAAAAAAATATTACAGTCATTCTTAAATAGTTTGATCATATAACTCTTTCACAACTTTTACTATTACTAGTCAGCTTATGCTGGGCTTATATTCAGTTTACAAAAAAAAATCATTGATAATAATTTGACAGTTGTTATATAATATAAACAGAATTAGGATATAAATATTGAAATATGTTCACTGTAGGTCAAAGGACTGCTTTTTGTAACCAATCCGAGATAAATAAAGTTGCGGATAAAATGAAAATTGATAGATTCATTAGTCATTAGGCTGGTATTTGACTGTAACTGTAAGTATGGTAATGTCGAGCTCTGCAGTTTGATGCTATAAACAAATCTTGTTATGATTGTAGAAGTTTATGGCGTATACCTACATAGAATACCACTAATCTAGTTTGTATTCCTCTTATTTGAAGAACAGGCTAATTGAGATGATCAACGATACGACATTTACAAGTTTGTGTGATATTGTGCAGCCAAACGCCTTGTTGCTTGTTTTGAGTCACTATGTTTGTTTTATAATGTTTCAGTATATGATGATGTAATCGGCATTAATTCAAAGTGCAGTTATTGTTTTTATTGAGGGTCCAAAAGGTTTATCAAAATGAGAAAAGTTTTCCGGTCCTAGAATTGTGCCTTGTGGTACCCCAGATGTAGCACCATTTTATTGTCCTCCACCAGTCATGACTGTTAAGGTACATGTTTGTAGAAACTCACCAATCAATGCTGAGGTATATTTGTCTTCGTTCTACGATTTTTATTTGTTCAATAGTTTTTTGTAAAGGACTTTATTAGATCTAATGACGCCTTTATATAGAATATATGTGAATTGGTTAATTTAGCGATTTGAAATTAGTTGCCCTCTCTCGAAAACATGACAGGGAAGTGTTCGGTAAGACAGGGTTAACAGCAAACACATAGTCAATGTTCAATATCATGTGTTACAGAACTTTTCGATAGGTTTAGAAGAGAAAAAAAAAGAAAACAAGTTCATTTAGATGATCGAATATTTAAGTCATTGAGCAGAAGAAAAATCAAAAGCTCATGTTCAGAATAATATACAAAAACATTTGACTGAAAGTTAGAGCCACCTGATTACGTATATATATATATATATATATATATTAGTAATTTATTAACCGTAATAAGATTTATATAACAGTTGGTACCTCCTCTAAGTGTCATGTTGATAATTAAATGATAATGGATTTCCCATTTAAAGGTGTCTGATTTAAAGTATCCCAATCATTCTTACATGTTAAAACTGTAACGCAATAAAGTTATATTAGAGAATTTAAATGCTTTTTTTCTAAAAAAAAGAAGATGTGGTATGTTTGTCAATGAGACAAATTTCCAGCAGAGACCAAATGGCGCAGAAGGTTAGCTGCAATAGGTCACCGTACGGCCTTCAACAATGAGGAAAAAAAAACCATATCGCATAGCAAACTATGGGAGGTCCTAAAATGACAAATGTAAAACAATTCAAACGAAAAAAACAACAGCCTGATATATGTACAAACATAATAAACGAAACACAAATATTATTTATACAGTATAAAAAAAAGCCCAATAAATTACAAGCTCCTGACTCCTAACAAACAAAATGAATCTATACCGATAAAAACAATACTCACAGAATAAAAGTGTTTCATTATAAACTTTTAGAATAAGATGTTTTTTTATTAATCATGTTAATCCTGTTGTAGTAATTTTTCTACTGATTAAACCATACTAACATATGTAACAAGTAATTCAAAATGTGAAAAAGTCCGCAATTGTTTTGGAACTATAAGTTGTGGAGCTTCAAAATGTTTTAAGTATATTTTATTGGTTCAACTCGAAAAAACGTATTATAAGTTCACATCATTATTGAAAAAAAAAAAATAGATCTGACCTTAATTTATGACAGACTTAAGTAAGACTAAATTTATAAACAATTAATGTAAAAGAGAATGCCAAAAATTTAACAATTTATTTGGCATGCCGAAATCTTATTATGGGTGAAGTTTGTTGCTAAGTAAATCAATGTATCAAATCAATTAAAAAAGTTCCAGTGTCATGGATGCAGCTATGGCATACATTGTAATGAACTATTTGCTTTGAGACAATTATGAACCTTTTTCACCAATGTTGCTTACAGATCATTAGGACAATATATATCACACCTCCATTTCGAAATTCTGCTAACTAAATTTGATTCAAATTTCCCGAATATAACTATTGTTAATCATTATCTTTATTAAAACATTTATGTTTTTCTCCAGTAAGAGTTACATGTAGTGACATATGATCAGACGCAACATAATTATCAACAAATTTATTGACCAAACCAATCAAAATGATGAATACATAAAAAAAAAAAAAGAAATTGAAATGTACAATGTGTTTTTTATTAATGTTCTTGTAAATTTAATGTCTAAAGCTTGAACTAATAAAACCGATATACATCAGGTGTTTCACGTTGAAAAAGTTCACGCACTTAAAAAATGTTACAAAAACATAAATACACTGTTTATAAAAACCGCCACAATATATGGACGCTATCTATGGTCTGAATGTTGATTGAGGATTTCAATTAATTAAAAATAATATTTGAAAACGTATTAAATAAATGTACGTCCATTCTGTACTCGTATGCTATTATGAAATTTTTGACGCAAATTTAGTAGGTATTGGATGTGTTTTCGATTTTATATAAAGTGTTATATATTTATGATCTATTTAAATACATTTATAATATCGTTTATGAACTGTCATTAGTTTAAGGCGTGAATGTCTGTATATGACCTAATTCCAAACCTGACAAATGACGTCATATTTAATCCCAGGAGGAAGGCAATAATTATATCAAAAGGAAAAAAAACGTGTGATAACACATGTATATAGTATTACCTTCCAACTATGTTTGGCTTCCTAGATTATTCAAAACAAGCCATCTATATTCATAAAACTTTATTTTATATTTGCATTAAAAAAATGCTAAATAACACATTTTTTTTGTTGTTTT
This sequence comes from Mytilus californianus, assembly GCF_021869535.1. NCBI lineage: Eukaryota > Metazoa > Mollusca > Bivalvia > Mytilida > Mytilidae > Mytilus > Mytilus californianus. The sequence continues at coordinate 6,355,982 of NW_026262615.1, forward strand.
TGCTGTTGTTCTTACGCTTGTTAAAACATCGTTTTACATTTTTCAATGTTGGGTCCTTTTACAGATAACGGTTTATAGAGTGTATAAAAACGACCCGGCTGTTCCAAGGATTGTGGCAAACATCGGAAACGTTTGTCATAAAAAAAGTATAAAAAATAAATACCGAACTCCAAGGCAAATTTCAAAAGGGGGAGTCCATAAATACTTACAAAACCAAACGCTATCAATCAAAGCAATATTCCTGACTTGGAACAGGCATTTTCCGAAAAACATGTTGGGTAAAACCTAGTGTTATAGCTAGCTAAATTTTTAACTTATGTGACAGTTGTTTATATTTCCGTGATATTGACCAAATTGGGTGAGAAACCCAAACAGACATAAGAGATTAATGTGACGACAATTAGGATTGTGTTGAAAAAGTAAATAACAAAAGAACCGAACTCCAAGGAAAATTCAAATCGGAAAGTCCCTTATCAAATTCCAAAGACGTAAATGTTGAAAATTATTTTAACACAACACAAGTTTGATCGTCACCATCACACATTGGTGTGGTAACTAAAAAACGAAACGTTTTTATTGTCTTAGATCTTTGTATACCAGATAAGTCATCTCAACTTGTGTATAACATACTGAGCTTATCCCATATTGTGAAATTTTATTTGAATGTTGATTCGCAAGAAAGATGATGCTTGTTTAGGCAGAATACGCTTACCCTTAAACACACAGGGTCTTGCTTTGTATTTTGGTTCATACGATTCTCTCAGATTGATTTGCAAATATTTGTTTGTATTTTAATATGGTTGACGAGATTTGAAATTCGACAAACATCGATATTCTTCAGTTTCACCTTCTAAAATTTACTTTTTATAAATAATACGTATTGCATTATCAAGTTCCAATTATAACCTAAACAAAAAACAAACAAAAAAACATCAGTATGAAGTGTGAACCGCATTAGTGTTTAATGGGATATCCCCTCTGGTTGTATGGATGTGTTTGAGCTTGTTGTTTTCATACAATTACGTCTGACGAGACATCTTTGTTTCAAGACTTGGTTTGTGGTTTGAGGAAATGCTTTTTTTATGAACATTCACAATGGCTTTTTGTTGTTTTATTGTTGCGCTTGTTATCTATTTACATTTAAAGTAAAGAGAGTGTATAAAAACGACCCGGCTGTTCCAAGGATTGTGGCAAACATCGGAAACGTTTATCATCAAAAAAGTATAAAAAAACAAATACCGAACTCCAAGGCAAATTTCAAAAGGGGGAGTCCATAAATACTTACAAAACCAAACGCTATCAATCAAAGCAATATTCCTGACTATACAACAATGGTTGACTAAACATATTGTTTAAGGAATAGTATGTACTAAAGCCTTTTGTGCTTACTTTTTGAAAATTAGGCTTTAGCTTAATGTTGGTCTTTTTTAATACTTACTAAGTTTTAAACATATTCAGTATATTGTGTAACATGGATCATTCTTTGTCCCTTATGGTATATCAGATGTTACCCAATCATTTCAAGCATTACTGTCACATAACGCTTCTGTAGATCCTCAACAATACATTCTAAGGTACTTTTGTTTTCGCCATAGAATTTTAATTTGTAGAGTTGTCGTTTGTCGACATAACATGGTAAATAAGTTGAATTGAATAGTTTATCAGATTTTAACTGAATAGCAATGCCAAGGAAAACATTATCAGGGGGAAACAGTTCAGTTAGAGTTGTTAACAGATAATTGATAGTCAATGTCGCATGTGCTTAAATATCGTCGATATGTTTTAATTCAATGTTTTGTTTTAAAATTGCATATAATCCTTGAAAAGAAGAAGAATATCAGAACAGAAGCAAAGATTATCAAGTATAATCAAGATAGAAAAAAATCCTTTGCCGGAAAGTTGGAGACACCTCATTACCTATATATAGAAACGTATACATAGATGTGTACAGCAGTTGGTATTTCCTCTAAGTGTCATGTTGATAATCAAATGATACTGGATCTCCAATTCGAATGTGTCTCTTTCAAAGTATCACAAACATACTTAGTGTGAAATCCGAAACGTAATAAAGTTATATGTGAAAATGTAAATGCTAATTTTTATTAAATAAGAAGATGTTGCATCATTCCTTATAATACAATTCGTCACCAGTGAGCAAACAGCATTGACAGTCAGCATCTATAGGACATGGTACGGCCTTCAACAATGATAGTACCGTTATTTCAAAAAAACTATACAAGGCCGGTAAATGACAATTAACTTTATGAATCATCTTTCAAAACACCACTTTTATTTCTATACATATATTTCCCGTTGATCACATAAAACAGTCCAATGAATGCTCTATATTATACCTCTGGGTCCTGATAAGTTTTTTGCATGAGTACACGTTTAATAGAGACCTGTTTAGTATTAACCTTTTTTTCATGTTCAAACCAAACCGGAGAAATAACAATAAGGCGATATGGTATGTTTGCCAATGAAATAACTAGTCATAGAGTAAAGGGCAAATATTTGAGCTATCTTAGATCATCGTATGGCCTTGACAAATGAGGAAAACCCATCCTCATCGCAAGCTATTCGGGACCCAAGTGACTAAATGTGACACAGTGCAAAATATAAAAACAATCTCGTGATATATACTATAACCATGATTATAAGCGTCTGCTCTATATTTTCTTACCACTCAAATATTTACTGATAATTTAAAGATGTGAAATTGATAGATCAAATTATGACAGTTGTTGAAACAGACTGTGTATTAGAATGACTTACTTATGAATAGTATGATGACTACAAACTGCAATATAGCAAACCGCTGTGTAGAAAAGAGTGACAATTTAAACTCTGTATGTGTATCTTAAACTTTGAATTACATGATGACACAAATAAAATGGATTCTAAAGTCTCAAAGTAAACCGGACATTATTATTCTAAATGAGGATAAACTAAGCTATGGTAAATGTTTTTCGTTACCATGTTTAATGAATCGATTCAGAACAAAATTCTGAAAAAACTTTTTAGTAAAGTGACACAAGCAAAAATGACACACTTGTTTTTAAGGAACAGTATGGTCTTATTACAAATTGCAAACTGTTATGCTCTATATTTTATTTATGTAAAAGTACAAGTCATGCTATCGATGGTTTGCCTAACGAGTATTTTATTGAATTCAAGAATATGCAGCTGCAAATGACGAATAAATAAGCTAACGGTGTGTTGTCGTCTTAACCAATAATGAAACGTATTCGATTGGAGCCAGTCTTAAAACGTTATATTTTTATAAGCAAAATAACTTCCTTGAATGCTATTTAGCTGAACCTTTACCATCATTAAACAAGGTGTGATGACAAAAACATTGTTTGACAAGAAGAAACTTTATTCCTGATTTGTTGATTATACATAAGTATTTGACATTATTTACCAATTAATTGGTAGCATAAATCGTTCGAAATATATATACAAGATAAATCACTGTCGTTTTTTAAGTCTGTGTATTGAACAATGTTCAAATGTGAAATTATGCATTACAATAAATGGGTTTTATTATGATTGTTTTCAATGAAAACGTTGGTTTAATGGAAGGGGATGTATCGTCTCCCATTTTGTTTGCTATATATTTTAATGATTGTGCGGTGGTAGTTTATAAATGAAAAGTTTTATGCTATAGAGTTGAAAGAGTTAAGTTTATTCTTATTGATGTTTGCCGATGTCATAATTTTGTTCGAAATAAAGAAAAATTAAGGCAACAGTAGTATACCGCTGTTCGAAATTCATAAATCGATTTAAACAAATCCGGGTTACAAACAGACACACACAGAAACGAACTATAATATAACAATGGCCATTTTCCTGACTTGGTACAGGACATTTTAAGAAAAAAATGGTGAGTTGATCCTGGTTTTGTGGCTAACCAAACCTCCCACTTTTATGGCAATGTTAAATATAACATTAAAATGACAACATTACATGACAGGACTACAATACAAATAAATGGGAGAACATATAGGACAGAGAAACATACGAATAATAGCTAACAAAAGGTACCAGGTTTAAAATTTAATACGCAAGACGCGCGTTTCGTCCACACAAGACTAACCAGTGACGCTCAGATAAAAAAAGTTCGAAAGCCAAAACAAGTACAAAGTCGAAGAGCATTGAGGACCAAAAGTTCCAAAAAGTTGTGCCTAATACGGCTAAGGTTTTCTGTCTGGGATAAGAACATCCTTATTATTTAGAATAATTTAAACTTTTGAAAACAGTAAATTTATAAAAATGACTATATAATAGATATACATGATAACACCGAAGTGGTGACTAACTACAGAATAAAAACGGATACATAAAACAACATAAACTAGTACATAAAAATTCACAGTCGAGTTAGCCAAAGAGATCAACGCACAAAGTGACGTCACATTTGAATTTCTAAAAATTTCCCCAAAATAGGATAGAATTAGGATATAATTCAAGAGTAGGTTTGTAATACTCATATACCATTTGTTAATAACAATGAAAATTACAATACTAATTAATATAAAATTGTGGTAGTAATCAGATGATTAATTGTATTATCTAGCTATGTCGGTGTTTCTTCTAAATCAAACTGTAAACCAACTATATCGTATAAATTTAGTTGACCCAAACTAAAATCTAATAAATGAACTGGATGATTAATTATCTTTACCATAACACACGAATACAACAGAAAAAAATAAGATTTACAACTACAAACGATAAGACATTTGACAACATCCGATGAGGATAACAAATATAACATCAAAACTAAATCCATGAATTTTGGATAGAAAAGTACCGTGACACGTCTTATAGCAATGCGAATTCACACTCAGCAAAACAGTCACAATCGGGAATAAGTCACGTTCGGTAATTCAAAGATCAGACGACGTAATGTCAAACCACAATCTAACACGTGGTAAAATGTCCTTAGTTAGTTTGGACAAAGACACATCGTATGGATCAACCAATTTGTGATGGTGTCCGTAAAAATTACGGAGTGTCATTTTTAATCTGTCCTCCTCATAACTTTGTTGGAGCAGTTTCTGTGTTAGGAGCACACTCCTGTATATGAAGTCCGTATAGTGTGAACAAGCACGAGAATAACGTATCAATTGAGATATGTAAACACCATACGAAGGGGCAGAGGGTATGTTACTGCTGAGAAATGGGAAACTGATAATTGGGAAGTTGAAATCGTCCCGTTTATCATAGATTTTCGTGTGAAGTCGTCCATCTGTGTCAATATTGAGGAAAAGATCAAGGTATGAAGCAGTCCTTCTAGTATCAGTAGTATCCTTAATTTCAAGTTCACTGGGATATATGATATACGAGTACAAATACATATCGGCCAGTAGGGGTGCACAATTAGTACCTATTGGAATGCCGACTGTCTGTTGAAATATAAATCCTCCAGACTCAACAAATATATTGTCGATCAAAAGTCCAGCATTTTCATAATATCATCTTCAGTATATTTTCTGGTAGATTCAGTGTGGTTCTTTACAAAATATGAATTATTGTAACCCAAAACAAAAAATTTGTATCTACGATTCCCATTTTTATAGAAAAAGCTCTGTTTGATGAGATGGTGAAGTCGATCTTTCAACTGAGCATGGGGAATAGTAGTGTAAAGCGTAGAAAAATCAAAAGTCTTTATGTTGCTGCAAAATTGCAAAGATTGTGATTGAAGATTAAGCAGTAGATCTTTCTAATTTTTGAGAATCTACATCTGGTTAACACCACTGGTAGAATATATCTCATCACAATATTTTTGAAGCCCATCTTTAACTGTAAAGTGTCCAGTTCTTGTTCGTCTGGTTCGCGCTTTACCCATTTTCTTGCAAAGTCCTCAACTGCACCCATCAGTAACCTGAAGTTCTTTTTCCAGTTGATGGGCTGGGGAATTCTATATTTTGGTCCCTTGGCTAACAACTCTCTTAGTTGTTCATTGGTAACGATGCCAAGGTCGCCAGTAATAACATGACCAGCAGTATTGCGACGATGCACATGAGCAATCCGGAGCCTTGGATTTCACATCTTAGAGGTTAAAGGCCTCTAAAACCCTCTTGTGGTTGAAAATATTGGATGCAATAGACTGGGTGTAAGTATAAGAAATAACAGGTGTAGCTTTATTTTTGAAGTAATCAAATATAGTTTTTTGTACAGATTTCTGGTGGAAAATATTGCTTATATTTACAGCATCTAAACCTATATTGGCGAATTCTACCTTAAAAAACTTACGTTTTTCCTAATTTTTTGATGTAGTCGATACGGGTTTGAATAGTCTATGGTTAGCAATGTCCATGATTATTGCAACTAATCTATATTTGTCGTAGACTTTAAATGCGTTATCTAAAAAGTAAAATAACGAAAAAACTAAACTCCAAGGAAAACTCAAAGCAGATAGTCCCTTATCAAATGACAAAATCGAAAGCTCAAACACGTCAAACGAATGGAAAAAACTGTCATATTCCTGACTTAATATGGAAAATGTACTGCGACCTAAGATTGTTCTCGCATAAACTAGCTATTGAAAAGAGCTGGTACTCAAATGTTAAAATAAGTTCTAGAAATGCATGCTATATTATTATGTTCAAATTTACGTGAATGCAATTATAATACGGGTTAGGGTTTTCTTGTATGTATTATAATTATTATAATAGTAATGTACTGCTGATCTAGTAATTAAAGGATTTGTGATAGAACATGACTGATTATCCTCCTTTCTATACATGATTCACGTAGTATTCAACACAGTGGTATGACTCTTTTCAACTCCTTGCTTTGATTGGCTTTTCAATTGTTTTGATTCAAGCGCCACTGGTTATTGTGTAGACAAACCGCTTGTCTGGTGTACCAAATTATAGACATGGTAACTTTTATCGTCCCTGATGAGTCTGTGGAAGACGACTCGCTTGTCTGGCGTACAAAATTTAAATCCTAGTAGCTATGACGAGTTTTTTTTATTAGTTTTTATACTATAGTAGTCTCAGATTCTAGAAAGAACATCACAACATATAAGTACTGAATATCATGGAATATTCTCTTTTACAGAATTGTTGTAATGTATTCAACATTTTGTTTTTAAGAACAAAGCTAAAATGGTAGTGTTTTGTTTGGGCCGGATATGCATTAAAGCAAAAAATAGGTTAAAAAAAATCAACACCAGAAACAAATGTTGTTTTTATTTTTAATCTCGGACTTGACATTATGATTTTAAACTTTATTATAAACAAACAAGTAAATAAAATTCAAGAAATACTCCAATTTCTACTGTAGATTGGGACAATCACTGTGGTCAACAAATGTGAAATTATCTGGATCAACACCATTAGTTCTGAGCAAAAAATATATTTTCTGTAAGGTGGACTTCTTCATTGGTTTTGCTCTGCGGGATAAAATCAATGCGGTCTCTGTAAAAGTCAGGGAAATTATTCTTTTTTTTTAATTTTTAATTTATAATCATTTCCACTATATAATACGATTCAGAATATAATAAAAGAATTGTCTAACCAATCATATGCTTTGTTTCATATATATAAGACGAAAGACTACTTACAATCTAATCTGCACTATCTATCCGAATTCACTCTCTCACACAGATTCTTGTTGACATGAGACTAGAATTCGTTAAAAAATGTTATAGAACACTTACCGTTAAAAGTTAACAAACATCACTGAAGTTTCATTTTACCGTTCAATGTCCATTTAGATGGGAACAATTTGTATGAAAAAAAAACTCTTAATCTATACATTTTATTTCTATGAAAGGTTCATTACAAAGTAGGCTTTTGTTCGCAACACACATATCTGATTCCTTAAGGACATGTGTTTGGTAGAAGGAGCACTTATATGTTGTCTGTAAAAAGTTAGTTTTTGGAGAGACATGTCTGCTTGTGTTATGTAACCGTGTTCGCATCGACAACATTTTTTTACATGCCACATGTGACTCAAGATCTGCTTACCATTCTGAAGCACCTGAGATCACCTGGTTTTGATGGAGGTCGTGTCGCTCAATATTTTTTCATGCGGTGTTTTGTATATTGTTGTTTGTCCTTTAGCCCTTTTAATAGTTTTTGCCATGGCTTTGTCAGTTTTTTTTCGACTAATGAGTTTAAACGTCCCTTTGTTATCTTTCGTCTCTCTTATAAAACATAAAGATGTCTGAGGCAACATTTGATTAATGAGTTGTAATTCAAATGGATAGAATATTTTGTAGACTGATTGTCGGTTTGTTTTGGCCATGATGTTGTTTGTTTTTCTGAGACCTACGGTTTGTCCCCTTGCTATATTCTACCTATATTTCTTTTTTATAAAAATGTGTTATTAATTATTATCATTTATTACAGATAACGTTGACAAACATCGGCTCTTTGAGGAACATGCGGTCTGCTATGTGTAATAAAAAGGAAATTTAGTTTCAGATAGCTTTAATTACATATAAATTGGTTAAATTGCAGTAATACGTTTGGTTTCAGGAAAATGATAAAGGTATGTACAGTCAAATTGGTCTTCTATTGTCTAAATGTATGACCGATTTGAACAAGCATATGTTAAAAAGATGTTATACCGTGGCGGCTGATTGGATGTGTAGCAAGAATGCAGTTATTCCTAAAGGAAATGTTGTGCTTCCCCCACTAAAACAATAAATTATAGTTTAAATTTTATATCAGTCTATGTGTGTCTTTATATTCACTTCAATTCATAAGTTTGTATATACGTTTGGAAAGGTTCGTTTTTTATTTTAATTGTCAAAATACTTCATGAATTTTTCATGCATAAACAAATCATTCTGAAATATTTTTGCTTCAGCTCCTTTTGTACGTCATAGACATATGCATACCTAGACTAGTTTGCTGTCCTCCACCATCTTCACACGCATACAACAAATGAAAATTGTCGTATTGCATCTGCATAAGAGAAGCGAGATACCGCGGCGTAGCTGAAACGAATAAGGTAATATGCAGTTATATCATATGTAAAACCAAAGTACATTCGTATAGCGATACACACAATTAATATTACATAATGCATATTTTCAGATATACAAAAAAACAAACAAAAGTAGGACCGAGGCAATTACAGATATTAAGGGAAATGTAAATTTCTCAAGAGTTTATCAAGGAGAGCCTACTAGCTGTTTTAGTCATTCAAGAGCATATAAATTTTTGTTGTTCATCAGTTCATTAAATTTCAATGAATTTGTTTGGTTTGTATGTTTGTTTTTCAATATAGGCTTATGTTTACCATAAAATACAGAAAATGTAAAAATATAATGAAATTCATACAAGATATTTTTTTCTGTTACAAAGTAAACATTTTCTATTTTCTCTTTGTAATATGTTGCCATCTTTCAATTTCAATAGGATATTTATGATTCCCCCTTCTAAACACAAAGTTGTAAAGTATTTGTCTTCTAAATATTTTAAATGATATTCAAATTCACAGTTTTATTTATGAATATGATAGTTGAGTACTTTTTGGTGATTCAAGTACATTAGCATCTTTGCTAGCCAAGGGTTACGATCCACTTACCTCCTCTCCACCCTTGGCGGATTGAGATAGAATTTCGGAGACACAAGGTCATGATTTTCATTGGTTGCAGTCTAAACTCGCTGCATCCAATCAAAAAGCGCCTATAGCATGATCACGAATAAATGTAGAAAGTGTATGTAAACAATTGCCACGTGCTTATTTTGCAACAAGTCTTTACATCCCTAAACATACGACTATATTTAGTGACAATTTGAATGTTTTTAATCGACTTATAGAAGTTCCTGTGTGTGTTTCTTGCACAAATGCATGAATGTCAACGTATATTTTCGTTTCCTGCTTTACCAAGTGTGTAGAATCTAGACGCTTCAGCCCTTGGATGGTGTAAACCTCCCAAAATAACGTGTATGGTGTAATGGTGTATGGCATATGGTGCAATGGTAGAAGGTGTATGGTGCTATGGTGTATGGTGTAAGGGTAATGGTGTAATGGTGTATGAGGAATGGTGTGATTGTGTAACGTGCGATCGGGAATGGTGTGAATGAATGGTGTACGACATTTCATTGGTTGAAACCGAAGTTCATTTTATTTCAATTTTTCGGATTGTAAACATAAACAATAATAATAATCCTATTGTTCTTTTTTCCCAGTAAAGCAAATTACTTTACTCGTTAGACTCTATGTCATATATATTTAATATACAAATATTAAAAAATCTTTTTTTTTCATATTCTTATTTACATTAAACAATGGCTTTAAAATTACACACTTGTGATCACATGCAGTTATCATAAAAGAAAGGATTTTATTTAAACTAGAAGGCGGATAGAAAGGTTATCCACGCATCGGAACAGTATTGTTATATCACGGTTTATCAACATCATTTTTAAAGTTGCTTCGTTCCCCACTTTTGACAGTCTCTTTATAAATATCTTATCGTCATTCACCTATGTTTGCCTTGGATTTACGATTCTGTTTTCCAAAAAATGTTCAAAGGAAAATTGTACAGTGTTATTGCACATAAGGTGTTGTATAATTATGAACAATCTCGTCAATTTCGTTAGATTTGTCTTTACGGATTATAAATGATATCTTGAACGTCCGAAAAAATATACTTATGTGAAACGGAATGAAATATTTGCCACTTGATATTTAGCCACCAACAAAATCAACCAACCGACATAATAGAATAACAGTATACTTTTCCTAGAAGAGAACTTCTCATACTTTTCATTATAAAGTACAAATGAAATCTGTCATGTCAGTCACACTGTTGGATGATGAGGTGGAATAGTTTTATTATACAAACCATCCTGAACTACTGAGTTTAAATCATCACACCTCAGCAAGCACGACTAATTTATGCGCAGACCAACCCATCACACAATAGCCCAAAAGGAATCTGTCATGTACCCGTCCATATTCAGAAGTCATGGAAGTGGGAAATACAGATATTGATACTGACTTAAGTGACAGTTTTATATAACGAATACAGAGATGAAATGCTGGCACTCTAAATTAAAGCGGACAAGATTTTGTTATCATTGTATTGCAATGTTGCTGTCATTTGTATTATACAATCCATCCTGACATCAAAATATTGCTGATTTACTATGCGGCTGGCGCTATATAGATTTACATAATAAAGTGCAAATATGGTCAGTTTTGTTTGATACTTTAAAATAGTTTTGTTATACGAGTCAGCCTGAGGTATCAACACTACTGAAATTTTCTTGCGAGGCAATATTTTTAATAAAAAGAGGACATGCTGGCTATCTAGATTGATGGGGAAAAATTTTGTTGTCATTGTATTGCAATGTTGTTGTCATTTGTATTATACAATCCATCCTCACATCAAAATATTGCTGATTTACTTTGCGGCTATATGCTGATTTACTATGCGGCTATATAGATTTACATACATGACATAATAAAGTGCTAATATGATCAGTTGTGGCTGATGCTTTAAAATAATTTTGTTATACAAGTCAGCCTGAGGTATCAAAACTACTAAAATTTTCATGCGAGACAATATTTTGAATAAAAAGAGGACATGCTGGCTATCAACATGTAGATTGATGGGGTCAAATTTTTGTTGTCATTGTGTTGCAATGTTGCTGTCATTTAATTTGTATAATGCAATCCATTCTGACATCAAAATATTGTTGTTTACTTTGCGGCTATATAGATTTACATAATAAAGTGCAAATATGGTCAGTTTTGGTTGATTCGTTTAAATAATTTTGTTATACGAGTCAGTCTGAGGTATCAAAACTACTGAAATTTTGTTGCGAGACAATATTTTGAATAAAAAGAGGACATGCTGGCTATCTAGATTGATGGGGATAATTTTTGTTGTCATTGTATTGCAATGTTGCTGTCATTTGTATTATACAATCCATTCTGACAATAAAATACAGCTGCTTTACTATGTGGCTATATAGATATACATAATATTAAAAGTGCAAATATGGTCAGTTTTGGTTGATGCTGTAAAAAAATTTTGTTATACAAGTCAGCCTGAGGTATCAAAACTACTGAAAATTTCTTAAAAGACAATATTTTGAATACAAAGAGGACATGCTGGCTATCTAGATTGATGGGGACAAATTTTTGTTGTCATTGTATTGCAATGTTGCTGTCTTTTGTATTATACAATCCATCCTGACATCAAAATATTGCTGATTTACTATGCGGCTATATAGATTTACATAATAAAGTGCAAATATGGTCAGTTTTATTTGATACTTTAAAATAGTTTTGTTATATGAGTCAGCCTAAGGTATCAAAACTACTGAAATTTTCTTGCGACACAATATTTTGAATAAAAAGAGGACATGCTGGCAATCTAAATTGATGGGGACAAATTTTTGTTGTCATTGTGTTGCAATGTTGCTGTCATTTGTATTATGCAATCCATTCTGACAACAAACTATTGCTGATTTACTATGCGGCTATATAGATTTACATAATAAAATGCAAATATGGTCAGTTTTGGTTGATTTGTTTAAATAATTTTGTTATACGAGTCAGCCTGAGGTATCAAAACTACTGAAATTTTGTTGCGTGACAATATTTTGAATAAAAAGAGGACATGCTGGCTATCTATATTGATGGGAATAAATGTTTGTTGTCATTGTATTGCAATGTTGCTGTCATTTGTATTATACAATCCATCCTGACATCAAAATATTGCTGATTTACTATGTGGCTATATAGATATACATAATAATGTGCAAATATGGTCAGTTTTTGTTGATGCGTTTCAATAATTTTGTTATACTAGTCAGCCTTAGGTATCAAAATTACTGAAAAATTGTTGCGGCTATATAGATTTACATAATAAAATGCAAATATGGTCAGTTTTGGTTGATTTGTTTAAATAATTTTGTTATACGAGTCAGCCTGAGGTATCAAAACTACTGAAATTTTGTTGCGAGACAATATTTTGAATAAAAAGAGGACATGCTGGCAATCTAAATTGATTGGGATAATTTTTGATGTCATTGTGTTGCAATGTTGCTGTCATTTGTATTATACAATCCATTCTGACAATAAAATATAGCTGCTTTACTATGTGGCTATATAGATATACAAGATATTAAAAGTGCAAATATGATCAGTTTTGGTTGATGCTGTAAAATAATTTTGTTATACAAGTCAGCCTGAGGTATCAAAACTACTGAAATTTTCTTACGAGACAATATTTTGAATAAAAAGAGGACATGCTGGCTATCTAGATTGATGGGGACAAATTTTTGTTGTCATTGTATTGCAATGTTGCTGTCATTTGTATTATACAATCCATCCTGACATCAAAATATTGCTGATTTACTATGCGGCTATATAGATTTACATAATAAAGTGCAAATATGGTCAGTTTTGGTTGATACTTTAAAATAGTTTTGTTATATGAGTCAGCCTGAGGTATCAAAACTACTGAAATTTTCATGTGACACAATATTTTGAATAAAAAGAGGACATGCTGGCAATCTAGATTGATGGGGACAAATTTTTGTTGTCATTGTGTTGCAATGTTGCTGTCATTTGTATTATACAATCCATTCTGACAACAAAATATTGCTGATTTACTATGCGGCTATATAGATTTACATAATAATAAAATGCAAATATGGTCAGTTTTGGTTGATTCGTTTAAATAATTTTGTTATACGAGTCAGACTAAGGTATCAAAACTACTGACATTTTGTTGCGTGACAATATTTTGAATAAAAAGAGGACATGCTGGGTATCTAGATTGATGGGCATAAATTTTTGTTGTCATTGTATTGCAATGTTGCTGTCATTTGTATTATACAATCCATCCTGACATCAAAATATTGCTGATTTACTATGTGGCTATATAGATATACATAATAATGTGCAAATATGGTCAGTTTTTGTTGATGCGTTTAAATAATTTTGTTATACTAGTCAGCCTTAGGTATCAAAATTACTGAAATTTTGTTTCGAGACAATATTTTGAATAAAAAGAGGACATGCTGGCAATCTTAATTGATGGGGATAATTTTTGTTGTCATTGTGTTGCAATGTTGCTGTCATTTGTATAATGCAACCCATTCTGACAATAAAATATAGCTGCTTTACTATGTGGCTATATAGATATACATAATATTAAAAGTGCAAATATGGTCAGTTTTGGTTGATGCTTTAAAATAATTTTGTTATACAAGTCAGCCTGAAGTATCAAAACTACTGAAATTTTCTTACGAGACAATATTTTGAATAAAAAGAGGACATGCTGGCTATCTAGATTGATGGGGACAAATTTTTGTTGCCATTGTATTCCAATGTTGCTGTCATTTATATATACAATCCATCCTGACATCAAAATATTGCTGATTTACTATGCGGCTATATAGATATACATAATAAAGTGCAAATATGGTCAGTTTTTGTTGTTGCGTTTAAATAATTTTGTTATACTAGTCAGCCTTAGGTATCAAAATTACTGAAAAATTGTTGCGAGACCATATTTTAATTAAAAAGAGGACATGCTGGCTATCTAAATTGATGGGTATATTTTTTGTCGTCATTGTGTTGCAATGTTGCTGTCATATGTATTATACAATCCATTCTGACATCAAAATATTGTTGATTTACTATGCGGCTATATAGATTTACATGATAAAGTGCAAATATGGTCAGTTTTGGGTGATGCTTTAAAATAATTTTGTTATACGAGTCAGCCTGAGGTATCAAAACTACTGAAATTTTCTTGCGAGACAATATTTTGAATAAAAGAGGTCATACTGGCTATCTAGATTGATCAGGACAAATTTTTGTTGTCATTGTATTGCACTGTTGCTGTCATTTGTGTTATACAATCCATCCTGACAACAAGATATTGCTGATTTACTATGTGGCTTAATAGATATACATAATAAAGTGCAAATATGGTCAGTTTTTGTCGATGCGTTAAAATAATTTTGTTATACAAGTCAACCTGAGGTATCAAAACTACTGAAATTTTGTTGCGAGACAATATATTGATTAAACTAGGACATGCTGGCAATCTAGATTGATGGGGACAAATTTTTGTCATTGTACATGTTGTTTTGCAATGTTGCTGTCATTTGTATTATACAATCCACCCTGACATCAAAATATTGCTGATTTACTATGCGGTTATATAGATCTATATAATAAAGTGAAAATATTATGGTCAGTTTTGGTTGATGAGTTAAATAATTTTGTTATATGAGTCAGCCTGAGGTATCAAAATTACTGAAATTTTGTAGCGAGACAATATTTTTAATAAAAGGAGGGCAAAAATATTTCCAAATTTTTTAGCCCTATATAAATTAACAGATTGACACACTCCCCATTTCCATTCTCAATTTTATAATTATAAGTGCAAATATGGTCAGTTTTGGTTGATGCTTAAAATAATTTTGTTGTACATGTTGTACATGTACCAGTCATCCTGAAGTATTCATTTTTGGCATTGTTTGTCGATTTTATATGAAAACCAAGTTTATAAGATTCCCTTATGAAACTGAATTGTTTGCCGCAAACTTGCAGCAGACTTGCCGCAAGCTTGCGGCAAACAAAAAGTTTGCAGGAACAAAGAAAATTGTGTTTGCAGATGTTTGCCGCTAGCTGCAAACTTCCGGCAAACATTGCAGCTTTTTGCTGCAAGCTTGCGGCAAGTTTGCAGAAACATCAAGATAATTAAGAATGTTTGCCGCAAGATTGCAGAAAACTTTGACCATTTTATATGTTTGCCACAAAATTGCAGAAAACTTTGACCATTCTATATGTTTGCCAGAACATTGCAAGAACTACACAATATTGACTGGGCATGCCTAGTTGGCACTTCCTGGAAGCTAACAATTTGAAATTGTGACTAGGTCATGTTGATTGTGTTTGGAAAATGCATTTCACATATAAGAGATCAAGGAGGCATTTTGGTTCAATGATAAAGGATTTATATCAATATGTAATTTTGTAAGTACAAATAATTCATAGAACAGCATGTTTTGATAAAATAATTAATGTCACATCATACATAATTAAGTAAGCAACTATATATATGTGTGTGTTTGAAAATCTTTAGCTACATGTATTATAAGTTTGAATTTTGTAATTGATGTACTGTACCATGTTTATTAAAATTAAGTTCAATTTTGTAATGCAATTATTACCTAGCTTTATACCCGATACACACTTAAGATTTATTCTTTTTCCATTTCTTAATTACAGGTATATGATGTCATTTGAGAATGACCCCTGTCCCCTTTGTTTGCAAGAATTCTTTCAATGACTGTTTGTATACAGGCAGGAATTCTTTTAAAAATGTTGCTGTGTAATTTGAAAGAGCTAAATTGAATGTGCCTACACACATGACATTAATATATGTGTAGTTCCTGCAAGTTTGCCGCAAGTTTGCAACAAACATTTGCCGCAAGCTTGCAGCAAACAATTGCCGCAAGCTTGCCGCAAATCTAATTTGCATAATTTTGTTTGCAGCAAGCTTGCCGCAACCTTCATTTGCATGGTAAAATGGTTGCGGCAAGTTTGCAGCAAATGTTTGCCGCAAGCTTGCGGCAATGTTTGCTGCAAACTTGCGGCAAATGTTTGCCGCAGGGCTTATTTTTCGGTAAGGGTTTACGATACATGTTAAAACCGATAATAATAGCATTGTAACCAATATCGTTTTTAATTTATAGATAGGCAGATCGCGGATAAATTTGCATTACAAGCAAAGTTTTATGCGTACATTATTTACAAATACATGTATATATATTTAATCTGTATTGTTTATATAACCATCATAGGCATGACCACGGAGATTTTAATTTTATACATTAATTTACAATATTGTGATCAAAATTCGTTTTTTAAATCAAATAAATAATTTTGTAGTCGCACGCTTTCTTTGAAATTTAATTGCATTATGGGTAATTTCGGATCGTGTAGATAGAATGGGGAATGGTGTATGGTGTAATGTGTAAGGTGTATGGTGCAAAGGTGTAACGTGTATGGTGTAATGGCACAAGGTGTATGGTGTAATGGTGTATGGTGAATGGTGTAATGGTGTATCGTGTGAGTGGGAAGTTTACACCATCCAAGGACTGTGTACCGTGTTTTACCTCCAAATTGAAGTGCTACCATTGGTCAAGAATAATGTATTCGCAATGGGCGTGACTTTAATCTACCGATAGATGGCGCAACATTGTTATCACAAATGTTGGCTTAATCTGGCAAGGGTGGAGAGGAGGGAGGTGGATCGTAACCCTTGGCTAGCGAAGATGGTACATTAGTGGTCCATTTCTGTTTTAACTTATTAGCTAAATTTTACCAATATATAGGCAAACTGTACACTAGTGTATGCGTAATCTAAGGTCTTCAATAAACAAAGAAATAAGTATAACAATAAGTCATTATTTGTTAAAGGAGAAAGGTAATAATATTATGTATTTAGCAAATCAGTGTTGTATGCATGTTAATTTGTATCAAAGTAGAAACATTAATTTCATAGCAGACAATTTTCTTATTTAAGTCAATCATTGCAGATTGCACAAATTGATGAAAATAATGGGGTTAATTTTGAATATGAGGTTGAGTGGGAGAGTAAAAATGGAATGAAAACAAAACTATAGTTAATTTAGCTTACACTCAAGTGTTCCCTCAAAAGTAGACAGTCCTGGATTACTTGGATCTGGTATAATTTTACCAACAAACACATCTTTAAAGAACTGATTAGTACTGTAAATAAACAATGCCTAAACATTTAACTAAGATACAAGTACAAACACATGCAAAGAACAACTATATTAATAGAAAGGGAGTAGATAACAATAAAGCAAAACCATAAATCGAATGCAAATATGACTTTATATATTTATTGGCTCTTATTATTAACACATAAATTTTAACAAATAGATACTGAATTTAGAAGTTGTATATATTTATCAACTTCACAACAGAAATGTATTTTTGTACTCGATTTCATTAGGCTGAACGTCTATACTGATCGATTCGCAATTCTACGAAAGTTTCACATGATGGTTGAATTTATAAAGCCACAGTTTTTTTTTCTCAACTTTTTAAAGATGTTTCATTTTGTAGAAGATCCTTTGCACCCATTCAACATTACTTACTGTTTTACCATATGCGTGGCTTTGATACTTGTCACTTGACATAATTACATGTTCATTATAAATTTGACTGCCAAGGACCAGATGCGCAGATCGACAATCAATATTTCTTCGGCGATGCTTGAGGCTAACATATTTGAAATTTAGAATTTAATACTTCAGTTGAAGAACAAATCAAACGAAAATGACTTAAAAAGAAATGAGAGGATGTCGTATAAGTGCCAATGAGACAACTCTCCATCCAAGTCACAATTGCAATTAGAAAAAAATAACAATTATAGGTCAAAGTACGGCCTTCAACACGGAGCCTTTGCTCATACAGCACAGCAAGATATCAAGGCCCCAAAATGACTAGTGTAAAACAATTCAAAAAGGAAAACAAACAGTCTAATCTTAAAAAAAAAAAACGAGAAACGAGAAACATTCATAAACCTCAACAACAAACGACAACCACTGAACAACAGGCTCCGGACTTAGGACAGGTGCATACAAATGCAGCGGGTTTAAACGTTTTAACAGGCGCCTACCTTCACCCTTACCTGCAACAGTAGTGTAACAAAGTCAAGAAAAATCCAGACAAAGGAAAAGAGATTTGCATTACGGAGATATGAAAATTTTAAACAATTTCCCAGTTTAATTAAGAAAAAAAAATACACCCACTTCAAGTCAAATTCATTAAAACGGACAAACTCAAGCGCTATCAATCAACAGAACAATTGAAAATCAACTCCAAACCACCGTCTTGTATGGTAGTTGTTTATAGTTCAGTTATATTGACAAAATAAGGTTAGCAACCCAAACAGACCATGCAGACATAATAGGTTGATATTACAATAATTGGACCCAAACAGCAAAAACTGTATAAACATTCATCACAGACATACAACATAACTGTCTTAAAACGCACACATTAATCTAACAAAGACAATAATATCCGTATTTTAATGTAGAATATTATAACCTGAAATCTTGTGGGATGTATATCAAGTGGCGTAACATGCTTTTGCAGTCGGTGCTGATGAGTAATGTGTGGCAAAATATGCTTAAATTGTCAAAATATTGGTGGCAAAATATGCTTAAATTGTCAAAATAATGGTGGCATGACATGCTTAACCTGTCAGAATGGCGGATGGTTCATGCGTTGCATGAGTTATGCGTAACAAAAATTGAATCTCGCTGTCAACTTGACAAATGATTCTTACGCAACAAAAATGTCATTTGTTTTAACTCTCTTATATTTTTGTATATCTAAATTTTTTTGAACTAACACCGACACTACACTTCTTAGAAATGATTCTTACGCAACAAAAATGACGATATAACAGACGATTTATCCACGACAGGAAATGTTAACGACGGTAATGAATCTAGTCTTGTATGAAGTTAAACAATTTCATTTGTTTCAGGTTCAACCCAACATTTTTTTCTTATAATGTCCTGTACCTAGTCAGGAATATGGCAGTTGTTATCTAATAGTTCGTTTATATGTATGTTGCGTTGTCGTTTGTATTTTGTTGCACTTCAGTGTTCTGTTGTTTCGTTGTTTTCCTCTAATAGTTGATGTGTTTCCCTTGGTTTTAGTTTGTAGCCCGGAATTATTTTCTCTCAATCGATTAATGACCTTTGAAAAGCGGTATACTACTGTTGTCTTTTTTTAACTCTGGTATAATTTTTTTTTTATATCTATTTCTTTTTAACTTATACCGACACTACACTTCTTAGAAAGTATCTGTTAAAGTGAAATACTCACAATGTGTTTAGCCAGGAGGCAAACACACTTATAGTACCATCACTGTTTACTTCTTTTATTTCCGATATACAGGTCTGATTCTGTAACCGTGGATCTCTTTCTGGGAACTCACTGATTCTATACCATCGACCTTCTGTCTTGTATTAAAAAAGAAATATGTTTGGTTTTGTATCTGAAAATTACGACTACAATTTTGAGGTCTTGGATAGAATAGGATGTTCACCGTTCCGGTCACTTTTATACTCTCTCCTTCTCTTATCCTATCTAATAGGTGAAATTACATTTAGATACTCGATGTAAAAAGAAACATCTGACAGAGATGAATAACGATATCCTACTGTAGCTATGTCTCTTATTGGAAAGATTCGAAATGACGATTATCGGTAGAGAACATATCTAACATTATCACTGTCAGTTTTGTTTACATTAATATACTCCTACGCTCATATAAGAATATTCCCGTCATACAGACCTAATTTATAAGCCTTTCCTTTCATTTATAATCTTATCGAAAGTTGTAGGGATTCGTTTTCTTTTGATTATATATATACTCAGCTTAAAAGAAGTCCGAGTACGATGTTAGAATAGGTAACAAAAGAAACTAAGCAAAATTCTGATTTTTATTAAAATGCTCATTTGGTTAGGTATATGATTTTTCTAAATCAGATTATGAGGCAAAGTGGTGTATAGGGTAGAAAAATCAAAACTTTGAACAGTTATATTTGGAGTGAGTCTTGGATGATGCCATGACGCTCATTCCAATTAATAATTGACGGGGGATATATTTAGGCCCTTTCCTAAAAAATTAAATAACACTCGATCCTGGACTATGTTAAGGTGTCCAGTTATAGCATGGGTACTGGGGCCATACATATATTTGGCAGATTCTGGCGCGTTATCCAATATCCATTTTTTTTCACTCCACAAACATTGATATCCACGAAAATCACAGAATCCACAATAGTATATAAAAAACGCAGAAACTTATTAGTTGAACAACTGTATCACTAGCCTGTCAACACTGATGTTTTGAGTTCTAATCCCGCACGTGGCAGGTGTGCTCGACACTAATCTTAATTGACTAGGATTTTCCTACCGAAGGTAGGCCATTCTCTCCAGGCATTCTGTCTTCCTCTACCAATACAAGCTGACCGCCATGAAAGTTGTGTTAAAAAAACAATCAATCATTCAATAAAAATCAAATTTTCTAGCCTAAGGGAACCGATTCAAGCAATAAAAAGATAAAGCTTTATTGTCGATCAGCGTGAATTTATAAATGCTGACACCAAGACAGCTTACACGATTTTATTCCGACATCGGAGAAAACGCCTTGATTAATGCTCAAATATCGAATGCCTTGTAACCAGTAGCTACTTGATAATTTTAGACATTGTTAGTTTGATACAATTATGATACGCTGAACTGTTATATACAATTCGTCTGCAAAATATATTCAATTATGCTTCATTCATTTTTATAACAAAGTTTCCTTCAAAAATATACATGTTATTTACATGTTAGAAATCTATTTAATACGAAGTTAATATCGTATTATGTTAACACGAATGCGCAGGTTATTTTCATTAATCCGACAAAATATGTAAGTAAGATGTTTTTATCATTGATAACAACATATATTTCGCATTTAATATATCTGTTATTAAGTGCAACATAATATTTTACGAAAATAAGAAAATAAAATTGTAAAAGTACATTGTATTTTCAGTGCTTTGTCATAATGTCTTACTGAAGCCTAACGACATGAAACATACTACGACTTTAAAAATCATTTGCCAATTGAACTTTATGTAAGCAAAAAACATAGTTTAAAATCTATCTATCATGTATGTATGGTAACAAATGTAAGTTATCTGTAAGTAGTATCATTAACACACAATATGGACTATACGTCTATAAGACATTAAAATAAATAATAAAAAAAAAAAAAAAACAGAAGAAAAAAAAAAAAACAGAGATTTCTGTTGTTTAGCTTTGGTCCTCAACAATATACAAGTGTATATGCAAATTGTCATGGTCCTGTCTGATCATCTCCCAAATGAAAAAAAAACATCATTAGTTCAACAGTGTTATGACGTACTTGCTATATTGTATTGGTGTACACATGGTGATATATCGTTATTTTATCTACAGTAAACAATTCGACAAGACATCAATATGCCTAAAGCAAATTACTAAAGTGGAGTAGGTAATTGTTTTTATGTCAATTTTGTCAAATATCTCCTATTATGATCACGATTGGTACATTCTAAGCTTTGATATGTTTAAGATGTGTGTGTGTTCTTGATACACTTAATTCTAGGAAACCCCTTTTGATGCACAACACGTTAACACATAGCAAGATACACATACCAAGCCGACATACCTGTTTATTTCTTTTAAATTCATGCCATCCCCTACATGTATTTTCTAATTGTATATCATTTGTTTTCTGATTGAAAACAAAATTACGGTTTTGAAGATTCTGTCACTTTTATTGTAATACCTTTATTATAATGACAAAATCGATCTTACCTTTTTCCAATTGACATGGGAAACAGTCTTCACATTTGGACATCCCCCGGGTCTTGTAACTTGTCCAGACGAAGATAATATGCAGAGCAAAACGCTCACCAATTGAAACAGAAACATCTCTAGATTAATCAAGGTCATATTACGAAGAAAACACTTACAAGTTGATATTCTTTTGTGTTTATATGTAATAGTTTTTACCTATAAACGAGTGTAAGTAACATCTTGTTCAATAATGTGATTAGTACTGTAAGAAGGGACGTAATATAATTGATCGATTGTTAACATGCTTTTTCAACTGTGACTTTAAAAGACAATATACACCAGTATATGTACCTTTTACCGTCTATCTAAGTTCATAATCTAGAACCAAATTAAGATTTATCTTCTTCATGTTATGATTTTATTTATAAAATGTTCATGTAATCGTGGTTATACTGTAAAATAGTAATTTTTAATGAAAATAAACATGATAAAAGTTAAAAAATTTGTAGATAATGCACAAATTGACACTACTGGTGGTGATATCTAAAGTTTATCTATGCAGCACTTGTAATATGAGATTTGGTAATGATATCATATTTTGTAATTTTTTGTGAAATATATACACAACTTTTTAAACCTTTCTGTGATGTAATGCTTAACATATGGTGGAAATGGGAGAAGTTCAAAAATAGAAATCTGGAATAGTTACGTTTTTGAGAGATCCTATTTGAAATCGTTCCTATGTTTTCATAACACAAATATCGAGATATGATTGAAGCAGAGCTGCTCGTTTGAATGTTATCCTTAATGACATATCCTTAATGGCATATTTACTGGGATATATGGAATACAAACACTTATATATTTTTTTGACATACAATGAACAGTCGGGTACTTAGCGAATTCAATAATAATATGGAATGCCGTTATTAAAGTTGTATAAAAAAATCCATCATATTATGAGATTAAGAAATATTTTGGGTAATTTTATTCAAGCCATCAATTTGGAAAATTTTGAATTGCATATTAACGCACGCAAAAACAAATTTGATACGTCCGGAAAATAATTTGTCTAGACACTGCTAATCAGTTTCGACAATTCGGACGTGCTATTGTTGTGATCATCTAATAATAATAGTCATCCGAAAACTGTCGTTATTTCCACCTAACAATAAATGATACATCACACCTGTTTATTTTTCATAAAGAATGATGTACAAGAAAGGCAACTCGTGTTGTCATTTTCAATTAAACTTGTTTTCGTTCATGAAATATAGAATTAATCTTTAGAAACTTTTAATGTTAGTGTCGTTATATGGCAGTTGTTATCACATAATCGTTTCTATGTATGTTGGCGTTTGTTTTTGTAGCAGTTTCAGTGTCTCTGTTGTTCCGTTTTGTTTCCTGTTTTAGTTGATGTGTTTCCCTCAGTTTTGGTTTGTGACTCGGATTTGTTTCAGTTAAATCAATTTATGACTATTGAACAGCGGTATACTACTATTATATAGATATAGGAAGATGTGGTATTAGTGCCAATGAGACCTTTATTTACAATTCATTATTCTGAACACATAAAAATGAAACGTATAATGGTATTTAGTATCAGATCAACAACAATCTATAGTTTGTGTATGTCATACCAAAACATTTGGAGTTTATGGCAAATATTGTAATTTAAAATTGAGAATGTATATGGGTAATGTGTCAAAGAGACAACAACCCGACCAAAGAGCAAAAAACAGCATGAAGCCACCAATAGGTCTTTAACACAGCGAGAAAATCCCGCACCCAGAGGCGGGCCTCAGCTGGCCCCTAAACAAAAATGTGAACTAGTTCAGTGAAAATGGACGTCACAATAAACTCCGAAACATATAATGAACTAAGATTAAAAAAAAACATACAATACCAACAAAGGCCAGAGGCTCCTGACTTGGGACAGACGCAAAAATGCGGCGGGGTAAAACATGTTTTGTGAGATCTCAACTTACTGAACATATATTTTAGGCCTGAGTACATAATTATTTCTGTAGGACAATAAATTCAAATCTTAAAAATCACACATATTTCATCTAAACGCATTTTTACAGCGTAATGTCCTTCTTTTGAGTCAATGTGTCTATTTAGTTTATCCAAATTGTTTTATTTAATCAGGAACAATTTCGAGCTTGTTTAATTGTTAAGACATATGTCAATTCATTCAATATTGGATCAAGATGTATTATTGCATTGTCCTTTAAGTTTCGCTGTCTACACATATAGGCCCTTGTTGTGAATAATGTATAACATGCAATTTTTCTCATTGATCTTTCAAATTTATTTCTTAATAATGTTATTCATAAAGTGGTAAGAAGGGGGGAAAAATTACAGGCAAAACAATTTCGATTAGGAATTTTAAGGCAAAATACTTATTTTGTCCACTTGAAAAAGGCACACAACTAGTATGGTGAAGCTGTCAAACTGAATTATTGACCCCCTTAGCATCAAATTGTAAATAAGGTAAGTTAACGCTGGAAGAATTTTCTATACTTTTGATATAATTTGACACAAAAGAAGGACATTACGCTGTAAAAATGTGTTTTAGATGGAGCATGTATGATTTTTAAGATTTGTATTTTTTGTCTAAAAGAAATACACTGAGATATAAATATGTACTCGGGCCCAAGAGGCATTCAGTAAATGTAGATTCTGTACTTTCCTGAATGGTTGCTGGTATCAATTCGTCAAAATGAATTAATGTACAGAATTAACATCTCTATGAAATGTGAGGGGCTTTGCACATAAAAGTTGAGTTCAATCATAAATATTTTAATAAATCTGTAAAACAAGCACCTAACAATGATAAGGATACTTGTGTCATTTCATATATTTAAAAGCACTTTTATTTTCTTCTGAAGTATAGTAAGTGCTTCAAATACATCCCTTATATCAGACTAAAATTATATGCAAGTTTCAACTGAAACGTGAACAATCTGTGCATCAGACCATACTGTCTGCCAAAATGTATTGAATTCAAGAATCCTATTGCATTCAGATATCTTGTTTCATAACATCGTAGCACAGAAATGAGCAGAAAAAAAACCATCATATTTCTATTTCTTATATAGCTTCTGTATGTAATTTATATTTAAATATGTGTTACGGACTATTGACTTTAAATAGTTTCCAGTCTAACAAGGCCTTAGACCATACTATACTCATGTAGTATGTATTTGTAACTTTATTTTCATTTAAGGTACATTAGATATATATGAAAGATTTATTTTGTACCAAAATAATTTCAAAATTGTTCAATTGTAGGAAAACAAAAACATGTTCATATAAGACCCCCCCCCCCCCCCCCCCTTGTCGTTCATTGGAAATCTCTTTTCTTAGGCGCATGCTCATATAAATTTTACTTTTAAACCAATGTAATGAATCTGATACACCAAACGAGCGTTCAGTTAATTTTAATACATGATTCATTATATAAAAGTGCATTTCAAAAGCAATTTTTTTCAAAATCTAAATAACTAAATATCTAAATATCTTAAAAGTTGAAATTATTTGATTTGAACTGTCAAAATGAACACCAAAAGTTCTAAATTAAAATGGTCATATTGTCTTTAATATATATCATATTGTCATGAAACTCTGCCAACTGTCTTATCGTTCCTTTATGCTATGAAATTAAAGGTCAAATTCACACCTATAGGTTAGATGATCTAAAGTGATTATTCGTTCAGGACATGGAATTGTTGTTATTTCAATCAAGTAAATGTTGCACACTGACCGACTTAAATCTTAATTGAAATGCAATAATTATAAAATTAGAAGATGTCATATAACTGCCAATGAGACAACCCTCAACAAGAGACCAAATGACATAGACGTGAACATTTATAGGTCACCGTACGGCCTTCAACAATAAGCAAAACCCATATCGTAAAGTCAGCTTGAAAGACCCCAAAAGGACAGGTGTTTTCCATTTGTTTGATACGTTTTAGCTTTTCATTTTGAAGTTTTCCTCGTAGTTTTTTTTGTTTACTTTTTTTTAACACAACACTGAATAAGACATCTAGATAGTATCATAATGCAACTCATAAAACAAAGACATACACTGTATATGTCTAATTCAAAATATTTGTTTATTATAGAAGTCTACTAAAATACATTTGTGAGCCTCTATTGTAGATTTGGGCAATTGCGATGGTCAACGAACACAAACTTATCTGGATCTACGCCGTTACTTCCTAGAAGACAATATACATTATCTAGCTCAGATCTCTCCAATGGCTCTGGTGTACGTGAGAAAATAAATGCGGTCTCTACAATTACAGTTAGACAGATTACATTAAACGTTTGTAGTGGTTTATTGTATCAAGAATATAATCGCATGTTAAAATGATTTTAAAAAAAAGAACATTTTATTTACTACACGTGTGTTTGTTTTATATGTTTATTGTCGTTGTACTAAAAAAAAAAAACAAATTGAAAAGTTGTAGCTAACTTTTTTATATTTTGACATTGTGTTTAAGATAATGTGCATGTATTATTTCCTTGTTCAAGTCAGTGGTTATCCTGTTGGTACCTCCTCTTGAGGGTTTATTGTTGTATTTTTAGTTTGAAGAAATACAGCCTGGATACATGAAGTTAATGGATCTGTATACTCATGAACATGTTAGAATGGTGTTACCTCAATTTTTAGCGCCAGTATCAAGAAAAGCTATCTCAACCGTGCGTCGATCATTGTAGGTTGTCACTGTTTTATGATTCATGTTATCCCTTCTATCAATTACTTAACAATTTCACTCTATATGATGCTTTGACAGTAAGAAATTCGCTAACGAATCAAAAATATCATGCGTACAAGATGGCCGCTGAGCTGATAATACTGTGAAAAGTCAGCTCCCAATTTTTGCAATATTGTGAGCAGTTTAAATGTTTGAAATGGATTAATTTTATGGCCAAGAAGAAGTTTTTGAAGTGATACATCCATTGATATGCTTTTTGTGTGATATATTTCAAGAATATATGAAATATTAGACATATTAGACTTTTTCAAGGATTTTATTGTGTAAAATTGAATGATTGGATTTATCTACAATAGACTTGTATAATTATATTGTGTGCACTATGCCTGGAGGTAGTAACCCTTCAAATAGACTTTCAAGTCAATCAGCAGATCAACAGAAACAAGTAAAAACTGTTCAGTCTTTATTTACAGCTAAAAAAGATAAAGATAAAAATAAACAACTCCCTAAGAGAACTCGCTCAGATGTGTCAACAGATTCTAATACTAGTATGGATTTATCAGGGATAATTAATTTTCAAAAAGACCCTGATCAAATCAAGTTAAGCCTCAGGGATATTACAACAAAAGATGATCTGAATGAAGTAACAAAAGACCTTGTCAAAACAGCTGACCTTGAGAATATGGTTACTGGTATTGTGAAAAATCGTTTTAGTAAATTTGAATCCACTTTAGATAAAAAGATGAATGAAAGATTGAATAAAATCCAAACAGAAATGCAAGAAAAAGTGGAGGCCTTATCAATTGAAAATGAACATTTGAGAAGGAAGATAGACCAAAATGAAGCCAAAACATTATCGATTAGAAAAGAACTGTCTGAAACAACAGAAATTGCTAAAGTAACAAATATAAGCAGTAACTATAACGAACAATACTCCAGAAAGAATAACATAAAGGTATATAATTTTCCATGGAAAGAGCAGCAAGATCTCCGTCAAGAGTTTATACAAATGGTAAAGTCGGACTTAAACATAACACTGCATGACCGAGATATTGTAGCCATTCATCGTTTACCTGCACAGCGAGAACCAAGACCATTAATCGTAAGATGTTTTAATACTGACATAAAGAGGAGTATAATGAGAAAAAGAAAAGAACTAAGAAATACAGTAAAATTTGTAGATGATGTTACCATCAGAAATATGGCCCTTATAAAAAGACTAGAGGATAGTGGAAAGTTTGATCAGGTGTGGTATTTCAACTGTGGCATGTATGGCAGAACTGATAATGGTCTCCAAATGAAGTATGGGTTGTATGATGACATCAACAAAAGACTGAGAGAAGAGAAGTAACTCTGACATTTTGGAGGTTAAGAAATATACATGTACTTTGTAGATTCAGATTACTCAATACTGAAAGAAGGGAGATAATTCTAGTTACCTTTTAAAAAAAACCAAATATTACTTAAAGCTTGTATATTATTTTGAAATTGTTCTGATCTGACTATATGTTATTTCAAACAAAATAAGATTTATTAAGATAGTTGAGTGAATATTTAACTAAACAGAGAAAAAAGTTGCAAAAATTTAAACTGCATCATTACATTGTATGCAGAAAACAGTAAGAATGCTTGTTGTCTTGATACTGTTTATAATTTTTTATCTAATCACTTTTTCAAATTATTGTTCTTCCTTTTTTGATTTTTTGGTTAAAACAAGATACTTTCTCAGTACAAATAACCCATCTGATGAATATTGCTTTTATTTTATTGTATTCTTTTTGGAATTCACACAAAATTATACTCATAATTGAATGGGCTCTTTAAAGATATTATCAGTTAACTGTCAAGGTCTAGGTGACATAGAAAAGAGAAGAGATGTATTTAATTTTCCTAAGTCTAAAAAATGCAACATCTTTTGTATTCAAGATACACATTTCACAAATGAAAGTGAAATGAATATCAAGACCATGTGGGGCTATGATTGTTATTTTTCAACTTTCTCGTCAAACTCTAGAGGAGTTGCTGTAATGTTCAATAATAATTTTGAATTTAGGGTATTAAAAGAGAAGAAAGATGTAAATGGTAATTATCTAGCATTAAATATTGTTATAGACAAGGAGAGAGTAACACTTCTATCATTGTATGGTCCTAATTCAGATAATCCTAATTTTTACCATCTTATTATGTGTATTATAGAAGATTTTGGAAATGAAAACTTTATAATATGTGGTGATTTTAATCTTGTATTGTATCCCCATATAGACTATTGTAACTGTATACATTAATAACCCTAATGCTAGAGATAAAATTTTAGAAATCATAGATCAATGGAGCTTTATAGATCCTTTTAGGGAACTTTTCCCAGACTCGCGTAGATATACATGGAGAAAAAGAAGCCCTTTAAACAAGCTAGGTTGGATTTTTTTCTTTTTACAGATAACATGTTAACAAATTTACTAAATTGTAAAATTGAACCTAGCTGTCGCTCGGATCATTCTTTTGTAATTTTAGAGCTACAATTCAACCCATTTATAAGAGGTAAAGGACTGTGGAAATTCAATAATTCCTTATCATATAATCAAGAATATGTAAATATTGTAAAAGAAAAAATAATTGATGTCAAGAAACAATATTGTGCACATGTTTATGATTTGGAACATATTGATGACATTTATGATGAAAATTTACAACTTACTATAAACAAGCAATTATTTCTTGAGACTTTATTGATGGAAATCAGGGGAAAGAAGATTTCGTACGCAAGTTTTAAGAAAAAAGAAAATGATCAAAAGGTTCTTAATTTACAAAGGGTAATTGATTCATTAGAAGCAAATTTGAAGGAAGAATTAATAAATCAATTAAAAGAAAAAAACAAGAACTGGAGGATATAAGGAAAGAAAAGATGAAGGGTAAATTAATACGTTCAAGGGTCAAATGGATTGAAGAAGGGGAAAAGCCAACTAAATATTTTTGTGGTCTTGAGTAAAAAAATTGTACTAGTAAAATTATACCAAAAGTTGAAACAGAAGATGGAAGGATTATAATAAAGCAATATGATATTTTAAAAGAAACAAAAGTATTTTATAAAACACTTTATAAAAATAGGGATTGTAGTTTAAATGGCTGTAAAATTGAACAGTTAGAAAATGATTAAAAAATTTTAAATTTGAAAAAATGATAGAGGATGAAAAAAATAATTTAGAAGGGGAAATAACTATAGCTGAGGCAGGTTTAACATTACAAAAAATGAAAAATAATAAATCTCCTGCATCTGACGGTTTTTCGACTGAGTTTTTCAAATTTGTTTGGAAAGATTTAAAATATTTTATTATAGAATCTCTAAATTATGGATTTCACATTGGATCATTATCAGTCACTCAAAAACAAGGCATTATCACATGTTTGCCAAAGGATAATAAGCCACGGCATTTTCTGAAGAACTGGCGCCCCATTTCATTATTAAATACAGTTTATAAAATTGGGTCAAGGGTGATTGCAAGTAGATTTAAAAAAAAATTAGATAAACTTATTAATTTAGATCAAACTGGTTTCATAAGTTGGCGCTATATGGGAGATAATATCCGACTTATATATGATATTTTGCAGTATACTGAAGAAAAAGATATCCCTGGTTTATTACTGTTGATAGACTTTGAAAAAGCTTTTGATACAGTATCCTGGGATTTTCTTTTAGCAGTTCTGACTTTTTTCAATTTTGGAATTCGATAATCAATTGGATAAAAGTATTTTACAATAATATTAGCTCTGCAGTCATTCAGAGTGGAAATTTATCAGCGTTCTTTGGTATTGGACGAGGCTGTAGACAGCGGGACCACTATCACCGTACCTTTTCATATTATGTGCAGAGATGTTGGCAATAAAGGTAAGAGGTAATACGAAAATACAGGGTATGGAAATTTCTCAAGTTGAACATAAACTATCTCAGCTTGCAGATGACACTTCACTGATTTTGGATGGAAGTGAAGAATCTATGGAAGAAGCTTTATTAGAGCTTGATTGGTATGCAAAACTTTCTGGACTAAGGATAAATTTTACAAAAACTCAAGTGGTATGGATTGGAAGTAAAAAAATACAGTAGAGAAATGTTATGCCAGAACAGAAATTTATCATAGGGGTCAACTTCTTTTCGGCTGTTAGGGGTAAACTTCGATATTGATCTTGAAAAATTTTTAAACTTAAATTATACTGATAGGTTTCTTCAGATAAAAATATCATGCGCCCGAAGCACGTATTTATCTTCACCAAGAACGCTCAAACCAAATCATTTGAAAGCAAAGGAGCTATCAACAATTATGTTTTGTTGGTTTTACTCTGACTTAAAATGACTGCAGTATGTCAGCCTCAAAAAACAATATGGCATGCATATGTTGGCGTGGAATAGGCGAAAAAAGGGGGACGGGTATTGAGCCAATAATAATTTGTATGGGCAAACAAAACACATTTTAATACATCATAGGACATCCATTTTAGTCTCATCTTCACACTGTTGTCTACTCTAAACCTGTTCAAAAGCTTCCGAAAGTCACCACTATGTGTAAGTAATTTCTTTGTATCGGAAGTTGTTGTACTTATCCTTCAATAATATCAATTCCCTCTAACTTCGAATTATCTTACGATACTGGTTATTATATTTATCGCTATTTACGAACCTAAACTATCTTGCCGTCCTTTACCATCTTCACAACCATAGAGCAAATGAAAGTTGTCGTATTGTACCGCCATTAGAGAATATTGATACTGCGGAACAGCTGAAACATAAGATGCAATGTCCAGTTGGTAAATCTATTTTAGATGATTGTTTTCAAAGATATACTTTTAAGAAACCGTAACAAGATTGTAAGCAATTAAAACATCATTCAGAGTTGGCACGAATTCGCATTGTAAATGATTTTAGTCTTAGACGATCATTTTGGATCTTAATAACATGTGCAAAGTCTGAACTGTAAGTTATCAAGTCATGTTTACTTTTTCAGTCAATTCACAATCATATCGACTGCGTTTAATTCAGTATTGTTTAGACAATTCGCTTCCAATTAATACAGAACTGTTCAGTAGATTTTCAGACAATTTGATATATTGATAATGTGTGAAGGTAATCAACTAAAACCGAACAGTCTGAACCTAGACTGAATAGATCGCGATTGACTGCAAGCGAATTGTCTTAACAGTACTGAATTTAGCATAGTGAACAAGTCTGAAAATTGACTGAAAGACTGAAATAATGTTATAATTTAAGAACTGTTTAAATCCAAATGACCAGATCAAAGTTGGTCTACTAGTGTCGTTTTCTCTTTGGTGTTCAGAGTAAAGTAGGCATAACAATTTCTTAATATTCTTCAAGTAAATGATGACATCGTATCATTATTCCGTAATTAAAACTAGTAACAAGAACAGAAATAAAGTATCAACATTATGTTCCAACTTACAGTCAAGAGTTCCGTCAAACGAGGCCATTCCTGGATTTTCTGCTTCAGGTATAATTCTACCAACAAACATATCTTGAAAGAATTGACCAGTACTGTGTGTCATAAAATTCATAAAATATGATTCAATATTGAACAAAAAATCATTTTAAGATAATAAGAAATTAGTTTACTCATTGAAGTTATACAAATAAGTAAGAAATTGCTTTAAAGACTAGAGGTCAACAATTATTTGTATGATACACATAATATATTTACAAGACAGACCGCCATATAGAAATGAAAAAAAGAACTCATAACAAATACCAGGATTATAATGATGTACGCCAGACACGCTTTTCATAAACTGAAGACTCATCAGTGACTCTCGAATAAAATCAAATAAAAAAGAGCAAAACATAGTACAAAGTTGAGGATCTCTGAGGGCAAAAAATGCCGAAAGGTTTCGCAAAAAATAATACCACTCAGATTAAACTACCACTAGGAAACAATGACGTGAAATAATAAACATGTTCAGATTACATACTAAAATTGGACCCGACCGATGTGAATGGATTTTTCATATCATTAACGAGACTCCTTCCATTTCTGGATATAGTTTGTTTTGCATGAGAACAATTTAAGTTATGAAAAACATGAATATAAAATGAACTATTTTTACAGTATATACAATTTCATTGTACAATATCAGTTCAAGCTCAGTATGAAGCTTGTTAATGAAGATAATTATAAGAACATACAAAACTGAAATACCATTTCAGAGCACATGGAGCAATAGCTGTGTATTCCCTTTTCATATAATATTTAAAACTTAGCATAGGTTTGCTCAATATTAAAGGCCTTCCGTTGACCTATAGTTGTTAACTTCAACATCATTTGATCTCTGGTTGAGAGTTGTCTCACGGGATCGGTGTATAATGCTTTTTTATGCAATAATACTTAAGGTTTTCATAACTTTTTCTGTGTTTTATTCAATTTTACCCATTGGTCCGTCAATTCTATATCTTCATGTGATAAAATTGAGAATGGAAATGGGGAATGTGTCAAAGAGACAACAACCCGACCATAGAGCAGACAACAGCCGAAGGCCACCAAAGGGTATTCAATGCAGCGAGAAACTCTCGCACCCGGAGGCGTCCTTCAGCTGGCTCCTAAACAAATATGTATACTAGTTCAGTGATAATGGACGTCATACTAAACTCCAAATTATACAAAAGAAACTAAAATTAAAAATGATACAAGACTAACAAAGGCCAGAGGCTCCTGACTTGGGACAAAATGCGCCAAAATGCGGCGGGGTTAAACATGTTTTTTGAGATCTCAACCCTCCCCCTATACCTCTAGCCAATGTAGAAAAAACAAACGTACAACAATACGCACAGTAAAACTCAGTTTAAGAGAAGTCCGAGTCCGATGTCAGAATAGGAAACAAAAGAAAATAAACAAAATGACAATAATACATAAATAACAACAGATTACTAGCAGTTTCTGACATGCCAGCTCCAGACCTCAATTAAACTAATTGAAAGATTATGTCTTCATCATATGAATATCAGGCACAATCCCTCCTGTTAGGGGTTTAGTATTATACCATCATAAAATATATGAGAAGAACATAACCCGTGTCATGCCAACAACTGGTTTTAGAATAAATATGTTTAATTCCGATGCAAAGACCCTATAAGTGAATCAATATTAAAGCCAAAATATGCAATCTTTAATGACCTGACAACAGTATAACGTGATAGTTTACTTACAATGTGTTTAGCCAGGACGCAAACACACTTATAGTACCATCATTGTTTACTTCTTTTATTTCTGATAAACAGGTCTGATTTTGTAACCGTGAATCTCTTTCTGGGAACTCACTCATTCTGTACCATCGACCTTCCATCTTGTATACAAAAAAAAAATCAACGACAGTACAATATATCTCCTATCTTCTATGCTGTTTAAGCTATTAACCTTACTAAACACTTGACAAGTAAAGGCAACAACAGTTTAACGATGTTAAAATCTGTAAATAGATTAGCGAGAGAAAAATAACGGCAACAAGACACAACTCAATTGAATCGCATTAACTTCAAAAGGAGCTAGACAGGGAGCGTTGACAGGATTATGCTTGAAAAACCCACCATACGAATTCACACTTAGTTAAAAAGTCACAATAGGAAAAAAGAAAACACTTAGATGCATGAATTTAGTCTCAAATGCATATTTGTTTTATTAGTTGTTATTGGCATTGAACTAGCTGTCAGTAACTGCGATTACTCTCAGATCTGTACTTAGTGTCTTTTTTTGTTGTTACAAATTCTTCGGCCACGTCCACTCTGTGTTTTTCCAACTGATTTTGATAGTTCGTTCTTATGTTGTACTGTTACACCACTGTCCCAGGTTAGGGGGAGGTTGGGATCCCGTTAACATGTTTAACCCTGCCACATTCTGAATGTATGTGCCTGTCCCAATTCAGGAGCCTGTAATTCAGTGGTTGTTGTTTTTGCTGTGTTACATATTTGTTTTTTGTTAATTTTTTGTACATTAATTAGACCGTTAGTTTTCTCGTTTGGATTGTTTTATATTTGTCATTTCGTGGCCATTTATAGTTGACTTTGCGGTACGGGCTTTGCTCATTGTTGAAGGTCGTACGGTGACCTATAGTTGTTAATTTCTGTGTCATTTGGTCTCTTGTGAAGAGTTGTCTCCTTGGCAATCATACCACACCTTCCTTTTTACATTTGGTGAAATAAGAGATTATCAGACTATACTGGCAGATCTAAAACCTTTAAAATATGTCGCCAGTAAATTTAGACACCAACATGAAGTATCAGTCAACCTTTTTGTGTTGTTTACAGGAAAACCTTTGTCATGTTGATTCCAATCGTTCTTCTAGATTAATCTGTTGAAGCAGGTTATATAAAAGGAGTGCATCCCTGTTAATAAATTTGGTATAGTGTGAATATGTACGTGCCCAATGTATTATTTGTAACATGTATAAAGAAAAATAACAAAAATACCGAACTGCGAGGAAAATTCAAAACGGAAAGTCCGTAATCAAATGGCAAAATCAAAAGCTCAAACACATCAAACGAGTGGACAACAACTGTCATATTCCTGACTTGGTACATGCATTTTCTTATGTAGAAAATGGTGGATTAAACCTGGTTTTATAGCTAGCTAAACCTCTCACTTGTATGACAGTCGCATACAATTCCATACGTCATACGTTGGATCAGAGGGTATGTCACTGCTCAGAAATGGGAAACTGACAATTGGAAAATTGAAATCATCACATTTGTTGTTATATGTTCTAGTTTGACGTTGTCCATTTGAGTCAATATCGAATAAAACTTGAGATACAATACAGACCATTTACTTTCGGGAGTATTCTAAATCTCTTATTTACAAGGATATATTATAAAATGTGGGTTATTGAGGACAAACCCTCATCAATGTATCTGCAAGTGCAATGAACATATTTTGTAAGCCGATTTCCCTTTTTAATCTTATTTTTAGATATATTTTGTCAAAACACAAGGTATTAAAACTGATATTTAATCGCCGATAATGCTTTATGATAAACATGATGTTCACAACAGTTTGGAGCGGATTCAAATGGTTTGAAGTACAAGATTTCCGGGTTTAACAGGCATTGTGTAAAAATTTGCTATTTTGCATACAGGTTCTGTTCAAATGCACTCCACGATATCAGCTTTGTTTCTGTAATGATTTGACAGTGTCTGTAATGTAACTGAATATTCTCAGTAGACTTGTCATGCTTATTTCAACCTAGTTTTAGTTTTACTTATAGACATATTCTCAATTTTATATATTATACTTACGGATTTTATTTCGAATTGATGCCTTATAGTTATATTAGAGATATTGCCTCTGAGTGCTGAAGCTACCTTTTAATCATTCAGGAATGACCAAAAATGCACACTTTTGTTTAGAAAGTCACACAGAAGAAGCCCGTTTAACAATACGGGGAAAACAGAACTTATGTCTCCAATATTGACCTCAATTTGAGGAACATAACTATAAAAAGAAGTAAAAATAACCTGTAGGAGCTTTTAACGAACATGATGCGTTTTAAGTAATTGAATGTGCATAAACTTTTATCCATTAAGTTCTTAAAGTAAACGTCCTGAAAAGTTATGATGACAGATGATTTCGATATCGGAATAATGAGTATTCCATGACGACATTTGGGATTTACAAACGCATTTATTTATAAAGTGCACACATATTTCAGTGGTGCTGAGTGACATTTAACAACCTATATGAACACAAATTATGTACTTAGTTTACAAACAGTTCTTTGTTTTTGTTCATAAAATTCTATTTAAAATTGCAATGAAATTAGTTTAAAATTTATTTAAATGGTAACTTGTACTTTATTTTTTGAGTTTGTCTTTGAAGTTCGACAGTTCAAAGAA
The DNA here is from genome assembly GCF_021869535.1 of Mytilus californianus. Lineage (NCBI taxonomy): Eukaryota > Metazoa > Mollusca > Bivalvia > Mytilida > Mytilidae > Mytilus > Mytilus californianus. Next base: position 6,392,993 of record NW_026262615.1, read on the forward strand.
GCATGTCATTACAACTCATAACAGTCGAGGAATAACAGTTTAAGAAGAAGTTTACCAAACGACATTTGATACGGTGATTTATTATGAAAACTATATAGAGCAGAACATTTTGAATTTTAAATCCATTATAAACTTGTTAAACAATTCATGAAGGAAAAGAGGAAAAAGTAATTATTACCTTAAAAAAAATAAAAATAAAAATAAAAATAAAACACGTAAAACGTTAATTTTTTTCCAGATACATAAAGGCTAGTATACCGCTGTTCAGTAGTCATAAATTGATTTAACAAAACGCCAACATACATAGAAACGGACTATTTGATAACAACTGCCATATTTCTGACTTGGTACAGGACAATTTAAGAAAGAAATTGGTGGGTTGATCCTGGTTTTATGGCTAGCCAAACCTCCCGCTTATATGGTAATGTTAAAATACCGCTAAAATGACAACATTACGTGAAAGGAATACATTACAACTAAACGCAAGAACACTCAGGACAGAGACATACATAAATAAATAATATAATTGAGTTTATATGATATTGCAATACAACTGAATGTTTTGTTAAAAATGAAATCTAATTGATCAAACATTGCACATAATAACAGATCTTCAAAATATTTCTTGTCGTTACTAGTTTGGGAATGTCAGTTTGAGAATAATTATAGATTTATAAAAATACCCATTTTACGACAGAATAAAATATTAGAATATGTGATGTACAATGCACCTATGTAAAAAATAGGAAGAACAAGATGTTTTACTAAACTTGTTCTGTTTATTTTTTATTTTGAACGGGGTTTGTATCACAATGACATGACCTCCATCAGACTGGAAATGTCATATAGGGTCACATATAATATTTGTTAATTTTGAAATGGTTTGATCATGTCTTCTTATTGCTTAACCTATTTTCAATGTTTGTCTGTGATCACATAAAAAAAGTCTGGAATGTTTAACGACATTGTCTACAGTGTATTAGTCGTTTTAATCAGCGATATTCTTTACAAAAAAACTAAAAACGAATAATTTAGAAAATAAACGTTACATAAATTATACAGTCATACAGATACATTTTTTGTCAACCTTAGATACCTATATTTCATCTAAAATATCTAACAAGTATATCACTTGATAAGTATCAAGTGTCTAGTCGGAGTTTTTTTGGTTCGCTAATTGTAGTTCACACGTTGACTTGGTTAAAATACATAAACACTATTATATTATACGTACGTCTATTGACAGGGTTATTGATTTTTTTGAAACACGGATTTAAAAAAATGATATAATTTGCAAATGGTACTTCGACCTTTTTTATTTACTTTCTGAAATACTTTTGACAACATTTGAATATCCCTTTGGTATTTGTTGGCTTTCTTTCAAAATGCATTAATAATTATGATTACGATTTTCCTAAAAGGTTTGACTAAATGCATATTAAATGTAACGACAGGAAATTAAAAGGATTACTATCATATGCATATGATGCCTTACAACTATCATAATTATCACCAAAGTTTGTAGACTTTCTAGTATTTCAATTGTTAGCAGACACAACCACTAAAATAAATATGGTCACCTTGCTTTATATGTTAAATGCTTCAATTTCAAGTTTGTATAGTTCCTTCGATCTTTTGCATTCGAGCATCACTGATAAGACTTTTGAATATGAAACGCGCGTTTTGTGTACACAGTTTAAATTCTGGTATCTATGACGCGTATATTGGCTTAAGATCACATAAAGTGAGAGTCAGTTAATGTCCTATTTTAACTACTCTTTTGTGGTGAACAAATCAACATGCCTTTAATTGAACATAAGAGCGTAGTGATTCTTGTATCCTAAGATTTATCAAATCATGTACTTATGAATTGAGAAATGACGAGAAATGACCCGTTTTTAAAATTTCCTGCAAAATTTTTATCATTCAAAATTAGCTGTCAAACAGTGACACCAGAGTGATCACCAGTCATTCAACTTTTGTTTGATCACTAAAGTATTCAACATATTTCAAAACATATATCTATTTATAGCAACTATTTTGTTCTAAATATGTACTATATCTGGTATGTTCTTTTTTTACCGTTCTTTAATTAGTGGTGTTACACCTAAACAATTCTTTTTTAAACAATATAAGTCCTACCTTATTCCAATTGACATACGAAACAGTTTTCACTGATGGACATTCACTGAGTCTTGAAATCTGTCCATAAGCAGAGATTACGTAAAGCAAAACGATAACAAATCGGAAGACACACATCTCAAGTATTTTAAACAGTTAGTGGTTGAATAACACAAGGTGAGTCGACGTTATGTTGAAATGATAATCATACAGCGTGAAAAATATATATTACAAAAATATGAGACCTATAAATGTTTTCTTATGAAAAATTTGACAAAGTTATTAATGGAGTGATTAAGTATTGTGCCGAATTTATTGCACTGTGATGAGATAGATGTGAATCTAGTCAAATATCTGACTTAAACGAGATATATCTCTATAAAGGACTTTAAATAAAAAAAAAAATGTTGATGTTTTTGCTTGTTTGTAAGTGTTTAACTCCACTTTCTGCTACAATAGCTGAATCCAGGAGACCAATCTGTATTGGTGGAGTAAATTCAGGAATTAATCATCGACTGTCTGCAGGAAAAACTCTCATTGTCCCTTAAAATAGGATTTAAAGAAACTTTGCCACAACGTTAGAACTGACAGAATCCTTATACATGTTATAACTGTAGATGAACAAATAAGAACACTAGCCTTCAGCTATTGAAGCTATGAAAAAAAGTTAATTGGATAAGAAAACAATGACGATTTACACTGTAGGCTCTGTTAGGAACCTATACTGTCTGTTTTAGTTGCTCGCCCAATTTTGCCAATATAACATAACTATAAACCACTGTCATACAGGTGGGAGGTTGAGCTAGATATAAAACAAGGTGTTACCCACCAGTGTCTTAGAAAAATACATATATCAAGTCAGGAAGAAAACAGTTGTATTCCATTTGTTCCGATGTTTGACAAAGTCTTATGTTTGATTAAGTCAGTTTCAAGGATTTCTCTATTTTGAATTTATCTTGGAGTTCTGTATTTTTGTAACTAGTATTTTACCAAACAAATAAACAATTTATTCACAGGAAATTGATGATCTTCAATATGATTTTCGTGGATGCACCTAAACCAAAAAAATACTGATAGCTTTCAAAAAGAAGTAATGAGTTTTGAAAGTGATGCAGAACACCAAAAAAAAAGTTAACAATAAACACAGACAATAATACGGAGGAACTATGTCGATCTTTTGTAAAGAAACATCGAAATAGAAGTAGTGGAAATTTAACTGAAAACATTACAGAAGAGCTTTTTGAAGAAGAACAAAAGGCACATGATGCCGTTTTTTCTTGAAAAAAGTTTTATACAATTTTCAGCTTGAGAGTAACTGCCATTCAGCTCGAAGTTGAAGAAAGAAATATTCATGTTTTTAATGTTGTGAATGGAACTTTAACTTATAAGTGATGCTGTGATTTAAAAAAAAAAAAACTATATCTGAAATAACATCAAGATTAAAATGAAACAAATCTTCTTCTAATAGTAATATTAGAATAAAAAATGTTCCCTATAATGCTTTAAAATACAATGATATAAACCTGGTTATTCGTTTCCTTGATGGTTTCACTATCAACGACACAGAGACGAAGAAATGATTAGGGATCCATATTCTTGTTGTTATTGATGAAACTCTCACTACAAACTGCTCAGAGTATAGTACTTAACTGTATTTAACTATGCTTAACTGTACTTAACTGTACCTAACTCTACTCAACTTAAGTCTCGACTTTTCTTAATAAGTTCTATCCAGTACTTGATAATCTTATAGTCTGAAATTGTCTTGACAAATGCTCGACCAGTCTCGACTCAGTCTCGACCTGTCTCGTCCAGTTTTGACTCAGTCTCGACCAGTCTTGACCTGTGTAGACTTAGTCTTGATTTTTAAATTTAGTCATCTCTGGTCTGAATCAGCCCAACTAACTCAATTATTATATATTGATCTTACAAAATTCCAGGTTATTTGGTAGTCACCTAAACATTTTTTTATAACTTTTTCAAATCTACTTGGATTTTCATAAAACTTTACAGCTATCTCAAAATTTATAGGTATCTATTTGAATTTAGTCAAAACTGAAAATTTTAGCTTTTTTTTTACCTATTAAGTTCTTATTTTGACAGCAATACACCAAACTACCAAACAACCTGGCAATCTGTAGGTTGCACTTTGCAAATACAGCTGTTTCACAAACCACGCCTCTTTTTGGGAGATATATATTATTCATAGATATTTTGTTTTGTTTACGTACTGGTTCCACGATATGATCTCTAGGTTTCATGTCATAGAGACATAACTTGGGAATGTTACTAGTATAAATGCACATGGTAGGCGGTGGAATTGTATTCTGAGAAAGACCTTAAGTGAAGTGAGGGGTAATCCAGAATTTTAGTATAAGTTTAAACTCTTAGAAGTTCGAGGCATATAAATGTTGAAAATATTCCGCACAGACCTATGTTTTGACCTTTGAATAAAAAAGTAGTGCATATCAACTTGCTATTCTAGGATAAACTTCACATTAAAAGTGGCACAGTTTTAGCCGTAAACGGAGTTCCTATGGGAAATTGCATTGTCTATATTAACAGAAATGCAACCTGTAAGATAAATATATAACTGAGATAGCCGGATAGTTTTTATAAAAATCCAAGTTGATTTGAAAAAGTAATAAAACATGTGACTATCTGAATTCAGTCCGATCTGAAAATTCTAGCTTTTTTTGTTACCTATTAATAGAATCCTTTAATTTGAAAGCAATAAACCAAACTATCAAACTACCTGGCATTCTGTAAGATCAATGTATAATTGAGATAGCTGTAGAGCTTTATGAAAATCCAAGTTGATTTGAAAAAGCTACAAAAAGATTTAAAGGTGACTATCTGTATTTAATCAAAACTGAAAATTCTAGCTTTTTTTTACCTACTAATAAAATATTTTGACAGCAATGAACCAATCTATCAAATAACCTGGAATTTTGTAAGATCAATACATAATTGAGTTAGATGGGATGATTCAGACCAGTCGAGACTTAATTTAAAGGTCAAGACTGAGTCTAGACATGTCTAGACAGATCGAGATTGGTCAAATTTGAGTCGAGACCGGTGGAGCATTTATCGAGACCATTTCAGACTATACCAAGATTATCAAGTTCTGAATCAGACTTATTTAGTTAAGTCGAGACCAGAGCCGAATACAGTTAAGTGCAGTTAAGTACTGTCGAGATTATGTCGAGTCTTGTTAAGTAAAATCTGTGCTCGATCTTTCTGGTCGACCACAAAATATGGTCTTTGACGAGATTGCAGTTTGTAGTGTCTGTTAAACTGACATTTTCAAATACAAGTCAAAATGACAATTTTGTATTCGGTTTACTAGTATATACTTCGAACATTATGCACAACATAATTAGTTTAACCAGGTCATACATTCTGTCAAAAAGGTCAAACTAAATACAATTTTACATAATTGAACAAAATGCAGACACTTAGACTTGTTGGTTGTAGTTTTAATTTCAAAATCCAATTGTTTATATAGTATGATAAGATAGACATGAAAGTCTTTGTTTTTTTAGTAGGTTAAGATGGAAGTTCAACTCATGATCCTAACGCAGTCATTTCAATGCTTTGCAACTACAAAACAATTCATGATCCTAACGCAGTTATTTCAATGCTTTGCAACTACTAAACAATTCATGATCTTAACGCAGTTATTTCAATGCTTCGCCACTACTAAACAAATTACTGATACACTGAGAGGGAAAACAGATCTGTATAGTCATTTCAGTGCATCGCCACTACTAAACAAATTATTAATACAATTCATGATCCTAACGCAGTCCTTTCAATGCTTCGCCACTACTAACTTCAACGTTCCAACTTTCTCCTGATTATCATGGACGTATAGTTGGTAAGAAAACCAACAATTATGTAGAAATTAGAGAAAACTAAATTTGAAGAAATGTTCTCCTGTGATTTTCATCTGGTATTACCATCTGCCGGGCTAAGTTCCGAAAGGCTGGAATCATTTCGTAATACTTGGACAGCTACGTTTGCCTAGCACAGCAGATAATATTTTCCCTATCATGTTTTTCAGTTAGAAAGCCTACTGGATGGAAGAATTCGTGTCAAAAAAGAGCATGCGTTGTGGGTTATTTCATATATACGGAATGCAAAAAACAGTAAACTTACAAATAAATTATAAGTTCAATGCAATTTCATACATACGTACCACTGAAATATCGATTCCTTCTGGGATTAAACCCTGAAAGGATGCACCAAAGCAGTAGTTTTGATAATAACTATCCACTACACAAAACTCATTAGTAGCGCTCTATTCAAAAGATTTTAAGGACAAAAACCAAGACCAAAATTGTTGAGTATTAAACAGAAAAGTGTCAAATCTTGCTGAAGCTTTGTAAGTCGGGGAGCAGAACAACATTGAGTGTATTTTAACATTTGACGAACTGTAAATTAAAGATACAAGTATAATATACAAAATGATGATACAAGAGAATCTCAAAGATAAATTTTAGATTAACCAACGTTTGAGCTATTGGACATTTAAATTGAAATCAATTGTTGGAAATAATGGTTATGTAGCAGATAATTTCCCACTTGATATATATTTGACGTTTTTTAATTAACGACAGGTAATGCATTTATATACCACTAATTATTGTGTTAGTTGTCTTTAAATGAAACATGCATCCTACCTTGTTCCAATTTAGTTGACACATACAGCTTACAGACGGACATCGAGCAGGTCTTAATATTTGCCCACATATAGTGCCTATATAAATCAAGCATATCACTTACTTAAAAGAGAACATTTCCTGATCTACCAGTAAATCAGTCGAAATGGAAAGGTACAGTTGAAATAAATATCTTGAGTATACAATCTTACTAATTCACATACAATCTGTCTTTCCTAAAAACATGAAACGACATTTGTCTTTTTCCATGTTTGCATCTCATTATTCAACCTTTATTATGATGATACATGTAATTATGTGTTCATTCATTTTGCAAACTTGAGCAATCAAAACTTGTACGGACATTTAACTCTAGATTGAAGTCGGTAATAATACAGCACATAAAAAGAAGATCAACTGAAACCATATGAATAAAAAACAAATTGTTTTGCACTCAGATGCTCCGGTAGACTATTGTTACTCCATTGATAATATCCATCATGTTTCCTATGACTTGTAACAATTTTTTATAAGTTTTATATTAATTAATTTGTTTTTGGTATTTACCGCCACTTGCAGCATTCTTTGCTATATTGTGGCGGCCATTTTTGATAAAGTAAAATTTTTCGGAGAGAACCATTGACGATCGAAAGGGAAATTGGCGATCATAGTCAAATAATATAAAAGTCTAATGCAACTGCACCAAGCCGGATTGGAACTAACAACCTCAGTGTTGACATTCAAATCTTGAACTTGTGGGGGTTAAAGTAATACAGCAATTTCAAAACGCACAAGCAAAGTCACCTCATGTTTAAGTATCTGTTTATGGTATAAATTTGGCAACAACGGAAAGCAAATAAAACCTGATTTTGTAAAAAGTCACGCGTAATAAGTAATGTAGCGAAGTGAAATATGTTGTAATATTTGTAAACATAATGTGTTGTTACTTGAGAAAAACAAGTTTTAAATCTACTTATTTTTGTCTTTTAATGTCCAAGATCAATATTCAAATGTTAATTTGCATATTTAGGATTATTTATTTTGTAAGTGATTACATGTCGTTGGATGAAAAATGATTTTAATTCAAATGTATTCCGAATGCATTTTTTCAAATCTATTACCGATGCATTGTTTCGAATTCATTTTAAATGCACTATTTCAAATTCATTCAAAATACATTTCAAATTATAGTAATTATCATAAGCCTACATATAAACATCCAGCCAACGTTTAAGTGAAAGCAGATGCAAAGCTTTATTTGTATGGCCCTTATCATTATCTTTAAATTAATGTTTCATATATATTTTTTTTTGTATATTTATATATAGTAAATATTTGTTTAGACTTATTTCAATATCTTTACAAAACACTATGTTTCCTTGTATAGCTTTAAATACTTTTCGTATGTTTGAAATTCCACGTACTTTCCTTGTACTTTGTAATAACGCAATAAATTAGCAACATGTATATTTCCTGCTCTTCCTTTAAGACAAAAGAAAAAGACAAGATGGATAATATGCTTTTAGAAAATTAGAAAAAAATATACCTCTTATTAGTCTTTAATATTTAAAATTAATGGAAATATAATAAGAGCAAAGATAAGATTGCAAATCGAAGGGAAGAAAAATAATACATTGTTGTTGTAATCTCGAAAAAAAAAAACATCATACAGAAAAAATTGTAAAAAGTAAATTCAGAAATTATTGCGTGCATTTATTATTGGGATTTTGTCATTTTAGACCAAAATGCGATTATAACTTTTGCGATACTGAGAAAAACTCCGCTCCATTCATATAAAAAAAATCCAAAATGCGAGTTTAATTTATTGCGATTACAATCTTGGTGAATTTTTCGCAATAATAAAAACATCGCATTAATTTCCGAATTTACAGTAATCAAATCATTCATGATCTAAGTGCGATTCTTCGAGAACTAAACCTATATAACGAAACTGTATATAAAAGTTCTGTAACCAAAAAATGAGGATAACGCAACATTCATGAATGAAAAAAAAACTTTATTACTTAACTGGCTTAGACAAGATTAATTACTGTGAGGGTCAAATTACATATGTACCTTACATGAATGCAAGATTAAGAAAATAAGAAAATGTGAATTCATGGAGATTTGATACATATATTAAAAGAAGAAGATATTCGAGGATTGTTATTACTTTAAAAAAGATTTCTACATGGTCGAATGGTCCTTTATTGAAATGTTTTTGTAAGGGTTTGGCCTCATACCTTGTAAATGGGTAAAATACTCTTATACAGTGACGTTCGATTTAAAAAGTTAAAAAGCTAAATAAATTACGAAGTTTAAGAGTATTGTGGACTTAAAAGATTTTGCTAAATGCAACTAAGGTAATTTATTCGTGCGTTAAACATTCCTTAGTTTTTCGAACAATTAGGTTTTTAGGGTAATTCTTAGGGAAAAGCATGTTTTGTTTACGTGAGACTCATAAATGGCGCTTGAATCGCAATAGTGTGATAGTCAGAATCAACTTCGACACTGAATATCGAAATTAAATAAAAAATCGAAAACTTATGCACGAGTAAGTCTGAAATCTTTTATTCTTGATGGTAAGCAAACCTTATTTTTTTTCTTTCGAAAAACAAACATTTCATCAGCAGTAATTTACAAAAATGTCTAAGTTTAAACATTATTTGCATGAATAGTAGTGTATAGTGTGATCATTGCATAATAAGAAAGTTTGTTATCGATACTTCAGTCTTTCATTAAATATTAGACAAGATACAGGAAGAATCTTTTCTCAACCTTGGATTGTTTATGTCTTGTTGAGTTTGTTTTTCTTTTCTTTTTTTAAATTTAAATGAAAATTCAAAAAAAAATTAAAAACTAAATAGGACAATAAAATACGAAATTATAATTTAGATGATTGATAAAGTAAAAAGTGTGAAATCAATTTTTAGTTTCGGTGAGAAAAGTTTTATAAATAGTATAGTAGATATTTAAGGTCATTATGAATCCTCCCGTCCTTATGTTTACATAAACAATGAGAAAAAGACAAATCGGTGGATCGCTACAAAGTCTAGTGACTTGTCAAAAAGGAGACAAACATAAATATTGTCTTTGTTGAATTGATGCCGCCATTTCAATAACAATAAGTTAATGCTACTTTATGTTAAACGTGTGTTATAAAGTATGATATAATGTGTTTCATTAGGTAAAGATGGATACATTTAAAACATGCAGTATTATTGATCAACTATTGACCGAATTTGTGTACCGAAACACACATACAGATTTGTCAAGCACTAAAATTATCATATCTTTTGTATGCTTTCAGACGTAAATGTATATGCTACTACATTGTACTAGCACATACAGATTTGTCAAGCACTAAAATTTTCATATCTTTTGTATGCTTTCAGACGTAAATGTATCTGCTACTACATTGTACTAGGGACGTACGGTTAATCGACAAATGTCATGAATTATCTACGTATCAGACACAACAGACCTTCAAATGATGAATTTGTTATGTGCAGAAGATAATATATTGTATTTTAACTTCGTTTCTTCCCTGTTCCACCACTTAAAACAAACTAATGAATAATACGTCTGGTGCTTACGAAAAGTGTGTAATATTTCTATGATGTGTGCATTCGTCGAACATTCCTTAAAAAGTGTACCAGCACGCGCACACAGGTCTTCGTTTAAAAAAGCTATTATAAGGATACAATTTTACGATATAATTAATTCCACCTGACATATAGAAATTAAAAAGGATTTAAAATTTAAAGAATGACACAACAATGAATCAAATGTATTAAACACAAAAAAAACAAGTCCACATATTTACATAAATTATTACGAAACACAACCAACATGATAAAGGGATTCGGACCCATATACTGAAAAGGGTGCCCCCTTGCTTCTGTAGTAACCCGCATCATATCGTCATCTTGTAATAATTTGTAATTGTGAAAATAAGATTATGTGTTCGATAACAACGAGAAAAGGATGCATGGTCGATATACGACAGATCGAAAATAACCGCTGTCACCTGAAAGTAATATGTAACACAACGGAGTAATAAATATCTATGTCGTCCATAAACCGTTTGAAGAATTGTTTTTAACTTTATCATAAAGAACATATGTTTCAATAGTTAACTGGTAATCAGCAACCCTCTATCAGAGAAATCCTGGTAAATAAAGATTAGTATACCGGTGTTCAAAAGAAACACGAACCACTGAATTGAGTATTAAACAATATATATATATATATATATACATGGTTTCCATTTACAAGGATTATATTTAAATCAAATACGAACAATATAATGGGAAAATTCACAATGGAATTATCTCAAGTCATAATATTGTCGTACATCTTATGTTGGTGTTGGTTTAACTTTAACTTGGTTAAAAAAAATATGACTGAGACATTGGTATTCAAGTGATACTGGGATAACAACAAAACAAAATTATTTGATGCCCACAATATTCCATTGTTAGTAAGTACAGGGATAAAAAGTGAGTCGGTCACTTCATGTTTTGGCATCTTATATCTCGAAATGCTAATGTTTGACGGAGAGAGCTAGATTAACCTACTTATTAATTGAACCGATGTAATAGATTTAATGACAATTAATAGCCAGTTATTATGATGGTTTTCAATACATAGCCATTTCATTGTATTCCTGCATTTAAATGACCTATGAGTAGTAACTAATTTTGGTCTTAGATCGTTGTAATTTTTTTTTCTATTTTCAATTTATCAGTTAAAAAGCAGCAATCATTGTTAACAATTAGTTTGTAATTAACACGCTCATAATATCATATCTATATATACATACTTTGAAAAGTACACGTACTCATAAAGAGAATATCCAACCGAAATAAAATGAGAGGGATAAATATTTTGATGAATAATACACGTACGCTTATTTGCCTTATTAAAATCAAGACTAAAATACGGAATGTATTAAAATGTTTCGTGTATGTGACTGTGTGCATGCGATTAAGTGCCGGCTGTCGTTTGCGTGATTTTTAAGCAGTTGAAAAGAACTCATCATTAATACAAAGATTTAATGTTGTACGCAAGTGGTATACAAAAGACTCAGCAGCGACGTTCGAATCAAAAACTATGAAATAGCCAAATAAAGTACGAAGTTCATGAGCTTTGCGGTCACAAAATTCCGACAGAGTTTGCCAAAAAGAGCTAAGATAATCTTTTCCTGGGGGCAAAAACCCGTAGTATTTAAAAAATTCAAAATTCAACCTGATCCGTCAGTAGATTATTTTGATAATTGGTTTAAAACTGATAAAACTTTGAGAGTTGTCAGTTTGTCTTTTACTTCTGAGCTTTGAATGTCCCATTGGTGTATTCCGCTTCTTTTTTGTCGCAATATTTGAAAGACACTAATACAATTTATACTTTTCAGCATTTTAATAATATAAAAGTTGATTGAAATCCTGAAGATTCAACACTTTTTTTTTTTATTAAGCGTTATAATACATATGGTCTTGGAGCTGGTTTTTCAATGGATTTGTTTGTGTTCATTTTTTATTTCGATATTTTTTTCATATCTTATAATGAAGAACACTAATTGCGTAATTAACTCGCATACAACAAATCTCGTTATTGTTACACCAGTAACCGACATTTATATCCTCTATTTCAGTTCTTATTTCGAATGTTCTTTTTCAATGAGACATATTTATAAACCAATAAGTTAAAAAACCAATACTCCTAATGTATTAATCCCTAAACCTTCTTAATTTCTTACTCTGCGATTTATAAAACCGTTTTGTTAGTCAAATGGTTGCAACGTCAGTGGTTACCAATGTAACTAATATAGAACAATTTTCCAATTATTTGTAATTATCTATCAAATTTGTACTACCCTGGTGGTCTCGAGGTAGTGTATTCGCCTCGAGTGCGAGAGATTGTGGGTGCATACTAGCCGGAACTAGTCGACACGTAGTAATAATAATGTGTTCGGGTAGAGTGCATTGCTACCTGTGGACTGTTACCTTGTGAACTAGCACATTCAAAACCCTACTCAGCGTGTTGGTCTAGTACAAAGCAGGGTTAATATTAATATAACATTAACATGTACTCGTCCTGAATATGCATTTAATTTGCAAAAGGACGTAAAACAGCCATTCATCATCATCTCCATGATCATCATGATCATCATTATCATCATCATAATCATCATAATTGTATGATTTATTTCGGTTGATGTCACATGAATTATCTGTTCATTAATTAAAGATAATTGAAACTCTTTCATTCCTGAAAAAAACTATATGTACAATAAAAAAGTACTTATTTTGATCTTTCTGTAGATAATTAAAGTTTAAATTACAGCGTACATAGATAGAAATGTTAATTTGTGTTGCTATTTACACTAGTAGTTCTAGACAATAAAATAAAATATCCAGTAACTACTCACACTAAAAACGATTTAAGAACCCACTTAAATATTTTCGTTCTTGGCCATTTACACAACAAACAAATATGACAACCAATCTTCATTAAATTTGATTGCAAAACAATATAATATTTAAATGTATTTAACCATTCAAATTAATAATTAAATGTTTAACATGAAAGAACAAACTGTTTTTCTTTAAGTTTCATGTATGAAGTAGATATAAAGCAGACATTTTGATTTATACAGTATCAGTTCAACAACAGAATTGATACGGGAGTATTCACAGTATGAATTCTGCTTCATATAAGTATCAAATTTAGTCGGTCGGTAGGGATAGACAATAAGTACTAACTGGAATACCAAGAAATAAATTCACCAAATTCACCAAATATGTTATCAGTCAAGAATCCAGCAAAAGGTGTAGTATATGTTGAAATTACAATTTTAAGATTTTAAATGGCCGAAACAAGAGATGTGTATCTATGATTCTTGTTTGCCGAAAAGATACGAGAATATGTACAATGAGGCTGACGATTTTTCATTTGAGAATAGGGAAAAAGTAGTATATATAGCGTAAAAATTAAATGGTATCGATATTACTGGAAAAAGCTGTTATGATTATGATTGGTTAATTTAACATGTCATTGACATCAGATGGACGACCTAAATCTAGAACATATGACAAACGTGATGAATTCAACTTCCCAATTGTTAACTTTTTATTCCAAGCAGTAAAATACCCTCTGCGATACCGTATGGCATGCACTTATTTCAATCAATACCATGCACAATATACGTTCCTCATAATTAAGGGTGTTGCTGCGGCAGAGTATTCAGTAAAAGCAACTAAAATCGACACAATATACGTTATACGGTTACCATTACAAATCGAATGACAAATACTACTTGTCTGTGTTTTAACTTACTAGTGGCATGTGTCTGTGGTCTTATAACTATAGATAATAGAAAATGAAAACAACATTTTATACATTTCATGAGTCCGAAGCGCGCTTCCGGATTTTCTTCATCGGGAACGCTCAAGCCCGATTAATAGTTTAATAACGTTCAAACCTATGATTGCGTTAGATAAAAACTGCAATTTTTATACGTGTGCATGCAAAACAAATTTCTTGTTAGAGGGGTCAAAATACAGCACAAACAACATTTTCCAAAAGACCAAAAAAGTGAAAAAGTATATTTTAACAAAACGCATTTGACTAACAGGTCGAACAACAAATGTTCTTAAACCCTGTTGACTGTCATTGGCGATTGCCAAAAAACTGATCACCGATGTAATAAATGGACCTAAATTATAAATTTAATACTAAACAGAAAACAATAAACTTGCGGAAAAGATGGTATACCGCAAACAAAAGGTGCAAAGGTTTTTGTACACCATATCCGGATTTCGACAATTAATGTCTCTTCAGTGATGTTAGGAATTGAAAGGGTATTTGGAAAGCCATACAATTTACCTATATAACTAGCACTTTGCACTCAACCTTAGTTAATGAGTGACTGCTGTAACGAAAGAAGTTTTATAATTCCACAGTTTTGCCGAATCACTTTTTATCACGTGTGAAAAGAGATATTAGAATATCACAGTGAAAACGGGTTCGGTACAGAATATAAACCTGTACAGTCGCGTAACATTAAATTTTTAACTGCCTCAAGAAAAAGGTATAGTAGAAATTATGTTTTCTCTCGCTGTTAGATAATACAATACATCATTTATTAGCTTCATTGTACTAACAGTGGCGAGTTCTTGAAATTCACGTTTTGATATATATATATATATATGATGTACTGTCATAGAGGAAACGGTACTTCAGCGGCAGGAGTATTGTCGTATATAACGATTTTCCACTATTTTTCGAGTTTTGCCTCTAATCTATAATGGATAGGTAGAAACTATGTACTTAGACCTATCAAAGAAACCTCTTACTTGTTACTATTGTCCTTCAGCATGTGTAGTTGATCATATTATACTGTCATAGTGATATGAAAATGTTTTATGGGGGTTATGTGACTTAAATTAGAGCAATTATAAACTTCACTAAACAAGTTGAACCGTTACCGTTACGAATTGGGTAAACGATACAACTTGTATGTACAATGTATATGGCTATTAACGATCAACATGTTTTTTGAGGTCTAAGATTGTAAAATGAAAAAAAATTACCATCTTTTCTGTACATATACCGATTCTCTCGTTTTCCCCGTCGTGGCGTTTTAATGGAATCGGAAGTGCTGCTGTCACCTCTCCTCATAATCGATGACTTCACGGTCTTATGTATAGTCTTTTCTTTTAAAGCTCACTATGTTTCATGCAAAATCTTATATAAATCAATCAATAGGATAACATAAGACAAATTGTGTCAAAAAAAATTGATGGATGAATGGCTGGTAGTTAAATGTCCAATGCCTGCCAAGACGTTCTCTGATTGAGAAAAAAATGAAACGAAAAGGTACCACTAATATTGCATTGAGCATTGTTAAGATTGATGGTTGGCCACGGATTCGGAACACATACACAGTTTGCATCAACAATTAAACAAAAGGAATAATATGATATGTTGTATTTGATCTAGTACACACCACATACAATCAGTTTTTCATCAATAAGATACCTATAAGAATTCGATGTCGATGTTATCAGATGTTGATCCAATTGCTATTTAAAAAAATCGAATATCAGATAAAATATCAATTATGAAACTTATATATCGACATCGAACTCGGTTTTTTGAAATATTATTGACGATTGACTGATTTTTTTGTATTACTGTGTGTAATTGTAATCATTTCTTTCATCTAGTTGTTACGTGGAAAATGTGATCCACAACCTCAGAAAAAATCTAATGCATAATAACATTCTATGGATCAGTTAAAAATATTTAAAGTTTAAAAGCACAATATTCTTGACATAAACAACACTATGAGAAAACAATCACCTGTCATTGCGTAGTTGTGCTCGTTTATAACATTTTTAATACAACATATGCAACATATGTGAGCTCCCTTGCACCATACCTATCAATTTATTGGAATATTTATATCGAGAAATATTTTTGATATAAATGTTTGGTGCTTATGGTTATCAACATTGTTTTCACATATCACACCTTTAACCTTTTTAGATTAGTTTTCATGAAAAATAAAGTGCTAACAAAGATATACAAAAAAGTGTATAAAAGACCTATTGATACCATTATCCTGGTATCTATGACGAGGTTATTTACAACCACTTGGTTGATGACACTGCTGGTGGAGTTTTTATTCCCCGAGGGTATCACTAGCCCAGTAGTCAGCACTTGACAAGAATTATCATTGATATGGTCATAATCATAAATTAACTGTTTACAAAACTTTGAATTTTTGAAATACTAAGGCTTTTCTACCACAGGAATAGATTACCTTAGCTGTATTTGCTAAACTTTTTTGAAATTTTTGGTCCTCAATGCTATTCAACTTCATACTTTATTTGGCCCTTTTAACTTTTTTTGATTCTAGCGTCACTGATGAGTCTTTTGTAAACGAAACGCGCGTCTGGCGCAAATACACAATTTCAATCCTGGTATCTATGATGAGTTTATTGATACATTTACAGAATGACTTCTTTTCCTTGGTGTTTCTGCGCATTAGATAAGAATAATAGGCAGTGGATGATGACATTATTGTTGCACTTTCATAATTATACTTTAGTAAATTTAAAACACTCTTCTAAAATTTGACTTCAACCACCATCATTATTACAAAAAACAGTCCTGCCAGGTCTTATTGTTGGATGCTTAATTCACCATCGTACCAATTGTCAAAATATCAAAAGCATAAAAAGAAGAAAAAGAAAACACTTGAAATATAAAATGAAACATTACATGGACCATAGATGATTGAACGTCACTGTATAGACTTTGCTCTAAGTTATTAGCTGTTTGGAAAATTTCCAAAGTTAAAAAAGATTAGTGGTACCAAAGAGTGAAATAATGTAAACATTTTGAGTTTTTACCAAAATGATAAGATACGGCTTTAAATATGACAAAAAAAGATGAATACAGGCCCTTAGCAAGGAATTTTCCCAGAGGGTAATATAGATGGTTCCCATCCACTTTTATAATATAAATATAAGTACGACTTTTATAACGTCCTTTAAAAAAAGAAATTCGTACAATTACCCAATACTTAGTTGTTCAAATGATTGGTCTACTTTCTCGATTCTATTGACACTAACGATATTTTCTTCTAAATTAATGTCGGCATTATATAATATCGTGACCTTATGTTGGTATCATTTTTTCAGGAAATAACATATTATTGCCATACTTTGTTTTTAAAAACACAATACCCTGGCATTGTGTCCTGACATTTTATGATATTTAAATATTAAATATTATTAATATTTTTCAGTCAGAATTCATCACCCTTCTGCATGATCAGATAGCATTTTATAAATGTCATATCTATTAAAATGTATGATGCGTATTTTTTTATGCATCATCATCCTTTTTAAATCGTCATGACAAAGCACTGTTGAAAGTCATAAGAAAATGAACATATAAGTATTAATCCAGTTCGATTTAGAACAATTTGTTGATTTTTTTATTATAACAGCCAATGTCCAAATTTGATACATATTGAGGATGAGAACAGGTAAAGATATAGATCAAATAAGAAGGTTGTGTACAGTGGCTGAAAAAAAATGGCAGGAGTGAATTTTGTCAGAAGAAGGGAACTAAAGATTGGAATACAAATTAGCCCTGTAACGGTTAACTACAAACATTTTCCCACCTAGATCACTAACATGCAGAACAAAAGGCATTCTCCCAACATTCCAACATGACGTTTTTGCCTTTGGATATACTTCTAAACACACAATGAGAACTTCATCCAAAGCATTGGTGTGTATACAACTGTCTGACAAAAAAATTCCAAGTAACGAATGAAGTAATGGATTAACTATGATAATCTTTAAAACAAAATACCATTGACAACTTAAATGATATATGTTATGACTTCTAAGGTTAAATTTTATTTGAACCCATTCAATTTGGACAGATCGCATTTGTTTATATATATTAAGTTATCAGAATATATATTTGCATATGATGTATCAACATTGAAATTGAATACCTGTTTCTAGTGTTAAAAAGCTCAGTTCTCAATGAATTATGCATTTGATTTATTCAAAGTGTCCATTTTTATTGTTACAAGTCTACTTTGCCATAGTGCAGAGGTTCACGTTTTTTTATTTATTATCTCTATGCATACTAAATCTCTGTAACAGTTATATATTCTCAGATATTTAATTTACAAGCTGATGTATTACCATACTTTTCAATTAATCTGTCAAACCTGCAATTCAACAGCCAAAGGGAAATTACTCAATTCACAATACAATGATGTTGACGCTTTTGTTGCATTGGAATATAAGTTTCAATATTTAGTACTCGTTTCATAAATGCGATGAACTGAGATTGATTTACCATATTAGCATTTCAAAAGACCCGGGTGTTCTATATAATACGGACACCAGGACTGGTGCAAACATTGGAAACACTAATCATTTCGCAAATTTGACAGGAAGCTTTACTAATAACTTAACCTACTGCTTTATATAACATGATGATTGGGGAGATATATCTTAAATTGTTGAAAATACGTTTGATGGTCAGCACCATGCATTGACGTGTCAACTCATAAAAAAGAAACGTTTTCGGTGTGTTAGATCTTTAGATACAAGACAAGTCGTCTCATCATTAGTATTACAGGTGGCGCTTTTCTCCTATTTTCCTATCAACGCACAATATCTCGTGTCGTTTTGTTTTTCATGCAGTTCTCTCCGATTTTTTTATCTTGATCTGTATGTTAATCGTTAAAATTTGAGCATTGATATACTTATGTTGTGTGTATTTTTAAGTTTTAATATATTAATATTTATTGCATTATGTAGGTCAGATTAATAACGGCAAAAAACCATCTACACGAAGTTTGAAATTCAATAAAATGTTAAGGTTACTCCCCTTTGGATGGTAATACAAAATATTGTTCTTTTATCTTAGTATATCTATTATCTCTGATACTTCCTATTATGTTATCTTTCAATATACTGTGTACAAACTGAAAACTGTGAAGGTGGATAATCGATGCTCATCAAGTAAAAGCAATTATACAGGGGTCCTTAGTATGTAACCTAGGCGTCTTTGGTATTTATGTATCAGGAAATGCTTGAAAAAACATATTTGTTTTTGTTAAAAAGGTAGATAATCGGTGTTGATAATAAAGATAGCCCTATATTATAAACTCAAAGATCAATTACAATATCTTACATGATCTTGTAATCGTTACAAACAAGTACTAATACAAATAATTGAATACAAACATATATCTTTTTTCATTCATGTATATTTCAAACCTGAGAAAAAAATCACGTACATATGAGTATTTAATTTATAATACAGTTCAATCATTTTTTGAACAGATTGAAGTAAACGTTTAACACGACGTTTTGGAACGTTTGCTTCGCAATGCCCTTTAACGTCGCATTTGATATTAGCATGCAATAGTTTTGATTAAAAAACTACTACAAATGAGTTTAATGTAGGTGGAACGCGCGTTCTCTGTCTGCAATTTTCATAAGTTTTTAATAATAAAAAAAGGTGAAACAAACATTGTTTACCTATCTTTTCAGCTTGGCAAGTTTTAAAATAAAAAAATGTGATTGTTTTTAAGTATCATGTTATGGCTTCCTGTTTACATGTGTTTGATCTTGGTATTTTTCAAAAAACTGATTACAAATATTATCTGACTAGACATCTTTTTCAAGGCTTTGTGTCTCGTTCAACAATTTGTGCTTATTTCCTGAACATTCGCTATGGTGTTTTTGTTGTTTTATTGGTACGTTTTTTTATTGTCATACATACTGGGTACAAACAATTGTTTACTAAACTTAATGTTCAAGGAATGGTTTGTACTTTAATCATATGTGTTAACCCATTAAACATAACGCTATGTCTAACTGATGATATATTGCTATATTATTTTCATACTTACGGATTTTTGATAATTTACACTGTATTGGTATTGGTATGTACTGTACAAAAAAATGCCAATATATCAACGTCATTTAATTTTGGATGTAATACATCTTCTGATTGGCTGAACGTTTTTTGTCTATAAGCTCATACACGTAATTGTGTCATGTGACCTTGACGTCATCAATAATTTGTCATGATTTACTCCTTAAAGATTGAATTTAGATTTAAATTATAAGGAATGACTGTAAAACTTGATTTGTCTATTCGAAATCACCTTATAAATTTTGCGCGCACTTTTTAATAACCCGCTACTCATGTTATTCAGTGTTCACTGCATTTTTCAGATTATTTTTTTATAGACAGATAAAATATTACAGTCATTCCTTAAATAATTTGATCATATAACTCTTTCACAACTTTGACTATTACTAGTCAGTTTGAGCTAGGCTTATATTCAGTTTACAAAACAAAATCATTGGTAATATTTTGACAGTTGTTGTATAAGATAAACAGAATCAAGATATAAATATTGAAGTATGTTCATTGTAGGTCAAAGGGCTGCTTTTTGTAGCCAATCCCAGATAATTAAAGTCGAGGATAAAATGAAAATTGATAGATACTTTAGTCATTAGGCTGGTATTTGCCTGTAACGGTAAGTATGGTAATGTCGAGTTCTGCAGTTTGATGCTATAAAGAAATCTTGTTATGATTGTGGAAGTTTATGGCATATACCTTTATAGAATACCACTTATCTAGTTTGTATTCGTCCCATTTGAAGAGCAGGCCAATTGAGATGTTCATGAACAGACAAAGATGGTACTGATGATGTGTCGATGATACGACATTTACAAGTATGTGTGAAATTGTGCAGCCGAACGCCTTCTTGCTTGTTTTGAGTCACTATATTGTTTCAGTATATGATGTTGTAATCGGCAGTAATTTAAAGTGCAGTTATTGTTTTTATTCAGGGTTCAAAAAGTTTATCTAAATGAGAAAAAGTTTTCCGGTCCTAGAATTATGCCTTGTGGTACCCCAGATGTAACACCATTTTATTTGGATTGTCCTCCTCCAGTCATGACTGTTAGGGGACTATTTTGTAGAAACTCACCAATCAATGCTGAGGTATATTTGTCTTCGTTCTACGATTTTGATTTGTACAATATATAACTATGGCCCGTAGAAAAGGTGAATATCCAAAATTGTCAACACGAGAAGGTTAACAATTTTTAGGGTTTTGGTTCCTTCATCGCTTTTTAGGGGCCACAATTGTTTTATTATACCGAACTAACAGTGAAAGGGCATTTTGAACCATTGAAAAAGCACATACCTTACAAACACAAACACAAGTTAACTATTGAAAAATGAATTTGTGTCTGTGAATTTCTCGTATGTACAACAAAGGAAGAATCTTTTTGTAAAATATTGATGGCCCTGAAAAGGACCGTTTTTAAGAGATATCACCGGCACTAATTGCATGTCCAAAGCCTTGTTTCCTCGTCACTCCATTGGCTTCCCTTACAACGCGAACGTTGCCATTTTGTTTACTTATGCCTGTGACGTCATTTTCATGGGAGATAACTTGTGTACCAATCAAGATACCCAAAAGGTTATTCGCCGGTGAATAATAGGGTTATTCACCGCTGGTGTAAATTTTTAGGGTTATTTGTCCTTCCTTGCAATTAAATGAAAAATATCTGAATTATTCCATGTCACGTGATAACGTTTCACCAAATAGAATTCTTTATAATATATGTAAGGTATAATAAAAGTCTTTTGTAAAGAACTATATCAGATCTAATGTCGCCATCGCATGGAATATATGTGAATTGGTTAATTCAACGGTTTGAAATGAGTAGCCTTCATTAGAAAACATGACAGGGAAGATTACTTCTAGGTGAAAAGTGTACGGTTAGACAGGGTCAACAGCAAATACATTGTCAATGTTCAATATCATGTGTTCCAGAACTTTTCGACAGTAGGTTTAGAAGAGAAAAACAAATCATTTAGATGATCGCATATTTAAGTCATTGAGCAGAAGAAAAATCAAAAGCTCATGTAAAGAATAATATACAAAAATCATTTGACTGAATGTTAGAGACACCCGATTACCTATATATATATCTTAGTAATTTATAAAAATAAAATATATTTATATAACAGTTGGTACCTCCTCTAAGTGTCATGTTGATAATTAAATGATAATGGATTTCCCATTTAAAGGTGTGATTTAAAGTATCCCAAACATTCTTACATGTGAAAACTGTAACACAATAAAGTTATATTAGAGAATCTAAATGCTATTTTTTTCTAAAAATAAGAAGATGTGGTATGTTTGTCAATGACACAAATCTCCAGGAGAGTTCAAATGGTGCAGAAGGTTTGCTTCTATAGATCACCGTACGGCTTTCAACAATGAGAAAAAAAATCCATATCGCATTGCAAACTATGGGAGGCCGTAAAATGACAAATGTAAAACAATTCAAACGAAAAAAAAACCCAATAGCCTGATTTATGTACAAAACAATCAACGAAACACAAATAATATTTATAAAGTAACAAAACAAAAAAACAAACAATAAACTACAAGCTCCTGACACCTAACAAACAAAATGTGGTGGCGCGCTAGCAAACATGTTTAACACTCTTCTAACCTATTCATGCTATTGTAGTTGTATAGCAGCACTACATATGGATATACAACAAAAATAAGGTACATAAATGAGAGTTACTGAAAGCTAGTTCAAAGCTAATAAAAACGTATTAGCAAATCATGTTTCTAAGACAGAAACATCAACATCTACTCGTTCATCTTCCAAAGGATTAATTGTTGAGACAGTCATGACCTTCTGCATTCCCAAAACATAGGTTAAAAGGTTTGGCAGACAGATTGTAGGAACGTTAATGTGCATATGTGTATAACAATAATATTTAATTGGGTTAAAAGCTATTGATAACAAATTCAAAATTTATACCGATTAAAACAATACTCACAGAATAAGTGTTTCACTGTTACCTTTTAAAATATGTTTATTTTATTAATCGATAATTTAACCGGATCGTCAATAAATTAGCCGGCTCAGTTAACAATATCGCCGTAAAATTAGGACGTGCTTCACGTTGTAGAACTTTTTCTACAGGTTCAACAATGCTAACACATGTAACGAATAATTCAAAATGTCAAAAAGTCCGCAATTGTTTTTGAACTATAAGTTTTGGAGCTTCAAAATTTTTGATGTTATTGGATCAACTCGAAAAGACGTATTATTAGTGCACATCATTAGTGAAAAAAATTAGATTTGACCTTACTTTATGACAGGCGTATGCATGTTATGATAGATTAAAATGTATAGAAAATAATGTAAAAGACAATGCTAAAAAATTAACAATTGATTTGGAATGCCAAAATATTGGATAATGTATGTTGCTTATTAAGGATGTTCGCTCCTCTTGTTTTTGATGTTTGTGTCAGATATTCGGAATCCACTTGTTTTATCCATGTAGTGCCATTAAAAATTTTGCCCGCTGACCCCTACTTTTCTTTTCATAATTTTATAACATATAGTTTAAAAAGCCATATTTGATAATCTTATAAAATCCTTGTTATTTTTTCATTGTTTTTGAGAGAAAAAAGGTGCCAATGTTAAATGTTTGAAAAATCTAGAGAGGATAATTTCCCGCCAAATGTGACCATAGAAATGCTTATTTTTGCAAAATAAGAAGATGTTGCATCATTCCTTATAAGACATTTGTCACCAAAGAGCAAATGGCATTGACAGTTAGCATCTCTAGGACATGTTACGGCCTTCAACAATGATAGTACCATTACTGAAAAGCAAACTATACCGCGAAATGACAAATGTAAAGCACTTAAAACAACAAAGGCAAAATGTACAGATATGAGAGTACTCGCGGTTGCTGAAAGCTAGTTCAACCCTCCCTTTTGGACAGCGGTGTAACAGCATAGCATAAAACCAACTCTAAAATTCAGACGAAAATGGCTAAACCCATCGATACACAGCAACAACAAAAAACCTACAAAGATACATAAACACAATGTACAAATCTGAGAGTACTCGCAGTTGATATAAGCTAGTTCAAAGCTAATAGCAACTGATAAGAAAGTCATATATATTAGACTAAAATATCAATCAGTACTCATCCAACTTCAAATGAATTTGGATAAAGACGTCATTAACAGTAAGAGAAAAACACAACCTTGTGCAATACCAAAATACATGCTTAAGATAGAAAGACCGTGAATGCCCTTATTCGAATTGTAAGGAAATACAATTTAAATGAGTTAAATTAATGTTTGTATGAATTAAATGTATAAAGATTGCCCTAATAAAAACGTAGAATAAAAATACCAAACTCAAAGGTAAATTCAAAAAAGGGAAGTCAATAAAAAATTAAACATCAAACGCGATCAATCAACGGTCACATTTAAAAAAGATAACATATAATGAAACAGATAAATTTCAGGTAAACTCCATGGAATACGTTTACGCATTTAACAAATGATATGATTTTTTTTAAACTACTTAATCTTTTGGCGTGATACCATGGATACGGTATATCTTTGGTCTTGTTTTAGTAGGATTCATCATGAAAATTTTTATTCATTAATGTTTCGTTCATTCCATATTTATTTGCATGTTATTTTAAACTCTTAAATTTTTAAAACATTGTTCATTCAATGATTTATTGTCCTTGGTTTTAAGCCTGAATGGCTGAAAAAAATTGGATATGACCTTTAATTCAAACCAACAAACAACGTAAAAGTAAGATGATAAAGACATCTGTGATATCGAAGAAAAAATTAACGTTGTGAAAACACGTGTATCTGGTATCATATTCTTACTATGTATTGGTTCCTAAATTACACAAAAAATAAGTATTGTAAAATATTTTAAATCTGAATCAATAATATGTTACTATTCACATGTTATTTTTGCTCTTACACATGTTAGATAAATCATTTAAAATATCGTGACCAATTTTATGCTAATAGAGGTATCGTGTGGTGTAAACAACTCTTTGGAATCGTGGAATTTCAGCGTTTGATGTTTTTGTGTTTTATGGACTAGTCCTCTTTGAATGTGCCTTGAAGTTTTGCATTTTTTGTTGATATTTTTGTTCAATATTTTACAATACTTTTGTACGATATCTTACACAACTTTTGTGCGATATCTTACAATATCTTTTTGCGATATCTTACAATACTTTTGTGCGATATCTTAAAATGTTTTTGTGCAATATCTTATAATACATTTGTAGTTTCAACAAATGAAAGTCAGTTTACCTTGGTTGAAAGCTATGCCGATCTATTATCTATAATTCCAAACCATTCTTAATTCTCAGAAATGCTTACAAAAATGGCCATTCTAACTCTACCGCACAAACTTTTGGCAACGAGATAACCGCTAAAAACTCTTCATGACGTTAAAACACTAAATCTCTGGGATGGGTTTTAATTAATTTTAGTCTCATTTGCATGATTTATTTTTCGTGGGCTTTTACTTAGCTTTAAATAACTGCAAGTACTCTCAAATCGTACTTTCGTGTTGATTTGACCTGTAAATACAACTTGTAATTCATTTTTGTTATTCAATGTTTACTTATTTTGTGTTATATGTCGTCCCATCGTTTTTAATATATACCACCTTTGATCAGTTTCTAGTATGACGATAAATTTTCATTTTTGTTCTCGTATTATGAGCTACAAATTTATCTATTTTGTAAAAATATTTCCAAACTCCATGTACTCCTTACAACAGGATTTTTTTATTTACTAGTAACCTATATACGTTATTGTATTAAACGCCATTTTGTCCAAGGTTATAGTGGTCTTTCTGATAATGTTGTACATCTCCCCCTTTTTTTAAATATTTCATTTGCTTTGTGTTCTAGATCAAATTTCTTCGTTCAGTGTATGTTTACTTGTTTTTGTTAGTATGTCTTTTGATTGAGTTTAGCCATTTAGATTGATATTTTATAGTGTGTCTTCCTATGTTGTGGTGTTACATTCAGGAAAGGGTGAAGGTTGGCGCCTGTTAAAATGTTAAAACCCGCTGCATCTAGTTGCACCTGTCCTAATTCAGAAACCTGTTATTAAGTGGTTGTCAATTTTTGATGTAGTTCATAAGTGTTTCTCTTTTGTCATTTTTTATTTAGATTAAACGGTTGTTTTTCCCGTTTGATTTGCTTTACACTAGACATTTTTGGGGCCCTTGATGGCTTGCGGTTTTGTGTGAGCCAAGGCTCCATTTTGAAGGCCGTACTTTGACCTATAATGGTTTACTTTTTAAAAATGGTTACTTCGATGGTGAGGTTTGTCTTATTGGCACTCGTACCACATCTTCTTATATCTATTTGGAATATAATGCTATGTTCTGTATGATACTCGTTGACAATATTACATTACAAAAAGTAATCCTGAATGGTCTTGTGTTAAATGAGGCGCCTAATGGGGGGGGGGGGGGGGGGGGGGGGGGGGTCTCATCACGATTTACGAGTTGATTTTTTTGTCAATCAGGATTCACAGAAAATAAATTTCCTTGATCACGGATCACGAAAATATAAAAAAAAAATCTGTAGAAAAACGGCGAAAAGCGCCGATCACGAAGAACGAAAATAACCCATCAGGTCCCTCATAAATGTTGCCTCAATAAACTAATATATTCTGTATGATACCGTACCACACTTATCTATTTCAGTGAAATGTTCCTAAAATGTATGTGGAAAGATCTTGATGTCATTAGAGTGAATCACTGTATATTATACTCCTCCTCGCAACATTGCAGCATTAACATTTTCCCAAAATGATGTTTAGATAGAATTTGATGCCAAAAGTATAATCTCTTCTGTATAATACTCTTAAACACAATATTATCGACGCAGATACATTTTCTTTTACAGGTTTTCGGATAGATGTTGATGTCACAAGACTTATCTATTTTATATAATATTCAACCTCAACACAATCATGTTGCAGAGAGATTTCCTAAAATTATCATTGTAGATTTATCAATCATGATTTCAACAGAATGATTTATTCTGTATTTTACTCTTACACACAATGTATTTGCATATATATTATTCTGAAATTGCCTTTGATTAGATTTTGACTTGCTTAATTATATCACTTGGCATTAATGTGGAGGGATAGATCGCACACTTATTGGTGTTCCAATAGAAACAATTTCGATATTGCTACATACTTTGTAAACATATCTACAAAAAAAAGCCCATTCTTCTTGTCCAAAAATAATGGACATACTATCAATATTGACGTAAAATACAAAGAAAACTGAAAATGTGACATGCTTACATTTTTGACAATAACATACTAAGCCTGGTTTGTACAAAGTGATTGATTATCTTGGATTTTCGTCGTAAAATATGCTGATCCTCAACGTTATGGATTAGTTTGGCTGTTCCAATCCTACTCCCACGTTGTATGCTTTTTATGAATTAATTACTCGGTGTCAGACGTTTCACATGACGTCATTGAACGATGACATAAGGATATAAGCATTCTACTGAAAAAACACGCAAACTGAAATTCGCCAAAACATGAAAACATCAACAAACAATGATTAGAATTTGTTGAAAGTAAAAAAAGTAGAATAACAAAAATACCATAATCCAAGGAAATACAGGTATTTTTTGATGTAGGAAACGGTGAATTTAACCTGGTATTATATCAAGTTAAACCTCTCACTTGTCAGACAGTCGTATAAAATTCCATTATATTGACCACCATGTGATGTGTGAACAAAACAAACAGACATAATAGATAAAAGTGTCAAATATTGGGGTACATAAGTCAACATTGTGTTACAATCATAATCACTATAAAACAAGCACATATGTCAACAAAGATATACAAAAAGACCCATTAACAAAGCACATTAGCAAAATCGAAAGACAAGAATACAAAAATTTACAATATAATCTTAATCACTACTCACTATAGAAAAAAACAAATATGTAAAAACAAGGAAAAAAAAAGACACATAGACAAAGCACACAAGCAAAAACGAAAGATAGGAATACAAAAATTTTTATGCCATAGCACAATTACGGGATGTATAAGTTCCGAGGCACGTTAAATGGATATTAACTAAACAAGACTAAACAGTAAAAGTTATAATTAACAAAGAAAAATAAACACGTAACTAAGATGATAAACAACGTCAGTACCTAGAATATATACCTCAAGACCATCGTGTATCATTTGTAAAGCTGATGCAGAATTTATCAACAAGGTCTTTGTATCTTCCGATGAACTTATTTAGAGTAAGGGCGAGACGTTCTTTGACATAACCCTGGTTTAACAACTTTCTGCTCAGAAACACTTGTGACGTTTTACAAAGTCTGAGTAGCAGCTGCAAGCTCTTGAATACCGAATGAGTTGGGAAATGTATATCTCATATGCAGGTGAAGTTGGTATATTGCTACTAGGGTGGGGGAAATTGATAATTTCAAAATTAAAATCGTCTAGTTTGTCATAGATTATGGTACAATATATCTAAATGTTAAATTAAATGATCTGGCTTCTTTGATCTTCTTGTTTTTGACCAGGGTCCAAAGGAATTCCGACTCATTTGAAAATAAGAAGAGGCCACCAAGGAGATGCACACAGTCCGTTCCCATTGGAATGCCTATAATTTGTTCAAACAATCTACCTCTAAATTCTAAACCGCCAAAGCCTGTGGTTGAAATCATTAAAAAATGTAGTGTCCTTGTTGATCAGATTTTCCACCAGGAATCCTGCCAATATGGACCATTATCTTAACAAATATCTTCGAACAGCAAATCTATTATACAGTTATTGTTTTTATTTTGATAATTGTGGATTAGAAAGTTAACTTTGATAACATTTTTCAACAATTTGCGTGCATTCTATATTTATATGCGTGTTTTACGTGATGTAAATTTTTGTAATAAATCAAATAGGCCAAACATGATTTTGTATATCTATATATAACTAGCTACATATCATGTTTTTGAGGAAAATTAAACAAACATATGTTAATTTGGTCATGGCGTTTTTTCTCGGTTTTTCGTGTGATTGAAAAAATGATTGTATATATCTTTTAACTCAAGTAAACAAAACGTCAATAATTCAGTCTTTGGAGAAATTATTAAAATACTAAAGCTGATATATTAAAAACGTAGGATATGATTTTTTACACTTTAGACTGGAAGTACCAACAACATGCCATTGCTTACCAGTAAAAGCCGGAAATGAGTAGTATAGGTATGGGATTGTACTGGTTTTTACGCGATCATTATGAATTAGTCTGGTTTTAACTCATACTACTCGACTGTAGCCAGAACAATACTTCAGAGTCTAAACTTTTACCTGACCTTTTCCAGACCATTTCTAGACCATTGCATAGAGTCTGGACCATACTAAACTAAATTCCTTACAATAATCGACAAAACACGAAAGTGATGTAACGGATTATGACAAACAGTTGTATGGTTTGATATTGTTTTCAAATTCATTCTTCTTTATACACCTACATAATACTAGCATATGTAAATAAAATGCTTATTCTTACATCCGTTATGTCCATGTTAGGACAAAAGTAATTCAAAGAGCCAATCATATGCTAGTAAATATGCAGAAACACCACGAAACAAAATCAATGAAGAAAAACAAAACAGAAGCGCAAACAAGAAAATCAGCATCGAGCAACTTGTGGTCTAAAAAGTCAAAATTTGAGATGTCGCAACTTGCCAAATTTGAATCAATCTTATGTCCTTTCGATGGTTTTAAGGACACACTCGCTAGTTTTTTTTTTATATCGTTATGGAATATCCGTGCCTACGATTGAAATATCACAGAATGAAACTTATCACCGAAATAATACAAATCATTAGCAGCATGGAGGGTACTTCTTATGATTCAGGATCTGCTCACCCTTCCGAAGCACTCAATATTACCCCAGTTTACGATGCGATTCGTATTGCTCAATCTTTAGTGTTCACTCAAGTGTTTGTCGACTTGTTTTGTTGTCGTCTTTCTTTGTTTTTTGCCAATTAGTATATTTATTCTGTTCCATTTTTAGGTGCGTATTTAAGAATTCATTGTTCAGACAAAAACAATATTTTCTTTAACTGATGAAAAAAATAGATGATGGTTCTTCAATTAGAAATTTAAAAAATGTATATTTATACATGTATGTGTGTATAAATAAACATTTCAGTCCCTCTTTTCGATCAGTTTAGAGAAATCTATCGCATATAATTTTTTTTATCTACCTAGTGAGTAATTCTTATTTAAATTGGTCATCTTAACTAGTGACTAAATACGATACAACTATACAATCTAGTTAAATTAAGATGAGACGTTTGTTTATACATATTACTTCTATTCTATGGAAACTGTCATTGGATTCCTCAGCTTTCATTACCAAAAATGGTATAACATGATTTATGACATATGTAGTAGCTTTCGAGTCATTAGTCTTTGTCCAACAATCTTGTTTGGCTTTTTTGTTTGTTAACTTTTTTTAAATGCATTTGTCTATTTTCCATTATTCAAATTCAAATCATGTTGTCAGTGTCGTGTCAGTGTTGACGATGTATCCGACTGTTGTATTTAGTTTTCCTTAATACTCTGTCTTGAACTTTTATAAATTTCTGCGTCAGTAATAGAAATTATAATAACAATTTGTTTTTGTTAATTTCAAACAAACATGTTGTTTTTCTGAGGAATACACATTTTGTACTGCTACATACAACATACAATTCAAACGTACACTTTGTATTCCTTACATCTATTGCAACAAATGTTATTGAAATACAGGTGAATATGGACAACTCAAACCAAACGATTTTCACAACTAACATAAAAACATCAATTGCTATTAGAAATTTATCAAAACAGTATTTTCGTGAACATTGAAAACGACGTATTATGCTTATTTCAATCTTTTATGTCGATGTGCGTCATCCATGATATAAAAATTCCATATATCCAAAAAAAAGTTTTGTTTTTGTTATTCTAATTATCAATAACGTTGAGGGCGTCTAATGAATTAAACCTTTGGAAGCTTGACGTAATTATTTGGCAACGTTTTATAATATAGGTCATCGGATACGGTGGTTAATAGCAGTCGCGAATCAGAAAAATATATAACGCCGATATTAAGCAAGCAATGATAATGGTAAACATGTGACAATAAACCATCCATCCAAACACACAGCCTGAGAAGCAAAGAAATTGATGGGAAACTTCAACTTACAGATATCCAAGCATTCTCTTGACAGGGCATCAAAATGGAACTAGATAGTGTATAAAAGTGATAACATAAAAGTGTATTTAAACGCTGATAAATGGTTTGAAAAATAAAATGTATTGTCGAAAGACTAGGATTGATGTAACATCAAGGTTTCCTTAACATACATCCAGTTTCATATATCTAATACTACAAAATTGACATTAGTAAATTTTAACATACATTGTTTGAACCAAAAGTTAAACCATCTCCAAACAATAAGGTCGTTTTTTTCTCATTCATTACTATTTTTCATTTTTTCACACTCTATTATTTACGTTTTGAAAGAAGGCAAACTTTCTTGCCAACTAGTTTTCAATTCACTTAAACATGTTTCAGATATACATTGGTTTGTCGTTCCACTCTAGCTATGAACCACCTTGCAGTGAGTATTATCAATTCATATGCCATAGTAAACTTCAAATTAAGAATGTTACCAAAAGTAAAGCTTTGGTTCATATCTTTAAATTGGTCTTGATACTGTCACAGATGGACGATTTCGTTACACACGTGATTATTTTAGCTTCGATTTAGCAACTTTCGATTTAGTCACAGTAACAAGCTCAATGTCACACTGCCCCATCGTACGGCGTACATATATCTCTATTAATACGTTATGCTCAAAATCTTTAATTTTATGAACTTTAAACAGTACTATTAAACTATCAATAAATAAATATATAATTTTTATAAAGGAATTTAAACATTGTTATAGTATATTACGATATTGTTTTCTTTTTCTTGTTACAGCAGGAAAATACGTATGTTGACCCCATACTTTCTGTTGATTTTTAAAAATCATTTTATAAGTAGAGGTGGAATATACTTATGTAAGCAGTCTTTATCATATTTGTAACTTTAAACATTATATCGTCTACTGATTCACTGTATAATCCATACAGAATGCGTAAAATTCTACCCAACTAGTACTTTGAATTCAAGCTGCCTGACTTGTTAATTTTTTTTTCTTCAAATTTTTGAACGTATATGAAATACATTTTGACTAGAAGGAAAACATCATTTTCGTTTAAACTCCAATACCACTTTCACAATTTTTAAACTATGTTTGATGTTTTATATAAATGTACGTCATACATGATATTTTCATCTTATATTTAGAGACAGTTTCTTTTCTTTTTTCATTGTGTGTAACATTGAGGGTGTGTATTCAAATGTAAATAATGAAATTTGACGTCTTTGCCTTAGCACAGTTTTAAAATATAGGCCACGAGAGACGAATGTCAATAGCAGTTACGCATAAAAAAAAACCAATGACGATATTGAGCAAATAGTAATAACGAATACTAATATAAAATTGACAAATTCAGTAGGAAAGATTGGGCTTTGATGAGTGTTCATGGAATTGCTTCGAAATAGAACTAAACAAATGTGAAATATAAACGCTCATGAAAGGAATGCAAATACTTATAATAAAGAATTAGATTTATTTCTCAATACTAATATATGTTCCTGGTATCCGCATTTTGTTGTTTGGAAAGAAAATAAATGATTTGAATCAACTTTAATATGGAAATATGTCTAGTGAGAATACTTGTAGACATTGTATTTCTTATGATTTGTTTAGCTATGTCATGTATGTTCTGTCATTCAAAAATCGTCTATGCAGTAGGTGATTGCATCATGTCTATCAAAGCAAACTGGAAATTACGGATATGTCCGAATTTAGAAGGTTTGCTTTTTGATCATTTTTCTGATATTGACAAAGATGGCATATATAAAGCTAGATTCGATGACACGCGTTATGATCTTAGCCTTATCATTGTCAACTGTTTTATCTCTCAGCCCAATCACATGGCCTTTATCTTGTTTATGTATGTAGAATAATACCTTTCGCTCTTTTATTTTCACATAATACGGACTTCATTAACAGGGTCGTAGTTCTTACACAAAAAGTGTTCAAGTATGATTATTATATAGAACGACTGAAATTGACATGCATACGAATTGTTTGACAAATACGTTGTGCTGTTTTGAGGGCTCATGTCTGTCGCAAAATATTATTTCCTTCATAGATTTGATGATGCAGGATATTCACTGATCTGCAAATTTACCGATTATGTCTTTTTTTATTGTGACAATTTAATTGAGTGTGAATCTGCATAACGGGTGATCCTTGCGTAATAGGTCTTACAATGTCAATGCATCCGGTCTTCCTCCGTTTAGATTTGATATAATTTTCATTATTTGTTTGTTATATGATTTGTATATTTTTATGGATCTACGAGGTTTAACCATCGATTAATGAGACAGTAAATCATAAAGAAATCTCTTTTTTGTGTTGATACCACCCCCACTCTTACTCAAGATAGAATGTCACGGCCTCTCTTGCTCTTGTCTACTTTAATATGTTTCTCTCTAAGAAAAAAAAAGCTGCTTTTCCTGAGAATACTGTGTGATATAATTTATTTCCATAGAATTTATGAAATTTGATGTATGAAAAATAATTTAACCCTCTTTTTAAGCATCAAACTCTTCAAGGCGTTCCGGATATATCGCTCACATGATACGCTTCTACTTGCTAAAAGCCTGAATAAATTCTTGTTTAGTTATGTGCATAATGAGGCGGTGTTCCGGCTTACTAGATGTATTACCTTGATATCATCAGCTTTGAAGTTGTGCACGTATTGGATTTCATGATTCGCTATTAATAACGTAGGTACATTAATATCCTTATCCCAATGATATTAAATATTGGGTTAAACTAAAATTGATGAAGTTGTTGATTTCAAATTTCTTATTTAGCAAATCCAAATACCATGGCAAAAAGTTCTAAAAAAGCATATAAATGAGGTCATGAACTTGAAATGAAGGATACTACTGATACTAGAAGGACTGCTTCATACCTTGATCTTTTCCTCAATATTGACACAGAAGGACGACTTCACACGAAAATCTATGATAAACGGGACGATTTCAACTTCCAAATTATCAATTTCCCATTTCTCAGCAGTAACATACCCTCTGTCCCTTCGTATGGTGTTTACATATCTCACTTGATACGTTATTCTCGTGCTTGTTCACACTATACGGACTTTATATACAGAAATGTGCTCCTTACGCAGAAACTGCTCCAACAATGTTATGAGGAGGACAGATTAAAAATGACACTCTGTAAATTTTACGGACACCATCACGAATTGGTTGATCCATACGATGTGTCTTTGTCCAAACTAACTAAGGACATTTTTACCACGTGTTAGATTGTGGTTTGTCATTACGTCGTCTGATCTTTTAATTACCGAACGTGACTTATTCCCGATTGTGACTGTTTTGCTAAGTGTAAAACCGCATTGCTATAGGACGTGTCACGGTACTTTTCTATTCCAAATTCATGTATTTAATTTTGATGTTATATTTGTTATTCTCGTCGGATTTTGTCAAATGTCTTAACGTCTTTTCTGTTATATTCGTGTGTTATGTTAAAGATAATTAATCACCCCATTCATTTATTAGATTTTAGTTTGGTTCAACGAAATTTATACGATATATTTGGTTTACAGTTCGATTCAGAAGAAACACCGACATAGCTAGTAAATACAATTTATTTTGAATCAATCGTAATACTATCTCATTTTTGGAAAATATTTTTACAAATTAAAATGTGACGTCACTGTGTGTGTTTTTTTAGAATTTCAAATGTGACGTCACTTTGTGCGTTGAGGCTTTGGCTAACTCGGCTGTGTATTTTTATGTCTTTGATTAAGTTGTTTTATGTAATGTATCCGTTTTTATTCTGTATTTAGTCCCCACTTCGATTTTATCATGTATATCTATTATATAGTCATTTAATAAAATTTACTGTTTGCAAAATTATAAATTATTCTAATTAATAAGGATTTTCTTGTCCCAGGCAGAAAACCCTGGCCGTGTTGGGCGCAACTTTTTGGAAGTTTTGGTCCTCGGTGCTCTTCAGCTTTGTACTTGTTTTGGCTTTCAAACGTTTTTCATCTGAGCGTCACTGGTTAGTCTTGTGTGGACGAGACGCACGTCTGGCGTATTGGATTTTAAACCTGGTGCCTTTTGTTAGCTATTATTCGTGTGTTTCTTTGTCCTATATGTTCTCCCATTTATTTGTATTGTAATCCTGTCATGTAATGTTGTCATTTTAATGTTATATTTAACATTGCCATACAAGCGGGAGGTTTGGCATGCCACAAAACCAGGTTCAACCCACCATTTTTTTCTTAGAATGTCCTGTACCAAGTCAGGAAAATGGTCATTGTTATATTATAGTTCGTTTCTGTGTGTGTTACATTTTAATGTTGTGTTTTTGTTGTGTCGTTGTTCTCCTCTTATATTTGATGCGTTTCCCTTAGTTTTAGTTTGTAACCCGGATTTGTTTTTATCTCTATCGATTTATGAGTTATACTACTGTTGTCTTTATTGATGCCTCGACAATGCTGTAAACTAAACAAAGTTATTTAATGAAAGTTAATACATGAAAAATACCCAAAATACCAATCAATGAAATTACAGGATACTTATGTAAGTTGTTGTTACGAAATATGATGTATGTTATTGGGGAAATAAAGTTCAACAAATCGTGACACTTAAGGTGGTACCCAACACCTTGAGTAATATTAATTTGGTTCGTTTAATTTTCATAAAATTTTGACAAAATGTTTACTTTGACCCGTTGACAAAAATATAAAAATTTCAAAAAATTTGAACCAACCACTTTATCAGAAAAATTTCATTGGTTATATAGCAGTTTGACAAACACTAATTTTGATCATTGAGAAGCTTAATATTTCCTTAACAATACAACTTAATTAAAACGTTTAGCTGATTTTTACAGAGTTATCTCCCTGTAGTGTTAGGTACCACCTTAATTTTATATTAATGTTTTTTTACAAATCATCAGTGTAGGTATTGTAGCTTTGATATGTAATCATAATATAGTTATGAAATATAGTGATCTTGAGAGAAACTGAAATGAAGAAATAAGATTCAGGTGACAGTAATTATTGATGTTAAAATTACGTATTTCGTGTAAAAATACACAAATCAAGGTATCAGACAAAACCATCGGGACGCGAATGATACTAACAAAAGCACGTTATAATGTATATAAGTGTTTTCTGTTATGTATGCAACATCCGCCATCCAACAAAAAGAGAACCAATCGATATCAAATTGACAGTTCAAACTTTCACATTGAAGTGATAATTTGGTACATAATGATTGAATTTTTAATCTTTATGAAAACAAATATAAAAAAAAAGTAAAACCATGTCAATAAACTAGCTTTCAACCTAGTAAAATGCAGAATTCTTATATAAGGCGTATGTGGTTGTTTTTAGAGTTCATTCATAGGCCAGTCAAAAAATTAAAAAAAACAATATATAGGTCCGTGTGCTTATTTTTCCGTACTGCACCCCTATATTGTTCATAATAATGGCTAATTGATAACAATCTGCCTTTTCCAGAAATCAGTATATGTGCATTTAAAGAAACAAAAAGCAATCATTCAAATAAGTATGAACATTATTTGTTAAATTAATGCTGAAAAACATATCATTGTTTCATTTTACACAAAAATATTTGTAAACAAGTTATTTGTCAAAGTTATTTACCTACTTGATTTCACAAAAAAACAAGAGAGTACGGTAAAACATATGACATCCAACAAAACTCTTTAAATCATCGTTTTAAGATAACAAGAAATTTACAATAGTTTCTGAAATTTTTCATTAGGTCTTATTGTTGAAATTTATAAAGAAAAAAGTATAGGTCCGTGGGCAAAACTTTGAATTAGAGCCAAAAAATTACAAAAAGTACGGGAAATGAATAATATTCAACTGAATTCTTTTTAATGCACATTTTAAAACAACAATAAATTAATAATTATTTCAGAAATTGTGTATTACATCATATTCTTGAAATTTATAAAGAGAAAAAGTATAGGTCTGTGTGCATAATTTTGAATTTGAGCTAAAAATTTACAAAAAGTACGGTAAATTGTATATCATTCAACTAAATTCTTTTAAAGGCACCTTTTATACTAACAAGAAATGATCATATATTACAGAAATTGTGTATTAACTCTTATTCTTAAAATCTACGGAGAAAAAAGAAAGATTGGTATGAACAAATTTTGAATGATGCCTATAAAAACCTAAAATTTTAAATAAAAAAGTACGGGAAAATCTTTAAATTTTGACTTTTTTCCTCTTCATTGTTAATAAAAATAATCAAAGATCACTTTTGTGAGTAGTAATTTAAAACTTATCTTAAAAAATAAATAATTAACATGAACAAAATTTCTATTGAGTATATTGCTTCATTTCAATACAATAATTGTACTATGATGGTGGTCATAGAGATTTTTTAATTTGATGCCATATTTACAAGTACATAAGTTATGAGTAGTTTACTTAGCAGAACATTTCAGTATGAGTTATAAGTCTAGTAATTAAATAAACCATTCATGTTGCAGTAAGAGTATAACATTGTTCTTCAATGACCATTCCTTGTCAGAAATGCAAACCATCAGGGTTTGTTCAAAAACAAAGATTTAACATATATTAAGTAAGATAACTCTTTGTCAAAGAAAGAGGGACGAAAGATACTAGAGGGACAGTCAAACTCATAGATCGAAAACAAACTGACAACGGCATGGCCCAAAATAAAAAGACAAACAGACAAATAATAGTACAGATGACACAACATAGAAAACTCAAGACCAAGCAACAAGTGTGATGTATTTATGAACAAGCAATAACAATTATTTGTAACTTATACGCATAATTAAGTCCCAGCATAGGTAACAGTATAAATGAAATCTGAACCTGATTTAATAATACATGTATGCACACATCATTTATTTGACACTAGTATAAACACCCTAGGTTGAATAAAGTTTCTAACTTGCAAAAGACTAACCCAACGGTATAAGGAGTTGAACAAAACCATGAAAGTTCATAAAGCAGAGTTCAACAATTAGTTTTTTTGCAAGTTATTGAACAAAATCAATTGTAAATTTACAAATCCCCTTGCAAAATAAACAAAAACGCACTAATTAAGGATGTTCGCTCCTCTGGTTTTTAAAATTTTGCCAGATTTTCGGAATCCTCTGGTTTTATCCATGTTTTGCCATTAAATAATTTTGTCCACTAACCCCTACTTTTCTTTTCATAATTTTATTTCATATAGTTTTAAAAGCCATATTTGAAAATCTTATAAAATCCTTGTTATTTTTTCATAGTTTTTAAAAGAGAAAAGCGGACAATGTTAAAAGTATGAAAAATCTAGAGAGAATCATTTCCCGCCAAATTTTCAATGGCTTATATCTCAAAAACAAGCACACGGACCCTTCATTTTTTTCTGCTTTTTTGGTTCCTTTATTTATATACTATAAATTTAGAACAGTCTTTTAAAAAGCTTGTTATTTTAAAACAGAGTAGCGAACATCCTTAAATGTTGCAATGCCAATCATACCCTAACTTATGATTTAAAATATGGGCAAATAGGAAGCAGGTGTCCGACAGATTTGAAAAGTGCATACACATTATAACTCATCATTGTCGAGTTGCTGAACAAGTACGAAGTCAGGTTATTCATTAGTACTTGAAAAAGTAAGACGCAAAGTTCTCGTTCATTCAAGATATTTTAAAATTCAGAAGGTAGATAACCAACAAATCTGAATCTCCATGGAATACGTTTACGCATTTAACAAATGATATGATTTTTTTAAACTACTTAATCTTTTGGCGTGATACGGTATATCTTTGGTCTTGTTTTAGTAGGATTCATCATGAAAATTTTTATTCATTAATGTTTCGTTCATTCCATATTTATTTGCATGTTATTTTAAACTCTTAATTTTTAAAGACATTGTTCATTCAATGATTCATTGTCCTTGGTTTTAAGCCTGAATGGCTGAAAAAAATGGGATATGAACTTTAATTCAAACCAACAAACAACGTAAAAGTAAGATGATAAAGACATCTGTGATATCGAAGAAAAATTTAACGTTGTGAAAACATGTGTATCTGGTATCATATTCCTACTATGTATTGGTTCCTAAATTACACAAAAAATAAGTATTGTAAAATATTTTAAATCTGAATCAATAATATGTTACTATTCACATGTTACTATTGCTCTTACACATGTTAGATAAATCATTTAAAATATCGTGACCAATTTTATGCTAATAGAGGTATCGTGTGGTGTAAACAACTCTTTGGAATCGTGGAATTTCAGCGTCTGATGTTTTTGTGTTTTATGGACTAGTCCTCTTTGAATGTGCCTTGAAGTTTTGCATTTTTTGTTGATATTTTTGTTCAATATTTTACAATACCTTTGTACGATATCTTACACAACTTTTGTGCGATATCTTACAATATCTTTTTGCGATATCTTACAATACTTTTGTGCGATATCTTAAAATGTTTTTGTGCAATATCTTATAATACATTTGTAGTTTCAACAAATGAAAGTCAGTTTACCTTGGTTGAACGCTATGCCGATCTATTATCTATAATTCCAAACCATTCTTAATTCTCAGAAATGCTTAAAAAAATGGCCATTCTAACTCTACCGCACAAACTTTTGGCAACGAGATAACCGCTAAAAACTCTCCATGACGTTAAAACATTAAATCTCTAATCTGGGACGGGTTTTAGTTAATCTTAGTCTCATTTGCATGATTTATTTTTCGTGGGCTTTTACTTAGCTTTAAATAACTGCAAGTACTCTCAAATCGTACTTTCGTGTTGATTTGACCTGTAAATACAACTTGTGATTCATTTTTGTTATTCAATGTTTACTTATTGTGTGTTATATGTCGTCCCATCGTTTTTAATATATACCACCTTTGATCAGTTTCTAGTATGACGATAAATTTTCATTTTTGTTCTCGTACTATGAGCAACAAATTTATCTATTTTGTAAAAATATTTCCAAACTCCATGTACTCCTTACAACAGGATTATTTTATTTACAAGTTACCTATATACGTTATTGTATTAAACGCCATTTTGTCCAAGGTTATAGTGGTCTTTCTGATAATGTTGTACATCTCCCCCCCCCCCCCCCCCCTTTCATTTAAATATTTCATTTGCATTGTGTTGTACATCAAATTTCTTCGTTCAGTGTATGTTTACTTGTTTTTGTTAGTATGTCTTTTGATTGAGTTTAGCCATTTAGATTGATATTTTATAGTGTGTCTTCCTATGTTGTGGTGTTATATTCAGGAAAGGGTGAAGGTTGGCGCCTGTTAAAATGTTAAAACCCGCTGCATCTAGTTGCACCTGTCCTAATTCAGAAACCTGTTATTAAGTGGTTGTCAATTTTTGATGTAGTTCATAAGTGTTTCTCTTTTGTCATTTTTTATTTAGATTAAACGGTTGTTTTTCCCGTTTGATTTGCTTTACACTAGACATTTTTGGGGCCCTTGATGGCTTGCGGTTTTGTGTGAGCCAAGGCTCCGTTTTGAAGGCCGTACTTTGACCTATAATGGTTTACTTTTTAAAAATGGTGACTTCGATGGTGAGGTTTGTCTTATTGGCACTCGTACCACATCTTCTTATATCTATTTGGAATATAATGCTATGTTCTGTATAATACTCGTTGACAATATTTTATTACAGACAATAATCCTGAATGGTCTTGTGTTAAATGAGGCGCCTAATGGGGGGAGTTGATTTTTTTGTCAATCAGGATTCACAGAAAATAAATTTCCGTGATCACGGATCACCAAAATATTAAAAAAAATCTGTAGAAAAACGGATCACGATAGCGAAAATGCGCCGATCACGAAGAACGAAAATAACCCATCAGGCCCCTCATAAATGTTGACTCAATACACTAATATATTCTGTATGGTACCGTACCACACTAATCTATTTCAGTGAAATGTTCCTAAAATTTATGTGGAAAGATCTTGTTGTCATTAGAGTGATTCACTGTATATTATACTGAAAATAATCCTGAATGGTCTTGTGAAAAATGTTGACTCAATAGACTAATATATTCTGTATGATACCGTAGTACCACACTAATCTATTTCAGTGAAATGGTCCTAAAATTTATGTGGAAAGATCTTGTTGTCATTAGAGTGATTCACTGTGTATTATACTGAAAATAATCCTGAATGGTCTTGTGATAAATGTTGACTCAATAGACTAATATATTCTGTATGATACCGTACCACACTTATCTATTTCAGTGAAATGTTCCTAAAATGTATGTGGAAAGATCTTGATGTCATTAAAGTGAATCACTGTATATTATACTCCTCCTCGCAACATTGCAGCATTAACATTTTCCCAAAATGATGTTTAGATAGAATTTGATGCCAAAAGTATAATCTCTTCTGTATAATACTCTTAAACACAATATTATCGACGCAGATACATTTTCTTTAACAGGTTTTCGGATAGATGTTGATGTTACAAGACTTATCTATTTTATATAATATAACCTCAACACAATCATGTTGCAGAGAGATTTCCTAAAATTATCATTGTAGATTTATCAATCATGATTTCAACAGAATGATTTATTCTGTATTTTACTCTTACACACAATGTATTTGCATAAATATTATTCTGAAATTGCCTTTGAATAGATTTTAATCTCAGCATTTTGTTGTTTTAGTCTTTATAAATCATTGTTTAGTAAAGACATACAGTGAAAAGAATACACCAATTTTTCCTTGCTTAATTATATGACTGGGCATTAATGTGGAGAGATAGATCGCAAACTTATTGGTGTTCCAATAGAAACAATTTCGATATTGCTACATACTTTGTAAACATATCTACAAAAAAACCCATTCTTCTTGCACAAAAATAATATGTAATATAGAGTAGCTGTTTGTATCTGTGAGCATTCTGTTATGCTGTATATATTTTTTTTTTTACTTTTTAAGTTGTGTAAAATTTATTACCCGAAAAACCTCTTCAAGTTAATATCGGTTCATGCGATCGTCATTGCATTACTTTGAAATAATTATAACTTTAAACAAGTACATAGTCAAAACCTTGCAAATGCACAAATTGTATTTATCCCATGATTGAGTCATAATGCAAATTGCAAAAAATGAGGTTTTATGATATTGTTTTCTTCTGTAGATATGTAAATTTAAGATATAATACCACCAAATCATAAAACGTTACATTCAGTTTAACACGAAAATGGGTCGAAAACATTTTCCTTTGAATTTAACTTTTTAGAAGTTTTCGTTGCAGAAAAATTGTAAGAGTCATAAACATATAGCTTGACAAAAGGTAATTTGTTTTTATTTGGTGTTTCTGTAAAATGTTTTTGAATCTTGAGGTGACATGGTTACCAATGCTTTTACACAAAAAAAGGGGTTGAACGTTTGATAAGTTAACTTCCAGTGATGATTATTATCTTATATGCAATAAAATGATATGTGAAATTTTTGTCTGTAGTACTGGACAGGATACAATTTAAAAAGTATTTCTTTTTTTTTTAAACAAAGATAAATTCTGCACAATTTTTTGAAAAGTGCCAGTCTAACAAAGATTAATAGGGGAAAATCAATTGTGGTATTACTACTTAAATCAAATAGTTTTGCGAGCAAAATGCTCCTCTTCTTGGTTATATCTTCCAACAGTCTTGATGAGAGCGCTACCAATCATTCTATATTTTACCACGGGATGGCCCTTATACGAAATATTTTATCACGAACAAGAGCGAAGGATAAGATATCATCATAAAGGGACAATCCGTGGTAAAATCAATATAATGCCAAGCCCTTATGAATTATTTCTATTCTAATAGGACAAAGAGAACAATTCGTTTGTTTCGAAACGCTTTAGGTGAGGGTAAATGTTTGCTGTTCCCGTAATTGAACATACTATCAATATTGACGTAAAATACAAAGAAAACTGAAAATGTGACATGCTTACATTTTTGACAATAACATACTAAGACTGGTTTGTACAAAGTGATTGATTATCTTAATCATATTTCGGAAAATGGATTTTCGTCGTAAAATATGCTGATCCTCAACGTTATGGATTAGTTTGGCTGTTCCAATCCTACTCCCACATTGTATGCTTTTTATGAATTAATTACTCGGTGTCAGACGTTTCACATGACGTCATTGAACGATGACATAAGGATATAAGCATTCTACTGAAAGAACACGCAAACTGAAATTCGCCAAAACATGAAAACATCAACAAACAATGATTAGAATTTGTTGAAAGTAAAAAATGTAGAATAACAAAAATACCATAATCCAAGGAAATACAGGTATTTTCTGATGTAGGAAACGGTCAATTTAGCCTGGTATTATATCAAGTTAAACCTTTCACTTGTCAGACAGTCGTATAATATTGACCACCATGTGATGTGTGAACAAAACAAACAGACATAATAGATAAAAGTGTCAAATATTGGGGTACATCAGTCAACATTGTGTTACAATCATAATCACTATAAAACAAGCACATATGTCAACAAAGATATACACAAAGACCCATTAACAAAGCACATTAGCAAAATCGAAAGACAAGAATACAAAAATTTACAATATAATCTTAATCACTATTCACTATAGAAAAAAACAAATATGTAAAAACAAGGAAAAACAAAAAGACACATAGACAAAGCACACAAGCAAAAACAAAAGATAGGAATACAAAAAATTTTATGCCATAGCACAATTACGGGATGTATAAGTTTCGAGCCACGTTAAATGGATATTAACTAAACAAGACTAAACAGTAAAAGTTATAATTAACAAAGAAAAATAAACACGTTACTAAGATGATTAACAACGTCAGTACCTGGAATATATACCTCAAGACCATCGTGTATCATTTGTAAAGCTGATGCAGAATTTATCAACAAGGTCTATGTATCTTCCGATGAACTTATTTAGAGTAAGGGCGAGACGTTCTTTGACATAACCCTGGTTCAACAACTTTCTGCTCAGAAACACTGGTGACGTTTTACAAAGTCTGAGTAGCAGCTGCAAGCTCTTGAATACCGAATGAGTTGGGAAATGTATATCTCATTTGCAGGTGAAGTTGGTATATTGCTACTAGGGTGGGGGAAATTGATAATTTCAAAATTAAAATTGTCTAGTATGTCATAACTTATGGTACTTGATCGGTATGTCAAATTGGTAGTATAAATCTAAAAATTGAAAGAAGAAGTTGTTTCTATCGTTTCTCTAATTTCTAGTGCAGGAGGATATATCAACGGACATCGATCAGAAAAGTTGAGATTATTAATTGAAAAAACATC
Source organism: Mytilus californianus (assembly GCF_021869535.1). NCBI lineage: Eukaryota > Metazoa > Mollusca > Bivalvia > Mytilida > Mytilidae > Mytilus > Mytilus californianus. Next base: position 6,437,772 of record NW_026262615.1, read on the forward strand.
ATCAATATATCTAAATGTTTAATTAAATGATCTGGCTTCTTTGATCTTCTTGTTTTTGACCAGGGTCCAAAGGAATTCCGACTCATAAATAAGAATAAGAAGAGGTCACCAAGGAGATGCACACAGTCCGTTCCCATTGGAATGCCGATAATTTGTTCAAATAATCTACCTCTAAATTCTAAAAAGCCAAAGCCTGTGGTTGAAATCATTGAAAAATGTAGTGTCCTTGTTGATCAGATTTTCCACCCGGAATCCTGCCAATATTGACCATTATCTTAACAAATATCTTCGAACAGCAAATCTATTATACAGTTATTGTTTTTATTTTGATAATTGTGGATTAGAAAGTTAACTTTGATAACATTTTTCAACAATTTGCGTGCATTTTATATTTATATGCGTGTTTTACGTGATCTAAATTTTGTAATAAATTAGATAGGCCAAACATGATTTTGTATTACTATATATAACTAGCTACATATCCAGTTTTTGAGGAAAATTAAACAAACATATGTTAATTTGGTCATGGCGTTTTTTCTCGGTTTTTCGTGTGATTGAAAAAAATGATTGTATATATCTTTTAACTCAACCAAACAAAACGTCAATAATTCAGTCTTTGGAGAAATTATCAAAATACTAAAGCTGATATACTAAAAACGTAGGATATGATTTTTTACACTTTAGACTGGAAGTACCAACAACATGCCATTACTTACCAGTAAAAGCCGGAAATGAGTAGTATAGGTATGGGATTGTACTGGTTTTTACGCGATCATTATGAATTAGTCTGGTTTTTACTCATACTACTCGACTGTAGCCAGAACAATACTTCAGAGTCTAAACTTTTACCTGACCTTTTCCAGACCATTTCTAGACCATTGCATAGAGTCTGGACCATACTAAACTAAATTCCTTACAATAATCGACAAAACACGAAAATGATGTAACGGATTATGACAAACAGTTGTATGGTTCGATATTGTTTTCAAATTCATTCTTCTTTATACACCTACATAATACTAGCATATGTAAATAAAATGCTTATTCTTACATCCATTATGTCCATGTTAGGACAAAAGTAATTCAAAGAGCCAATCATATGCTAGTAAATATGCAGAAACACCACGAAACAAAATAATGAAGAAAAACAAAACAGAAGCGCAAACAAGAAAATCAGCATCGAGCAACTTGTGGTCTAAAAAATCAAAATTTGAGATGTCGCAAATTGCCAAATTTGAATCAATCTTAAGTCCTTTCGATGGTTTTAAGGACACACTCGCTAGTTTTTTTTTAAATCGTTATGGAATATCCGTGCCTACGATTGAAATATCACAGAATGAAACTTATCACCGAAATAATACAAATCATTAGCAGCATGGAGGGTACTTCTTATGATTCAGGATCTGCTCACCCTTCCGAAGCACTCAATATTACCCCAGTTTACGATGCGATTCGTATTGCTCAATCTTTAGTGTTCACTCAAGTGTTTGTCGACTTGTTTTGTTGTCGTCTTTCATTGTTTTTTGCCAATTAGTATATTTATTCTGTTCCATTTTTAGGTGCGTATTTAAGCATTCATTGTTCAGACAAAAACAATATTTTCTTTAACTGATGAAAAAAATAGATGATGGTTCTTCAATTAGAAATTTAAAAAATGTATATTTATACATGTATGTGTGTATAAATAAACATTTCAGTCCCTCTTTTCGATCAGTTTAGAGAAATCTATCGCATATAATTTTTTTTATCTACCTAGTGAGTAATTCTTATTTAAATTGGTCATCTTAACTAGTGACTAAATATAAAACGATACAACTATACAATCTAGTTAAATTAAGATGAGAAGTTTGTTTATACATATTACTTCTATTCTATGGAAACTGTCATTGAATTCCTCAGCTTTCATTACCAAAAATGGTATAACATGATTTATGACATATGTAGTAGCTTTCGAGTCATTAGTCTTTGTCCAACAATCTTGTTTGGCTTTTTTGTTTGTTAACTTTTTTTAAATGCATTTGTCTATTTTCCATTATTCAAATTCAAATCATGTTATCAGTGTCGTGTCAGTGTTGACGATGTATCCGACTGTTGTATTTAGTTTTCCTTAATACTCTGTCTTGAACTTTTATAAATTTATGCATATATAAGGTTTGATGAATAATTTTCTGCGTCAGTAATAGAAATTATAATAACAATTTGTTTTTGTTAATTTCAAACAAACATGTTGTTTTTCTGAGGAATACACATTTTATACTGCTACATACAACATACAATTCAAACGTACACTTTGTATTCCTTACATCTATTGTAACAAATGTTATTGAAATACAAGTGAATATGGACAACTCAAACCAAACGATTTACACTACTAACATAAAAACATCAATTGCTATTAGAAATTTATCAAAACAGTATTTTGGTGAACATTGAAAACGACGTATTATGCTTATTTCAATCTTTTATATCGATGTGCGTCATCCATGATATAAAAATTCCATATATCCAAAAAAAAGTTTTGTTTTTGTTATTCTAATTATCAATAACGTTGAGGGCGTCTAATGATTAAACCTTTGGAAGCTTGACGTAATTATTTTGCAACGTTTTATAATATAGGTCATCGGATACGGTGGTTTATAGCAGTCGCGAATCAGTAAAATATATAACGCAGATATTAAGCAAGCAATGATAATGGTAAACATGTGACAATAAACCATCCATCCAGACACACAGCCTGAGAAGCAAAGAAATTGATGGGAAACTTCAACTTACAGATATCCAAGCATTCTCTTGACAGGGCATCAAAATGGAACTAGATAGTGTATAAAAGTGATAACATAAAAGTGTATTTAAACGCTGATAAATGGTTTGAAAAATAAAATGTATTGTCGATTGACTAGAATTGACGTATCATCAAGGTTTCCTTAACATACATCCAGTTACATATATCTAATACTACAAAATTGACATTAGTAAATTTTAACATACATTGTTTGAACCAAAAGTTAAACCATCTCCAAACAATAAGGTCGTTTTTTTTCTCATTCATTACTATTTTTCATTTTTTCACGATCTATTATTTACGTTTTGAAAGAAGGCAAACTTTCTTGCCAACTAGTTTTCAATTCACTTAAACATGTTTAAGATATACATTGGTTTGTCGTTCCACTCTAGCTATGAACCACCTTGCAGTGAGTATTATCAATTCATATGCCATAGTAAACTTCAAATTAAGAATGTTACCAAAAGTAAAGCTTTGGTTCATATCTTTAAATTGGTCTTGATACTGTCACAGATGGACGATTTCGTTACACACGTGATGATTTTAGCTTCTATTTAGCAACTTTCGATTTAGTCACAGTAACAAGCTCAATGACACACTGCCCCATCGTACGGCGTACATATATCTCTATTAATAAGTTATGCTCAAAATCTTTAGTTTTATGAACTTTAAACAGTACTATTAAACTATAAATAAATAAATATATAATTTTTATATAGGAATTTAAACATTGTTATAGGATATTACGATATTGTTTTCTTTTTCTTGTAACAGCAGGAAAATACGTATGTTGACCCCATACTTTCTGTTGATTTTTAAAAATCATTTTATAAGTAGAGGTGGAATATACTTATGTAAGCAGTCTTTATCATATTTGTAACTTTAAACATTATATCGTCTACTGATTCACTGTTTAATCCATACAGAATGCGTAAAATTCTACCCAACTAGTACCTTGAATTCAAGCTGCCTGACTTGTTAATTTTTTTTTTCTTCAAATTTTTGAACGTATATGCAATACATTTTGACTAGAAGAAAAACATCATTTTCGTTTAAACTCCAATACCACTTTCACAATTTTTAAACTATGTTTGATGTTTTATATAAATGTACGTCATACATGATATTTTCATCTTATATTTAGAGACAGTTTTTTTTCTTTTTTCATTGTGTGTAACATTGAGGGTATGTATTCAAATGTAAATAATGAAATTTGACGTCTTTGCCTTAGCACAGTTTTAAAATATAGGCCACGAGAGACGAATGTCAATAGCAGTTACGCATAAAAAAAAAACCAATGACGATATTGAGCAAATAGTAATAACGAATACTAATATAAAATTGACAAATTCAGTAGAAAGATTGGGGCTTTGATGAGTGTTCATGGAATTGCTTCCAAATAGAACTAAAAAAATGTGAAATATAAACGCTCATGAACATGATGAAAGGAATGCAAATACTTATAATAAAGAATTAGATTTATTTCTCAATACTAATATATGTTCCTGGTATCCGCATTTTGTTGTTTGGAAAGAAAATAAATGATTTGAATCAACTATAACATGGTAATGTGTCTAGTGAGAATACTTGTAGACATTGTATTTCTTATGATTTGTTTAGCTATGTCATGTATGTTCTGTCATTCAAAAATCGTCTTTGCAGTAGGTGATTGCATCATGTCTATCACAGCGAACTGGAAATTACGGATATGTCCGAATTTAGAAGGTTTGCTTTTTGATCATTTTTCTGATATTGACAAAGATGGCATATATAAAGCTAGATTCGATGACACGCGTTATGATCTTAGCCTTATCATTGTCAACTGTTTTATCTCTCAGCCCAATCACATGGCCTTTATCTTGTTTATGTATGTAGAATAATACCTTTCGCTCTTTTATTTTCACATAATACGGACTTCTTCAACAGGGTCGTAGTTCTTACACAAAAAGTGTTCAAGTATGATTATTATGTAGAACGACTGAAATTGACATGCATACGAATTGTTTGACAAATACGTTGTGCTGTGTTGAGGGCTCATGTCTGTCGCAAAATATTATTTCCTTCATAGATTTGATGATGCAGGATATTCACTGATCTGCAAATTTACCGATTATGTCTTTTTTTATTGTGACAATTTAATTGAGTGTGAATCTGCATAACGGGTGATCCTTGCGTAATAGGTCTTACAATGTCAATGCATCCGGTCTCCCACTCTTACTCAAGATAGAATGTCACGGCCTCTCTTGCTCTTGTCTACTTTAATATGTTTCTCTCTTAGAAAAAAAAAAGCTGCTTTTCCTGAGAATACTGTGTGATATAATTTATTTCCATAGAATTTATGAAATTTGATGTATGAAAAATAATTTAACCCTCTTTTTAAGCATCAAACTCTTCAAGGCGTTCCGGATATATCGCTCACATGATACGCTTCTACTTGCTAAAAGCCTGAATAAATTCTTGTTTAGTTATGTGCATAATGAGGCGGTGTTCCGGCTTACTTGATGTATTACCTTGATATCATCAGCTTTGAAGTTGTGCACGTATTGGATTTCATGATTCGCTATTAATAACGTAGGTACATTAATATCCTTATCCCAATGATATTAAATATTGGATTAAACTAAAATTGATGAAGTTGTTGATTTCAAATTTCTTATTTAGCAAATCCAAATACCATGGCAAAAAGTTCTAAAAAAGCATATAAATGAGGTTATGAACTTGAAATGAAGGATACTACTGATACTAGAAGGACTGCTTCATACCTTGATCTTTTCCTCAATATTGACACAGAAGGACGACTTCACACGAAAATCTATGATAAACGGGACGATTTCAACTTCCAAATTATCAATTTCCCATTTCTCAGCAGTAACATACCCTCTGCCCCTTCGTATGGTGTTTACATATCTCACTTGATACGTTATTCTCGTGCTTGTTCACACTATACGGACTTTATATACAGAAGTGTGCTCCTTACGCAGAAACTGCTCCAACAAAGTTATGAGGAGGACAGATTAAAAAATGACACTCTGTAAATTTTACGGACACCATCACGAATTGGTTGATCCATACGATGTGTCTTTATCCAAACTAACTAAGGACATTTTTACCACGTGTTAGATTGTGGTTTGTCATTACGTCGTCTGATCTTTTAATTACCGAACGTGACTTATTCCCGATTGTGACTGTTTTGCTAAGTGTGAAACCGCATTGCTATAGAACGTGTTACGGTACTTTTCTATTCCAAATTCATGTATTTAATTTTGATGTTATATTTGTTATTCTCGTCGGATTTTGTCAAATGTCTTAACGTCTTTTCTGTTATATTCGTGTGTTATGTTAAAGATAATTAATCACCCCCTTCATTTATTAGATTTTAGTTTTGTTCAACGAAATTTATACGATATATTTGGTTTACAGTTCGATTCAGAAGAAACACCGACTTATCTAGTAAATACAATTAATTGTCTAATTACTACCACAATTTGATATTAATAAGTAATGTAATTTTCATTGTTATTAATACATGTAATGTCAGTATTACAAATCTAATCTTGAATCAATCGTAATCCTATCTTATGTGTCAAATGTGACGTCACTTTGTGCGTTGAGGCTTTGGCTAACTCGGCTGTGTATTTTTATGTCTTGGATTAAGTTGTTTTGTGTAATGTATCCGTTTTTATTCTGTATTTAGTCCCCACTTCGATTTAATCATGTATATCTATTATATAGTCATTTTATAAAATTTACTGTTTGCAAAATTATAAATTATTCTAATTAATAAGGATTTTCTTGTCCCAGGAAGAAAACCCTGGCCGTGTTGGGCGCAACTTTTTGGAAGTTTTGGTCCTCGGTGCTCTTCAGCTTTGTACTTGTTTTGGCTTTCAAACGTTTTTCATCTGAGCGTCACTGGTTAGTCTTGTGTGGACGAGACGCACGTCTGGCGTATTGGATTTTAAACCTGGTGCCTTTTGTTAGCTATTATTCGTGTGTTTCTTTGTCCTATATGTTCTCCCATTTATTTGTATTGTAATCCTGTCATGTAATGTTGTCATTTTAATGTTATATTTAACATTGCCATACAAGCGGGAGGTTTGGCATGCCACAAAACCAGGTTCAATCCACCATTTTTTTCTTAGAATGTCCTGTATCAAGTCAGGAAAATGGCCTTTGTTATATTATAGTTCGTTTCTGTGTGTGTTACATTTTAATGTTGTGTTTTTGTTGTGTCGTTGTTCTCCTCTTATATTTGATGCGTTTCCCTCAGTTTTAGTTTGTAACCCGGATTTGTTTTTATCTCTATCGATTTATGAGTTATTCTACTGTTGCCTTTATTGATGCCTCGACAATGCTGTAAACTAAACAAAGTTATTTAATGAAAGTTAATACATGAAAAATAACCAAAATACCAATCAATAAAAATACAGGATACTTATGTAAGTTGTTGTTACGAAAGATGATGTATGTTATTGGGGAAATAAAGTTCAACAAATCGTGACACTTAATTTAATATTAATGGTTTTTTACAAATCATCAGTGTAGGTATTGTAGCTTTGATGTGTAATCATAATATAGTTATGAAATATAGCGATCTTGAGAGAAACTGAAATGAAGAAATAAGATTCAGGTGACAGTAATTATTGATGTTAAAATTTCGTATTTCGTGTAAAAATACACAAATCAAGGTATCAGACAAAACCATTGGGACGCGCATGATACTAACAAAAGCGCGTTATAATGTATATAAGTGTTTTCTGTTATGTATGCAACATCCGCCATCCAACAAAAAGAGAACCAATCGATATCAAATTGACAGTTCAAATTTTCACATTGAAGTGATAATTTGGTACATAATGATTGAATTTTTAATCTTTATGAAAACAAATATAAAAAAAAAGTAAAACCATGTCAATAAACTAGCTATCAACCTAGTAAAATGCAGGATTCTTATATAAGGCGTAAAAAGTAAAACCATGTCAATAAACTAGCTATCAACCTAGTAAAATTCAGGATTCTTATATAAAGTGTAAAAAGTAAAACCATGTCAATAAATTAGCTATCAACCTAGTAAAATGCAGGATTCTCATATAAGATGTAAAAAGTACAACCATGTCAATAAACTAGCTATCAACCTAGTAAAATGCAGGATTCTTATATAAGGCGTAAAAAGTACAACCATGTCAATAAACTATCTACCAACCTAGTAAAATGCAGGATTCTTATATAAGGCGTAAAAAGTACAACCATGTCAATAAACTAGCTATCAACCTAGAAAAATGCAGGATTCTTATATAAGGTGTAAAAAGTAAAATAACAAAAATACCATGAATACCGAACTCCAAGGAAAATTAAAAACAGAAAGATCTCCATCAAAATGCAAAATCAACTTGACTATATCTGCCTCTAATGTATCAATCTAAGAATGGCCTGAAAAATAATGTGCATAAGTAGAGGTGGAATATACTTATTTCAGGAAGTTTGCTCCTCAATTTCAAAATAACAATAAAGTTTTCTTATGTGGTTGTTTTTAGAGTTCATTCATAGGCAAGTCAAAAAATAAAAAAAAAATATATAGGTCCGTGTGCTTTTTTTTCCGTACTGCAGCCCTATATTGTTCATAATAATGGCTAATTGATAACAATCTGCCTTTTCCAGAAATCAGTATATGTGCATTCAAAGAAACAAAAAGCAATCATTCAAATAAGTATGAACATTATTTGTTAAAATAATGCTGAAAAACATGTCATTGTTTCATTTTACACAAACATATTTGTAAACAAGTCATTTGTCACAGTTATTTACCTACTTGATTTCACTAAAAACAAGAGAGTACGGTAAAACATATGACATCCAACAAAACTCTTTAAATCATCGTTTTAAGATAACAAGACTTTTACAATAGTTTCTGAAATTTTTCATTAGGTCTTATTGTTGAAATTTATAAAGAAAAAAGTATAGGTCCGTGGGCAAAACTTTGAATTAGAGCCAAAAAATTACAAAAAGTACCGGAAATGAATAATATTCAACTGAATTCTTTTTAATGCACATTTTAAAACAACAATAAATTAATAATTATTTCAGAAATTGTGTATTACATCATATTCTTGAAATTTATAAAGAAAAAAAGTATAGGTCTGTGTGCATAATTTTGAATTTGAGCTAAAAATTTACAAAAAGTACGGTAAATTGTATATCATTCAACTAAATTCTTTTAAAGGCACCTTTTATACTAACAAAAAATGATCATATATTACAGAAATTGTGTATTAACTCTTATTCTTAAAATCTACGGAGAAAAAAGAAACTTTTATTGAGTATATTGCTTCATTTCAATACAATAATTGTACTATGATGGTGGTCATAGAGTTTTTTTAATTTGATGCCATATTTACAAGTACATAAGTTATGAGTAGTTTACTTAGCAGACAATTTCAGTATGAGTTATAAGTCTAGTAATTAAATAAACCATTCATGTTGCAGTAAGAGTATAACATTGTTCTTCAATGACCATTCCTTGTCAGAAATGCAAATCATCAGGGTTTGTTCAAAAATAAAGATTTAACATATATTAGGTAAGATAACTCTTTGTCAAAGAAAGAGGGACGAAAGATACTAGAGGGACAGTCAAACTGATAGATCGAAAACAAACTGACAACGGCATGGCCCAAAATAAAAAGACAAACAGACAAATAATAATACAGATGACACAACATAGGAAACTAAAGACCAAGCAACAAGTGTGATGTATTTATGAACAAGCAATAACAATTATTTGTAACTTATACGCATAATTAAGTCCCAGCATAGGTAACAGTATAAATGAAATCTGAACCTGATTTAATAATACATGTATGCACACATCATTTATTTGACACTAGTATAAACACCCTAGGTTGAATAAAGTTTCTAACTTGCAACAGACTAACCCAACGGTATAAGGAGTTGAACAAAACCATGAAAGTTCATAAAGCAGAGTTCAACAATTAGTTTTTTTGCAAGTTATTGAACAAAATCAATTGTAGATTTACAAATCCCCTGGCAAAATAAACAAAAACGCACTAATTAAGTGCCAGTCTTTGTAAGAATCAGGCAATTTAGAAAAATTTCAAAACATGGCCGAAAAAAACCCACCGACCAATCTACCCTATTTTGAAGTTACCCTCATCCTGAGTTAGAAATGGTAGGTCTTTTGTTTCTGCTGTTCTGGTAATTCAAGAAATCTCTAGATAACTTTTGGTTAGAATGATAGAAAATTACAGAGTTATCTCCCTTTAATTGTTAATTTCTAGTGCATTTCAACCAAATTATATCTTGAGTTACCAGAGCAGGATGAGGAAATAAATGTTATATTTGTGCACCATGATACAATTTGAACATAAATTAATATCAACTTGAGTGGGGTTTTTTTTGTCATGTTTTCACCACTGCCTGATTCTTAGGCAGATTGTCACTTAAATGTTACAATGCCAATCATACCCCAACTTATGATTTAAAATATGGGCAAATAGCTATATATATATAGGAAGCAGGTGTCCGACAGATTGGAAAAGTGCATACACATTATAACTCATCATTGTCGAGTTGCTGAACAAGTACGAAGTCAGGTTATTCATTAGTACTTGAAAAAGTAAGACGCAAAGTTTCACGTTCATTCAAGATATTTTAAAATTCAGAAGGTAGATAACCAACAAATCTGAAAAATGCATTAGAACTCGTCACTGTAAGCTGCTGAACAAATATAGTCATTCCATTAAACGGTTTCTCAGAAAGCAAGACAGAAATTATTATTGGACTATCGGACGGACAAGGTAAATGCAAAAAAGCCCACACTGTTATGGTTGGCGTATTAAACAAATTTTTACATTGAAAAATTGTATCATAATTTCCTGTCAATATGCACGTTTACATTGTATGTCCTTATTATCTACAAAGTTTCATGAAGTTCTGTTGTGTGGTGTTAGAGGAGTTGCGATGACAAACTGTTGCAGTAGTATATTTAGGCCAATAAGTGCAAAGGGGCATAACTCCTAGAAAAAAAATTGAATTATAATTTTCTGTCAATATGCAAATCTACATTGTATGTCCTTATTATCTATAAAGATTCATGAAATTCTGTTGTGTGGTTTGAAAGGTCAGTTGCAATGACAAGAACAGGACTGACGGACTGACAGATGGACAGACAGACAAACAGACTGACTGGTCAAAAACGTTATACATTATGCAACAATTGCGTGCGGTATAAGAGCAATTAGCCAGGCACCATAGGTTTCCCATTGTTTTTATGTTGATCATTCCTATTTATATCAGGAACTTTCAATTTTGTAAAGAATTCATTACATTCTAAAATTTGATAATGTGCATACTGTTATATTACATACATAAATATTAATCAATCTGCAAAATTGTAAGATTTCAATGTTGTAAAAACTCTGAAACTGTGTTTATTATCTTCTGAGAATTTGTAACACGTACACCTGACCCACAGCTCTCTGTGGAAATATCTCTTATCCCTTTTGCACCATTCCTTGAAAAGGCTAACTTCAAAGGCTGCAAGGAAAGTCCACTCTTGGCAATAATTTGTGCCATACTTATAACATGCAATCATAATTACATATATTGTGGCCTATAATAAAATTATTATGTGATTTATCAAGAAAAGAAATAAAATCGTTCAAACATTTTTTGATACCAACAGCTGGCATAACATTTCCTTTGAATAAGAGCTGGCCATTCTCAAACGTAATTCCTCTGATTTTAGCGGCCTTCGGTGTTACTTGGCATGATGGTAATACAAATGCAGTATACATCTCCTCATCCCTTTTGGCAGATAATTGTAGTAGGTGCAATGTTCTACCTGCAAAGATTTTTTTTATCATAAACATAGAAAAATATGAGTTGCATAATAATAATAATTGTATTAAAGCCATATATGAATGACATGTGATTATATATCAAAACTAGTATAAATTACTTAGAACAATTTTGAGATATTGTTGACTGTTATAGCAGACCTTATTATTTTTTTTTTATCTTTAACAAATTGTTTAAAGGCAGCAGGTTTGTTAATGGGTGCTATCAACAAACATACGTTCGAATAGAGTCGACACTACAGAACACTTGACCTTTGAAATTCACTGCTGACCTTGATAAAAAACCTAGGGCATTCTATAATAATCTGTCTTCATTATGATTAGGGATGTATTCTTTCGATACATATAGAATAATACATAGCAATTAAAATCCGAATCGCATGCTGTATCACCATGAGGAACCAATATCAATCTGGAGGGCCGAAGGTCCCGGGGGTTTATATGGGGAAAGTGGTGATACAGCATGCGATACAGATTTTGACATGTAATGATCTGTTTATCATATATTGACATGTATTGATCTGTTTATCATATATTTTGATAGAATCAGATTCATGTTTTATAACAGATCCGTTTCAGACATTCCAGGATTAGGGTGTATATTCCCTTTCAATTCGGATCAAGGAATATAGCCCTAAGCTGAAAATACGAGAATATGTACAATGAGGCTGACGATTTTTCATTTGAGAATAGGGAAAAGTAGTATATATAGCGTAAAGATTAAATGGTATCGATATTACTGGAAAAAGCTGTTATGATTATGATTGATTAATTTAACATCTCATTGACACCAGATGGACGACCTCAATCTAGAACATATGACAAACGTGATGAATTCAACTTCCCAATTGTTAACTTTTCATTACAAGCAGTAAAATACCCTCTGCCATAGTGTTTGGCATGCACTCATTTCAATCAATACCATGCACAATATACGTTCCTCATAATTAAGGGTAGTGCTGCGGCAGAGTATTCAGGAGAAGCGACTAAAATCGACACACTATACGTTATACGGTTACCATTACAAATTGAATGACAAATACTACTTGTCTCTGTTTTAACTCGCTAGTGGCATGTGTCTGTGGTCTTAGAACTATAGATAATGGAAAATGAAAACAACATTTTATACATTTCATGAGTCCGAAGCGCGCTTTGGGATTTTCTTCATCGGGAACGCTCAAGCCCGATTAATAGTTTAATAACGTTCAAACCTATGATTGCGTTAGATAAAAACTGCAATTTTTATACGTGTGCATGCAAAACAAATTTCTTGTTAGAGGGGTCTAAATACAGCACAAACAACATTTTCCAAAAGACCAAAAAAGTGAAAAAGTATATTTTAACAAAACGCATTTGACTAACAGGTCGAACAACAAATGTTCTTAAACCCTGTTGACTGTCATTGGCGATTGCCAAAAAACTGATCACCGATGTAATAAATGGACCTAAATTATAAATTTAATACTAAACAGAAAACAATAAACTTGCGGAAAAGATGGTATACCGCAAACAAAAGGTGCAAAGGTTTTTGTACACCATATCCGGATTTCGACAATTAATGTCTCTTCAGTGATGTTAGGAATTGAAAGGGTATTTGGAAAGCCATACAATTTACCTATATAACTAGCACTTTGCACTCAACCTTAGTTAATGAGTGACTGCTGTAACGAAAGAAGTTTTATAATTCCACAGTTTGGCCGAATCACTTTTTATCACGTGTGAAAAGAGATATTAGAATATCACAGTGAAAACGGGTTTGGTACAGAATATAAACCTGTACAGTCGCGTAACATTAAATTTTTATCTGCCTCAAGAAAAAGGGATAGTAGAAATTATGTTTTCTCTCGCTGTTAGATAATACAATGCATCATTTATTAGCTTCATTGTACTAACAGTGGCGAGTTCTTGAAATTCACGTTTAGATATATATATGATGTACTGTCATTGAAGAAACGGTGCTTCAGCGGCAGGAGTATTGTCGCATATAACGATTTTCAACTATTTTTCGAGTTTTGCCTATACTCTTAAAAAAATCTATAATGGATAGGTAGAAACTATGAACTTAGACCTATCAAAGAAACCTCTTACTTGTTACTATTGTCCTTCAGCATGTGTAGTTGATCATATTATACTGTCATAGTGATATGAAAATGTTTTATGGGGGTCATGTGACTTAAATTAGAGCAATTATAAACTTCACTAAACGAGTTGTACGGTTACCGATACGAATTGGGTAAACGATACAATTTGTATGTACAATGTATATGGCTATTAACGATCAACATGTTTTTTGAGGTCTAAGATTGTAAAATGAAAAAAAATTACCATAATTTCTGTACATATACCGATTCTCTCGTTTTCCCCGTCCTGACGTTTTAATGGAGTCGGAAGTGCTGCTGTCACCTCTCCTCATAATCGATGACTTTACGGTCTTATGTATAGTCTTTTCTTTTAAAGCTCACTATGTTTCATGCAAAATCTTATATAAATCAATCAATAGGATAACATAAGACCAATTGTGTCCAGAAAAATTGATGGATGAATGGCTGGTAGTTAAATGTCCAATGCCTGCCAAGACGTTTTCTGCTTGAGAAAAAAATTATACGAAAAGGTACCACTAATATTGCATTGTGCATTGAGCACTGTTAAGATTGATGATGGGCCACCGATTCGGAACACATACACAGTTTGCATCAACAATTAAACAAAAGGAATAATACGATATGATGCATTTCATCTAGTACACACCACATACAATCAGTATTTCATCAATAAGATACTTATAAGAATTCGATATCGATGTTATCAGATGTTGATCCAATTGCTATTTAAGAAAATCAAATAACAGCTAAAGTATCAATTATGATACTTATATATCGACATCGATCTAGGTTTTTTGAAATATTATTGACGATTGACTGATTTTTTATTACTGTGTGTAATTGTAATCATTTCTTTCATCTAGTTGTTACGTGGAAAATGTGATCACTAACCTCAGAAAAAACCTAATGCATTGTAACATTTAATGGATCAGTTAAAAATATTTAAAGTTTAAAAGCACAATATTCTTGACATAAACAACACTATGAGAAAACAATCACCAGTCATTGCGTAGTGTGTGTTCGTTTATAACATTTTTAATGCAACATATGCAACATATGTGAGCTCCCTTGCACCATACCTATCAATTTATTGGAATATCTATATCGAGAAAATTGTTTGATATATATGTTTGGTGCTTATGGTTATCATATTGTTTTCACATATCACACCTTTCACCTTTTTAGATTAGTTTTCATGAAAAATAAAGTGCTAACAAAGATATACAAAAAAAGTGTATAAAAGACCTATTGATACCATAATCCTTGTATAAATGATGAGTTATTTACAACCACTTGGTCGATGACACTGCTGGTGGAGTTTTTATTCCCCCGAGGGTATCACCAGCCCAGTAGTCAGCACTTGACAAGAATTATCATTGACATGGTCATAATGATAAATTAACTGTTTACAAAACTTTGAACTTTTGAAATACTAAGGCTTTTCTACCACAGGAATAGATCACCTTAGCTGTATTTGCTAAACTTTTTGGAATTTTTGGTCCTCAATGCTATTCAACTTCGTACTTTATTTGGTCCTTTTAACTTTTTTTGATTCTAGCGTCACTGATGAGTCTTTTGTAGACGAAACGCGCGTCTGGTGCAAATACAAAATTTCGATCCTGGTATTTATGATGAGTTTATTGATACATCTACAGAATGACTTCTTTTCCTTGGTGTTTCTGCGCATTAAATAAGAATAATAGGCAGTGGATGATGACATTATTGTTGCACTTTCATAATTATACTTTAATAAATTTGAAACACTCTTCTAAACTTTGACTTCAACCACCATCATGTTTATAAAAAACAGTCCTGCCAGGTCTTATTGTTGGATACTTAATTCACCACTGTACCAATTGTCAAAATATCAAAAACATAAAAGAAGAAAAAGAAAACACTTAAAATATAAAATGAAACATTACAGGGACCATAGATGATGGAACGTCACTGTATAGATTTAACTCTAAGTTATTAGCTGTTTGGAAAATTTCCAAAGTTAAAAAGATTAGTGGTACCATAGAGTGAAATAATGTAAACATTTTGAGTTGATACCAAAATGATAAGATACTGCTTTAAATATGACAAAAATAGATGAATACAGGCCCTTAGCAAGGAATTTTCAGAGAGGGTAATATAGATGGTTCCCATCCACTTTTATAATATAAATAAATATAAGTTCGACTTTTATAACGTCCTTTAAAAAAAGAAATTCGTACAATTGCCCAATACTCAGTTGTTCAAATGATTGGTCTACTTTCTCGATTATATTGACACTAACGATATTTTCTTCTAAATTAATGTCGGCATTATATAATATCGTGACCTTATGTTGGTATCATTTTTTTCAGGAAATAACATATTATTGCCATACTTTGTTTTTAAAAACACAATACCCTTGCATTGTGTCCTGACATTTTATGATATTTAAATATGAAATATTATTGATATTTTTCAGTCAGAATTCATCACCCTTCTGCATGATCAGATAGCATTTTATAAATGTCGTATATATTAAAATGTATGATGCGTATATTTTTATGCATCGTCATCCTTTTTAAATCGTCATGACAAAGCATTGTTGAAAGTCATAAGCAAATGAACATATAAGTATTAATCCAGTTCAATTTAGAACAATTTGTTGACTTTTTTCATCATAACAGCCAAAGTCAAAATTTGATACATATTGAGGATGAGAACAGGTTAAGATACAGATCAAAAAAGAAGGTTGTGTACAGTGGCTGAAAAAAAATGGCAGGAGTGAATTGTGTCAGAAGAAGGGAACTTAAGATTGGAATACAAATAAGCCCTGTAACGGTTAGCTACAAACATTTTCCCACCTAGATCACTAACACGCAGAACAAAAGGCATTCTCCCAACATTCCAACATGACGTGTTTGCCTTTGGATATACTTTTAGACACACAATGAGAACTTCACCCAAAGCATTGATATATATAACTGTCTGACAAAATAATTCCAAGTAACGAATGAAGTAATGGATTAACTATGATAATCTTTAAAACTAAATACCATTGACAACTCAAATGATATATGTGATGACTTCTAAGGTTAGATTAAAAACCCATTCAATTTTGACAGATCGCATTTGTTTATATATATATTAAGTTATCAGAATATATATTTGCATATGATGTATCAATATTGAAATTGAATACTTGTTTCTAGTGTTAAAAAGCTCAGTTCTCAATGAATTATGCATTTGATTTATTCAAAGTGTTATTTTTCATTGTTACAAGCCTACTTTGCCATAGTTATATATTATCTTTATACATACTAAAGCTCTGTAACAGTTATATATTCTCAGATATTTAATTTACAAGCTAATGTATTACCATACCTTTCAATTAATCTGTCAAACCTGCAATTCAACAGCTAAAGGGAAATAACTCAATTCACTATACAATGTTGTTGACGCTTTTGTTGCATTGGAATATAAGATTCAATATTTAGTACTCGTTTCATAAATGCGATGAACTGAGATTGATTTACCATATTAGCATTTTAAAAGACCCGAGTGTTCTATATACTACGGACACCAGGACTGTTGCAAACATTGGAAACACTAATCATTTCGCACATTTGACAGGAAGCTTTACTAATAACTTAACCTACTGCTTTATATAACATGATGATTGTGGAGGTACATCTTAAATTGTTGAAAATAAGTTTGATGGTCAGCACCATGCATTGACGTGTCAACTCATAAAAAAGAAACGTTTTCGGTGTGTTAGATCTTCAGATACAAGACAAGTCGTCTCATCATTAGTATTACAGGTGGCGCTTTTCTCCTATTTTCCTATCAACGCACAATATCTCGTGTCGTTTTGTTTTTCATGCGATTCTCTCAGATTTTTTATCTTGATTTGTATATTAATCGTTAAAATTTGAGCATTGATATACTTATGTTGTGTGTATTTTTAAGTTTTAATAAATTAATATTTATTGCATTATGTAGGTCAGATTAATAACGGCAAAAAACCATCTACACGAAGTTTGAAATTCAATACAATTTTAGGGTTACTCCCCTTTGGATGGTAATACAAAATATTGTTCTTTTATCTTAGTGTATCTATTATCTATGATACTTCCTATTATGTTATTTTTCAATATACTGTGTACATACTGAAAAATGTGAAGCTGGATAATCGATGCTCATCAGGTAAAAGCAATTATACACTGGTCCTTAGTATGTAACCTAGGCGTCTTTGGTATTTATGTATCAGGAAATCCTTGAAAAAAGCATATTTGTTTTTGTTAACAAATGTAGATAATCGGTGTTGATAATAAAGATAGCTTATATTATAAACTCAAAGATCAATTACAATATCTTACATGGTCTTGTAATCGTTACAAACAAGTTCTAATACAAATAATCGCATACAAACATATATCTTTTTTCATTCATGTATATTTCAAACCTAAAAAAAAAAAACACGTACATATGAGTATTTAATTTATAATACAGTTTATTCATTTTTTGAACAGATTGAAGTAACGTTAAACACGACGTTTTGGAACTTTTGCTTCGCAATGCCCTTTAACCTCGCATTTGATTTTAGCACGCAATAGTTTTGATTAAAAAACTACTGCAAATGAGTTTAATGTAGGTAAAACGCGCGTCTGGCCTTCTCTGTCTGGAATCGTCATAAGTTGAAACAAACATGGTTTACCGATCTTTTCAGGGCTTGACATGTTTTTGAAAACAAACATTTGAAGATTGTTTTAAGTATCATGATTAGGCTTCCTGTTTGCATGTGTTTTCCAAAAACACTTATTACATATACTGTCTGCTAGACATCTTTTTTGCAAGGCTTGGTGTGTTATTCAACAATTTGTGCTTATTTCCTGAACATTCGCTAATCTGTTTTTGTTGTTCCATTGGTACCTTTTTTTATTGTCAAACATACTGGGAACAAACAATTGTTTACTATACTTATGGTTCAATGAATGGTTTGTACTTTAATCATATGTGTTAATCCATTAAACATGATTCTATGTCTAACTGATGATATATTACTAACTTTTTTTATACTTACAGAGTTTTGAAAATTTACAGTATATTGGTATTGGTATATACTGTACAAAAACATGTCAATATATCAACGTAATTTAATTTTAGTTGTAACACATCTTCTGATTGGCTGAACGTTTTTGTCTATAAGCTCATACACGAATTTTGTCATGTGGCCTTGACGTCATCAACAATTGGTCATGATTTACTCTTTAAAGATTGAATTTAGATTTAAATCATAAGGAAGGACTGTAATACTTTATCTGTCTATATTCGAAATAACCTTAAAAAATTTGGCGCACACTTTTAGATAACCCGCTACTCATGTTATTCAGTGTTCACCGCATTTAAAAAAATAAATTTCATAGACAGAAAAAAATATTACAATCATTCTTAAATAGTTTGATCATATAACTCTTTCACAACTTTTACTATTACTAGTCAGCTTATGCTGGGCTTATATTCAGTTTACAAAAAAAATCATTGATAATAATTTGACAGTTGTTATATAATTTAAACAGAATTAGGATATAAATATTGAAATATGTTCACTGTAGGTCAAAGGACTGCTTTTTGTAGCCAATCCGAGATAACTAAAGTTGCGGATAAAATGAAAATTGATAGATGCATTAGTCATTAGGCTGGTATTTGCCTGTAACTGTAAGTATGGTAATGTCGAGCTCTGCAGTTTGATGCTATAAACAAATCTTGTTATGATTGTAGAAGTTTATGGCGTATACTTATATAGAATACCACTAATCTAGTTTGTATTCCTCCTATTTGAAGAACAGGCTAATTGAGATGATCGACGATACGACATTTACAAGTATGTGTGATATTGTGCAGCCAAACGCCTTGTTGATTGTTTTGAGTCACTATGTTTGTTTTATAATGTTTCAGTATATGATGATGTAATCGGCATTAATTCAAAGTGCAGTTATTGTTTTTATTCAGGGTCCAAAAGGTTTATCAAAATGAGAAAAGTTTTCCGGTCCTAGAATTGTGCCTTGTGGTACCCCAGATGTAGCACCATTTTATTTAGATTGTCCTCCGCCAGTCATGACTGTTAAGGTACATGTTTGTAGAAACTCACCAATCAATGCTGAGGTATATTTGTTTTCGTTCTACGATTTTTATTTGTTCAATAGTTTTTTGTAAAGGACTTTATTAGATCTAATGTCGCCTTTATATAGAATATATGTGAATTGGTAAATTTAGCGATTTGAAATTAGTTGCCCTCTCTCGCAAACATGACAGGGAAGTGTTCGGTAAGACAGGGTTAACAGCAAACACATAGTCGATGTTCAATATCATGTGTTACAGAACTTTTCGATAGGTTTAGAAGAGAAAAAAAAACAAGTTCATTTAGATGATCGAATATTTAAGTCATTGAGCAGAAGAAAAATCAAAAGCTCATGTTCAGAATAATATACAAAAACATTTGACTGAAAGTTAGAGACACCTGCTTACGTATATATATATATATATATTAGTTATTTATTAACCGGAAATAGATTTATACAACAGTTGGTACCTTCTCTAAGTGTCATGTTGATAATTAAATGATAATGGATTTCCCATTTAAAGGTGTCTGATTCAAAGTATCACAAACATTCTTACATGTGAAAACTGTAACGCAATAAAGTTATATTAGAGAATTTAAATGCTTTTGTTTCTAAAAATAAGAAGATGTGGTATGTTTGTCAATGAGACAAATTTCCAGCAGAGACCAAATGGCAAAGAAGATTAGCTTCAATAGTTAACCGTACGGCCTTCAACAATGAGGGAAAAAAAACATATCGCATAGCAAACTATGGGAGGTCCTAAAATGACAAATGTAAAACAATTCAAACGAAAAAAAAACAACAGCCTGATATATGTACAAACATAATAAACGAAACACAAATATTATTTATACAGTATAAAAAAAAGCACAATAAATTACAAGCTCCTGACTCCTAACAAACAAAATGAATCTATACCGATAAAAACAATACTCACAGAATAAAAGTGTTTCATTATAAACTTTTAGAATAAGATGTTTTTTTTTATTAATCATGTTAATCCTGTTGTAGTAATTTTTCTACTGATTAAACCATACTAACATATGTAACAAGTAATTCAAAATGTGAAAAAGTCCGCAATTGTTTTGGAACTATAAGTTGTGGAGCTTCAAAATGTTTTAAGTATATTTTATTGGATCAACTCGAAAAAACGTATTATAAGTTCACATCATTATTGAAAAAAAAAAATAGATCTGACCTTAATTTATGACAGACTTAAGTAAGACTAAATGTATAAACAATTAATGTAAAAGAGAATGCCAAAAATTTAACAATTTATTTGGAATGCCGAAATCTTGTTATGGGTGAAGTTTGTTGCTAAGTAAATCAATGTATCAAATCAATTAAAAAAGTTACAGTATCATGGATGCAGCTATGGCATACATTGTAATGAACTATTTGCTTTGAGACAATTATGAACCTTTTTCACCAATGTTGCTTACAGATCATAAGGACAATATATATCACACCTCCATTTCGAAATTCTGCTAACTAAATTTGATTCAAATTTACCGAATATAACTATTGCTAATCATTATCTTTATTAAAACATTTATGTTTTTCTCCAGTAAGAGTTACATATAGTGACATATGATCAGACGCAACATAATTATCAACAAATTTATTGACCAAACCAATCAAAATGATGAATACATAAAAAAAAAAAGAAATTGAAATGTACAATGTGTTTTTTATTACTGTTCTTGTAAATTTAATGTCAAAAGCTTGAACTAATAAAACCGATAATCATCAGGTGTTTCACGTTGAAAAAGTTCACGCACTTAAAAAATGTTACAAAAACATAAATACACTGTTTATAAAAACCGCCAAAATATATGGACGCTATCTATGGTCTGAATGTTGATTGAGGATTTCAATTTAATTAAAAATAATATTTGAAAACGTATTAAATAAATGTACGTCCATTCTGTATTCGTATGCTATTATGAAGTTTTTAACGCAAATTTAGTAGGTACTGGATGTGTTTTCGATTTTATATAAAGTGTTATATATTTATGATCTATTTAAATACATTAATAATATCGTTTATGAACTGTCATTAGGTTAAAGCGTGAATGTCTGTATATGACCTAATTCCAAACCTGACAAATGACGTCATATTTAATCACAGGAGGAAGGCAATAATTATATCAAAAGGAAATAAACGTGTGATAACACGTGTATATAGTATTACCTTCCAACTATGTTTGGCTTCCTAGATTATTTAAAACAAGCCATCTACATTCATAAAACTTTATTTTATATTTGCATAAAAAAAATGTTAAATAACACATTTTTTTGTTGTTTTTGCTGTTGTTCTTACGCTTGTTAAAACATCGTTTTACATTTTTCAATGTTGGGTCCTTTTACAGATAACGGTTCAGAGAGTGTATAAAAACGACCCGGCTGTTCCAAGGATTGTGGCAAACATCGGAAACGTTTATCATAAAAAAAGTATAAAAAACAAATACCGAACTCCAAGGCAAATTTCAAAAGGGGGAGTCCATAAATACTTACAAAACCAAACACTATCAATCAAAGCAATATTCCTGACTTGGAACAGGCATTTTCCGAAAAACATGTTGGGTATAACCTAGTGTTATAGCTAGCTAAATTTTTAACCTATGTGACAGTTGTTTATATTTCCGTCATATTGACCAAATTGGGTGAGAAACCCAAACAGACATAAGAGATTAATGTGACGACAATTAGGATTGTGTTGAAAAAGTAAATAACAAAAGAACCGAACTCCAAAGAAAATTCAAATCGGAAAGTCCCTTATCAAATTCCAAAGACGTAAATGTTGAAAATTATTTTAACACAACACAAGTTTGATCGTCACCATCACACTTTGGTGTGGTAACTAAAAAACGAAACGTTTTTATTGTCTTAGATCTTTGTATACCAGATAAGTCATCTCAACTTGTGTATAACATATTGAGCTTATCCCATATTGTGAAATTTTATTTGAATGTTGATTCGCAAGAAAGATGATGCTTGTTTAGGCAGAATACGCTTACCCTTAAACACACAGGGTCTTGCTTCGTATTTTGATTCATACGATTCTCTCAGATTGATTTGCAAATATTTGTTTGTATTTTAATATGGTTGACGAGATTTGAAATTCGACAAACATCGATATTCTTCAGTTTCACCTTCTAAAGTTTATTTTTTATAAATAATACTTATTGCATTATAAAGTTCCAATTATAACCTAAACAAAAAACAAACAAAAAAACATCAGTACGAAGTGTGAAATGCATTGGTGTTTTATGGGATATCCCCTCTGGTTGTATGGATGTGTTTGAGCTTGTTGTTTTCATACAAACACGTCTGACGAGACATCTTTGTTTCAAGGCTTGGTTTGTGGTTTGAGAAAATGCTTTTTTTTATGAACATTCACAGTGGCTTTTTGTTGTTTTATTGTTGCGCTTGTTATCTTTTTACATTTAAAGTAGTATAAACAATGGTTGACTAAACATATTGTTTAAGGAATAGTATGTACTAAAGCCTTTTGTGCTTACTTTATGAAAATTAGGCTTTAGCTTAATGTTGGTCTTTTTTAATACTTACTAAGTTTTAAACATATTCAGTATATTGTGTAACATGGATCATTCTTTGTCCCTTATGGTATATCAGATGTTACCCAATCATTTCAAGCATTACTGTCACATAACGCTTCTGTAGATCCTCAACAATACATTCTAAGGTACTTTTGTTTTCGCCATAGAATTTTAATTTGTAGAGTTGTCGTTTGTCGACATAACATGGTAAATAAGTTGAATTGAATAGTTTATCAGTTTTTAACTGAATAGCAATTCCAAGGAAAACATTATCAGGGGGAAACAGTTCAGTTAGAGTTGTTAACAGATAATGGATAGTCAATGTCGCATGTGCTTAAATATCGTCGATATGTTTTAATTCAATGTTTTGTTTTAAAATTGCATGTAATCCTTGAAAAGAAGAAGAATATCAGAACAGAAGCAAAAGATTATCAAGTATAATCAAGATAGAAAAAAATCCTTTGCCGGAAAGTTGGAGACACCTCATTACATATATATAGAAACGTATACATAGATGTGTACAACAGTTGGTATTTCCTCTAAGTGTCATGTTGATAATCAAATGATACTGGATTTCCAATTCGAATGTGTCTCTTTCAAAGTATCACAAACATACTTACGTGTGAAATCCGAAACGTAATAAAGTTATATGTGAAAATATAAATGCTAATTTTTATTAAATAAGAAGATGTTGCATCATTCCTTATAATACAATTCGTCACCAGTGAGCAAACAGCATTGACAGTCAGCATCTATAGGACATGGTACGGCCTTCAACAATGATAGTACCGTTATTTCAAAAAAAAAATAAAAAGGCCGGTAAATGACAATTAACTTTATGAATCATATTTCAAAACCCCACTTTTATTTCTATACATATATTTCCCGTTGATCACATGAAACAGTCCAATGAATGCTCTATATTATCCCTCTGGGTCCTGATAAGTTTTTTGCATGAGTACACGTTTAATAGAGACCCGTTTAGTATTAACCTTTTTTTCATGTTCAAACCAAACCGGAGAAATAACAATAAGGCGATATGGTATGTTTGCCAATGAAATAACTAGTCATAGAGTAAAGGGCAAATATTTGAGCTATCTTAGATCATCGTATAGTCTTGAGTATTTTATTGAATTCAAGAATATGCTGCTGCAAATGACGAATAAATAAGCTAACGGTGTGTTGTCGTCTTAACCAATAATGAAACGTATTCGAATGGAGCCAGTCTTAAAACGTTATATTTTTATAAGCAAAATAACTTCCTTGAATGCTATTCAGCTGAACCTTTACCATCATTAAACAAGGTGTGATGACAAAAAACATGGTTTGACAAGAAGAAACTTTATTCCTGTTTTGTTGATTATACATAAGCATTTGACATTATTTACCAATTAATTGGTATTATAAATCGTTCGAAATATATATACAAGATAAATCACTGTCGTTTTTTAAGTCTGTGTATTGAACAATGTTCAAATGTGAAATCATGCATTACAATAAATGGGTTTTATTATGATTGTTTTCAATGAGAACGTTGGTTTAATGGAAGGGGATGTATCGTCTCCCATTTTGTTTGCTATATATTCTAATGATTGTGCGGTGGTAGTTTATAAATGAAAAGTGTTATGCTATAGAGTTGAAAGAGTTAAGTTTATTCTTATTGATGTTTGCCGATGTCATGTTTTTGTTCGAAATAAAGAAAAATTAAGGCAACAGTAGTATACCGCTGTTTGAAATTCATAAATCGATTAAGAAAAAAACAAATCCGGGTTACAAACTGAAACTGAGGGAAACACATCAAATATAAGAGGAGAACTACGACACAACAGAAACACAACATTAAAATGTAACACACACAGAAACAAACTATAATATAACAATGGCCATTTTCCTGACTTGGTACAGGACATTTTAAGAAAAAAATGGTGAGTTGAACCTGGTTTTGTGGCTAGCCAAACCTCCCACTTTTATGGCAATGTTAAATATAACATTAAAATGACAACATTACATGACAGGACTACAATACAAATAAATGGGAGATCATATAGGATAGAGAAACATACGAACAATAGCTAACAAAAGGTACCAGTTTTAAAATTTAATACGCAAGACTCGCGTTTTGTCCACACAAGACTAACCAGTGACGCTCAGATCAAAAAAGTTCGAAAGCCAAAACAAGTACAAAGTCGAAGAGCATTGAGGACCAAAAGTTCCAAAAAGTTGTGCCTAATACGGCTAAGGTTTTCTGTCTGGGATAAGAACATCCTTATTATTTAGAATAATTTAAAAGGTTGAAAAGAGTAAATTTATAAAAATGACTATATAATAGATACATGTATACATGATAACACCGAAGTGGTGACTAACTACAGAATAAAAACGGATACATAAAACAACATAAACTAGTACATAAAAATTCGCAGTCGAGTTAGCCAAAGAGATCAACGCACAAGGTGACGTCACATTTGAATTTCTAAAAATTTCCCCAAAATAGGATAGAATTAGGATATAATTCAAGAGTAGGTTTGTAATACTCATATAACATTTGTTAATAACAATGAAAACTACAATACTAATTAATATAAAATTGTGGTAGTAATCAGATGATTAATTGTATTAGCTAGCTATGTCGGTGTTTCTTCTAAATCAAACTGTAAACCAAATATATCGTATAAATTTAGTTGACCCAAACTAAAATCTAATAAATGAACTGGATGATTAATTATCTTTTCCATAACACACGAATACAACAGAAAAAAGAAGATTTACAACTACAAACGATAAGACATTTGACAAAATCCGATGAGAATAACAAATATAACATCAAAACTAAATCCATGAATTTTGGATAGAAAAGTACCGTGACACGTCTTATAGCAATGCGAATTCACACTAAGCAAAACAGTCACAATCGGGAATAAGTCACGTTCGGTAATTAAAAGATCAGACGACGTAATGTCAAACCACAATCTAACACGTGGTAAAATGTCCTTAGTTAGTTTGGACAAAGACACATCGTATGGATCAACCAATTTGTGATGGTGTCCGTAAAATTTACGGAGTGTCATTTTTAATCTGTCCTCCTCATAACTTTGTTGGAGCAGTTTCTGTGTTAGGAGCACACTCCTGTATATAAAGTCCGTATAGTGTGAACATGCACGAGCATAACGTATCAACTGATATATTAAAACACCATACGAAGGGGCAGAGGGTATGTTACTGCTGAGAAATGGGAAATTGATAATTGGGAAGTTGAAATCGTCCCGTTTATCATAGATTTTCGTGTGAAGTCGTCCATCTGTGTCAATATTGAGGAAAAGATCAAGGTATGAAGCAGTCCTTCTAGTATCAGTAGTATCCTTAATTTCAAGTTCACTGGGATATATGATATACGAGTACAAATTCAAATCGGCCAGTAGGGGTGCACTATTAGAACCCATTGGAATACCGACTGTCTGTTGAAATATAAATCCTCAAGACTCAACAAATATATTGTCGATCAAAAGTCCAGCATTTTCATAATATCATCTTCAGTATATTTTCTGGTAGATTCAGTGTGGTTCTTTACAAAATATGAATTATTGTAACCCAAAACAAGAAATTTGTATCTACGATTCCCATTTTTACAGAAAAAGCTCTGTTTGATGAGATGGTGAAGTCGATCTTTCAACTGAGCATGGGGAATAGTAGTGTAAAGCGTAGAAAAATCAAAAGACTTTATGTTGCTGCAAAATTGCAAAGATTGTGATTGAAGATTAAGCAGTAGATCTTTCTAATTTTTGAGAATCTACATCTGGTTAACACCACTGGTAGAGTATATCTCATCACAATATTTTTGAAGCCCATCTTTAACTGTAAAGTGTCCAGTTCTTGTTCGTCTGGTTCGCGCTTTACCCATTTTCTTGCAAAGTCCTCAACTGCACCCATCAGTAACCTGAAGTTCTTTTTTCAGTTGATGGGCTGGGGAATTCTATATTTTGGTCCCTTGGCTAACAACTCTCTTAGTTGTTCATTGGTAACGATGCCAAGGTCGCCAGTAATAACATGACCAGCAGTATTGCGACGATGCACATGAGCAATCCGGAGCCTTGGATTTCACATCTTAGAGGTTAAAGGCCTCTAAAACCCTCTTGTGGTTGAAAATCTTGGATGCAATAGACTTGGTGTAAGTATAAGAAATAACAGGTGTAGCGTTATTTTTGAAGTAATCAAATATAGTTTTTTGTACAGATTTCTGGTGGAAAATATTGCTTATATTTACAGCATCTAAACCTATATTGGCGAATTCTACCTTAAAAAAATTACGTTTTTCCTAATTTTTTGATGTAGTCGATACGGATTTGAATAGTCTATGGTTAGCAATGTCCATGATTATTGCAACTAATCTATATTTGTCGTAGACTTTAAATGCGTTATCTAAAAAGTAAAATAACGAAAATACTAAACTCCAAGGAAAACTCAAAGCAGAGAGTCCCTTATCAAATTACAAAATCGAAAGCTCAAACACATCAAACGAATGGAAAAAACTGTCATATTTCTGAATAAATATGGAAAATGTACTGCGACCTAAGATTGTTCTCGCATAAACTAGCTATTGAAAAGAGTTGGTACTCAAATGTTAAAATAAGTTCTAGAACTTGAATGATACGGACGATGAAATGCATGCTATATTATTATGTTCAAATTTACGTGAATGCAATTATAATACGGGTTAGGGTTTTCTTGTATGTATTATAATTATTATAATAGTAATCAAAGGATTTGTGATAGAACATGACTGTTTATCCTCCTTTCTTTACATGATTCACATAGTATTCAACACAGTGGTATGACTCTTTTCAACTCTTTGCTTTGATTGGCTTTTCAATTGTTTTGATTCAAGCGCCACTGGTTATTGTGTAGACAAACCGCATGTCTGGTGTACCAACTTATAGACATGGTAACTTTTATCGTCCCTGATGAGTCTGTGGAAGACGACTCGCTTGTCTGGCGTACAAAATTTAAATCCCGGTAGCTATGACGAGTTTTTTTTATTAGTTTTTATACTATAGTAGTCTCAGATTCTAGAAAGAACATCACAACATATAAGTACTGAATATCATGGAATATTCTCTTTTACAGAATTTTTGTAATGTATTCAACATTTTGTTTTTAAGAACAAAGCTAAAATGGTAGTGTTTTGTTTGGGCCGGATATGCATTAAAGCAAACAATAGGTTAAAAAAAAAATCAACACCAGAAACAAATGTTGTTTTTATTTTAAATCTCTGACTTGACATTATGATTTTAAACTTTATTATAAACAAAGAAGTAAATAAAATTCAAGAAATACTCCAATTTCTACTGTAGATTGGGACAATCACTGTGGTCAAGAAATATGAAATTATCTGGATCAACACCATTAGTTCTGAGCAAACAATATATTTTCTGTAAGGTGGACTTCTTCATTGGTTCTGCTCTGCGGGAAAAAATCAATGCGGTCTCTGTAAAAGTATTGGAAATTATTCTTTTCCTTAATTTTTAATTCATAATCATTTCCACTATATAATACGATTCAGAATATAATAAAAGAATTGTCTAACCAATCATATGCTTTGTTTCATATATATAAGACGAAAGACCACTTACAATCTAATCTGCACTATCTATCCGAATTCACTCTCTCACACAGATTTTTGTTCACATGAGACTAGAATTCGTTAAAAAATGTTATAGAACACTTACCGTTAAAAGTTAACAAACATCACTGAAGTTTGATTTTACCGTTCAATGTCCATTCAGATGGGAACAATTTGTATGAAAAAAAAAAAAACTATTAATCTATACATTTTATTTCTATGAAAGGTTCATTACAAAGTAGGCTTTTGTTCGCAACACACATATCTGATTCCTTAAGGACATGTGTTTGGTAGAAGGAGCACTCATATGTTGTCTGTAAAAATTTAGTTTTAGGAGAGACATGTCTGCTTGTGTTATGTAACCGTGTTCGCATCGACAACATTTGTTTTCATGCCACATGTGACTCAAGATCTGCTTACCATTCTGAAGCATCTGAGATCACCTGGTTTTGATAGAGGTCGTGTCGCTCAAAAAATTTTCATGCTGTGTTTTGTATATTGTTGTTTGTCCTTTAGCCCTTTTAATAGTTTTTGCCATGGCTTTGTCAGTTTTTTTTCGACTAATGAGTTTAAACGTCCCTTTGGTATCTTTCGCCTCTCTTATAAAACATAAAGATGTCTGAGGCAAAATTTGATTAATGAGTTGTAATTCAAATGGATAGAATATTTTGTAGACTGATTGTGGCTTTGTTTTGGCCATGATGTTGTTTGTTTTTTTTTCTTAGACCTACGGTTTATCCCCTTGGTATTCTACCTATATTTCTTTTTTATAAATATATGTTATTAATTATTATCATCTATTTTTATTACAGATAACGTTGACAAACATCAGCTCTTTGAGGAACAAACGGTCTGCTATGTATAATAAAAAGTAATTTTGTTTCAGATAGCTTTAATTACATATACATTGGTTACATTGCAGTAGTACGTTTGGTTTCAGGAAAATGATAAAGGTGTGTACAGTCAAATTGGTCTTCTATTGTCTAAATGTATGATGTACAGTCAAATTGGTCTTCTATTGTCTAAATGTATGACCGATTTGAACAAGCATATGTTAAAAAGATGTCATATCGTGGCGGCTGATTGGATGTGTAGCAAGGAGGCAGTTATTCCTAAAGGAAATGTTGTGCTTCCCCCACTTAAACAACATATTATAGTTTAAATTTTACATCAGTCTATATATGTCTTTATATTCACTTCAATTTATAAGTTTGTATATACGTTTGGAAAGGTTCGTTTTTATTTTGATTGTCAAAATACTTCATGAATTTTTCATGCATAAACAAATCATTCTGACATATTTTTGCTCCAGCTCCTTTTGTACGTCAAAGACATATGTGTACCTAGACTAGTTTGCTGTCCTCAACCATCTTCACACGCATACAACAAATGAAAATTGTCGTATTGCATCTTCATAAGAGAAGTGAGTGAGATACTGCGGCGTAGCTGAAACGAATAAGATAATATGCAGTTATATCATATGTAAAACTGAAATAATGTTCTGTATATGAGTTTTCTACAATTCCTTTGGTACACATTCTAAAATTTAAAAATTATTTGGTTTTTGGAGAAAAAAAAAACAATTTTACAGCCTCCCGGATACACTATTGATTTATATATTTTTCTCAACTTACCAAATTACATTAGTATAGCGATACACACAATTACTATTACATAATGCATATTTTCAGATATACAAAAAACAAACAAATGTAGGACAGAGGCAATTACAGACATTAAGGGAAATGTTAATTTTTCAAGAGTTTATCCAGGACAGCCTACTAGCTGTTTTAGTCATTCAAGAGCATATACATTTTTGCTGTTCATCAGTTCATTAAATTTCAATGTGTATGTTTGTTTTTTAATATAGGCATAAAATACAGAAAATGTAAAAATATAATGAAATTCATCTCAGATATTTTTGACTGTTACAAAGTAAACATTTTCTATTTTCTCTTTGTAATATGTTGCCATCTTTCAATTTCAATAGGATATTTATGATTCCCCCTTCTAAACACAAAGTTATAAAGTATTTGTCTTCTAAATATTTTAAATGCTATTCAAATTCACAGTTTTCTTTATGAATATGATAGTTGAGTACTTTTTGGTGATTCTAGTACATTAGTGGTCCATTTCTGGTTTAACTTATTAGCTAAATTTTACCAATATATAGACAAACTGTACACTAGTGTATGCGTAATATAAGGTCTTCAATAAACAAAGAAAGGAGTATAACAATAAGTCATTATTTGTTAAAGGAGATAGGTAAGAATATTATGTATTTAGCAAATCAGTGTTGTATGCATGTTAATTTGTATTAAAGTAGGAACATTAATTTCATAGCAGACAATTTTCTTATGTAAATCAATCATTGCAGATTGCACAGATTGATGAAAATAATGGGACTAATTTTGAATATGGGGTTGAGTGGGAGAGTATAGAGATTGTATGGAAATTTGTCAGTAAATATATGAGTTCCCTACATGCATTTTGAAGTTGCATTTTTAGAATACAAATTCTTTTTGTTTCTGGTATTCTTCCAATGGAGAATGATATCATTACAAACTTGATACTACAGTATATAAAAATGGAATGAAAACAAAACTATATTTAACTTAGCTTACACTCAAGTGTTCCGTCAAAAGTAGACAGTCCTGGATTACTTGGATCTGGTATAATTTTACCAACAAACACATCTTTAAAGAACTGATTAGTACTGTAAATAAACAATGCCTAAATATTTAACAAGTACAAACACATGCAAAGAACAACTATATTATTAGAAAGGGAGAAGATAACAATAAAGCAATCAAAACCATAAATCGAATGCAAATATGACTTTATCTATTTATTGACTCTTATTATTAACACATAAATTTTAACAAATAGATACTGAATTTAGAAGTTGTATATATTTATCAACTTCACAACAGATATGTATTTTTGTACTCGACAATTTCATTAGGCTGAACGTCTATACTGATCGATTCGCAATTCTACGAAAGGTTTCACATGATGGTTGAATTTATAAAGCCACAGTTTTTTTTCTCTCTTAACTTTTTAGAGTTGTTTCATTTTGTAAAAGACCCTTTGCACCCATTCAACATTACTTACTGTTTTACCATATGCGTGGCTTTGATACTTGTCACTTGACCTGATTACATGTACATTATCAATTTGACTGCCCAGGACCAGATGCGCAGATCGACAATTAATATTTCTTCGGCGATGCTTGAGGCTAACATATTTGAAATTTAGAATTAAATACTTCAGTTGAAGAACAATTCAAACGAAAATGACTTAAAAAGAAATGAGAAGATGTTGTATAAGTGCAAATGAGACAACTCTCCATCCAAGTCACAATTGCAATGTGTACAAAGTAAACAATTATAGGCCAAAGTACGGCCTTCAACACGGAGCCTTTGCTCATACAGCACAGCAAGATATCAAGGGCCCCAAAATGACTAGTGTAAAACAAAAACAAAATAAACAGTCTACTCTTTAATAAAAAAAACGAGAAACACTTATAAACCTCATCAACAAACGACAACCACTGAACAACAGGACTCAGGACAGGTGCATACAAATGCAGCGGGTTTAAACGTTTTAACAGGCGCCTACCTTCACCCTAACCTGAAACAGTAGTGTAACAAAGTCAAGAAAAATCCAAACAAAGGAAAAGAGCACTGCATTACGAAGATATGAAAATTTTAAACGATTTCCCAGTTTGATTTGAAAAAAAATAATAAACCCACTTCAAGTCAAATTCATTAAAACGGACAAACTCAAGCGCAATCAATTAACAGAACAAATGAAAATCAACTCCAAACATCCGTCTTGTATGGTAGTTGTTTATAGTTCAGTTCTATTGACAAAATAAGGTGAGCAACCTAAACAGATCATGCAGACATAATAAGTGAGCAACCCAAACAGACCATGCAGACATAATAGGTGAGCAACCCATACAGACCATGAAGAAACAATAAGTGAGCAACCCAAACAGACCATGCAGACATAATAGGGTGAGCAACCCAAACAGACCATGCAGACATAATAGGGTGAGTAACCCAAACAGACCATGTAGACAAAATAGGGTGAGCAACCCAAACAGACCATGCAGACATAATAGGGTAAGCACCCCAAACAGACCATGCAGACATAATAGGGTGAGCAATCCAAACAGACCATACAGACATAATAAGGTGAGCAACCCATACAGACCATGCAGATATAATAGGTGAGCAACCCAAACAGAGAATGCAGATATAATAGGTGAGCAACCCAAACAGACCATGCAGACATAATAGGTGAGCAACCCAAACAGACCATGCAGACATAATAGGTGAGCAACCCAAACAGACCATGTAGACATAATAGGGTAAGCACCCTAAACAGACCATGCAGATATAATAGGTGAGCAACCCAAACAGACCATGCAGACATACTAGGTAAGCAACCCAAACAGACCATGCAGACATAATAAGGTGATCAACCCAAACAGACCATGCAGACCTAATAAGGTGAGCACCCCAAACAGACCATGCAGACATAATAGGTGAGCAACCCAAACAGACAATGCAGACATAATAGGTGAGCAACCCAAACAGACCATGCAGACATAATAGGTGAGCAAACCAAACAGACCATGCAGACATAATAGGGTGACCACCCCAAACAGACCATGCAGACATAATAGGTGAGTAACCCAAACAGACCATGCAGACATAATAAGGTGAGCAACCCAAACAGTCCATGCAGACATAATAGGTGAGTTACCCAAACAGAACATGTAGACATAATAGGGTGAGCAACCCAAACAGACCATGCAGACATAATAGGGTGAGCGCCCCAAACAGACCATGCAGACATAATAATGTGATCAACCCCAAACAGACCATGCAGACATAATAGGTGAGCAACCCAAACAGACCATGCAGACATAATAAGGTGAGCAACCCAAACAGACCATGTAGACATAATAGGTGAGCAACCCTAACAGACCATGCAGACATGATAGGTGAGCAACCCAAACAGACCATGCAGACATAATAGGTGAGCAACCCAAACAGACCATGTAGACATAATAGGGTAAGCACCCCAAACAGACCATGCAGATATAATAGGTGAGCAACCCAAACAGACCATGCAGACATACTAGGTAAGCAACCCAAACAGACCATGCAGACATAATAAGGTGATCAACCCAAACAGACCATGCAGACATAATAAGGTGAGCACCCCAAACAGACCATGCAGACATAATAGGTGAGTAACCCAAACAGAACATGTAGACATAATAGGGTGAGCAACCCAAACAGACCATGCAGACATAATAGGGTGAGCGCCCCAAACAGACCATGCAGACATAATAATGTGATCAACCCCAAACAGACCATGCAGACATAATAGGTGAGCAACCCAAATAGACCATGCAGACATAATAAGGTGAGCAACCCAAACAGACCATGTAGACATAATAGGTAAGCAACCCTAACAGACCATGCAGACATGATAGGTGAGCAACCCAAACAGACCATGCAGACATAATAAGGTGAGCAACCCAAACAGACCATGCAGACATAATAGGTGAGTAACCCAAACAGAACATGTAGACATAATAGGTGAGCAACCCAAACAGACCATGCAGACATAATAGGTGAGCACCCCAAACAGACCATGCAGACATAATAATGTGAGCAACCCAAACAGACCATGCAGATATAATAAGGTGAGCAACCCAAACAGACCATGTAGACATAATAGGTGAGCAACCCAAACAGACCATGTAGACATAATAGGTCAGTAACCCAAACAGACCATGCAGACATAATAAGGTGAGCAACCCAAACAGACCATGCAGACATAATAGGGTGAGCACCTCAAACAGACCATGCAGACATGATAGGTGAGCAACCCAAACAGACAATGCAGACATAATAGGTGAGCAACCCAAACAGACCATGTAGACATAATAGGTGAGCAACCCAAACAGACCATGCAGACATAATAAGGTGAGCAACCCAAACAGACCATGCAGACATAATAGGTGAGCAACCCAAAACAGACCATGCAGACATAATAGGTTGAGCACCTCAAACAGACCATGCAGACATAATAGGGTGAGTACCTCAAACAGACCATGCAGACATAATAGGTGAGCAACCCAAACAGACCATGCAGACATAATAAGGTGAGCAACCCAAACAGACCATGCAGATATAATAGGTGAGCAACCCAAACAGACCATGTAGACATAATAGGTGAGTAACCCAAACAGACCATGCAGACATAATAGGTGAGCAACCCAAACAGACCATGCAGACAAAATAAGGTGAGCACCCCAAACAGACCATGCAGACATAATAGGATGAGTACCTCAAACAGACCATGCAGACATAATAGGTGAGCAACCCAAACAGACCATGCAGACATAATAAGGTGAGCAACCCAAACAGACCATGCAGATATAATAGGTGAGCAACCCAAACAGACCATGTAGACATAATAGGTGAGTAACCCAAACAGACCATGCAGACATAATAAGGTGAACAACCCAAACAGACCGTGCAAACATAATAGGGTGAGCACCCCAAAGAGACCTTGCAGACATAATAGGGTGAGCACCTCAAACAGACCATGCAGACATAATAAGGTGAGCAACCCAAACAGACAATGCAGACATAATAGGTGAGCAACCCAAACAGACCATGTAGACATAATTGGTGAGCAACCCAAACAGACCATGCAGACATAATAAGGTGAGCACCCGAAACAGACCATGCAGACATAATAGGGTGAGCACCTCAAACAGACCATGAAGACATAATAGGTGAACAACCCAAACAGACCGTGCAAACATAATAGGGTGAGCACCCCAAAGAGACCTTGCAGACATAATAGGGTGAGCACCTCAAACAGACCATGCAGACATAATAAGGTGAGCAACCCAAACAGACAATGCAGACATAATAGGTGAGCA
This sequence comes from Mytilus californianus, assembly GCF_021869535.1. Taxonomy (NCBI): domain Eukaryota; kingdom Metazoa; phylum Mollusca; class Bivalvia; order Mytilida; family Mytilidae; genus Mytilus; species Mytilus californianus. The sequence goes on from NW_026262615.1 coordinate 6,473,780, forward strand.
ACCCAAACAGACCATGTAGACATAATTGGTGAGCAACCCATACAGAACATGCAGACATAATAGGGTGAGCACCCGAAACAGACCATGCAGACATAATAGGGTGAGCACCTCAAACAGACCATGAAGACATAAAAGGTGAGCAACCCAAACAGACCATGCAGACATAATAAGGTGAGCAACCCAAACAGACCATGCAGACATAATAAGGTGAGCAACCCAAACAGACCATGCAGACATAATAGGGTGAGCACCTCAAACAGACCATGCAGACATAATAAGGTGAGCAACCCAAACAGACAATGCAGACATAATAGGTGAGCAACCCAAACAGACCATGTAGACATAATTGGTGAGCAACCCAAACAGACCATGCAGACATAATAAGGTGAGCAACCCAAACAGACCATGTACACATAATAGGTGAGCAACCCATACAGACCATGCAGACATAATAGGGTGAGCACCCAAAACAGACCATGCAGACATAATAGGGTGAGCACCTCAAACAGACCATGAAGGCATAATAGGTGAGCAACCCAAACAGACCATGCAGAAAAAATAGGGTGAGCACCCCAAACAGACCATGCAGACATAATAGGGTGAGTACCTCAAACAGACCATGCAGACATAATAGGTGAGCAACCCAAACAGACCATGCAGACATAATAAGGTGAGCAACCCAAACAGACCATGCAGATATAATAGGTGAGCAACCCAAACAGACCATGCAGACATAATAGGTGAGCAACCCAAACAGACCATGCAGAATTAAAAGGTGAGCAACCTAAACAGACCATGCAGCCATAGTAAGGTGAGCACCCCAAACAGACCATGCAGACATAATAGGTGAGCAACTCAAACAGACCATGCAGACATAATAGGTGAACAACCCAAACAGACCGTGCAAACATAATAGGGTGAGCAACCCAAACAGACCATGCAGACATAATAGGGTGAGCACCTCAAACAGACCATGCAGACATAATAAGGTGAGCAACCCAAACAGACAATGCAGACATAATAGGTGAGCAACCCAAACAGACCATGTAGACATAATTGGTGAGCAACCCAAACAGACCATGCAGACATAATAAGGTGAGCAACCCAAACAGACCATGTACACATAATAGGTGAGCAACCCATACAGACCATGCAGACATAATAGGGTGAGCACCCAAAACAGACCATGCAGACATAATAGGGTGAGCACCTCAAACAGACCATGAAGGCATAATAGGTGAGCAACCCAAACAGACCATGCAGAAAAAATAGGGTGAGCACCCCAAACAGACCATGCAGACATAATAGGGTGAGTACCTCAAACAGACCATGCAGACATAATAGGTGAGCAACCCAAACAGACCATGCAGACATAATAAGGTGAGCAACCCAAACAGACCATGCAGATATAATAGGTGAGCAACCCAAACAGACCATGCAGACATAATAGGTGAGCAACCCAAACAGACCATGCAGAATTAAAAGGTGAGCAACCTAAACAGACCATGCAGCCATAGTAAGGTGAGCACCCCAAACAGACCATGCAGACATAATAGGTGAGCAACTCAAACAGACCATGCAGACATAATAGGTGAACAACCCAAACAGACCGTGCAAACATAATAGGGTGAGCACCCCAAAGAGACCTTGCAGACATAAAAGGCTGAGCACCCCAAACAGACCATGTAGACATAATAGGTGAGCAACCCAAACAGACCATAGAGACATAATAGGGTGAGCACCCGAAACAGACCATGCAGACATAATAGGGTGAGCACCCGAAACAGACCATGCAGACATAATAGGGTGAGCACCTCAAACAGACCATGAAGACATAAAAGGTGAGCAACCCAAACAGACCATGCAGACATAATAAGGTGAGCAACCCAAACAGACCATGCAGACATAATAAGGTGAGCAACCCAAACAGACCATGCAGACATAATAGGGTGAGCACCTCAAACAGACCATGCAGACATGATAGGTGAGCAAGCCAAACAGACAATGCAGACATAATAGGTGAGCAACCCAAACATCCCATGTAGACATAATAGGTGAGCAACCCAAACAGACCATGCAGACATAATAAGGTGAGCAACCAAAACAGACCATGCAGACATAATAGGGTGAGCACCTCAAACAGACCATGCAGACATGATAGGTAAGCAACCCAAACAGACAATGCAGACATAATAGGTGAGCAACCCAAACAGACCATGTAGACATAATAGGTGAGCAACCCAAATAGACCATGCAGACATAATAAGGTGAGCAACCCAAACAGACCATGTAGACATAATAGGTGAGCAACTCATACAGACCATGCAGACATAATAGGGTGAGCACCCAAAACAGACCATGCAGACATAATAGGGTGAGCACCTCAAACAGACCATGAAGACATAATAGGTGAGCAACCCAAACAGACCATGCAGACATAATAGGGTGAGCAACCCAAACAGACCAGGTAGACATAGTAGGTGAGTAACCCAAACAGACCATGCAGACATAATAGGTGATCAACCCAAACAGACCATGTAGACATAATAGGTGAGCAACCCAAACAGACCATGCAGACATAATAAGATGAGCAACCCAAACAGACCATGCAGACATAATAAGTGAGCAACCAAAACAGACCATGCACACATAAAAGGTGAGCAACCCAAACAGACCATGCAGACATAATAGGTGAGCAACCCAAACAGACCATGCAGACATAATAGGTGAGCAACCCAAACAGACCATGCAGACATAATAAGTGAGCAACCCATACAGACCATGCAGACATAATAGGTGAGTAACCCAAACAGACCATGCAGACATAATAGGTGAGCAACCCATACAGACCATGCAGACATAATAGGGTGAGCACCCCAAACAGACCATGCAGACATAAAAGGGTGAGCACCTCAAACAGACCATGCAGACATGATAGGTGAGCAACCCAAACAGACCATGCAGACATAATAAGGTGAGCAACCCAAACAGACCATGCAGATATAATAGGTGAGCAACTCAAACAGACCATGCAGACATAATAGGTGAGCACCCCAAACAGACCATGCAGAAATAATAGGTGAGCAACCCAAACAGACCATGCAGACAGAATAGGTGAGCAACCCAAACAGACCATGCAGACATAATAGGGTAAGCACCACAAACAGACCATGCAGCCATAGTAAGTTGAGCACCCCAAACAGACCATGCAGACATAATAGGTGAGCAACCCAAACAGACCATGCAGACATAATAAGGTGAGCAACCCAAACAGACCATGCAGACATAATAGGTTGATATTACAATAACTAGAACCAAACAGCAAAAACTGTATAAACATTCATCACAGACATACAACATAACTGTCTTAAAACGCACACATTAATCTAACAAAGACAATAATATCCGTATATTACTGTAGAATATTATAACCTGAAATCTTGTGGGATGTATATTAAGGGGCGTAACATGCTTTTGCAGTCGGTGCTGGTGAGTAATGGGTGGCAAAATATGCTTAAACTGTCAAAATAGTGGTGGCATGACATGCTTAACCTGTCAGAATGGCGGATGGTTCATGGGTTACATGAGTTATGCATAACAAAAAATGGATCACGCTGTCAACTTGACAAATAATTCTTACGTAACAAGAATGTTATTTGTTTTAACTCTCTTATATGTTTGTATATCTAAATTTTTTTTAACTAACACCGACATTACGCTTCCTAGAAATGATTCTTACGCAACAAAAATGACAATATAACAGACGATGTATCCACGATAGGAAATGTTAACGACGGTAATGAATCTGGTCTTGTATAAAGTTAAACAATTTCATTTGTTTCAGGTTCAACCCAATGTCCTGTACCAAGTCAGGAATATGGTAGTTGTTATATAATACTTCGTTTCTATGTATGTTGCGTTGTCGTTTTTTTTTGTTGCACTTCAGTGTTCTGTTGTTTCGTTGTTTTCCTCTAATAGTTGGTGTGTTTCCCTCGGTTTTAGTTTGTAGCCCGGATTTATTTTCTCCTAATCGATTAATGACCTTTGAAAAGCGGTATACTACTGTTGTCTCTATTTAACTCTCGTATAATTTTTTTTTATATCTAATTTTTTTTACCGTATACCGACACTACGCTTCTCAGAAAGTATGTGTTAAAGTTAAATACTCACAATGTGTTTAGCCAGGAGGCAAACACACTTATAGTACCATCACTGTTTACTTCTTTTATTTCCGATATAAAGGTCTGATTCTGTAACCGTGGATCTCTTTCTGGGAACTCACCGATTCTATACTATCGACCTTCTGTCTTGTATAAAAAAAGAAATATATTTGGTTTTGTATCTGAAAATTACGACTACAATTTTGAGGTTTTGGATAAAAGAGGATGTTCACCGTTCCGGTCACTCTTGTACTCTCTCCTACTCTTATCCTATCTAATAGGTGAAATTACTTTTAGATACTCGATGTAAAAAGAAACATCTGACAGAGATGAATAACGATATCCTACTGTAGCTATGTCTCTTATTGGAAAGATTCGAAATGACGAGTATCGGTAGAGAATATATCTAACATTATCACTGTCAGTTTTGTTAACATGAATATACTCCTACTCTCATATAAGAATATTTCCGTCATACAGACTTAATTTATAAGCCTTTCCTTTTATTTATAATCTTATCGAAAGTCGTAGGGATTCATTTTCTTTTGATCATATATATACTCAGCTAAAAAGAAGTCCGCGCACGATGTTAGAATAGGTAACAAAAGAAACTAAGCAAAATGATAATGATAAACATAAATTAACAAAGGCCTACTAGCAGTTACTGACATATCAGCTCCAATTAAACTGATTGAACGAGTATGTCCTCATCGTATGAATATCAACCATAATATCTATTGTTAAGGGTTTAGTAATATGCCATCATAAATTATTCGAGAAAAACATAACATGTGTCATGCCAACAACTTGTTTTAGGATTAGTTTATTTCCGATGCAAAGACCATACTTTGGAATCACCATTAAAAAATTGATTTTAGAAATTTTTGTGCTTTGTTTGGAATATTACTATAAAAGATGGGATGTAAAACCTGAACGTATAAGATGTCTGCACGTTGATTTATATTTACGAATTATGTCCTAGTAGCAGACTTGGGGTAATTGTAATTGTAATCATTAATCAGTTGTAATTAATTACAATTTTTCAAGTAATCATTGTTATCATTAATCAGTCAAAAATCTTATTACATGTAATTTAATTTAATCAATTACTTTTTAAATTAAGTTGTATATGTTTTATATCTGGACAACTTCAAACATTTTGACACATCTCAAGATAAGGATTATCATTATAATATGTTTTATTTATTAGATTTATTTGAGGTTAATGAGGACAGTTAAGACTCTCTCTGAATTTAATTTTTATTGAATAAATCAAAAGAAATATGAATAATGTTTATAAAAAAATTATAGGATTCAAAAATCTACATTTCTGATATAATTCAGATTTGGAGTGAAAAGCTTTACATTCTAGGTTTTTTTTATATAAAGAATGACTATTTCATTGAACATAGATTTTTATCGTAAATAATTCATGCTAGTATTTAAGACTTAATTGATTCATTTACTTCTTTAGAAATAAACTGTAACAGTATTGAAAGTCCTTGTTAGCCTAAAGTAAAAAGTATTATACATATATTCACAATTTAAATATGTTTATTTGATAATGACTGTTTTATTCATGTTATACTTTTCTTTAACCCTGAGTTATTATCCTTTTGTTAACATTGTAATAATTGTCACCTTTTAATTGACAGGAAGTAGACCAATTAAAGTATGTTTTTATTTCAATTACCTAATCTGTACTTAGGGCAATATGATGAAAGATAAAAGAAAATTTATCTAATTAGCACAAACAAAAATTGTGACAAATATGTTGTTTAAAATAAACAAATGTTGGTATATATATATAAATTACATGTAAAATGCAATGATAATTACACAATACTATTATAATTTTAGATATGTTTATGACTATTAACTGAAATGCATATAAAATTTGTAAGATGTCAGAAAAACAATAACCAAGCCTCTTTACAAACCTTTATTCAATCGAAGTCAAAATATTTCAAAGATTAATAATTATATATCACTGCATATAATGGTGGAGTATAAAGGGCCATAACCAGTGACAAAATGTTCATATATATATGAATCTTTGTGTTATATTAAATCGATGAATTTTGAAGTTATAATTTAATAACATATCAAAAAGTAAATTAACAAAATACTGTAATCCATGGAAAATTCAAAATGGAAAGTCAAAAGCTCAAACACATCAAATGAATGGATAACAACTGTCATATTCCTGACCTAGTACAGGCATTTCCTAATGTAGCAAATTTTATCAAATAAAATACTTTCTCAAAACATGCTACAGTTATAATCTTTATACATTATCATCATTCAAATGGGTTATTTTGAAATTCATTATAATCAGATGTAATCATGATTACTTGCCAATGTAATCATTAATTTAATCAGCTACTTTGAGAAATGATGTAATCATCAATCTAATTTAATCGTACAATTGACAAAGTAATTGTAATTTAATCAATAACATTGAAAGTAATCGGACCCATCTCTGCCTTCAAGCGATGATAAAATTTAGTAAAATTGTTGACAAGTCTGTAATATCAAAAATCCTTGTTTAATTAATTTTCAATAAAAAAGACATTTCTTTCGTTAAAAACAAATATCTTAATACATATCGGAGGAGCGGATCGAAGAAGTTGAGATATATAAGCACAAACAGGTCCACAATAAGTAGCGAACAGTAAGTCCCAATTGGAATTCCGATTACTTGGCAATATACGGTATATCCATGTTATCTATTGAAAGTTCAAGTGCTTTATTATATCAAAGCAGATCCAAATGATATATTTGTTTTAATTTTTTGTTACTAAAATGACCTAATAGAATTTAAACCTACATCCAAATTCTGATTTTTAAAATGCTCATTTGGTTAGGTACAGGATTTTTCTAAATAAGATTATGAGGCAAAGTGGTGTATAGGATAGAAAAATCAAAACTTTGAACAGTTGTGTTTGGAGTGAGTCTTGGATGATGCCATGACGCTCATTTCAATTAATAACTGACGGGGTATATATTTAGGCCCTTTCCTAAAAAATTAAATAACACTCAGTCCTGGACTATGTTAAGGTGTCCAGTTATAACATAGGTACTGATGCCATACATTTATTTGGCAGATTCTAGCGCGATATCTAATATCCATTTTTTTTTCACTCCACAAAAATTAATATCCACGAAAATCACAGAATCCACAATAGTAAATAAAAAACGCAGAAACTTATTAGTTGAACAACTGTATCACTAGCCTGTCAACACTGATGTTATGAGTTCGAATCCTGTACGTGGCAGGTGTGCTCGACACTTATCTTAATTGACTAGAATTTTCCTACCAAAGGTAGGTCATTCTCTCCGGGCATTCCTTCTTCCTCTACCAATACAAGCTGGCCGCCATAAAAGTTGTGTTAAAAAACAATCAATCATTCAACCAAAATCAATTTTTTCTAGCCTAAGGGAACCGCTTCAAGCAATAAAAAGATGAAGCTTGATTGTCGATCAGCGTGAATTTATAAATGCTGACACCAAGACAGCTTACACGATTTTATTCTGACATTGGAGAAAACGCCTTGATTAATGCTCAAATATCGAATACCTTGTAACCAGTAGCTACTTGATAACTTTAGACATTGTTAATTTGATACAATGATGATACGCTAAACCGTTATATACGATTCAACTATAAAAAATATTCAGTTATGTTTCATTCATTTTTATTACAAAGTTTCCTTCAAAAATACACTTGTTATTTACATGCTCAAAATCTATTTAACACGAAGTTAATATGGTATTATGTTAACACAAATGCGCAGGTTATTTACATTAATCCGACAAAATATGTAAGTAAGATGTTTTTAATTCGAAATCATTGATAACAATATATATTTTGCATTTAACATATCTGATATTAAGTGCAACATAACATATTACAAAAATAAAAAAATAAAAATGTAAACCAGGTACATGATATTTTCAGTGCTTTGTCATAATGTCATACTGAAGACTAACGACATGAAACATACTATTTTAAAAATCATTTGCCAATTGAACTTTATGTATGCAAAAAACATAGTTTAAAATCAATCTATCATGTATGTATGATAACAAATGTAAGTTATCTGTAATCTAATATCATTAACACATGATATGGACTATATGTCTATTAGACAATAAAATTAACAACAACAACAAAAAACAGAAGAAAAAAACCAGAAAGATTTCTGTAGTTTAGATTTGGTCTTCAACAATATACAAGTGTATATACAAATTGTCATCGTCCTGTCTGATCATCTCCCAAATGAAAAAAAAAATTAGTTCAACAGTGTTATGACATACTTGTTATATTGTATTGTTGTACACATGGTGATATGTCTTTCTTTTATCTACAGTAAACAATTCGACAAGACATCATTATGCCTAAAGCAAAATTACTAAAGTGGAGTACAGTTGGGTGCTGACCAAGCATTACATGTAGACGGGCGAAAAAAGTTAACGCGGCGTTTACTTGCGTGCACTTCATGTAAACGCCGCGTTAACTGTGCGTTAACTCCGAAATTTCAGTAGACATAAAAAGTAAACGGGCGTTTACTTTCCCGTTTACCTCCGCGTTAACGCAAAACCGGTGCGTCTTCTAATTTTGTAAAGAGTAAACGGGCGTTTACATTCGCGTTTACTACTGCGTTAACGTTAAAAAAAGGCTCGTCTTCTATTTTCGTCAAAAGTAAACGCACGTTTACTGTTTGTAGTAAACGCGCGTAAACGCAGATTGTCATCGTATCCTGGATACACTGACCTTAATTATAACATAATAAGGTACATCAATTTTAAATGACCAACTGGTCATTTTCGATTGACATATTGACGATTACAGTTAATTAATAATGTGATTACACCTCCTTAATTAATTAAAAATGAATCATAGTAAATTTCTTTTTCTTCACAAATAAACAGTGCAAGCATGTCCTTCTTTTATTCAAATAATTTATTAATCATCACAAAAATTCAACAGTTTTCACATCTCAGACTGGCTGACTCAGAATGACTCTAAAACAAAATTATTTGATCTCATTAACACCAAAACTGACCACTTTATCCAGTAAATCTATATAGCTGCATAGTAAGTCAGTTATATTTTTATGTCAGGATGGACTATATAATACAAATGACAGCAATATTGCAACACAATGACTACATAATTTTGTTCGCATCAAATTTTTTTTATTCAAAATATTGAAACGTAAACAAATATCAATAGTTTTCATACCTCAGACTGACTTGTATAAGAAAATTATTTGTCCGCATCAACCAAAACAGACCATATTTGCACCTTATTATGTAAATCTCATAGTCGCATAGTAAATCAGTAATATTTTCATGTAAAGATGGATTGTATAATACAAATTATATCAATATTGGAACACAATGACTACAAAATTTTGTTCGCATCAATTTAGAGTGCCAGCTTGTCCTCTTTTTATTCAAAATATTGAATCGTAAACAAATCTCAGTAGTTTGTATACCTCAGACTGATTCATATAACAAAATTATCTGTCAGCATCAACCAAAACTGACCATATTTCCTCTTTATTATGTAAATCTTATAGTCGCATAGTAAATCAGACAGATTGTATAATAAAGATGACAGCAATATTGGAACACAATGACTACAAAATATTTTCCACATCAATTTAGAGTACCAGCATGTACCTTCTTGAATGGTGAACACATTTCAGTATTTTTGATACTTCACTGAACCTCTCAATGTAATGACTATTTCTTTTATGAAGGAAATTTTTCAAGAGATACAAATGAGCACATATTTATTTCATTTACAGAAACTTTTTCCAAATAACTATACATCTATTTGGTATTATATGGTCAATACATGTCCAAGAATTTTGTAATAGTCCTGGAATTATATCTACATCATTAAAAAAAAGGGACCCTCTTTTAGAAAAGTTGTTCCAAATATTACATAACTGTACAATGTCTCATGTTTGTTGCTTATAGTTATACTATCATAAATTATTGTAAATGCCACCTGTGGGACCCTGATTGGAATAATAAACTATTTGATTTGATTCGATTTTATAACGAGTTTTCCCCCTTTTAAGTTAAACAATCTTAGTTTTTCTTTACGCTGTTTACCTTCGCGATCGCTCGAGTGCCTTTTCCGTTGTTTTGATACTTTTTTTTCAATTTTAACAATTTCAATACGACTATCCGTTTTAGTTGACTTATTTTGCCTAAAGTTTTCCTTATCACTATCGTCATCTGCCTTTCTCTTCCCCCGAATAATAATAGAAAACATTGACATTTGCCGATCCGCCATTTTGTCAATGCAAACAAATCAGCGAGGCGCGATTAGTATTCAAATTTTTACGGTGCGGAACCAAAAAAAAAGCCGGAATTTGAAAAAAAAAGCCGACCACCTCCTAAAATGGAAAGGTGGTCGGCCTTTAAAAGAAGGTGGTCGGCACACCCGGCTTAAATGCCGAATGGAAAACACTGACTTCAGGATGCCTTTACATTTTAAATTACTTCTTTAATGTAAAAGTATATTGAACAATATATTTTTGGAATCAGTATCAAGTACACTATCAAATAAAACAGGAAGTGACATATTTCAAACCGGAAGTAACAATTTATCTCCCTTATTTAGAACAAAATGTATAGAAACCATATATTTGTGGAATCAGTGTACAATAAGCTATCATTTGACGCTGGATATGATATTTCAAACTGAATTTTCATAGTTCTATATCAAAATTGATCTTTATGGGTGGAAAGACCTTCAATTGTTCTCTGAACAATTGGTTTTTAATTATTATTATTTTTATTTTTTTTCTTCCGCTTTATCGAAGCGATATGAACACTCCATATGAGAGTTATTTCCCCTTATGCATTTGATATAAGTGATATGCATTTCTATCTTGTAAACCATAAGTGATAGAGACTTAGGATCTTTTGATTTGAAGTCCTTGATCCAAAAATAAGAAAATTAGGTCAAGGTCAGAGGTCAAGGTCATATTTTAAATTTTGATTTTGGCTTATTTTCAATTCTTTTCAAAAACCGTATAAGATATCGACAACATATTTTTACTAAATTGTAAGTTGCGACATGTCGTAACACATGAATTTCGGTTGAAAGGGTACGCTAACATTAGATTGGAGTTTTCTCCCCTCTTATATTAAAAATTAGGCATATAATGATATAACTCATTAACCATATATAATTAAGACCTATGGTCTTTTGATTTAAAGCCCTTGGTTTATGACCTTGAAATTGAACTCAAGGTCATAGGTAAAATTGACGTTCTAGATTTTGACCTTTGCTTTTACCTCATATGTATACATGATAAAGCCATGGGACGTTTTGCATTACGATGCAAGACACTTGACCATGGAAAAGCCAACCGGAAGTGACCTTGTGTAAACCGAAAGTAGCTATTTTTTGTACTTATTTAATGTAAAAGTATATTGAACAATATATTTTTGGAATCAGTATCTAGTAAACTATCAAATAAAACCGGAAGTGACATATTTCAAACCGGAAGTAACAATTGATCTCCCTTATTTAGAACAAAATGTATAGAAACCATATATTTTTTGAATCAGTGTACAATAAGCTATCATTTGACGCTGGATATGATATTTCAAACTGAATTTTCATAGTTCTATATAACAATTGATCTTTATGGGTGGAAAGACCTTCAATTGTTCTCTGAACAATTGGTTTTTATTTTTTATTTTTTTCTTCTTCCGCCACTTTTATTTCTTGCGTATAAATCTTGTTTCGCAAGATGTCGCTTAGATGTTTGGTATATGATATCGAACAGTTTATGCCCCTTTGAAATTCACCCTGCGTAACCGAATACTTTTCTTTGTAGGAGTTATCTCCCCGAACACTGTTTTCCTTGTGACTGCATCTTCTCCGTAACCGTATAAGAAAGCGACAATTTTTTTTTTATAAAATTGCTCGTTATATCCTTCGCATGATTTGTACAATTTTGACCGAAGCCATACGTACACTCCATATGAGAGTTATTTCCCCTTATGCATTTGATATACGTGATATGCATTTATGCATTATAAACCGGAAGTAACAATGTATCTCCCTTATTTAGAAAAAAAATGTATAGAAACCATATATTTTTGGAATCAGTGTACAATAAGCTATCATTTGACGCTGGATATGATATTTTAATAGTTCTATATCAAAATTGATCTTTATGGGTGGAAAGACCTTCAATTGTTCTCTGAACAATTGGTTTTTAATTATGGCACCCTCAACGGAGTTGGGGTGACATATTGTTATTCTACCGTTTCATTTTTTTTCTTCTTATTAAGTCGCCAAAACGGAGTTTTTTTTTGTCCCGTTTCTAATTATTATTATGTCACCCGATCGACAATGTCGGGTGACATATTGCTTTTCCTCCGTTTCTTTATTATTATGATTATTATTATTATTCCACCTTTTTTGTCCTAGAGTTTTCTCGTAGATTAGTGGACCAATCATAATGAATGGGTACCATAATGGGGACCACCAACTCTAGTTATGCAGGACACCTTTGGATTTTTTTAAATGGCCACCGTTTCCATGGAAACCGCAACAATGTGAAAATTTTTCAAAAAGCCAATTCTTTTATTATTAGACCAAACCCAATGAAACTTTATGGAAATGTTGCCTGGTATGTGTGGAAGCACCGACTATATTTAGAAATTCCAAAATGGCTGCCATTGCAATGGAAACTGGGCAAAAGTTTAACATTGACCCTATGGGAAAACATATTAAAGGAGCATTTTCTTAAAGAATATAAGATTAAACCAAATGAATATGCAATTATATGTAACATGTCATCAGTCAGTGTGGCATATGTCTTTGGAATTTTGGAATTAATCACTGTAACCATGGAAACAGCAAAAATTTCAAAAATTTCAAAAATGCTCCAAATTTAATGAAACTTAATATAAATGTTAACTGGCAAGTATAGATGAGACCTTCTACTTTGGAATTTCAAAAATGGCCGCCGTTGCCATGGAAACATAAAAAATGTGAAAAATTTCAAAAAGCTCTCAATGTTCTGATAATTTGCAGAAAGGTGTATAGCATTGCATATATGTGCATCCACTGTTTAAAATTTTCGAAACGGCTGCCGCTTAGTGGCAATGGGGAAAGGGTGACATCCGCTATTGCTTGCAATAACAATTCTAGTTATTATTATTATTATTATTATTATTATTCTTAACCCTTATTTGTCCGACCATTTTCTTCCAAGCCTTAAATGATGGAAACTTTATATTTGGTATGATGATGGGGTAGTATCCCTAGGGGTGCATTCACTATTTTTTATTTCAAATGGGGGTCAACTTGGCACTATTTGGGGGCCGGAACATGGGTGGGGTCATTTTTCGACTATTGATTTGCTACTGGTAGAACCTTTAAGTTTTGTGTAATACAAGAGACCGATGTCCAGGTGTCCATTTCACATTTTTTATTTCAGCCCGGGGTCATCTTGGCATTATTTTAGGGGGTCAATTTTCATGGAACATTCTAGAACAATAGTCATGTGATTAGTCATGTGATAGTGTTGAATTATTCCTATGTACTTTTTATGTTATATAATGATAGATTATTACAGGTAGCACCATATGTATCTGTAATTTGACTTTGGAATTTTTAAAATGGCCATGGAAACTGCAAAAATGTGAATTTTTTTTAATATGCTTCAAATTTAATGAAATTTTACAGAGATGTTAACGAGTGTATGTAGATTTGGAATTTGACCTTGAAATATCCAAAATGGCCGCCGTTGCCATGGAAACAAGAAAAATGCAAAAAATCAAGATTTGGTCCAATCTTTATGAAACTTGATAGTAATGTGATCTGTCATGTGTAGATGTGCCATCCGACTTTGGAATTTTCAAAATTGCTGCCGTAACCATGGAAACTGCATAAATGTCAAAAAATTCAAAATGCTTCACACTTAATGAAATTTTACACAAATGTTGACTGTCTTATGTAGATGTGGCATTTGACTTTGGAATTTCCAAAATGGCAACCGTAACCATGGAAACACGAATGTCTAAATTTGAAAATTGGTCCAATTTTTATGAAACTTGTAAGTAATGTGACCTGTCATGTGTAGATGTGCTATTCGACTTTGAAATTTCAAAACGGCTGCCGTCACCATGGAAACAGCAGAACAATAGTTGGGGGCCGTTTTGGCGACTTTTGTGTTAGCATCCTAACACAGAATTACTTGTTATTATTATTATGATTATTTTTCTTCCACACATTTTGTCCGCGCGATTTCTCGAAATCCAATAGACCAATATTGATGGAACTCTACTATATTGAGGACCCCCATGTGAAGAGTTGCACGAAGCATGGAATGGTCGGGATGGCTGCCGTTACCATGGAAACAGAACAAATGCGAAAAAATCCAGGATTTGGTTTTGGTGAACTGTTTGGATATGCTTAAACTCAGAATCATTATATTTTAATACAATGTAGGTGCCAAGTATATACTGGTGTTGGATGATTTTGGCAACCATTGGAACTACTATGTTGCCATGGAAACAACACCAAAAATTTCAAAAATATCAAAATGTTCCAAACTTAATGAAACTTCACAGTAACGATTTGGCATTTGGAGTTGGGATTTCCAAAATAGCTGCTGTTACCATGAAAACAATGCAAAAAGGTCAAAATGCTACAAATCTTCAGGGTTTTGTGAATAATTTCGGTATGCTTTAACTTTAAATTATCAAATCTATACAATATAGTTGTCTATTATATTCAGGTTTTGAATGATTTTGACAATCATTGGAACTACTATGTTACCATGGATACAGGAGCAAAAATTTTAAAATTTTCAGAATGCTTCAAACTTAATGAAACTTCTTAATAATGTTGACTGTCTGTTGTGAAACGGCAATTAGCGTTGGAATTTCCAAAATGGCTGCCGTTACCCTGGAAACAAGGCAAAAAAAGGAAAAATTATGCGTTAAATTAGTAAATCCGCTAAATGTATTAAAAAAATCAGAAAGACGTATAGACATCAGTATATATGTGCAGTCACTGTTTAAAATTTTTAAACTGGCTGCAATCTAGTGGCAATTGGGGAAGGGTGCCATCCGCTATTGCTTGCAATGGCAAATCTAGTTATGGCACCCTCAACGGAGTTGGGGTGACATATTGTTATTCTACGTTTCTTTTTTTTCTTATTATTTTTCTTATTCTTCCACACATTTTGTCCGCGCTGTTTCTCAGAATTGAGAGATCCAATGTTGATGGAACTATACTATAATGAGGACCCCCATGTGAAGTTGTGCATCTGACTCTGGAATTTTTTAAGATGGCCGCCGTTTCCATGGAAACTGCAAAAACGTGAAAATTTTTCAAAATTCTAAATCTTTCATTATAAGACCTAGCTGGATGAAACTTTATGGATATGTTCCTTGGTATGCCTAGATGTTAAGACAATATTTAGAAATTCCAAAATGGCCGCCATTGTCATGGAAACAAGTTAAACATTGAGCCTATGGGAAAATACATAAAAGCTGCATTTTCTTAAAGAATATTACATATAGATCAATGAAACTGTATTTATATGCATCATGGCATGTGCCAATGTCGCGTCTGCTTTTGGAATTTTTGAAATATCTATCGTTACCATGGAAACATAAAAAATTTCAAAAATTTCAAAATGCTCCAAACTTTCTGAATATTTACAGTAATGGTAACTGGCATATGCAGATACGATGTTCGACTTTGGAATTTCCAAAATGGCCGCCGTTACCATGGAAACAGCAGAAATTTCAAAAATTTCAAAATGCTCAAAACTCAATGATATTTTTAAGAAGGCTAATTGGCATGTGTAGATGTCCTCTTTGACTTTGGAATTTTCAAAATGGCTGCCGTTATCCTGGCAATGGGGGAACGAGGGTGCCATCCGTTATTGCTAGCAATTACAAATCTAGTTATTGTTATTATTCTTCCACACATTTTGTCCACGCTGTTTCTCAGAATTGAGTGATACAATGTTAATGGAACTATACTATAATGAGGACTCCCATGTGAAGTTGTGCATCTGACTCTGGAATTTTTTAATATGGCCGCCGTTTCCATGGAAACTGCAAAACAGTGAAAAATTTTCAAAATTCTAAATCTTTCATTATAAGACCTAGCTGGATGAAACTTTATGGTAATGTTCCTTGGTATGCCTAGATGTTGTGACAATATTAGGAAATTCCAAAATGGCCGGCATTGTCATGGAAACAGGGCGAAAGTTTAACATTGACCCTATGGGAAAACACATTGAAGCTGCATTTAACCTTCTAGAACTTAATGGATATGTAACATGGCATATCCCAAAGTGGCACCTGTTTTTGGAATTTCGGAAATTGTACCCGTTACCATGGAAATAGCAGAAAATTTCCAAAATTTCAAAATGCTCCAAAATTGATGAAACTTTACAACAATGTTAATAGATATCTGTAGATGCGCTTTTTGACTTTGGAATTTTCAAAATGGCTGCCCCTCACCTGGCAGAGGGAGAAGGGTGCCTTTCGTTATTGCTAGCAATTACAAATCTAGTTATGGCACCCTCAACGGAGTAGGGGTGACATACTGTTATTGTTCCTTTCTTTTTTGTCTTATTTTTATTTTTCCACACATTTTTTCCACGCTATTTCTCGGAATTGGTCAGACCAATGTTGATGGAACTATACCATAATATGTACCGCCATGTGAAGTTGTGCAAGAGATATTGTAATGGAACAAAATGGCCGCCGTTACTATGGAAACTGTAAAAATGTGAAAAAAAATCAAAATTCTAAATATTTTGTTATAAGAGCCAACTTAATGAAACTTTATACAAATGTTGGCAGTGGTGCCCTGAGGTACCAACAGTACTTTGCTTCTTCAAAATGGCTGCCATTACCATGGAAACTGGAGAAAAATTTTACATTGACCCTATGGGAAAAAACATCAAAGCAGCATTTTCTTAAGGAATATAAGATCAAATTGAAACAAGTTTCATGTATATATAACATGGTATAAATCAAAAATAAAACTGTTGTTGGAATTTTCGAAATGGACACCGTTACCATGGAAACAGCAAAAATGTCCAAAAATGACAAAATGCTCCAAACTTAATGAAACTCATTATAAATGGTAAATGGCAAGTAAATATAAGACTTTGGACTTTGGAATTTCCAAAATGGCCGCCGTTGCCATGGAAACTGCAAAAATGTGAAAAATTGAAAAATGCTCAAAACTTTCAGAAAATTTACAAACAAATATGTTGTGATGTATTTATGTGTAAATACTGTTTTATATTTTCAAAATGGCTGCAGTTTAGTGGCCATGTGGGAAGGGTGCCATCCGCTATTGCTTGCAATCGCAAATCTAGTTATGGCACCCTCAACGGAGTTGGGGTGACATACTGTTATTCTACGTTTCTTTTTTTTCTTATTTTTCTTCCACACATTTTGTCCGCCCGAGTTCTCAGAACTAAACGGACCAATGTTTATGGAACTCAACTACAAGGAGGAACCCCATGTGAAGTTGTGCACCTTGCTATGGAATGGTTAAAAATGGCCGCCGTTTCCATGGAAACAGCAAAAATACAAAAAAAATTAAAGTGTTCCAAACTGAAAGAAACTCAACAGGAATGGTAACTGGCATGTGCTGATTTGCAGTTTGACTTCGGAATTTTCAAAATGGCTGCCGTTACCATGGAAACAGCTACAATATCAAAAATTCTACCTCTTTCGTTATAAGACCCAACTGGATGAAACTTTATGAAAATGTTACCCAGTATGCAAAGATGTCAAGACAATATTTGGATAGTCAAAAATGGTCGTCGTTGTCATGGAAACTGGGGGCAAGTTTTACATTGACCCTATGGAAAAATGCATAAAATCAGCATTTTCTTAAAGAGTATTTCATCAAAGTCAATGAAACTGTATTGATATATAACATGACATGTGGCAATGAGATGTCTGCTTCCGGAATTTTGGAATTATCTACTGTAACCATGGAAACAGCAAAAACAACCAAAATTTCCAAAAAAAATCCAAAATGCTGCAAACTGGATGACACTTTACAGAAATGGTAACCTGCATGGGCAGAGTTGCATTTTGAAGTTGGAATTTTTAAAATGGCCGCCGTAACCATGCAAACAGCAAAAATGTCCAAAATTTCAAAATGCTCCAAACTTAATATAACTTTACAAAAATGATAATTTGCATGTGTAGATACGCTCTTTGACTTTGGAATTTTTAAAATGGCTGTCGTTACCATGGCAATGGGGGAAGGGTGCCATCCGTTATTGCTAGCAATTACAAATCTAGTTACTATTATTTTTCTTCCACTTTTTTTGTCCAGAGGATTTCCCGGAATTGCATGGACAAATGTTGATGGAACTATGTAATAATGTTAACCATCATGTGCAGATTTGCAAATAAGGGTTGGCATATTCAAGATGGCTGCCGTTGTCATGGAAACAGAACAAATGTAAAAAAATAAATATTCGTTTTTGGTGAATAATTTCAATATGTTTGAACTTAAAATCATCAAATTTTCATACAATGTTGGTGTCCACTATATACAGGTTTTGGATGATTTTGAGAATCTTTGGAACTACTATATTGCCATAGCAACTCGACATGTTTAGCATTGTACGCTATGGGAAGAAAATTAAAGTAGTATTTACACTCTTAACATGGTATAGCAAACCAATGAAGATTTAATGGTATGTTTCTAATCATGTTCCAATGTGGTAGGTGTCTTTGGAATTTGGGAAATGGTCACTGTTACCATGGAAACAGCAGAAATATCAAAAATTTCAAAATGCTCCAAACTTTATGAAAATTTACAAAAATGTTGAGTGGCGTATCAAGAGTTTTTATTTGACTTTGGAATTTTCAAAATGGCTGCCGTCACCCTGGCAATGGGGAAAGGGTGCCATCCGTTATTGCTAGCAATTACAAATCTAGTTCTACGTTTCTTTTTCTTTATTATTTTTCTTCCACTTTTTTTGTCCAGACGTTTTCTCGGAATTGTATGAACCAATCTTAATGGAACTATACCAGAATGTTAACCACCATTTGCAGATGTGCAAATAAGGGTTGGCATATCTAAGATGGCTGCCGTTGTCATGGAAACAGCATAAATGTCCAAAAATCAATATGCTTCAAAGTAAATGAAACTTCACACAAATATTGACTGGCATATGCAGATGTCCCATTTGTCTTTGGAATTTCCAAAATGGCTGTCGTAATCATGGAAACAGCAAAAATGTAAAAAAAATCAAAATGCTCCAAACTCAATGAAACTTTACAATAATGTTAATTGGCATGTGTTAATACCCTCTTTGGCTTTGGAATTTTCAAAATGGCTGCCGTTACCCTGGCAATGGGGAAGGATGCCATCCGTTATTGCTAACAATTACAAATCTAGTTATTATTCTTATTCTTCTCTTTCTGACCCCTTAAACTGTCCTACCATTTTCTTGGAAGCAATAGAGGATAGAAACGTAATATTTATTCTGGGTATGGGCCTGCATCATGGAGGTTGCTGAACCTAATGTTCATGATACCAGGGTGTCCACTTGGCATAATTAGGGGGGATCAAAGATGGGTGGGTTCAAATTTGTTTTACATTTTTTAAATTTGCTGCTGTATGTAGAGTAGATAGAATCATGATGACTTCTATGAATATTTAGAGACACATGTCTGCTTCAACATGGAATTTATTTTATTTCAGAAGGGGGTCTCCTTGGCATAATTTAAGGGGGGTGAATTTTCATGGAACATTCCAGAACATCAAGGTTAAATTTATTCTAGAGACATTAAAAGTTTTACGACGTATATAATTATGGAGAGAACAATATTCAGCCACAGTTTGACTTTAGAATTTTTAAAATGGCCGCCGTTACCATGGAAACAGCAAAACAATGAAAAGTTTGAAAATGCTTCTAATTTTATGAAATTAATAACAAATGTTGCCTAGCTTATGTAGACGTGACTTTTGAGTTTGGAGTTTTCAAAATGGCCGCCGTTACCATGGAAACTGCTAAAATGCGAAACATTCAAAAAGTTTCAAAATTAATGAAACTTAACACAAATATTGCCTGGCATATGAAGACACGACTTTCGACTTTTGAATATCCAAAATGTCCTCCGTAACCATGGTAACTGCTAAATATGTGACAAAAAATGCAAAATGCTTTAAATATAATGGGACCATGGATACCGCAGAACAATGATTTGGGGTCCGTTTTGGCGACTTTTGTGTTAGCATTCTAACACAGGATTACTAGTTAGATTTTGGTTTTGATTTGTTTTGAATATATCCTATAGGCAGAAATGAGAAGCGAAAGATACCAGAGGGACGTTCAAACTCAAAAAGTAAAAATAATCGGAAAACGGCATAGCTAAAAAAGAAAAAGACAAACAGACAAACAATATATATAGAACAAAAACACAACATGAAAAAACCTAAGGGAAGTCAGGATAGGAAATACAAGCCCATGAATATCGTATCAACAACAGGGAAATATATGTTCCGTAAGCAGGCGCTGCTGGAATGTAGCTATACGTATGAAATGGAAAGTGCACAATTAGAAAGCTGACAAAAAATCACTTTTGTCTTAAAGTTTTGTTATCAATCGACCCTCATTGTCAATTGCTATATGTAAGTCAAGATATTAGGCAGACGTTACTATATGTGTTGTATTATTTATCGCACTTCATTTAATATTTGATTAATGCGTTCAACATAGTCACCTTGTCTTGAAGGTTCTATATTTCGCGTATGAAGTGATTGTAAGATGTCCATCTGGCAGGCATCTTCTAGTAATAACGCCATGTCCATGATTTTAATGATAAATATTAATGTAGTGTGTTCCTTAATTCATATACTTTTTGCAAGACGTAAACTATATGAGGCGTATGTAATGAATGTTAGTTTTACGTATCTGTTTGGAAGGTATCATATTATCTAGACCTCTTTTTCATGGTTCATTGGTCAATTGGTTAATACATCTCCATGGTTGTATTGTGTCTTCAGGTCATTCCCTCTTTGTCGTATAGTTGACTATGCATACATCTGAAAAATTCTAGTTTAAACCATTGCGATTATAATCCTGTCCTATTTTCGCAATAATAAAAACATCGCAATAATTTCTGAATTGACAGTATACGTTTTGTTATAACAATGCTTAACATTTACCATTTGTCAACGACAATCATTACATTACATATATTCGTTTCGTTCAAAATTGGATTTTTCGAGTTTGGAATTTGTGGATTAATATATAGATGGGAACTAGTATAACAAGTGCTGCAATAGTACTAGTAATACTATCTTTAAAGTTTGGTTTAAGGTACGGTTTCTACGGATGGGTTTTATGGTACTAAATAAAGTTTGGCACATACATGTATTAATATCGTAGGTGCTCGCAGTTACGGCCTATCGAAGTTGTTCACATTGATTTAAATACAGTTGCATCTACTTTTATAACATGCATTTATGTCTTTTTGAATGGTAAAAAACTGCTTATTACAATAAAAATTGTGTCATGGGAATAGATGGAAAAAAATATGTTACTGCGATCAGCTAATCCTGTTTCTGTTTTTGTATAGTTTATAGTAAATTTAATTAAAGTAGAAATACGGACAAGCAGGCCGTGGGTGAATATAAAAAAAAATTAACATTGATAACAGAAACAACAGCAACAATACTTTATTTCAAGAGACTTACACAGTTACCTATATAACGAATCTCCCCAGAGGACCTCATTTTATAAAAAACAATCAACAAAAGTGCAAAAGATATACATGGCATAAATTAGTATGAAAATCAACTATAATGATATTGTTCAATACAACTGTATATAATGTTATGAAAAAATAAACATGATGAAATAACTAATATTCATATTTTTTCAACTGGCTGATTTCAATAATTTCTGTTATTTTGTACTTAAAAGACTTAGCATTTGTAATTATTTGTAATGATATGGGCAAATTGTTCCACAAGAATGGTCCAGAATACATAAAAGATTTCTTGAACAATGCGTTTATGGTTTAGGGAGTATGAGGTTTCCTTGAACAGCACTTCTAAAGGCGTATGGATTTCGGTCTGAAACATAAAAAAACATTTTTGAGGCACTTCAATGTCATCACAAACTTGTGATATTGACGAATCTAGATCAAGGTCTCAAGTGAGTTTTTGTCATCACTTGGTGTGCTACATGTGGAGCAGGATCTGCTTACCCTTCCGGAGCACCTGAGATCATCCCCAGTTTTTGGTGGGGTTCGTGTTGCTTAGTCTTTAGCTTTCTATGTTGTGTCTTCTGTACTATCATTTGTCTGTTTTTATTTTTATTTTTAGCCATGGCGTTGTCAGTTTATTTTCAATCTATGAGTTTGACTGTCCCTCTGGTATCTTTTGTCCCTCTTTTGGTGTCCGTTGTCGTGTTCTGTCTTCGTCTGTTAACTTCTGCAAAATTTCTCCTCTGAAACAACTGGGCCAAATTTAACCAAACTTGGCCACCATCGTCACTGGGGTATTTTATTCAAAAAAATAGTTCGATGACACTGCCTGCTAACCAATATAGCCAACATGGCTGAAAATAGTCCAGCTGCTAAGTCCAATATATTGGCACAATTGATCACTTTATGGTAAAAGAATGAAACTTGGCACAGAGTTAGTTTGATGATAATAAATATTTTTGGATATGGAGCCATAAAAAAAATCCATCATGGCCGCCAAATTCAGAATGGCCGCCTATTGTCAAGTTCTACATGTTGGTTTGATTGACCACTTAATGGTAAAAGCATGAAACTTTTGCACAGCGTTAGTTTTGATGCTTATAAACATTTTTGTAGAGCCATAAAAAAAAAACCGTCATGGCCTCCAAATTCTCATTTGACATTGACAAT
This sequence comes from Mytilus californianus, assembly GCF_021869535.1. Taxonomy (NCBI): domain Eukaryota; kingdom Metazoa; phylum Mollusca; class Bivalvia; order Mytilida; family Mytilidae; genus Mytilus; species Mytilus californianus. Next base: position 6,496,882 of record NW_026262615.1, read on the forward strand.
GGCACAGCTTATGATGAATAGTTGTACAAAGAAACAATCCAACCTTCACATGAAAGACGACAAACCTCCTGTTTGTGCTTGAGAATCATGATCTACTGTACAACTACAGAAAAACGACGTGATCTATATAGCTAGTAGACACTTTCTTCAAACTTGGACCATCTGTTTTCTAAGACAGCGTTATAGGAATGATGCATGACTACGTTATACCCAGAAAGATAGTATTTGCCCTACCCATCTACTGCAGAACTGTTATCACTTCGTCTTCTATGGACCACATCTTAAAATGTTTCAATGACATTTGTTGAACTTATTCATAGCTCTGTAACAAAGCTAAATCAAGGTCAAACTTCTGTTGTTGCTGTCAACCGACCACGTTTCATACTTAGTAAAAATAATACAAAGCAACTGGCCTAATATGTATTGTGAGGAAAACTTTTTCATGATGTTCGTCGGCCTACACATAAAAAGGACTGCGTTTAAAGCACTCGATAGTTGCCTTGAAGATATTGGATTGACTAGAGTTTACGAAAATGCCCAGCTTACATCATTTGGTACAGCAGATTCAATTATGAGGGCGTCACATGTTCCAAAACACTTAGATAACATTTATTTACAGATTTTCACTTCACCGTTTATTATCATACGCTTACCGATAGTACACAGATGTTTTGAGTGATGCTGGGGATATCATAGATTTCGAATAATTGTGTTTTGAAAGGTCAAATAATCTCCTTGTTTTTGATATTCAAATTGAATTGACAGAATTGATATTCGTAAGGTCTATATGTGAGACTGTTTTATTGTTTATTAAACAAGGTCTGGTTTTGACACAACTGTTTTCACCACCACCTGGAAAGAAAATTTTTACGATGGATCACATACTACTGTATCTTAAAATTAATTGTCTTTTATTTTTAAGACTTGCTGGTTAATTGAGTTGGAAACATCGCTTAGTCAAAATGGTACATCCGTCTAGACACAAACCTAACCTTTTGTCAAAATGTCTAGATGATTTGTCATCTCTAATAGGATAGAGATGTTAAACCTGTAATCTTTTATTATTTTTGGGGGATCTACATAATCTGAGTATTGAGAAATATATATGGACGAAGAATCGACGTTGTGTTTGACACGTACGTTGACAATAGCTTAAAAGCGTCTACTCGTAGAAAACAGGGTCAAGGTATTCGAAGGCGAGTGCAAGATTAATGTTCCAGGAAAGTGGCAATACTTATTGAGTATGGGCGATTATAAAATTGAGTTAGTGTATTTCTCGCTGATAACATAACCAAAGCTGACAAAAAAAAAAGAGATCGTAGAAACAGCCAAGGTCAACAACATTAGATATACTGCAGAAAACAGCTATGAGTTATTGAACTAATGTTCATATGAGATGGCAGATACCAATATATTGTTGCTTTCCTTAGATATTGATTCTGAATAGAAAAAGGTCATAACAAAATATTGATCAGAACAGTTGATACTTATACTTTCTGTATTGCTGTGTCTTGTAACAAGAGACTGCAGATTGAACAGTTGTGGATAGTCTTTGGCCATAGAATAAAAATTCCAACATATTTCATTTAACATATTGAAATTTAGACTAACAATTGGTCCATGTGTTCACCGTTTGTGACACAGTATCAGCTTTTTCATTTTTACAAATTATTGAAAATCCAAACGACGTGGAAATATTAAATGTAATAATAGTTGCAGAATGGTATGTTGTGTTTCTGTATGTTCGGTCTAGTTATTCCAATAAAATGAATGAATGGAGAAAAGCATATATTCACACAGTGGACAAGAATGATAGGCAATATTCCTATAACCCGAGATACACTTCTTCAACATACAACACATGTAGCTTCCCAATGTAGTGTTATTTGGGGTGAGTTTGTTTAGTCCCAAACCCAAATTATGTTATGCCATCACCAGAAATATTTGCGGACGTACAAGGAAAGGATGTCGAGAGTCATGTAAATGTTTGAAAGCAGCACTAAAATGCATAGCATTTATTATGTAGTTGGTCACTTGACTGTGAGGTGGTGATAGAGACTGAGTGTGCTAAATTTCTGTTATTTTGTATGTATATCTTCTTTCCGTTATGAATAATATGAATAGTTTCAATAAAGTTGTTATGCCAAAAAGTTACTTTTTGTGCTCATATTTTAAGAAAAGATATACAGGTCTCTGTAGGATTTCTTACATATTTTTCATTGCAATTAAATTAGAAGATATTATGAACTCATGAAAACACTTATTATAACTAATGAAAATTAAAACCTTGTCCGAGACGCCATCTCTACGAAAAACCGTCAAATTTGGATATTTTCTACGGCGCCATTTTGAATTTAGCCATCATTTTGAAACGAAATCTCTGTTGCCTGGTATAATTAACACATTTTAGGCCAGTATCTTTATAACATGGTCAGTTTCACAAATGTGTTAACTTTCTATACCACTTTGATACTGCATATATAATACTGTATAACTCTGACATTTTTGACGGTGCCATTTTGAATTTGGACGCTATTTTAAGTAATAATGTATTAATATAGTTTGTAAAATAGTTATTGGCATATCTTAACGGTATTTCCTTAAATTTGTGATATCTCCTAAACTCTTGCTTATTCGTAGAATTCGTCAAGTGTATGATGTTGTATTCCCAGTACCTTATGTCGGCCATCTTTATTTTGGCGGCTATATTGGATTTTTTTCGAGGCTCCATATCTAAATTTTGTTTATACCCCTTTTTTTTTTCACTATGCCAAGTTTCATGCTTTTACCATAAAGTGATAAATTATTCTGATATCCGCTGGACTAAAATAGAAAAAGGGGTAAAATGCAAGTTTTGTTCATTATTTTGAAAAATGTCATAAAGAGAGAAAATCTGACAAGGACAGGAATGCTTAGAATGCTAAGCTCTACCAATTGGCTTTTTACGCTAAAACTGCCAGGCGACTTCTTATAAGAGTTGTCGCCCTTCAATGACAAATTTTACAATGTTTGCTTATTATCTTGAAAACTACAATAGAAAGAGAAAATTTTTCAATAGCAAAAAATATCAGCAAGACAAGTTCTAAAAATAAATCTAACAAGGTCCAAATTATCTGACGACTTCTTATTGGAATTATTTCCCCTAACTGACGATTTTTGTCATTTTGTTTTTGCGCTTTGCCTTATATATATATATATATATTTTTATAGTAGATAGATAATAAGCAAAATTGATCAGGAAGGCAAGATCTACTAACAATTCAAATTTTGTTTTCATAGTTAGTAGATTATCACCTTTTACAGGAGTGATTGCCTTAAATTAGTACCTTTATTTTTACCCATATTGTGTTTTGAGCCAAACTAAAGAAGATAGAGAAAAGCTAAACAGACTAAATGATGAGTAATACAGGATAAATAAAACGGCTGATTTGTCATGAATTATTTACCATCTATAATGTTGGAGAGTGTCCTTTGTCATTGTTAGTTGAATAAGCATCACTGGTCAATTATTAAGTCAGAGATTTCGTTAACATAAATAACTTAAAACTTTTATTTTCACAGATACAAAGATTCGGTTAGTAAATTTTGCTGTACCTGTAGAAAACTCATTAAAAACGGTATTTCACATCCTAAATTTTACGGTAATATTGTACTAAAACCGCGGAAATTACTATGTGATCCGTGTAACTCAGCGAACCTTTAAACAAACTTATTAATAAAAGTTGTCTTACCAACGTTGTATCTAGATCTTTTAAATATTATCATCAGCAAATTAAAACACAACTAAATATGTATTCTTTTCAAACGTTTTATTTTGGGATTTTGCTCATTGTTGAAGGCCGTACGGTGACATATAGTTGTTAATTTATGTGTCATTTGGTCTCTTGTGGAGAGTGGTCTCACTGTCAATCATACCACATCTTCTTTTTTATATCCAGTTTCATTTTCTATATAGAGATTACTCTATCCAACTATAACATTATGTGACGAAAAGTTGCCAAGACAAGACAAGACAAGACAAGACAATTTATTACAACTTAGGCACACGTATGGTGATACAAGAGGATACCAGTTATATATTAAAAATTACATATATACAGTTAAACAACTTATCTAAAGTGTGTATACGTGTGTTTGTGCTGTCTTGTTGGGTATATAAGTTTTAGATCGTGCCTTTCACTCGTACACGGACGACAAATGCCAAGTATACTCTTAAACAGGGTTACCCTAGAAATCTACTGGTAGCGTGATTCAGGAAATCCTGGTCACATAAATAAAAAAAATGGATCCTGGTGTAGTCTGAACGAAGTCTTGCAAGTGAACATAAACACAAAGTCGAATAAAAGTTCAATACTGTATTATTCAAAATCTAAGGTAACAGTAATACAATTTACCACATCTAAACTGCAGGCTCAACAATACGGTGGCATAATCTCAAATCTCCTAAGTACACTTCTCTCGTACACAAAATCGTATCTTCCTCTTTACAGCTATTTCTCTCTTTTATACCACTCTATTTGCCCTAGTAGCCATGATAACCATATTGTTAAATTACTCTGAACAAAGAAATAATCAACCGGAGCTAGGTTTACATATGCCCGGAGCCCAGAGCTGAGGTCAACCGAAACAAATGTATAAACATAGCAACGGGGCACCAGCTGTTTAACATGATTGATTTGACATTTTACAAGTACAAACTTATTGAAGGCGATAAAAATAGATTGTAATGAATTACTTCATAACGGTAAATGAGAATAAATGATCTGATTATACAATGATAATAAAACCCACTGATGCATGTAATAAATGAAAAACGTTACAATTATACATATTTATTAAAAGGGAAACTCCTAACTTTCTTACTGCCTGTCGATACATTTATTTTGGCATTGCACAGTCATGTCTTCTTTGACTGTCCATGACGTTAAAACTGTAAATCCCTTGGATGAGTTTTAGTTGATTTAAGTCTCTGATGCTTGATGTTTTATTCTTAATTGTTTTTTTTGCTTTTAACAATGTTATAAAGTTCACCGCACTTTATTACCGTATCATCTGTTACAGTAATTATAATTGACAGATCAGCAACTCTTACATGTCTGAACGTACTTAACTAAACTTAATTTAAGTGTTTAATTGAAGTTATCATACACATGTTGTCATTCGATTGTATTATTATGTAACTAATATATTACACATTTTGGCGAAGAGGAAAAAACTGAAATATTAAAATAAATATGAATTTCTACACGTAACAATGCCGACCTACGGGAAATTAGACTCTTTTGATGAATCCGAAGATTGGACACAATGTGTAGAACGTATGGAACATTATTTTAACACTAATGAGATAGACGAAGAAGGCCAGAAAAGAGATATTTTCTTAATTGTATGTGGGAAGAATATCTACTAATTAATTAGGGATTTATTAGCGCCAGCCAAACCAGGAACTAGATCACTTGCCGATTTAACTAAACTAGGGAAAGACCACCGAGATCCAGTACCATCAGAAATTATTATGTCAATTTAACAGTAGAACAAGACACAGCGATGAGTCATTGAGCACATTTATTGCAGCACTAAGAAGTCTGACAGAACACTGTAATTATGGTGACACGTTAAATGCGATGTTACTAGACAGGTTAGTCGTCGGAATTAAGAGTGACCGCAAACAGAGGAGGTTATTAGCAGAGCCGAATTTAAATTTTGACAAGGATACCGCTATGGAGACTGTTGAGAAGAACGCACAAGACATCCAAGCGAGTGGGACAAATGCAACAATTCAGAAACAAGTCAACAAAGTTTCAAAATCATATACAAGAAACAACTCTGGAAATTCGAAACAAGGAGACTGTTACCGATGTGGAGGACATCACTTAGCCGCTGATTGTAGGTTTAAGGATGCAAAATGCCACAGTTGTAAAAAGAAAGGACATATCGAAAAGAAATGCCGTAACAGATCTGCCAATAGTTTCTGTCATGAGCGAGGATACTTACAAGAAATACAAGTCGAAATTCAGAATCGAACCGACAAGTGCTAAACTCCAAACGTACATGGGCGAGCAGATCCTTATAAAAGGAAAGCACAAAGCTGCCAATACTGATAGTAAAGCGTAAACGTCCGAATTTACTTGGCCGAGACTGGTTGAACAAACTCCGAATGTATTGGAAGGATATTTTCTCCGTCGTTGGAAGTGATAATCAACCGAGTGATTTAAATGTGATCTTGGAAGCAAATAAGGAGGTTTTTAAAGATGAACTTGGAAATGTAAAATGCATGAAAGCCAAGATTTATGTTGATGAGAGTGCCGTACCGAAACATTTCAAGGCTCGCCCTTTGCCGTATGCGTTGAAGGATAAAGTGGAGATAGAACTTGAACGTTTTGAGAAGGAGGGTCAGATTCAGCAAGTGGAATTTTCCGACTGTGCCGCTCCGATAGTACCTGTAGTTAAGGAGAACGGATCTATTAGAATTTGTGGTGACTACAAGGTAACCATTAATGCCGTTTCGAAGTTGGATAATTTTCCGATTCCTAAAAACTGAAGATTTATACGCAACGTTTAGAGGAGTACACGAATATACAAAATTTGATTTAAATCAAGCATACCAACATATTGAACTTAATGAGGACAGTAAAAGGTATGTAACTATAAACACGCATAAGGGTTTATTCAGATACAATAGGCTTCCGTATGGTGTAGCCTCCAGCCCAGGTATATTCCAGAGAACACTTGAAAATGTTGTTCAAGGTATCTCCTATGTTTTGGTTCGAGCAGATGATATACTGATAACGGGTAAAACAAGGGAGGAATATCTAAATACTCTTTTTGAGGTTTTGTCTAGATTCACGAGAATATGAATTCGGTTAAAGAAACATAGGTGTGTGTTTATGGCTGGCGAAGTTGTTTATTTGGGATTTAAAATAAACAAACACAGAATTTATCCAGTTGAGAATAAAGTTGAGGCAATCGATAAAGCACCGACAAACGTGACAGAATTGAAAGCTTATCAGGGAATGTTGAACTATTACAATAGATTCTTACGAAATTTGTCTCTCTTGTTAAAGCCGCGACATGTTCTTCTACAGAAAAACACAAAATGGAGTTGGGAAAAAGAACAGGAAAAATCGTTCATATAGTCAAAACAGCTGTTAAAATCCGCATCAGTACATGTACATTTCAATCCGAAAAAAAAAATAATCTTAGCATGTGATGCATCTCCGTATGGAGTAGTTGCCGTACTTTCGCATAAAATGGACGACGGCAGTGACAAACCAATAGCTTATACATCTCGAACACTTACAGCAGCAGAGAAAAATTATTCCGTTTTTGGAAAGGAGAGTCTGGCCATAATATTTGGTAATAAGAAATTTCATCAATATTTGTATGGACAACCCTTTACAATCATAACTGATCACAAGCCGCTCATAGGTTTATTTCGAGAAGATAAACCTATACCGACAATGGCCGCATCTCAAATTCAAAGGTGGGCACTGACTTTAATATTGTTAATATGTCTTTTGAATTAAGTTAAGTTGATACATTATAGTGTGACTTTCTATGTTGTGATCTTATACTATTGTTTCAGGAAGGGTGAAGGTTAACGCCTATTAAAACGTTTAAACTAGCTGCATTTGTTTGCACCTGTTCTCAGTCAGGAACCTGGTTGTTGTTTGTTAATATGGTTCAAATCTGTTTCTCGATTTTTTTTTTATTGATTAGACCGTTGGTTTTCCAGTTAGAAGGGATTTGCACTTGTCATTTTTGTGACCCTTTATAGCTTGCTGTTCGATGTCAGCCAATGATCCATGTTGAAGGCCGTACTTTGACCTATAATAATTTACTTTTAAAAATTATGACTTGGATGGAGAGTTGTCTCATTGGAACTCATACCTCATCTTCTTATATCGATATAGGAAAGGTAAACGACACTGCGTGGCTCTTTAGAGCCTCTAGTTTGGTATTCTTGTTATCACTTTATGTAAGATTACACCATTACAAACATAAAAATGAGTGTTGTCTCTAATAATGTTTTTGTTGATCGTCAGGGATCGACAAAGCTGGAGTTTCCAAAGCAAAGTCTTCTTTTAAAAACATTACTGATACCAATTGTATTGCATTTGATACGTGATTTGACAATTAATGTCTTTTCATTGATGTTAGAGTCTTAAATCTAATACAAACGTTAAAAGGACGAAAAGTAAAAGCAAACCCTGAAAAAAACAGAGAAATGCATGGTAGTGTGTATGACCTGATGTACTGGCAACAATTATTCGGTATTCTTGTATCCCTTTTTATCATTTTGAAAACTATCAAACATACCTTATTCAGGTCGAAAAAAAAAACCTCATAACAGTAGGCAAATATACATTAGACTTATGTGATTTATTGCAAAATAAAAATCATACTGTAACGTGACCGAGGGGAGGCAAAAAACCGACACAGACGGACGAACATAGCCAACTATGGCACGTCAATTTATCCTATTGTAAGTCCCATGAACTACATAATACGTTATCTTTCACAAGTCTATTCACAAATGTAAATTACTTCGGACACATTGACAAAGTTAGCTACAAAGTTTAAACATATAAACTTTAAAAACAAGTCCTTCAGAATCTTAACTGATTCAAGACTTCAAGGAAATCACATTTTTACAGTATCACAGCTGATACACAATCCAGTATCTTGACCAACTGACCTTTATCAGAAAGTTAAATTACTCTCACTCTAGACAATATAATAGGCATAACTAATTTTATTACCCTACACCCCAAGACATCGTGACCTGTCTTAATGACATCTGACAGTTCAACTTTAACTGCATATAATAAAACTAGTCATTTGTCAAATTAGTCTTGCGTCATTAATTTTCTCTGTACACAAATAATCAGTTAGAAAGCCAAATTAACTAGAGATCAATATTTTTACAAAACATTAAAATATTATAATACCTTCACAAAAGTTATTACTGAACTTTTTTATAGCAAAGTACATTAAGGACCAGAAACATGCCTAAAAATGTTTTCTGGATTTTTTTCGAATTAGAATGATGCTTAAAAGTATGAAGTTATCTTTTCAATGTGTTGTGCGTTATAGTTCTTACTACTTTGTTCTTCTGAGGTGTCGGTTTTTTTGGCTACGTTATGTCCAAATGCTGTAAGTTTTTGTGTTCCTGTATACGTATCAGATATATTTTGTTCAAAAGAACAAAACTAACCAAAATAAATAAAATTCCTTAGGACAGATGCATAGTGTAATGGAAAAAGAAAACATACAATTTATACATAAGTTAGGCAGAAGGTAAACTCACAAAACTTCCAAACTCTCATGAAAATTCGAAACGTAAGTCCCTAATCAAATGGCAAAATCAAAAGCTGAAACACACAAAACTAAAGGATAACAACTGTATTTAAAAACATTCAATATTGAAAGTAACAGATAATCATCATGATCATTACAATAATATTTTAAAGCCATCAGAATAGTGACATGTGCTGCGTTCTTAATAAAGTAGCAATTTTGCCGCTTCCTTTTTGTTATTTTGGCTTGTGGATTTCTTCCTATTTTCAACTGTCTAATCATTTTGTTTTCCAGATGAGGAGAACAATTCATTTATCCTTTTTTTTTGTGTAGTCAGGGTAAGCGTTAATGATAAATAAAATAGAAAAACAAAAAAATAGTAAAATGAATAGTTAACAAATAAAATGTTATATATATCTTTTACAAAATACTATTAAATAAAACATGCTTTCAAGTATGTTAATTCTTTAAGGACGCCACACTCGTATACATGATCTGGTTTGCGGAATAGAAAAAAAAATGTTCGATCATGTATGCACTAATCATGTAGGTATATGCAAATACTAAGAAGTAGTCAGACCTAGGTAGTAATTATATATATGTTGTATAGTAAGTTAAATAAATATTCCAAGTGAATAGAAAGCTTTCCGGAAATTGTTCCGTCGTAATTCTGTTTTTTAGAGATTACATTATTTTATAATTTATTTTCAGCATGAAAACCTTCATATTAGATTTCGTCGACATTGTATCAATACATTATTGTACTGTGATACAATTTTAATTAGGCAGAAGACTAACATCCCTTACATAGTGTAGTTCGATAACCCAGGTATATTAAGTTTGGTAAGGTTCAATAAGACACTTTCACTGTAGCGATACAACTTTTACTTAGGCGTTTAAAAGTCTTGACTTCCTTTTTTCTACTGAACTACGTATACATTCATCACATTGCAAAGCTTCATCATAATAATATATAGCTACGTCCTTATTCCCGGAAATCTCATAACATATTCCAGTTAGTGTTAATAATGTAGTTAATGGAGATATTTTTGTAGATGTCATATATGTTGTTGAACGTAATTGAAATAATGCCTGTCGTCTGTTGAAAGTATCACCAATATGATGATAGCATAGAAATATAAGAAAGTGAGACATCATGATAGGTGATATGATGAAGTATGTGTCTTCTACCTCCAACTGTAGTTCTATTGGTATTAATGATGAGTGCCGTACGTACACGACATAACTTCCAATAGCTCTTTTCATCTTGTCATTCAATGTCATTGAAGAATGTACATTATGTCTGTATTTATTTATATCTGCTTCACTGAATACGTATTTGTCTAGAAACACCATATCGGGTGAATATTTTGATAGCACATACTCCGTAAGTCTGAGTGCTACATTGTACTGTTCTGTTACATAATAAAACGACGCGTATAACAACCAACCCGTCAAAGCATCCCTCTTTAGACTGTCTTGTAAATGTCTATAATAACTTGTGTGTATGTTGTAATTTTTATTTATTGTTTTCGGTGGTGGTAATAGTTGTGCTGCATATTGACTAATGGTAGCATAATGAAACTTACACACATCAATATGAAATGTAGACGATTCACAACTTTGTAAAGATTCAATAAATGTCAGGGCTTTATAACTTATGGCAATATTTGACATTATTCCCGCATTAGCAAACCTAATAACATTATTTCTGTAAAACAGGAAGTCTAACATTAGTATTGATTGTTCACTGTTTTCATTAAGTGGCGGATAAGAACTAGTATTACATGTTTTAGATTGAAATAAATTCTGCATTAATCCATCGATTCCACTATACTTTATACTATTCAGTACACTGAGTAGTAATTTATTGTTATCTGGCGTGATCTTTTCTAAGAACATGTTGTGTTCAGGTATGAAATAGTTCGGACAGTAACAATTGTTTACCCATGATATCAATTTATCTAGGCAGAGAGAAAAACAAATAAACAATTTAGGTAACTGAAATGTTTCAATATCCACTTCCTCTGAGACCCAGAATAAAGCCGTCTTCAAAAAATAAGAACACAACAAATCTTTGACATCGTCGTTTGTGTTTACGATACGTTTTAATGTTAATTTGAGAAGACCGTAGCACAAGAGTTGAGTGAAATTAAACGAATGTACATGTTGTTTTTCTGCCACAGAGAAAGATATTCTCCATAATAAATTACAATCGGGCAGATTCTTGGGTCCTATTGGTACTAACAAACAACCATAATTAATTACCCTGTCAATAATAACATTTGGAGGCCATTGCCGTCGAAAACGTAATTTCCATGGCATAGCATTGTATGGAATATATTTACTTCTTAGGCAGAATGCCATATCCAGATTCTGATTTTCATCTGATATACAGGGGCCGTGTAATGATAACTTCTCCTGTTGGATCTGCATTCTTGCATTTAAAAAATCGGTCGTTGACAAATATATACCTGTTTGTGTACTGACAAAACATGCATGAGATAGAAAGTTAGTTTTTTTTTCCCTACTGCTACAAATCTGAGTCTAGTAAATCCAGGATGATCAGTATCTGTCTCCATAGCAAATTCAAAACGTTGTACCGGATGTTTGATATTCCTTACCATCCGTGTTACGTTTACTACATCATCGACAAACATTATATCAATGTCACTTCCTGGTAAATCCATTCCTTCTGCTAAACTCCCACTTGATATTTGTGTTACATTAACGTCATTTGCATTGCATATTTTATCATGTAAAATAAACAGTAGTTGTCTTTTACGTATGTCTATTTCAGTACCTACTGTTCTTATAAGGTGTTTAACCAAGTCGTTTTCTATAGAATCATTTTCCTTCCAAAACAAATACCCTATAAAAAAAATATATACTTGATATATTTAAAGCGTATAATGACGTTCGTAATATAAAGGTATATCCCCGAGATCCGTTGCATGTTGACAAAATGGAGTCTTACGTGCCAAGTGTAGTTAATGACATGTTACAACCCATTGAACAATACACATCATATTGACTATTTTGTCCCGGTAGTATCATCGGCTTAGTTCTTTACATGAACAAATATCGACCTTTAATTTATAAAAATATTCATTGTTATAACATGTTAATGTTATTCGAAACTAAAGGTTTACTACATCTAGCATAAATACAATTATTGGAGTAATTGTTTGAAATTCTTTTTTATCAACCCATGTATTATGCCGTGCAACTGTTTTAATCAAAGTACTACTTATTGGTGGAATTAACGAGACGAAACTCTAGTTTTGAATTTTTAATGGTAAGCCTGCTATTTGTAATGACTAATTTGTATATTCGTTAGGGTTAATATTGAACGATTGCTCTAACATCTTTATATATATACAAATGACCTTCATCAATGAACAGAACCCATACCAAAAAGCAAGCTTTCAAAGGCTCTGACAAAAATAAGGTAAAATAATTTATGCGAGACAATCGATTGCCTGACCAGGACAATAAACAAACAATATGTGTTCTACAATGTACATCAACATCTGGTATAATTTGCAATTCTCTTTTTTTTTATTAGAAATGAAAAATTTTTTACCTTTATTGCAGTCTGTACAATTATTTAAGTATTCCAGATATTCATTTGAAGCTTTGTCAGGATATCTAAGATTCATTATCCAGTTTGCGTGTGTTTTTCTTCTATATAAACAATCTTTATACATTCGATCAAACTGCTGGATTGTCAATCCGAAAACATCATTTGAGATTACGATTCCTCCATCATCAGATTGGTAAACCAATGGTGTGTATTTGCGCTTTCCACGGTAAGGACAACATTTAACCCCATATTTCTCCCAGTATGCAATTTTTTTTATTCCATACATGTGCTCTTTGTCGTCATTGTCCTGGCTACTATGATTTGTGTCCATGAGGAATCTAAAAATAGAAATTATCAAAGATTTTAAATTATAAACTAAAATGATTTTAAAAGAGCAATCTGTTCGAAGTTTAACATCCCTGTTCATGCCGTGAACTGTTGATAACTTCAGCCGAGCTAAACTTTATGTGGTGATGGTGTCCTCAACGCGTACACTATATTACGTTCAATGTTTACATGTAGTAAAATTATATTTGATTATCTTCGGTCGATAGTCACTGTTCGCCTTGTGAGTCGTAATTGTTCTTAAACCTAGATATTCAGAGCTTGCATTATATTAAAAATATTTACGGAAAACACATCTATTGAATAAACAAGGTTATATACTTTTACCATGTTAACCGATTTATTTGTTCAAAACTCAAAATATTGGTCTGTTCTTTAAACAAATATAACATGTATAAGTTCTAAAAGCGATTTTTACCTAAATTTAGACTGAAAACGATAATCACACACCTCATTCATTCGCACACATTGTGTTTTGAGTTAATAAAACCCAAAATATAGGGTATAAATAAAATAAGGACAGCAGAACAATATGCAGAAACAGTTTAACAGTAGAAAAAAAAACACAGAAATGGAGGACAGAAATATGACAGTTGCAGTCATCCTGCGTTACTCAATTACTTAAAACTTTCATTATTTTTTCTTCTATTATTACACAGCTGTGGACTATGTTTCCTTTTACATAATCGTGCCATCCTAAGCACTCTAAAGGTACTCCAAAACAGAAGAACTGTTTTTGTTAGACACCGATAATTCTTTGTTTTAATAAAAACAATTGTGTTCGACTCTGATAAAACACAAATTATACTGTTAAGAATAAAAAGGAACACACATTTGTTATCGAAACTCAAACTTATTTAATGGAAACACAACTTTTTCACTTCTCTTCTGAAACATCTACTTCTTTTCTATCGTAACATTATGAATCAATTAAAGAAAACAAACATGCCTCCCTCCCCTGTAATGTGAAAGCAATATTAATTACAAGAAATTTATTGTAAACAGGTTTAGAGTATGAGACGTCTAGTATGAACACGGCCGCCATTTTGTTTACTTATTGTACAAAGCTGATAATTATTAAATTAAGAATAAGAGTTTGAGTATGAAAAGGCTGTGTCATTATAAGTAAATATGTTTTTATAATACATGTAATACAGGATTGAGGAATACTTTTCTTTCGTAACATTTCGGACATAATCGTATTTCATTGAATTGATATAATTGGAAAAATGTCAAACTCAATCTATTTATCATTTGGGTCCTGTATAACCATCCGTTGCGAAATACCTCAGTATCACTTAAAATATTTAACGCCGTCATTTAAGGAAGCTAACATGAAGAGTGAAATAACACTTACTGGTTAAAGAACTGTAAAGCACTTTTCAAGATGATATATATTGTTTGTGTGTTTGTTATAAAAACACAGGAGTGGGTAGCTACTCAATAAAAGTGTAAAACACTTGTATTAACGGACGATAACTGAAACCTTATTGAGTCATAATAACCACACACAATTTTCACATCATTTTCAGTGTAATGATTTCCACAGACAATCCCACTTGGTCAAATGTAACAATCTGATGAATTGTTGTTTTAACTTCTTTTGTTTTTGGTACCTAGGTGATTTGAAGTGAGCTAAAAGCAAATAGATTAAAATCTGATAAATAGTGTAAAACACTTATATCAATGGACTTTTACGTTAATTGAAACGTAACTGTATGAATCATCTTTCGAAACACCACTCCATTCTTACTTTTATACATACATTTCCCGAAAACCACATGTAACAGTCCAATGAATGCTCTATATCTCTCCTCTGGTACCTCATTAGTTTTATGTAATGTACACGTTTCATAAACAAACTTTGTAATATCGTTTTGAAATGTTTAAACCAATAACTGAGAAATACCAATAATGCGTTATGGTATGTTTGCCAATGAGACAAACAGTAAATAGCCTATGAGATACTTCATGATAATTCAAAGTGAAATAAGAGTTAAAAAAAAATTAAAGTACTATTGAGAATACTCACTACCTACTTCCTGCTCCTCTGGAAACACGACCACCAAAAAAAACCACATGTGCTTACCAAACACATGCAAAAGATATGGTGGAATGTAACCAAATTAACGTCGACACTTTCCTATTTCCCTGTTAGTACAAAATGTCGCGTAAATGTGGAGTGGGGTACATTTTACAGAGCCTCACAAAATAAACAATTAAAAAAAAAAGGTATACCTCTGGAGCTGACCATATACGTCTTAATTGTTACATTTTATTTGTGATTGCCACGTGAAGTTAGACTAAAATATCCATATTTCATTTATGTGATGCCAGTATGTTTTGAAATGATAAAATAGTGAATAAAGTTGTAAATGAAATGTGTTTTTGATTTCTGATAACATTTACTGCAATGAGATAAACCTTACCTTTCCTTCAATGGAGATACATTTACAGCAATGAGATAAATCTTACCTTTCCTTAAATTGAGATACATTTACTGCAATGAGATAACCTTACCCTTCCTTCAATAGAGATACATTTACTGCAATGAGATAAACCTTACCTTTCTTTAATGGAGATACATTTACTGCAATGAGATAAACCTTACCTTTCTTTAATGGAGATACATTTACTGCAATGAGACAAACCTTACTTTTCTTCAATGTAGATACATTTACTGCATTGAGATCAACCTTACCTTTCTTTAATGCAGATTAATTTACTGCAATGAGATAAACCTTGCCTTCCCTTCAAAGGAAAAACATTTACTGCAATGAGATAAACCTTACCTTCCCTTCAATAGAAATTATTTACTGCAATGAGTTAAACGTTACATTTCCTTCAATGGAGATACATTTACTGCAGTGAGCCAAATCCTTACCTTCCCTTTAATGGAGATACATTAACTGCAATGAGATAAACCTTACATTTCCTTCAATGGAGATATATTTACTGCAATGAGATGAATCTTACCTTCCCTTCAATGGAGATACATTTACATCAATGAGATAAATCTTACCTTTCCTTCAATGGCGATACATTTACTGCAATGAGATAAACCTTACCCTTCCTTCAATTGAGATACATTTACTGCAATGAGATAAAACTTACCTTTCCTTCAATGACGATACATTTACTGAATTGAGATACATCTTACCTTTCCTTCAATGGAGATACATTTACTGCAATGAGATAAACCTTACCTCTCCTTCAATGGAGATACATTTACTGCAAAGAAATAAATCATACTTTTCTTTCAATTGAGATACATTTACAGCAATTAGATAAACCTTACCTTTCCTTCAAAGGAGATACATTTATAGCAATTAGATAAATCTTACCTTTCTTTAAATGGAAATACATTTACTGCAATGAGATAAACCTTAACCTTCCCCCAATGGAGATACATTTACTGCAATGAGATAAAACTTACCTTTCTTTAATGGAGATACATTTACTTCAATGAGATAAATCTAACCTTTCCGTCAATGGAGATACGTTTACTGCAATGAGATAAACCTTACCATTCCTTCAATGGAGATACATTTACTGCAATGAGATAAATCTTACCTTTTCTTCAATGGAGATACATTTTTACTGCAATGAGATAAACGTTACCCTTCCTTCAATTGAGATACATTTACAGCAATGAGATAAATTTTACCTATCATTCAATAAAGATACATTTACTGAATTGAGATAAATCTTACATCTCCTTCAATGGAGATACATTTACTGCAATGAGATAAACCTTACCCTTCCTTCAATGGAGATACATTTACTTCAATGAGATAAACCTTACTAATCCTTCAATGAAGATACATTTACTGCAATGAGATAAACCTTACCCTTCCTTCAATGGAGATACATATACTACAATGAGATAAATCTTACCTTTCCTTCAATGGAGATACATTACTGCAATGAGATAGACCTTACCTTCCCTTTAATGGAGATACATTCACAGTTACAGTAACCCCTGCTCACTATACTACTTCATATATGATTTAACGCTGTAATTCTAGGAAGATGAAAACGAAAGAAGAAACATACTTGTCTTGGGGGAAATTTTTATTGACTCATAGTTTAACATAAATAGAAATGTAATTATCATAAGTGTTTAACACTTGTTCAACTGTACCGTAAGGAAATTAAATGAAGTGAAAAAAGACTTACAATTACGTTTTTTTTTATTTTGCGATGTTGTCGATTTATTTTGGCTTTTGTTTTTTGTCAAACTATTCATCACACATTATATTTTCAGAGAGTTGAACAGAAAGACAGATACGTATAATAGCCAAATGCTTGTCATCAGTCAATAAAGTTATCTAGGGAAAACGTTTTATGTAGACAAAAATAATATTCGATTAAACAGTTTTTACAGTTTTTAAGAAACATAAACAGATGGTATGATTGTCAATGAGACAACTCTCCAACAGTGACTACATGACATAGAACAACTATAGGTCACCGTACGGCCTTCAACAATGAGCAAACCCATATCGCGTAGTAAGCTATAAAAAGCCCCGAAAATAACAAATGTAAACAATTCAAACGCAAACACTTCCTTTCAGTCATGAATAAACATTTGTTTCTTACTTCCTCAATATCACTGAATTATTTAAAGCAGTCGTTTAAAGAAGCTGAATCAAAGAGATAGAAGAAACTTCCTTGTTAACAAATTGGAAAGCACTTGTTCAGATAATATCTTTTATTGATTTTGTTAAAACAATGAGATGAAAAGCTACGGGTAAACAGTGTAAAACACTTATCTCAACGGAAATTGAAATATAACTTTATGAATCATCTTTCGAAACCCCACTCCATTCTTATTTTATACATATACGTGATATCCTAAAATCCAAAATGACTTCCTTGGATTCTATTTAGTTGAACCTTTACAAGCATTAAACAAAGAGTGATGACAAAAACAATGTTCGATAAGCAGAAACTCTATTGCTGTTTTGGTGATTATATAAAAGCATTTTACACTATTGTCCGAATTTATTGATAGTATAAAGCGTCCGAAATATATATACAATGGGTTTTATTCTGATTGTTTTCAATAACGATTTTGGTTTCATAGAAGAAAAAAGTTAAATCACAAAAATACTGAACTCCGAGGAAAATTCAAAACGGAAAGTCCCTAATCAAATGGCAAAATCAAAAGCACAAACACATCAAACGAATGGACAACTACTGTCAAAATTCTGACTTGGTACAGGCATTTTCTTATGTAGAAAATGGTGGATTGAACCTGGTTTTACAGCGCTAAACCTCTCACTTGGATGACAGTCGCATCAAATTCCAATTATATTGACAACGATGTGTAAATAAAACAAACAGACATAACATAATAGGTAAAAATGTCAAAATAGGGGTATAGTAGTCAACACCGTGTCACTATCTTAATTTCAACAAAAACAAACAAATATCTAACAAACAAGCACAAAAAAGCACATATCAAATTTAACAACCTCGTTCATTGCTTACTTATTTTTGTATTTTATACAAGGGGATATATCGTCTCCTATTTTGATTGCTATACATATTTTTGATTGTGCGGTGGGAATTTATAAATAAAAAATTGTGATGCTGAAGAGTTGAAGAGTTAAGTGTATTCTTATTGATGTTTGTCGATGACATGTTTTGTTCGGAATAAAGAACAGATGATTTGCCATAGATGTTTATGTTTTTTATAAAAAATAAAATATCGAAAATACTGAACTCCAAGGAAAATTCACAAAGCAGAGAGACCATTATCAAAAGTTCAAACACATCAAACAAATGGAATAAACTGTCATATTCTATATATAGAAAATGTATTGTGAACTAAGATTGACCTCGCATTATCTAGCTATTATAAAGAGCCGGTACTCAAAAAGTTAAGATAAATTCTAGAACTTTCATTATATGAACGATAGAATGCATGATATAATATTATGTTCAAATCTACGTGAATTTAATTTTTACACGGGCTAAGGTTAGGACTATCTTGTATGTATTATAATTATTATAATAGTAATATACTTCTGATCTAGTAATTAAAAGATTTGTCATAGAACATGACTGATTATTCTCCTTTCTATTCATGACTCACGTATAATTCAACACATTGGTATGACTCTCTTCAACTCCATGCTTTGATTGGCTTTTCAAATGTTTTGATTCAAGCGACACTGGTTATTGTGTAGACAAACCGCACGTCTGAAGTACCACATTATAGACATGGTAACTTTGAGCGTCTCTGGTGAGTCTGTTGAAGACAAATTGCCGGTCAGGCGTGCAAAACTTCATTCCTGGTAGCTATGACGAATTTGTTTGATTAGTTTGTATACTATAGTAGTCTAAAATTCTAGAAAGAACATCACACAATGTAAGTACTGAATATCATGGAGTAGCATCTTTTTACAGAATTGTTGTAATGTATTCAATATTGTGTTTTAAAGAACAATGGTAAAATGGTAGTGTTTTTGTTTGGGCCGGATATGCAAAATAGCACAGAAAAAGTTTAAAAAAATCAGCACCAGAAACAAATATTGTTTTTATTTTAAATCTCGGACTTAAAATTATGATTTTAAACTTTATTATAAACAAACAAGTAAATAAAATCCAAGAAATACTCCAATTTCTATTGTAGATTGGGACAATTACTGTGGTCAACAAATAGGAAATTATCTGGATTAACACCATTAGTTCTGAGCAAACAATATATTTTCTGTAAGGTAGACTTCTTCATTGGTTCTGCTCTGCGGGAAAAAATCAATGCGGTCTCTGTAAAAGTCAGGGAAATTATTCTTTTTTTTTAATTTTTAATTTATAATCATTTCCACTAAATTATTCGATTCAGAATATAATAAAAGAATTGTCTAAACAATCATATGCTTTGTTTCATATATATAAGACGAAAGACCATTTCAATCAAATCTGCACTATCCATCCGAATTCACACTCTCACACAGATTCTTGTTCACATGAGACTAGAATTCGTTAAAAAATGTTATAGAACACTTACCGTTAAAAGTTAACAAACATCACTGAAGTTTGATTTTACCGTTCAATGTCCATTTAGATTGGAACAATTCGTATGAAAAAAGATCTCTTAATCTATACATTTTATTTCTATGAAAGGTTCATTACATTGGTTTAATGAAAATATTCAATAAAGTAGGCGTTTGTTTGCACCACACATATCTAATTCCTTAAGGACATGTGTTTGGTAGAAGGAGCACTCATATGTTGTCTGTAAAAAGTTAGTTTTTAGGAGAGACATGTCTGTTTGTGTTATGTATCCGTGTTCGCATACACAACATTTCTTTACGTGTCATATGTGACTCAGATCTGCTATCCATTCTGAAGCACCTGAGATCACCTGGTTTTGATAGAGGTCGTGTCGCTCAATAATTTTTCATGCTGTGTTTTGTATATTGTTGTTTGTTCTTTAGCCCTTTTAATACTTTTTGTCATGGCTTTGTCAGTTTTTTTTCGACTAATGAGTTTAAACGTTCCTTTGTTATCTTTCGTCTCTCTTATAAAACATAAAGATGTATGAGGCAAAGTTTGATTAATGTGTTGTAATTCAAATGGATAGAATATTTTGTAGACTGATTGTGGCTTTGTTTTGGCCATGATGTTGTTTGTTTTTCTTAGACCTACGGTTAGTCCCCTTGGTATATTATGCCTATATTTCTTTTTTATAAATATGTGTTATTAATTATTATCATCAATCTTTATTACAGATAACGTTGACAAACATTGGCTCTTTGAGGAACAAGCGGTCTGCTATGTGTAATAAAAAGTAATTTAGTTTCAGATAGCTTTAATTACATATACATTGGTTACATTGCAGTAATACGTTTGGTTTCAGGAAAATGATAAAGGTGTGTACAGTTAAATTGGTTTTCTATTGTCTAAATGTATCACCGATTTGAACAAACATATGTTAAAAAGATGTCATATCGTGGCGGCTGATTGAATGTGTAGCAAGGATGCAGTTATTTCTAATGGAAATGTTGTGCTTCCCCCACTAAAACAATATATTATAGTTTAAATTTTATATCAGTCTATATATGTCTTTATATTCACTTCAATTCATAAGTTTGTTTATACGTTTGGAAAGATTCGTTTTTATTTTGATTGTCAAAATACTTCATGAGTTTTTCATGCATAAACAAATCATTCTGAAATATTTTTGCGTCAGCTCCTTTTGTACGTCAGAGACATATGCGTACCTAGACTAGTTTGCTGTCCTCCACCATCTTCACACGCATACAACAAATGAAAATTGTCGTATTGCATCTTCATAAGAGAAGTGAGATACTGCGGCGTAGCTGAAACGAATAAGGTAATATGCAGTTATATCATATGTAAAACTGAAATAATGATCTGTATATGAGTTTTCTACAATTCCTTTGGTACACATTCTAAAATCTTAAAATTATTTGGTTTTTGGAGAAAAATATAAACAATTTAACAGCCTCCCGGATACACCATTGATTTATATATTTTTTTCTCAACTTACCAAATTACATTAGTATAGCGATACACACAATTAATATTAAATAATGCATATTTTCAGATATACAAAAAAAAAAAAAACAAAAGTAGGACAGAGGCAATTACAGACATTAAGGGAAATGTAAATTTTTCAAGAGTTTATCCAGGAGAGCCTACTAGCTGTTTTAGTCATTCAAGAGCATAAAAATTTTCGCTGTTCATCAGTTCATAAATTTTCAATGAATTTGTTTTGTTTGTATGTTTGTTTTTCAATATAGGCTTATGTTCACAATAAAATACAGAAAATGTAAAAATATTATGAAATTCATCTCAGATATTTTTTACTGTTACAAAGTAAACATTTTCTATTTTCTCTTTGTAATATTTTGCCATCTTTCAATTTCAATAGGATATTTATGATTCCCCCTTCTAAACACAAAGTTATAAAGTACATGTCTTCTAAATATTTTAAATGGTATTCAAATTCATAGTTTTCTTTATGAATATGATAGTTGAGTACTTTTTGGTGATTCTAGTACATTAGTGGTCCATTTCTGTTTTAACTTATTAGCTAAATTTTATCAATATATAAACAATCTGTACACTAGTGTATTCGTAATCTAAGGTCTTCAATAAACAAAGAAATAAGTATAACAATAAGTCATTATTTGTTAAAGGAGACAGGTAAGAATATTATGTATTTAGCAAATCAGTGTTGTATGCATGTTAATTTGTATCAAAGTAGGAACATTAATTTCATAGCAGACAATTTTCCTATGTAAATCAATCATTGCAGATTGCACAAATTGATGAAAATAATGGGATTAATTTTGAATATAGGGTTGAGTGGGAGAGTATAGAGATTGTATGGAAATTTGTCAGTAAATATATATGAGTTCCCTACATGCATTAAGTTGCATTTTTAGAATAAAAATTCTTTTTTCCTGGTGTTCTTCCAATGGAGAATGATATCATTACAAACCTGATACTACAGTATTCAAAAATGAAATGAAAACAAAACTATAGTTAGTTTAGCTTACACTCAAGTGTTCCTTCAAAAGTAGACTGTCCTGGATTACTTGGATCTGGTATAATTTTACCAACAAACACATCTTTAAAGAACTGATTAGTACTGTAAATAAACAATGCTTAAACATTTAACAATGATACAAGTACAAACACATGCAAAGAACAACTATATTATTAGAAAGGAAGTAGATAACAATAAAGCAATCAAAACCATAAATCGAATGCAAATATGACTTTATCTATTTATTGGCTCTTATTATTAACACATAAATTTTAACAAATAGATACTGAATTTAGAAGTTGTATATATTTATCAACTTCACAACATAAATGTATTTTTGTTCTCGACAATTTCATTCGGCTGAACGTCTATACTGATCGATTCGCAATTCTACGAAAGTTTCACATGATGTTTAAATTTATAAAGCCACAGTTTTTTTTTTCTCTACTTTTTAAAGATGTTTCATTTTGTAGAAGACCCTTTGCACCCATTCAGCATTACTTACTGTTTTACCATATGCGTGGCTTCGATACTTGTCACTTGACATAATTACATGTACATTATAAATTTGACTGCCCAGGACCAGATGTGCAGATCGACAATTAATATTTCTTCGGCGATGATTAAGGCTAATATATTTGAAATTTAGAATTTGATAGAAATCAAACGAAAATGACTTAAAAAGAAATGAGAAGATGTCGTATAAGTACCAATGAGACAACTCTCCATCCAACATGTCCAAGTCACAATTGCAATGTGTAAAAAATAAACAATTATCGGTCAAACTACGGCCTTCAACACGGAGCCTTTGCTCATACAGCACAGCAAGATATCAAGGACCCAAAATGACTAGTGTAAAACAATTCAAAAAGGAAAACAAAATGTCTTATCTTTAAAAAAAAAAAAACGAGAAACGAGAAACATTCATAAACCTCACCAACAAACGACAACCACTGAACAACAGGCTCCGGACTTAGGACAGGTGCATACAAATGCAGCGGGTTTAAACGTTTTAACCGGCACCTACCTTCACCCTAACCTGAAACAGTTAAGTAAATAAGTCAAGAAAAACCCAGGCAAAGGAAAAGAGATTTGCATTACGGAGATTTGAAAATTTTAAACGATTTCCCAGTTTAATTAAAAAAAATTAATAAACCCACTTCAAGTCAAATCCATTAAAACGGACAAACTCAAGCGCTATCAATCAACAGAACAATTAAAAATCAACTCCAAACCTCCGTCTTGTATGGTAGTTGTTTATAGTTCAGTTCTATTGACAAAATAAGGTGATCAACCCAAACAGACCATCCAGACATAATAGGTTGATATTACAATAATTGGAACCAAACAGCAAAAACTGTATAAACATTCATACAATTCATTCACAGACATACAACATAACTGTCTTAAAACGCACACAATAATCTAACAAAGACAATAATATCCGTATTTTAATGTAGAATATTATAACCTGAAATCTTGTGGGATGTATATTAAGTGGCGTAACATGCTTTTGCAGACGGTGCTGGTGAGTAATGCGTGGCAAAATATGCTTAAGTTGTCAAAATAATGGTGGCAAAATATGCTTAAATTGTCAAAATAATGGTGGCATGACATGCTTAACCTGTCAAAATGGCGGATGATTCATGCGTTGCATGAGTTATGCGTAACAAAAATTGGATCTCGCTGTCAACTTGACAAATGATTCTTACGCAACAAAAATGTCATTTGTTTTAACTCTCTTATATTTTTGTATATCTAAAATTTGTTTAACTAACACCGACACTACGCTTCTTCGAAATGATTCTTACGCAACTAAAATGACGATATAACAGACGATTTATCCACGACAGGAAATGTTAACGTCGGTAATGAATCTGGTCTTGTATGAAGTTAAACATTTTCATTTGTTTCAGGTTCAACATAACTTTTTTTCTTAAAATGTCCTGTACCAAGTCAGGAATATGGCAGTTGTTATCTAATAGTTCGGTTTTATGTATGTTGCGTAGTCGTTTGTTTTTTGTTGCACTTCAGTGTTCTGTTGTTTTTTTGTTTTCCTCTAATAGTTGATGTGTTTCCCTCGGTTTTAGTTTGTAGCCTGGATTTATTTTCTCTCAATCGATTAATGACCTTTGAAAAGCGGTATACTACTGTTGTCTTTATTTAACTCTCGTATAATTTTTTTTATATCTATTTTTTTTTTAACGTATACCGACACTACGCTTCTTAGAAAGTATCTGTTAAAGTGAAATACTCACAATGTGTTTAGCCAGGAGGCAAACACACTTATAGTACCATCACTGTTTACTTCTTTTATTTCCGATATACAGGTCTGATTCTGTAACCGTGGATCTCTTTCAGGGAACTCACTGATTCTATACCATCGACCTTCTGTCTTGTATTAAAAAAGAAATATGTTTGGTTTTGTATCTGAAAATTCCGACTACAATTTTGAGGTTTTGGATAAAAGAGGATGTTCACCGTTCCGGTCACTTTTGTACTCTCTCCTTCTCTTATCCTATCTAATAGGTGAAATTACATTTAGATACTCGATGTAAAAAGAAACATCTAACAGAGATGAATAACGATATCCTACTGTAGCTATGTCTCTTATTGGAAAGATTCGAAATGACGATTATCGGTAGAAAACATATCTAACATTATCACTGTCAGTTTGTTTTGTTAACATTAATATACTCCTACTCTCATATAAGAATATTCCCGTCATACAGACCTAATTTATAAGCCTTTCCTTTCATCTATAATCTTATCGAAAGTCGTAGGGATTCGTTTTCTTTTGATCATATATATACTCAGCTAAAAAGAAGTCAGTGTACGATGTTAGAATAGGTAACAAAAGAAACTAAGCAAAATGACAATGATAAACATCAATTAACATAGGCCTACTAGCAGTAACTGACATGTCAGCTCCAATTAAAATGATTGAACGAGTACGTCCTTATCGTATGAATATCAACCATAATGTCTACTGTTAAGGGTTTAGTAATATGCCCTCATAAATTATTAGAGAAAAACATAACATGTGTCATGCCAACAACTTGTTTTAGGATTTGTTTATTTCCGGTGCAAAGACCATACTTGGGAATCAATATTAAAAAATTGATTTTACAACAGTATCGTAACTATAGCTTTGGTGTATAAGTCTGTTTAAATGTTTGGTTAACTTTTGATGCGAATGACGAAATGTTTGTGCTTTGTTTGGAATATTACTATAAAAGATGGGATGTGAAACCTGAACGTATAAGATGTCTGCACGTTGATTTATATTTACGAATAATGTCCTTGTATCAGACTAGGGGTAATTGTAATTGTAATCATTAATCAGCTGTAATTAACTAACAACACACGTCTCAAAATAAGGATTATTATTATAATATGTTTGATTTATTAGATTTATTTGAGGTTAATGAGGACAGTTAAGACTCTGAGCTTGACTTTTATTGAATAAATCAAAAGAAATATGAATAATATTTATAAAAAAATTAAAGGATTCAAACATCTACATTTCTGATATAATTCAGATTTGGAGTGAACATGGTGAAAAGGTTTACATTCTGTTTTTTTTTTAAATAAAAAAAAAGTCTTTTCAAGAAATAACTATTTCATTGAACATAGGTTTTTATCGTAAATAATGCATGCTAGTATTTAAAACTTAATTGATTCATTTACTTCTTTAGAAATAAACTGTAATAGTATTGAAAGTCCTTGTTAGCCTAAAGTAAAAAGTATTATACATATATTCACAATTTAAATATGTTTATTTGATAATGACTGTTTTATTCATGTTATCTTTTCTTTAACCCTGAATTTTAATCCTTTTGTTAATATTGTAATTATTGTCACCTTTTAATTGACAGGAAGGAGACCAATTAAAGTATGTTTTTAATTTAATTACCCAAATTCTGTACTTCGGGCAATATGATGAAAGATAAAAGAAAATTTATCTAATTAGCACAAACAAAAATTGTGACAAATATGTTGTTTAAAATAAACAAATGTTGGTATATATATATAAATTACATATAAAATGCAATGATAATTACACAATACTATTACAATTTTAGATATGTTTATGACTGTTAACTGAAATGCATATAAAATCTGTAAGATGTCAGAAAAACAATAACCAAACTTCTTTACAAACCTTTATTCAATCGAAGTCAAAATATTTCAAAGATTAATAATTATATATCACTGTATATAATGGTAGAGTATAAAGGGTTATAACCAGTGACAAAATGTTCATATATATATAAATCTTTGTGGTCTATTAAATTAATGAATTTTGAAGTAATCATTTAATAACACATCAAAAAGTAAAATAACAAAATATTCTACTCCATGGAAAATTCAAAATGGAAAGTCAAAAGCTCAAACACATCAAATGAATGGATAACAACTGTCATATTTCTGACCTAGTACAGGCATTTCCTAATGTAGAAAATTTTATCAAATAAAATCCTTTCTCAAAACATGCTACAGTTATAATCTTTAAATATTATCATCATTCAAATGGGTTATTTTGAAATTCATTGTAATCAGATGTAATCATGATTACTTGCCAAGGTAATCATTAATTTAATCAGCTACATTGAGAAATGATGTAATCATTAATCTTATTTAATCGTACAATTGACAATGTTATTGTAATTTAATCAATTACATTGAAAGTAATCGGACCCATCTCTGCCTTCAAGCGATGATAAAATTTAGTAAAATTGTTGACAAGTCTGTAATATCAAAAATCCTTGTTTAATTAATTTTCAATAAGACAGGCATTTCTGTTGTTAAAAAGAAATATCTTAATACATATCGGAGGAGCGGATCGAAGAAGTTGAGATATATAAGCACAAACAGGTCCACAATAAGTAGCGCACAATAAGTCCCAATTGGAATTCCGATTACTTGGCCATATACGGTATATCCATGTTATCTATTGAAAGTTCAAGTGCTTTATTATATCAAAGCAGGTCCAAATGACATATTTGTTTTAATTTTTTGTTACTAAAATGACCTAATAGAATTTAAACCTACATCCACATTCTGATTTTTATTAAAATGCTCATTTGGTTAGGTATATGATTTTTCTAAATCAGATTATGAGGCAAAGTGGTGTATAGGTTAGAAAAATCAAAACTTTGAACAGTTATATGTGAGTCTTGGATGATGCCATGACGCTCATTCCAATTAAAAATTGACGAGGGATATATTGAGGGCCCTTTCCTAAAAAATTAAATAACACTCGGTCCTGGACTATGTTAAGGTGTCCAGTTATAGCATGGGTACTGGGGCCATACATATATTTGGCAGATTCTGGCGCGTTATCCAATATCCATTTTTTTTCACTCCACAAAAATTGGTATCCACGAAAATCACAGAATCCACAATAGTATATAAAAAACGCAGAAACTTATTAGTTGAACAACTGTATCACTAGCCTGTCAACACTGATGTTTTGAGTTCTAATCCCGCACGTGGCAGGTGTGCTCGACACTAATCTTAATTGACTAAGATTGTCCTACTGAAGGTAGGCCATTCTCTCCAGGCATTCTGTCTTCCTCTACCAATAAAAGCTGACCACCATGAAAGTTGTGTTAAAAAACAATCAATCATTCAATAAAAATCAAATTTTCTAGCCTAAGGGAACCGATTCAAGCAATAAAAAGATGAAGCTGGATTGTCGATCAGCGTGAATTTATAAATGTTGACACCAAGACAGCTTACACGATTTTATTCCGACATCGGAGAAAACGCCTTAATTAATGCTCAAATATCGAATGCCTTGTATCCAGTAGCTACTTGATAATTTTAGACATTGTTAGTTTGATACAATTATGATACGCTGAACTGTTATATACAATTCATCTGCAAGATATATTCAATTATTCTTCATTCATTTTTATAACAAAGTTTCCTTCAAAAATATACATGTTATTTACATGTCAGAAATCTATTTAACACGAAGTTAATATCGTATTATGTTAACACAAATGCGCAGGTTATTTACATTAATCCGACAAAATATGTAAGTAAGATGTTTTTAAATCGAAATCATTGATAACAACATATATTTCGCATTTAATATGTCTGTTATTAAGTGCAACATAATATATTACGAAAATAAAAAAATAAAATTGTAAAGGTACATTGTATTTTCAGTGCTTTGTCATAATGTCTTACTGAAGCCTAACGACATGAAACATACTACGACTTTAAAAATCATTTGCCAATTGAACTTTATGTAAGCAAAAAACATAGTTTAAAATCTATCTATCATGTATGTATGGTAACAAATGTAAGTTATCTGTAAGTAGTATCATTAACACACAATATGGACTATACGTCTATAAGACAATAAAATAAATAAAAAAAAAAAAAAAACAGAAGAAAAAAACAAACAGAAAGATTTCTGTTGTTTAGCTTTGGTCCTCAACAATATACAAGTGTATATGCAAATTGTCATGGTCCTGTCTGATCATCCCCCAAATGAAAAAAAAAACATCATTAGTTCAACAGTGTTATGACGTACTTGCTATATTGTATTGGTGTACACATGGTGATATATCGTTCTTTTATCTACAGTAAACAATTCGACAAGACATCATTATGCCTAAAGCAAATTACTAAAGTGGAGTAGGTAA
The DNA here is from genome assembly GCF_021869535.1 of Mytilus californianus. Taxonomy (NCBI): domain Eukaryota; kingdom Metazoa; phylum Mollusca; class Bivalvia; order Mytilida; family Mytilidae; genus Mytilus; species Mytilus californianus. The sequence goes on from NW_026262615.1 coordinate 6,526,304, forward strand.
TTGTTTTTTTATGTCAATTTTGTCAAATATCTCCTATTATGATCACGATTGGTACATTCTAAGCTTTGATATGTTTAAGGTGTGTGTGTCATGATATACTTAATTCTGGGAAACCCCTTTTGATGCACAACACGTTAACACATAGCAAGATACACATAGCAAGCCGACATACCTGTTTATTTCTTTTAAACTCATGCCATCCCCTACCTGTATTTTCTAATTGTATATCATTTGTTTTCTGATTCAAAACGAAATTACGGTTTTGAAGATTCTGTCACTTTTATTGTAATACCTTTATTATAATGACAAAATCGATCTTACCTTTTTCCAATTGACATGGGAAAAAGTCTTCACATTTGGACATCCCCCGGGTCTTGTAACTTGTCCAGACGAAGATAATATGCAGAGCAAAACGCTCAACAATTGAAACAGAAACATCTCTAGATTAATCAAGGTCATATTACGAAGAAAACACTTACAAGTTGATATTCTTTTGTGTTTAAATGTAATAGTTTTTACCTATAAACGAGTGTAAGTAACATCTTGTTCAATAATGTGATTAGTACTGTAAGAAGGGACGTAATATAATTGATCGATTGTTAACATGCTTTTTCAATGTGCCTGTTTAAAAGACAATATACACCAGTATATGTACGTTTTACCGTCTATCTAAGTTCATAATCTAGAACCATATTAATATTTATCTTCTTCATGTTATGATTTTATTTATAAAAGATCATGTAATCATGGTAATACTGTAAAATAGTAATTTTTAATGAAAATAAACATGATAAAAGTTAAACAATTTGTAGATAATGCACAAATTGACACTACTGGTGGTGATATCTAAAGTTTATCTATGCAGCACTTGTAATATGAAATTTGGTAATGATATCATATTTTGTTATTTTTTGTGAAATATATACACAACTTTTTAAACCTTTCTGTGATGTAATGCTTAACATATGGTGGAAATGGGAGAAGTTCAAAAATAGAAATCTGGAATAGTTACGTTTGTGAGAGATCCTATTTGAAATCGTTCCTATGTTTTTATAACACAAATATCGAGATATGATTGAAGCAGAGCTGCTCGTTTAAATGTTATCCTTAATGACATATCCTTAATGGCATATTTACTGGGATATATGGAATACAAACACTTATATTTTTTGTTAACATACAATGAACAGTCGGGTACTTAGCAAACTCCATAATAATATGGAATGCCGTTATTAAAGTTTTATAAAAAAATCCATCATATTATGAGATTAAGAAATATTTCGGGTAATTTCATTCAAGCCATCAATTTGGAAAATTTTGAATTGCATAATAATGCACGCAAAAACAAATTTGATACGTCCGGAAAATAATTTTTCTAGACACTGCTAATCAGTTTCGACAATTCGGACGTGCTATTGTTGTGATCATCTAATAATAATAGTCATCCGAAAACTGTCGTTATTTCTACCTAACAATAAATGATACATCACACCTGTTTATTTTTTATAAAGAATGATGTACAAGAAAGGCAACTCGTGTTGTCTTATATGTCATTTTCAATTAAACTTGTTTTCGTTCTTGAAATATAGAATTAATCTTTAGAAAATTTTAATGTTAGTGTCGTTATATGGCAGTTGTTATCACATAATCGTTTCTATGTATGTTGGCGTTTGTTTTTGTAGCAGTTTCAGTGTCTCTGTTGTTCCGTTTTGTTTCCTCTTTTAGTTGATGTGTTTCCCTCAGTTTTGGTTTGTGACTCGGATTTGTTTCAGTTAAATCAATTTATGACTATTGAACAGCGGTATACTACTATTATATAGATATAAGAAGATGTGGTATGAGTGCCAATGAGACCTTTATTTACAATTCATTATTCTGAACACATATAAATGAAACGTATAATGGTATTTAGTATCAGATCAACAACAATCTATAGTTTGTGTATGTCATACCAAAACATTTGGAGTTGATGGCAAATATTGTAATTTAAAATTGTGAATGTATATGGGTATGTGTCAAAGAGACAACAACCCGACCAAAGAGCAAAAAACAGCATGAAGCCACCAATGGGTCTTTAACACAGCGAGAAAATCCCGCACCCGGAGGCGGGCTTAAACTGGCCCCTAAACAAAAATGTGAACTAGTTCAGTGAAAATGGACGTCACAACAAACTCCGAAACATATAAATGAACTAAGTTAAAAAAAAAAACATACAATACCAACAAAGGCCAGAGGCTCCTGACTTGGGACAGGCGCAAAAATGCGGCGGGGTTAAACATGTTTTGTGAGATCTCAACTTACTGAACACATATCTTAGGCCTGAGTACATAATCATTTTTAAGTGTATTTCTGTTAGACAATAAATTCAAATCTTAAAAATCACACATATTTCATCTAAACGCATTTTTACAGCGTAATGTCCTTCTTTTGAGTCAATGTGTCTATTTAGTTTATCCAAATTGTTTTATTTAATCAGGAACAATTTTGAGCTTGTTTAATTGTTTAGACACATGTCAATTCATTCAATATTGGGTCAAGATGTATTATTGCATTGTCCTTTAAGTTTCGCTGTCTACACATATAGGCCCTTGTTGTGAATAATGTATAACTTGCAATTTTTCTCATTGATCTTTCAAATTTATTTCTTAACAATGTTATTCATAAAGTGGTAAGAAGGGGGAAAAAATTACAGGCAAAACAATTTCGATTAGGAATTTTAAGGCAAAATACTTATTTTGTCCAGTTGAAAAAGGCACACAACTAGTATGATGAAGCTGTCAAACTGAATTATTGACCCCCTTAGCATCAAATTGTCAATAATGTAAGTTAACGCTGGTAGAATTTTCTATACTTTTAATATAATTTGACACAAAAGAAGGACATTACGCTGTAAAAATGTGTTTTAGATGGAGCATGTATGATTTTTAAGATTTGTATTTTTTGTCTAAAAGAAATACACTAAGATATAAATATGTACTCGGGCCCAAGAGATGCATTCAGTAAATGTAGATTCTGTACTTTCCTGAATGGTTGCTGGTATCAATTCGTCAAAATGAATTAATGTACAGAATTTACATCTCTATGAAATGTGAGGGGCTTTGCCCATAAAAGTTGAGGTGAATCATAAGTATTTTAATAAATCTGTAAAACAAGCACCTAACAATGATAAGGATACTTGTGTCATTTCATATATTTAAAAGCACTTCTATTTTCTTCTGCAGTATAGTAAGTGCTTCAAATACATCCCTAATATCAGACTAAAATTATATGCAAGTTTTCCACTGAAAAGTGAACAATCTGTGCATCAGACCATACTGTCTGCCAAAATGTATTGAATTCAAGAATCCTATTGCATTCAGATATCTTGTTTCATAACATCGTAGCACAGAAATGAGCAGAAAAAAACCCAGCATATTTCTATTTCTTATATAGCTTCTGTATGTAATTTATATTTAAATATGTGTTACGGACTATTGACTTTAAATAGTTTCCAGTCTAACAAGGCCTTAGACCATACTATACTCATGTAGTATGTATTTGTAACTTTATTTTCATTTAAGGTACATTAGATATATATGAAAGATTTATTTTGTACCAAAATAATTTCAAAATTGTTCAATTGTAGGAAAACAAATACATGTTCATATAAGACCCCCCCCCTTGTCGTTCATTGAAAATCTCTTTTCCTAGACGCATGCTCATATACATTTTACTTTTAAACCAATGTAATGAATCTGATACACCAAACGAGCGTTCAGTTAATTTTAATACATGATTTATAATATAAAAGTGCATTTCAAAAGCAAATTTTTTCAACATCTAAATATCAAAATATCTAAATATCTTAAAAGTTGAAATTATTTGATTTGAACTGTCAAAATGAACACCAAAAGTTCAAAATTAAAATGGTCATATTGTCTTTAATATATATCATATTGTCATGAAACTCGGCCAACTGTCTTATCGTTCCTTTAGCTGAGGTCATGCTGAGTGTTATTTAATTTTTACATGGCTTTTTATTCTATAATCTGTTTAGTGATTGATGCTATGAAATTAAAGGTCAAATTCACACCTATAGCTTAGATGATCCAAAGTGATTATTTGTTCAGGACATGAAATTGATGTTATTTCAATCAAGTAAATGTTGCACACTGACCGACTTAAATCTTAATTTAAATGTAATAATTATAAAAATTAGAAGATGTCATATAACTGCCAATGAGACAACCCTCAACAAGAGACCAAATGACATAGACGTGAACAACTATAGGTCACCGTACCGTAAAGTCAGCTTGAAAGACCCCAAAGGACAGGTGTTTTCCATTTGTTTGATACGTTTTAGCTTTTGATTTTGATATTTTCCGTGTTAAGTTTTCCTCGTAGTTTTTTTTTTTTTACTTTTTTTTTAACACAACACTGAATAAGACATCAGATAGTATCATAATGCAACTCATAAAACAAAGACATACACTGTATATTTCAAATTCAAAATATGTTTTTATTATAGAAGTCTACTAAAATACATTTGTGAGCCTCTATTGTAGATTTTGGCAATTGCGATGGTCAACGAACACAAACTTATCTGGATCTACGCCGTTACTTCTCAGAATACAATATATGTTATCTAGCTCAGATCTCTGGCTCTGGTGTACGTGAGAAAATAAATGCGGTCTCTACAATTATAGTTAGAAAGTTATTTACTACACGTGGGTTTTTTTTATATTTTTATTGTCGTTAAACTAAAAAATTGAACAGCTGTAGCTAACTTTTTTAGTTTCTTTTTTATATTTTGACATTGTGTTTAAGATAATTTGCATGTATTATTTCCTTGTTCAAGTCAGTGGTTATCCTGTTGGTACCTCCTCTTCCGGGTTTATTGTTGTATTTTTAGTTTAAGGAAATACAGTCTGGATACATGAAGTCAATAGATCTTTATACTCATGAACATGTTAGAATGGTGTAACCTCAATTTTTAGCGCCAGTATCAAGAAAATCTATCTCAACCATGCGTCGATCATTGTAGGTTGTCATTGTTTTATGATTCATAGTTGTCTTGATACTGTTTATAATTTTTTATCTAATAGTTTCATCACTTTTTCAAATTATTTTTTTTTCCTTTTTTGATTTTTTGGTTAAAACAAGATACTTTCTCAGTACAAATAACCCATCTGATGAATATTGCTTTTATTTTATTGTATTCTTTTTGGAATTTACACAAAATTATACTCATAATTTAATTGGCTCTTTTAAGATATTATCATTTAACTGTCAAGGTCTAGGTGACATAGAAAAGAGAAGAGATGTATTTGATTTTCTTAAGTCTAAAAAATGCAACATCTTTTGTATTCATGATACACATTTCACAAATGAAAGTGAAATGAATATCAAGACCATGTGGGGCTATGAGTGTTATTTTTCCACTTTCTCGTCAAACTCTAGAGGAGTTGCTGTATTCTTCAATAATAATTTTGAATTTAGGGTATTAAAAGAGAAGAAAGATGTAAATGGTAATTATCTAGCATTAGATATTGTTATAGACAAAGAGAGAGTAACACTTCTATCATTGTATGGGCCTAATTCAGATAATCCTAATTTTTACCATCTTATTATGTGTATTATAGAAGATTTTGGAAATGAAAACTTTATAATATGTGGCAATTTAATCTTGTATTGTATCCCCATATAGACTATTGTAACTATCTACATATTAATAACCCTAATGCTAGAGATAAAATTTTAGAAATCATAGATCAATGGAGCCTTATAGATCCTTTTAGGGAACTTTTTCCAGACTCGCGTAGATATACATGGAGAAAAAGAAGCCCTTTAAACAAGCTAGGTTGGATTTTTTTCTTTTTACAGATAACATGTTAACAAATTTACTAAATTGTAAAATTGAACCTAGCTATCGCTCGGATCTTTTGTAATTTTAGAGCTACAATTCAACCCATTTATAAGAGGTAAATGACTGTGGAAATTCAATAATTCCTTATTATATGTTCAAAACTATGTAAATATTGTAAACGAAAAAATAATTGATGTCAAGAAACAATATTGTGCACATGTTTATGATTTGGAACATATTGATGAAAAATTATGATGAAAATTTACAACTTACTATAAACAAGCAATTATTTCTTGAGACTTTATTGATGGAAATCAGGGGAAAGACGATTTCGTACGCAAGTTTTAAGAAAAAAGAAAAGGATAAAAAGGTTCTTAATTTACAAAGGGAAATTGATTCATTAGAAGAAAATTCTAAGGAAGAATTAATAAATCAATTAAAAGATAAAAAACAAGAACTGGAGGATATAAGGAAAGAAAAGATGAAGGGTAAATTAATACGTTCAAGGGTCAAATGGATTGAAGAAGGGGAAAAGCCAACTAAATATTTTTGTGGTCTTGAGTCAAAAAATTTTAGTAGTAAAATTATACAAAAAGTTGAAACAGAAGCTGGAAGGATTATAACAAAGCAATATGATATTTTAAAAGAAACAAAAGTATTTTATGAAACACTTTATAAAAATAGGGATTGTAGTTTAAATGGCTGTAAAATTAAACAGTTAGAAAATGATTTAAAAAATTTATAATTTGAAAAATTGACAGAGGATGAAAAAAATAATTTAGAAGGGGAGATAACTATAGCTGAGGCAGGTTTAACATTACAAAAAATGAAAAATAATAAATCTCCTGGATCTGACGGTTTTTCGACTGAGTTTTTCAAATTTTTTTGTAAAGATTTAAAATATTTTATTGTAGAATCTCTAAATTATGGATTTCACATTGGATCATTATCAGTCACTCAAAAACAAGGCATTATCACATGTTTGCCAAAGGATAATAAGCCACTGGCGCCCCATTTTATTATTAAATACAGTTTATAAAATTGGGTCAGGGGTAATTGCAAATAAATTTTAAAAAGTTTTAGATAAATTTATTAATTTAGATCAAACTGGTTTCATAAGTGGGCGTCATATGGGAGATAATATCCGACTTATATATGATATTTTGCAGAATACTGAAGAAAAAGATATCCCTGGTTTATTACTGTTGATAGACTTTGAAAAAGCTTTTGATACAAAATATCCTGGGATTTTCTTTTAGCAGTTCTGACTTTTTTCAATTTTGGGAATTCCATAATCAATTGGATAAAAGTATTTTAGAATAATATTAGCTCTGCAGTCATTCAGGGTGGAAATTTATCAGAGTTCTTTGGTATTGGACGAGGCTGTAAACAGGGGGAACCACTATCACCGTACCTTTTCATATTATGTGTAGAGATTTTGGCAATAAAGGTTAGAGGTAATACGAAAATACAGGGTATAGAAATTTCTCAAGTTGAACATAAACTATCTCAGTTTGCAGATGACACTTCACTGGTTTTGGATGGAAGTGAAGAATCTATGGAAGAAGCTTTATTAGAGCTTGATTGGTATGCAAACTTTCTGGACTAATGATAAATTTTACAAAAACTCAAGTGGTATGGATTGGAAGTAAAAAAATACAGTAGAGAAATGTTATGCCAGAACAGAAATTTATCATGGGGTCAACTTCTTTTAGGCTGTTAGGGGTAAACTTCGATATTGATCTTGAAAAAATTTTAAACTTAAATTATACTGATAGGTTTCTTCAGATAAAAATATCATGCGCCCGAAGCACGTATTTATCTTCACCAAGAACGCTCAAACCCAATCATTTGAAAGCAAAGGAGCTATCAACAATTGTGTTTTGTTAGTTTTACTCTGATTTAAAATGACTGCAGTATGTCAGCCTCAAAAAACAATATGGTATGCATATGTTGGCGTGGCATAGGCGAAAAAAGGGGGATGGGTATTGAGCAAATAATATTTGTTTGGGCAAACATAACACATTCTAATACATCATAGGACATCCATTTTAGTCTCATCTCCATACTGTTGTCTGCTCTAAACCTGTTCTAAAGCTTCCGAAAGTCACCACTATGTGTAAGTAATTTCTTTTTATCGGAAGTTGTTGTACTTATCCTTCAATATCAATTCCCTCTAACTTCGAATTATCTTACGATACTGATTATTATATTTATCGCTATTTACGAACCTAAACTATCTTGCCGTCCTTTACCATCTTCACAACCATAGAGCAAATGAAAGTTGTCGTATTGTACCGTCATTATAGAATATTGATACTGCGGAACAGCTGAAACATAAGATGCAATGTCCAGTTGGTAAATCTATTTTAGTTGATTGTTTTCAGGGATGTACTTTTAAGAAACCGTAACAAGATTGTACGCAATTAAAACATCATTCAGAGTTGGCACGAATTCGCATTGTAAATGCTTTTAGTCTTAGACGATCATTTTGGATCTTAATAACATGTGCAAAGTCTGAACAGTAAGTTATCAAGTCATGTTTACTCTTTCAGTCAATTTACAATCATATCAACTGCGTTAAATTTATTATTTTTTAGACAATTCGCTTCCAATTAATACAGAACTGTTCAGTAAACTTTCAGTCAATTTGATATATTGATAATGTGTGCAGGTAATCAACTAAAACCGAACAGTCTGAACCTAGACTGAATAGATCGTGATTGACTGTCAGCGAATTGTCTTAACAGTACTGAATTTAGCACAGTGAACAAGTCTGAAAATTAACTGAAAGACTGAAATAACGTTATAATTTAAGAACTGTTAAAATCCAAATGACCAGATCAAAGTTGGTCTACTAGTGTGGTTTTCTGTTTGGTGTTCAGAGTAAAGCAGGCATAACAATTTCTTCAAGTAAATGATGACATCGTATCATTATTCCGTAATTGAAACTAGTAACAAGAACAGAAATAAAGTATCAACATTATGTTTCAACTCACAGTCAAGAGTTCCGTCAAACGAGGCCATTCCTGGATTTTCTGCATCAGGTATAATTCTACCAACAAACATATCTTGAAAGAATTGACCAGTACTGTGTGTCATTAAATTCATAAAATATGATTCAATATTGAACAAAAAATTATTTTAAGATAACAAGAAATTAGTTTACTCATAGAAGTTATACAATTGTGTAAGAAATTGCTTTAAAGACTAGAGCGCAACAATTATCTGTATGATACACATAATTTATTTACAAGACAGACCGCCATATAGAAATGAAAAAAAAAAAAAATCATAATAAATACCAGAATTATAATGATGTACGCCAGACACGCTTTTCATAAACTGAAGACTCATCAGTGACTCTCGAATAAAATCAAATAAAAAAGAGCAAAACATAGTACAAAGTTGAGGATCTCTGAGGGCAATAAATGCCGAAAGATTTCGCCAAAATTAATACCACTCAGATTAAACTACCACTAGGAAACAATGACTGGAAATCAACATGTTCAAATTACATACTAAAATTGGACCCGACCCATGTGAATGGATTTTTCAAATCATTAAAGAGAATCCTTCCATTTCTGGATATAGTTTATTTTGCATGAGAACAATTCAAGTTATGAAAAACATGAATATAAAATGAACTATTTTTACAGTATATACAATGTCATTGTACAATATCAGTTCAAGCTCAGTATGAAGCTTTTTAATGAAGATAATTATAAGAACATACAAAACTGAAATACCATTTCAGAGCACACGGAGCAATAGCTGTGTATTCCTTTTTCATATAATATTTAAAAGTTAGCATGGGTTTGCTCAATATTAAAGGCCTTCCGGTGACCTATAGTTGTTAACTTCAACGTCATTTGATCTCTGGTTGAGAGTTGTCTCACGGGATCAGTGTATTATGCTGTTTTATGCAATAATACTTTAAGTTTTCATAGCTTTCTCTGTGTGTGCATTCAATTTTACACATTGGTCCGTCAATTCTATATCTTCACGTGATAGTTTACTTACAATGTGTTTAGCCAGGAAGCAAACACACTTATAGTACCATCATTGTTTACTTCTTTTATTTCTGATAAACAGGTCTGATTCTGTAACCGTGGATCTCTTTCTGGGAACTCACTTATTCTGTACCATCGACCTTCCATCTTGTATACAAAAAAAATCAATGACAGTACAATATATCTCCTATCTTCTATGCAAGGTATTAAAACTGGTATTTAATCACCCTTAATTGATTATGATAAACATGATGTTCACAACAGTTTAGAGCAGATTCAAAGGTTTGAAGTACAAGATTTCTGGGTTAAACAGGTATTTTGTAAAAATTTGCTATTTTGCATACAGGTTCTGTTCAAATGCACTCCACGATATCAGCTTTGTTTCTGTAATGATTTGACAGTGTCTGTAATGTAACTGAATATTCTCAGTAGACTTGTCATGCTTCTTTCAACCTGTTTAGTTTTACTTATAGACATATATTATACTTACGGATTTTATTTCGAATTGAGTTTTATTAGAGATATTGCCTCTGAGTGCTGAAGCTACCTTTTATTCATTCAGGAATGACTAAAAATGCACACTTTTGTTTAGAAAGTCACACAGAAGAAGCCCGTTTAACAATACGGGGAAGAACAGAACTAATGTCCCCAATATTGACCTCACTTATTAGAACATAACTATAAAAGGAAGTAAAAATAACCTGTAGGCGCTGTTAACGAACATGATGCGTTTTAAGTAATTAAATGTGCATAAACTTTTATCCATTAAGTTCTTAAAGTAAAAGTCCTGAAAAGTTATGATGACAGATGATTTGGGTATCGGAATAATGAGTATTCAATGACGAAATTTGGGATTTACAAACGCATTTATTTATAAAGTGCACACATATTTCAGTGGTGCTGAGTAACATTTAACAACCTATATGAACACAAATTATGTACTTAGTTTACAAACAGTTCTTTGTTTTTGTTCGTAAAATTCTATATAAAATTGCAATGACATTAGTTTAAAATTTATTTAAATGGAAACTTGTACTTTATGTTTTGAATTTGTCTTTGAAGTTCGACAGTTCAAAGAAGCATGTCATTACAACTCATAACAGTCGAGGAATAACAGTTTAAGAAGTAGATTACCAAACGACATTTGATACGGTGATTTAAATGGATTTATTATGAAAACTATATAGAGCAGAACATTTTGAATTTTAAATCCATTATAAACTTGTTAAACAGTTCATGAAGGAAAAGAGGAAATGTAATTATTACCTTAAAAAAATAAAAATAAAAATAAAAATAAAAAACGTAAAACGTTAATTTTTTTCCAGATAAATAAAGGCTTGTATACCGCTGTTCAATAGTCATAAATTGATTTAACTAAACGCCAACATACATAGAAACGGAAATTTTTGATAACAACTGCCATATTTCTAACTTGGTACAGGACATTTTAAGAAAACAATTGGTGAGTTGAACCTGGTTTTATGGCTAGCCAAACCTCCCGCTTATATGGTAATGTTGAAATACCGCTAAAATGACAACATTACGTGAAAGGAATACATTACAACTAAACGCAAGAACACTCAGGACAGAGACATACATAAATAAATAATATAATTGAGGTTATATAATATTGCAATACAACTGAGCGTTTTGTTGAAAATGAAATCTAATTGATCAAACGTTGCACATAATAACAGATCTTCAAAATATTTCTTGTCGTTACTAGTTTGGGAATATCAGTTTGAGAATTATTATAGATTTATAAGAATACCCGTTTTATGACAGAATCAAATATTAGAAAATGTGATGTACAATGCACCTATGTAAAAAATAGGAAGAACAAGATGTTTTACTAAACTTGTTATGTTTATTTTTTATTTTGAACGGCGTTTGTATCACAATGACATGACCTCCATCAGACTGGAAATGTCATATAGGGTCACATATACTATTTGTTAATTTTGAAATGGTTTTATCATGTCTTCTTATTGCTTAACCTATTTTCAATGTTTGTCTTTGATCACATAAAAAAAGTCTTGAATGTTTTACGACATTGTCTACAGTGTATTAGTCGTTTTAATCAGCGATATTCTTTACAAAATAACTAAAAACGAATACTTTAGAAAATAAACGTTACATAAATTAAACAGTCATACAGATACATTTTTTTCAACCTTAAATACCTGTATTTCATCTAAAATATCTAACAAGTATATCACTTGATAAGTATCAAGTGTCTAGTCGGAGTTTTTTTGGTTCGCTAATTGTAGTTCACACGTTGACTTGGTTAAAATACATAAACACTATTATATTATACGTACGTCTATTGACAGGGTTATTGATTTTTTTGAAACACGGATTTAACAAAATGATATAATTTGCAAATGGTACTTCGACCTTTTTTATTTACTTTCTGGAATACTTTTGACAACATTTGAATATCCCTTTGGTATTTGTTGGCTTTCTTTCAAAATGGAATAATAATTATGATTACGATTTTCCTAAAAGGTTTGACTAAATGCATATTAAATGTAACGACAGGAAATTAAAAGGATTACTATCATATGCATATGATGCCTTACAACTATCATAATTATCACCAAAGTTTGTAGACTTTCTAGTATTTCAATTGTTAGCAGACACAACCACTAAAATAAATATGGTCACCTTGCTTTATATGTAAAATGCTTCAATTTCAAATTTGTATAGTCCCTTCAATATTTTGCATTCGAGCATCACTGATAAGTCTTTTGAATATGAAACGCGCGTTTTGTGTACACAATTTAAATTCTGGTATCTATGACGCGTATATTGGCTTAAGATCACATACAGTGACAGTCAGTTAATGTCCTATTTTAACTACTCTTGTTGTGGTGAACACATCAACATGCCTTTAATTGAACATAAGAGCGTAGTGATTCCTGTAACCTAAGATTTATCAAATCATGTACTTATGACTTGAGATACGACGAGAAATGACCCGTTTTTAAAATTTCCTGCAAAATTTTTATCATTCAAAATTATCTGTCAAAACAGTGACACCTGAGTGATCACCAGTCATTCAACTTTTGTTTGATCACTAAAGTATTCAACATATTTCAAAACATATATTTATTTATAGCAACTATTTTGTTCTAAATATGTACTATATCTGGTATGTTCTTTTTTACCGTTCTTTAATAAGTGGTGTTACACCTAAACAATTCTTTTTTAAACAATATAAGTCCTATCTTATTCCAATTGACATACGAAACAGTTTTCACTGATGGACATTCACTGAGTCTTGAAATCTGTCCATAAGCAGAGCTTACGTAAAGCAAAACGATAACAAATCGGAAGACACACATCTCAAGTATTTTAAACAGTTACTGGTTGAATAACACAAGGTGAGTCGACGTTATGTTGAAATGATAATCATACAGCGTGAAAAATATATATTACAAAAATATGAGACCTATAAATGTTTTCTTGTGAAAAATTTGACGAAGTTATTAATGTAGTGATTAAGTATTATTGCACTGTGATGAGATAGATGTGAATCTAGTCAAACATCTGACTTAAACGAGATATATCTCTATAAAGGACTTTTTTTATTTTTAAATTAAAAAACATAATGTTTATGTTTTTGCTTGTTTGTAAGTGTTTAACTCTACTTTCAGCTACAATAGCTGAATCAAGGAGACCAATCTGTATTGGTGGAGTAAATTCAGGAATGAATCATCGACCGTCTGCAGGAAACACTCTCATTGTCCCTTAAAATAGGATTTAAAGAAACCTTGCCACAACGTTAGAACTGACAGAATCCTTATAACTGTAGATGAACAAATAAGAACACTAGCCTTCAGCTATTGAAGCTATGAAAAAAAGTTAATTGGATAAGAAAAAAATGACGATTTACACTGTAGGCTCTGTTAGGAACCTATACTGTCTGTTTTAGTTGCTCGCCCAATTTTGCCAATATAACATAATTATAAAACACTGTCATACAGGTAGGAGGTTGAGCTAGATATAAAACAAGGTGTTACCCACCAGTGTCTTAGAAAAATACATATATCAAGTCAGGAAGATAACAGTTGTATTCCATTTGTTCCGATGTTTGACAAAGTCTTATGTTTGATTAAGTCAGTTTTAAGGATTTCTCTATTTTTAATTTACCTTGTAGTTCTGTATTTTTGTAACTAGTATTTTACTAAACAAATAAATAATTTATTCACAGGAAATTGATGATCTACAATATGGTTTTCGTGGATTCACCTAAACCAAAAAAATACTGATAGCTTTCAAAAAGAAGTAATGAGTTTTGAAAGTGATGCAGAACACCAAAAAAAGTTAACAATAAACACAGACAATAATACGGAGGAACTATGTCGATTTTTTGTAAATATACATCGAAATAGAAGTAGTGGAAATTTAACTGAAAACATTACAGAAGAGCTTTTTGAAGAAGAACAAAAGGCACATGATGCCGTTTTTTCTGGAAAAAAGTTATATACAATTTTCAGCTTGAGAGTAACTGCCATTCAGCTCGAAGTTGAAGAAAGATATATTCATGTTTTAAATGTTGTGAATGGAACTTTAACTTATAAGTGATGCTGTGATTTAAAAAAAAAACTATATCTGAAATAACATCAAGATTAAAATGAAACAAATCTTCTTCTAATAGCAATATTAGAAGAAAAAATATTCCCTATAATGCTTTAAAATACAATGATATAAACCTGGTTGTTCGTTTCCTTGATGGTTTCAATATCAACGACAAAAAGACGAAGAAATGATAAGGGATCCATATTCTTGTTGTTATTTGAAACTCTCACAACAAACTGCTCAGAGTATAGTACTTAACTGTACTTAACTATGCTTAACTGTACTTAACTGTACTTAACTCTACTCAACTTAAGTCTCGACTTTTCTTAATAAGTTTTATCTAGTACTTGATAATCTTATAGTCTGAAATTGTCTTGACAAATGCTCGACCAGTCTCGACTCAGTATCGACCTGTCTCGTCTAGTCTTGACTCAGTTTCGACCAGTCTCAACCTGTCTCGATCAGTCTTGACCTGTCTAGACTCAGTATTGATTTTTAAATTTAGTCTTTTCTGGTCTGAATCAGCCCAACTAACTCAATTATTATATATATATTGATCTTACAAAATTCCAGGTTATTTGGTAGTCACCTATTCATGTTTTTATAACATTTTCAAATCAACTTGGATTTTCATAAAACTTTATAGCTATCTCAAAATTTATAGGTATCTATTTGAATTTAGTCAAAACTGAAAATTTTAGCTTTTTGTTACCTATTAAGTTCTTATTTTGACAGCAATACACCAAACTACCAAACAACCTGGCAATCTGTAGGTTGCACTTTGCAAATACAGCTGTTTCACAAACCACGCCTCTTTTTGGGAGATATATAATATTCATAGATATTTTGTTTTGTTTACGTACTGGTTCCACGATATGATCTCTAGGTTTCATGTCATAGAGACATAACTTGGGAATGTTACTAGTATAAATGCACATGGTAGGCGGTGGAATTGAATTCTGAGAAAGACCTTAAGTGAAGTGAGGGGTAATACAGAATTTTAGTATAAGTTTAAACTCTTAGAAGTTCGAGGCATATAAATGTTGAAAATATGCCGCACAGACCTATGTTTTGACCTTTGAATAAGAAAGTAGTGCATATCAACTTGCCACTCTAGGATAAACTTCACATTAAAAGTGGCACAGTTTTAACCGTAAACGGAGTCCCTATGGGAAATTGCATTGTCTATATTAACAGAAATGCAACCTGTAAGATAAATATATAACTGAGATAGCCGTATAGTTTTTATAAAAATCCAAGTTGATTTGAAAAAGAAATAAAACATGTGACTATCTGAATTCAGTCCGATCTGAAAATTCTAGCTTTTTTTGTTACCTATTAATAGAATCCTTTAATTTGAAAGCAATAAACCAAACTACCAAACTACCTGGCATTCTGTAAGACCAATGTATAATTGAGATAGCTGTAGAGCTTTATGAAAATCCAAGTTGATTTGAAAAAGCTACAAAAAGATTTAAAGGTGACTATCAGTATTTAATCAAAACTGAAAATCTTAGCTTTTTATTACTTACTAATTAAATATTTTGATTTGACAGCAATGAACCAATATATCAAATAACCTGAAATTTTGTAAGATCAATACATAATTGAGTTAGATGGGATGATTCAGACCAGTCGAGACTTAATTTAAAGGTCTGGGTCTCGACATGTCTAGACAGGTCGAGATTGGTCAAAGTTGAGTCGAGACCGGTCGAGCATTTATCGAGACCATTTCAGACTATACCAAGATTATCAAGTTCTGAATCAGACTTATTTAGTTAAGTCGAGACCAGAGCCGAATACAGTTAAGTACAGTTAAGTACTGTCGAGATTATGTCGAGTCTTGTTAAGTAAAATCTGTGCTCGATCTTTCTGGTCGAGCACAAAATATTGTCTTTGACGAGATTGCAGTTTGTAGTGTCTGTTAAACTGACATTTTCAAATACAAGTCAAAATGACAATTTTTTATTCGGTTTACTAGTATATACTTCGAACATTATGCACAACATAGTTAGTTTAACCAGGTCATACATTCTGTCAAAACGGTCAAACTAAATACAATTTTACATAATTGAACAAAATGCAGACACTGAGACTTGTTGGTTGTAGTTTTAATTTCAAAACCCAATTGTTTATAAAGTATGATAAGATAGACATGAAAGTCTTTGTGTTTTTAAATAGGTTAAGATGGAAGTTCAATTCATGATCCTAACGCAGTCATTTAAATGCTTTGCAACTACTAAACAATTCATGATCCTAACGCAGTTGTTTCAAGGCTTTGCAACTAATAAACAATTCATGATCTTAACGCAGTTATTTCAATGCTTCGCCATTACTAAACAAATTACTGATACAGTGAGAGGGAAAACAGATCTGTTTAGTCATTTCAGTGCCTCGCCACTACTAAACAAATTATTAATACAATTCATGATCCTAACGCAGTCCTTTCAATGCTTCGCCACTACTAAACAAATCACTGATACAATGAGAGGGAAAACAGATATGTATAGTTATAAGGAAACTTCAACGTTCCAACTTTCTCCTGATTATCCTGGACGTATAGTTGGTAAGAAAACCAACAATTATGTAGAAATTAGAGAAAACTAAATTTGAAGAAATGTTCTCCTGTGATTTTCATCTGGTTTCACCATCTGCCGGACTAAGTTCGGAAAGGCTGGAATCATTTCGTAATACTTGGACAGCTACGTTTGCCTAGCACAGCAGATAATATTTTCCCTATCATGTTTTTCAGTTAGAAAGCCTACTGGATGGAAGAATTCATGTCAAAAAAGAGCATGCGTTGTGGGTTATTTCATATATACGGAATGCGAAAAACAGTAAACTTACAAATAAATTATAAGTTCAATGCAATTTCATACATACGTACCACTGAAATATCGATTCCTTCTGGGATTAAACACTGAAAGGATGCACCAAAGCAGTAGTTTTGATAATAACTATCCACGAGAAGCAAGCTGATGATGGTTTACCCTAATACACCTTTCTTTCGTCTACACAAAACTCATAAGTAGTGCTCTATTCAAAAGATTTTAAGGACAAAAACCAATACCAAAATTGTTTAGTATTAAACAGAAAAGTGTCAAATCTTGCTGAAGCTTTGTAAGTCGGGGAGCAGAACAACATTGAGTGTATTTTAACATTAATTATGTTAATTGTTGGGGAAAATATCTTATGCTATTATATCTTCCGTATATGTCCTATAATTCTATACATAGCCAAATCTGCAAATAAATACCCGGTATAAATTATTTTGACAACTACACTATATAATTTTTTCTTAATTGTCAATTTTCTGAAATTGTTAAGAAAACAAGAAAACACAATATGAATTTGTTTTCACACATGTCATGAATATGCCGATTTATTCCCGATTGTCCCACTTTTTAAAATTTTAGAGTTTTGATTGTCCCACATGAAAAGTTTTGATTGTCCCACATTATTTTATGAAGTAAAATGTTCTTAGATAAACAATGTAACTGTTGTTTGTTTTGCTAAATAAACAAGAATTAATTTATTGCACATTTAATATTAATTTTATAGAAGTATAAAAAAATGTTTTTTAAATCATTAGATTAATGCACTTTTGATTAAAAAAAAAATTTATTTCTGATTTATGAAATATATCTACCGTGTTACGTTATTTATATAACAAATTTCAATCCCGTAATTTTAATTACATTTTCTCTATAAAGTTTTTGAATAAATAATGCATGCAATTTAAAAAAAAAGGTATAAACTCATTTACATTCTACACTTTACACGAACTTGTTGATGGAGAGATTTTTCCAGAAGTCTTTACAATTTTACTAGGGAAGTCAGAGGACATTAATTAATACAACATTCTCTGCACTATTGAAGACTGCTAACACCCAACGTCAGATTCACCTGAACCTAACAACTTCCTTTTTTTGATAACGAAGCTGTTGTCTAGAATTCTGCCAGATCAGCCTTCCTAAGAATCAATATCAAAGGTTGTTTTTCCAATATTCCCAGTGTCTTTGCCATAAAGTGCAGTCAACAGGACTCGTCACCAACTATAAAGAAGAACCAGACTTCCATAAAAAAAATGTGGTATGATTGCTAATGAGACAACTCTCCAAAAAAGACTAAATGACACAGAAATTAACAACTATAGGTCACAATACGGCATTCAACAATGAGCAAAGCATATACAGCAGAGTCAGCTTTAAAGGTCCCATATGAAAAATGTAAAAAAAAAATGCAAACTAGAAAAACTAACGTCCTTATTTATGTACAAAAAAATGAACGAAAAACAAATGTATTACACATTAACAAACGACAACCACTGAATTGCAGGCTCCTGACTTGGGACAGACACATACAGAACGTGGCGGAGTTAAAATTATTTGAAGGCGCCAATCCTCCCACTAACCTGGGACAGTGTTGTAACAGTACAACATAAGAATAAACTAAATAAATAAGTTGAAAAAGGCTTATCTCATCAGATGGGTACAGACAGAAATACATCTAACAAATCACAGAGTGGACATGGACGTGGACGGCTACTTATAAATCCCCACAACAAAGACACTAAGTACAGATCTTAGAGTACTCGCAGTTACTGACAGCTAGTTCAAAGCCAATAAAAACTAATTAAAAAAATCATTCATCTAAGACTAAAATTTTATGATTTCATATTATATTCAATTGTACCTACTACATGTATGTGCAAAATATAATATGTAAGTATTATTATTTGTTCATGGTTTTTGTCATATTTTATAAGTTACAGTGATTAGTTACCTGTAATTAACTGATACAGACTATAAAAACAAATTAATCACTATCAAAACAATTCCCAATTGTCCCACAAACATATTCCCGATTGTCCCACAAAATTTCGTATATGTAAGAGAATGATAATCCCTTTCTTCATGATTAAGTACGAGCGTTAGCGAGTACTTATCATGAAGTAAGGGATTATCATTCTCTTACAAACTTAGAATATTGTAAAGTGCTCAAGGCTCAAATGATCTATTCAAGAATTAGTTTCATTGTCAGTGCAATGTTTATAATTGATGCATGACTTCGTTTTTGGGCATGTCATTTATGGATTAGTTTTAGTGATGTAAGGAATTTCATATCATTTGGGAAATAGTTTTTTTTTAAAAAAGCGTTATAGATATTAGGTGACACAACAGTAGAAAGAAAAGGTAGGAATTGGATATGTTTCTTGATTGTGAGTATGAATGTAAATCATGTAATATTTTAGTGAGGAATTATCCTTTTTTTATTTACAGTTTAAATCAATTAATACATTTGAGTTACAACTAAATTTTATTACACAGCCAATATTTTGGTCCGGCTTTTTACATCAAGTAATATTTCATTATTTCAGGGAAATGTTAAAAAATAATGCCTTTAAAAGTTTTTAATATGTTCAAAATTAAATTCCTGTTTTTTTTTTATATAAATATTGGAAATAACTATTCTTCCCAACCACTGATCAAGTAATCAAAGTTTTTGAAACCTAAACATTTAGGTTATTTTTTTATCTGAAAGATTTTTTTTCTTATTTTGCTTTGCTTTGGTATTGTTTAATTTTTTTAGTAATTTGAAGTTATTAATAGTTTCATAATAACATTCACGGTACAAATTTTACTGCACCAGTAAACTTCAACTTATTTTGAGATTTTTGTTTGTTTCACAATTGAACATGTAGTCAGTTTCAATCACTGTGTGATAAATCCTTCCAATCTGATAAATGTGCTTCGGGGCAGTTGTAACTCATTTATAGAAACTCTTTGTTTTGAACTGTAAATAGACCCAAATAATAGAATAATCCCTTACTAAGAACATGATTTACATGCATTCTTCACAATTAAGAGGCATCCAATCCTACAATTTCATTGGTCGAGAGCACTTTGCTATATTCTAAATATTATTGTGCGACTTTGCCACCAGTAGAGCTATAGAAAAACAGTACATTACGGGTGTTACACGGACACTTTCTAGATGATACACAGACACTTTTTAGTTGTTACACGGACACTTGTTACATGATACACTGACACTTTTTAGTTGTCACACGGACACTTTTCATGCATAGAATCACTCGTGCATAATCAGTGAGTTCATGGGCACTTTAAATTTCAATTAGATTTGAACTTTTTGTTTCACCGACATATTTCCTGTCTTTTTTATTAAAATATTTACGTTGGCATCAATAACTATTTGTTTTCAAACAATTCCAGTATATTACTATTCATATCAGTACACTAAGGGATTGGCCATTTAACTTCAAAAGGGGGGTTATTGTTTTTTCCTACAAAAATATTCTGATCCGCAATTTTATGGAAAAAAAAAGAATATTGTGGTCAAGCAGATAACAAAATAATGTTCTGATTCCTGATTTTCCGAATACCGTATATAATAGTGCTAATTTCGAAAAAAAAAGATATTTGGGTGATAGCGTTGAAAAATTAAATAATTTTCTTACTCAGAAAAAACATACCCCCTTTTGAAGATGAATGGCTGGTCCTTGGGTGTACTTTTCTCAATATATGGACATGAATAGTATTCGGACAATGCTGAAAGTAAAGAAATGCTGGTACCGACGTTTATATTTCAATAAAAAAGACAGGATATATATATCTACATTGATATTTTGATGTCGTCCCTAATTATGCAAATATGCGGGAAATCGTATGCTCTATAATGGTCCAAAAGGAACGAAACCCCAGAAAGAATTTTGTCGTTGCCAAATTGTTGAAGGTCCGTCTGTACGTTAGTGGTATGACCAAAATCGCTTCTACCAAATTTGCTTCTCTTGGGAGCATATAGTGATCGTCTATGCAGTATCTACATCCTTACTCTTATATTAATAACACTGTACTGTACAGGTACACTATGTTTGTAGAAGATTTTGATGATTCATGCACAGCAGAATTCAGATGAAATTTGTGATAAGGTTAATATTTACATTCTATTGATGATATAAGGGGATGACCGTTTTTGATATGTTGAAAGAAAAAGGGAGGGAGATTGACTATTTATTTTCATCTGTTGGTACTCATGCTTTTTTTTATCTTCGAAAAATTATTTTCAATTTTGTACACTATATAAAAATAAGGAGATGTGGTATGATTGTCAATGAGACAGCTATCCACCAAAGTTCAAATCAATTTACGAAAAAAAAAAACAAATATGACAGACAAGAACCAACATCAACCACTGAACTACAGGCACATAAGAAATATGGCGTGGTTAAGCATGTTTGGAGGCGAAAACCCTCCCCTTACCTGGGACAGTGGTGTAACAGCACAACACAGGTACAAGATAATTATGCAAATTCAGAAACGAAATACAAATATGAGAAACACCAAAAAATGACAACTGCTGAATTACAGGCTCCTGAATTGTGACATGCACATATAGAATGTGGTGGGATTAAAGGCTAAGACTTAAATATCAATCAGAACACATCCAGCATTCGATGGATTTAGTGTAAAGACGTCATTATCAGTCAGAGAAAAGCGTGACCTGTGTACACTATTGTTTTCCGATAATTATTGTCAATTTTTTGTCTCAAGCACCAAAAATTAAATTACATGTAAATGAATAGATATGTGATTGTCTACAGCTTTTTAGACATGCGAAAGCAAGCAAATCCAAATGCAGTATTTGGTTCTTTTATTTAATCTATCCTTTTTTAACATCCCTGTGACCGTTAAACAATTTCCTATAAAAAAAAACAGTAACAACCATAGAACTAAAATTTAATGAACCAAGCCCACTATTTTCTTTTACCTTATTATTATTTTAATACTTTCAAATGATACAAATATGAATAAAAGGTTGTGTGGGGTAAACAAAAATATGACAGCAACCCAAAAGGTTTCTAGTAGTCAGCATACAATCTTCCATAAATCTAGAGGCAAATGTTTATACCATATGCAAAGTTCTAAATCACCCCAGAGTCCAAAATGAAGTTAATACATTTTGCCTGATAACGAAGATATAATGACTAGTCAGAGATTATGTACTTAATGAAAGATTACAAGAGGTGGAAGATATCTTCTGACAGGTCGATGTCTCAGCAAAGTTCTGATGGGTACAACATTTGCAGAAAAAAATTCTAATAGGTCAATTTTTGCCATGATTGCCCATCCACCCTTTATGAGCAGAAACTCTACATCTGATAGGTCTTAATTTTTATAAATCTGATAGGTAGTTTTTCATGATGTATTTTCTGATATATCAAAAAAATCTCCCCTACCAATATAACCTGGAATGGCCAATTGTGTGTTGCAGAATATTATCATCCCGCCGTGTGCAATATTATTTATTTACAGTTCTTACCAGGCCAGGATATTTATTTTCAAACCCTCCCCCCCTCCCCCCCCCCCCTAAAAATTAGTTCAGTTGTCAAGATTTCCTCATCTACCTAGCTCATCTAATTATATTATTATATCAGATGTATATAAATGGCATTATATCTGTCTTTTGTATAAATAATACGCTGTATTTATTCTAAAATCTCAATATTTGAAATACAAGGTATATTTAACGGCTATAGGCAACCTTATGTCCTTCCCACACACCCTCTCCTCCAAAAAAAAGATAAACAATTAAAAGACCAAATTGCTTCCCTACTCCTTACTCCATCACGCTAACCCCTACCCCCACTAAGTTTAAAAGTAACGAAATAACGAGAGAGAGAGAGAGAGTGTTTCTTTGTATGTAATTGTTCAATTATGTTTTTTCCCTATTTGGAACACTTACAGTTAGGGTACGGCTATTTAATATTCGTTGGGTGGGTGGGGGATGGTAAGTAGGACTGATCATTTATATTCATCGGTTACTACGAATCCTTTTTTTATTTAATTTGTTTATATTAGTTTCCTGCCGTCTGTTTTGCAGAAAAATATTTTCAGTCCGTCTTGTGCAAAGTTCTTTATTTTCAGCTCATGTACCAACCAAAGTTTATCATTTTCCAAATCCTATACCCCCATAGAACTTTGGTGGATAGTTGTCTCATTGGCAATCATACCCAATCTCCTTATTTTCATATTTCTTGTAAAATATGTATGTTGACAGACACAAGTTTATTTCATGTTGATTGTTTAACGTCCATTGGCAAATCTTTCACACATGTTGGGACGAAAACATATTTAACACTTTTTAAGGATATAAATAATACATTTGGAATCTCAAAATCAATCACTTCTGGACAATTTTTTAGGTTTAATAAAGAAGATTGCAGTTTATTGCTGGATACGTTAATAGTCTCTCTAAACTTAAAGAGAATATGTTTAAGGTTGTGATGAAAAGATATGAACCCATTGTATATGTCCCATGTATTATCATAAAGACTTCCAATTAAATTTGAATATGTATGTGAAAAGAATTAATCTCCAAATGCGGGTAATGCATAATGCGGTCTTATAATCCTCATGTCACAAAGTCATTTGAGCGGAAATGTCTGATTTACTATATATTTTCATTTTCATTTTCATTTTTTTTTCTCTTATTCTTTGACAAAATGATATGTTTTAACAACTGCAAACCACAGTCATTTTCTTCTGTCAGTAATACCAGGAGAAGGATTGTTGTAATAGAACTATAAAACAGTGACAGTTTATTTGTCCTGAAACTAAAAGACAAGACAAGACAAGACAATACACATCACATACTTTTAACTTATATACATAAAAACAGATGTATTATATCCTATTCGCTTATTGAAATAATGGATTTGTGTAATGTGGCAAACATGATATGCATAGCAGGTGAAGAAGATGTTAATATGAAAGGAATATGAATTTTTCTTTCTCCAAGACCGATACGATGAGTTCAATTTTAAGGTGTTTGTTAAGGCCGTTAGTTTTTAGCTCACCTGGCCCAAAGGGCCAAGTGAGTTTTTTTCATCACTTGACGTCCGTCGTCCGTCGTCCGTCGTCCGTCGTCGTTAACTTTTACAAAAATCTTCTCCTCTGAAACTACTTGGCCAAATTAGACCAAACTTGGCCACAATCATCATTGGGGTATCTAGTTTAAAAAATATGTCCGGTGACCCAGCCAACCAACCAAGATGGCCGCCATGACAAAAAATAGAACATAGGGGTAAAATGTAGATTTCGGCTTATATTGCTAAAACCAAAGCATTTAGAGCAAATCTGACCGGAATAAAATTGTTTATCAGGTCAAGATCTATCTGCCCTGAAATTTTCAGATGAATCAGACAACCCGTTGTTGGGTTGCTGCCCCTGAATTGGTAATTTTAAGGAAATTTTGCCGTTTTTGGTTATTATCTTGAATATTATTATAGATAGAGATAAACTGTAAACAGCAATAATGTTCAGCAAAGTAAGATCTACAAATAAGTCAACATGACCAAAATGGTCAGTTGACCTCTTAAGGAGTTATTGCCCTTTATAGTCAATGTTTAACCATTTTTCGTAAATTTTTGTAATTTTTTACAAAAATCTTCTTCTCTGAAACTACTATGACAAATTTAACCAAACTTGTCCACAATCATCATTAGGGTATCTAGTTTAAAAAATGTGTCCGATGACCCCGCCCGGGAACCAAGATGGCCGACATGGCTAAAAAATAGTACATAGGGTAAAATGCAGTTTTTGGCTCATATCTCTAAAACCAAAGCATTTAAGGAAATCTGATGAGAATAAAATTGTTCATTAGGTCAAGATCTATCTGCCCTGCAATTTTCAGATGAATCGGACAACCCGTTGTAGGGTTGCTGCCCCTGAATTGGTAATTTTAAGGAAATTTTGCCGTTTTTGGTTATTATCTTGAATATTATTATAGATAGAGATAAACTGTAAACAGCAATAATGTTCAGCAAAGTAAGATCTACAAATAAGTCAACTTGACCAAAATGGTCAGTTGACTCCTTAAGGAGTTATTGCCCTTTATAGTCAATTTTTAACCATTTTTCGTAAATTTTTGTAATCTTTTACAAAAATCTTCTCCTCTGAAACTACTAAGACAAATTTAACCAAACTTGTCCACAATCATCGTTAGGGTATCTTATTTAAAAAATGTGTCCGATGACCCCGCCCGCGAACCAAGATGGCCGACATGGCTAAAAAATAGTACATAGGGTAAAATGCAGTTTTTGGCTCATATCTCTGAAACCAAAGCATTTAGAGCAAATCTGATGAGTATACAATTGTTCAATAGATGAAGATCTATCTGCCCTGAAATTTTCAGACCAATCAGGCAACACGTTGTTGGGTTGCTGCCCCTGAATTGGTAATTTTAAGAAAATTTTGCAGCTTTTGGTTATTATCTTGAATATTATTATAGATAGAGATAAACTGTAAACAGCAATAATGTACAGCAAAGTTAGATCTACAAATAAGGCAACATGACCAAAATTGTCAATTGACCCCTTAAGGAGTTATTGCCCTTTATAGTCAATTTTTAACAATTTTCATAAGTTTTGTAAATTTTTGTAAATTTTTACAAAGTATTTTCCACTGTAACTACCGGGCCAAGTTCATTATAGATAGAGATAATAGTAAGGAGCAAGAATGTTCAGTAAAGTAAGATCTACAAACACATCACCATCAACAAAACACAATTTTGTCATGAATCCATCTGTGTCCTTTGTTTAATATGCACATAGACCAAGGTGAGCGACACAGGCTCTTTAGGGCCTCTAGTTTTGTTGAATTATTTTGTATATGTCATTTCGGGGCCTTGTGTGGCTTACAATGCAGTATGGGTTTTCCTCATTGTTGAAGTCCGTACGGTGACCTATAGTTGTAACTTCTACATCATTTGGTCTCTGGTAGAGAGTTGGCTATCATATTTTTATCTTTCAATTTTTATATCGTTAACCGAAATAGGTCAAAATAAACTGTGTTAATAAAAGCAGAGATGTATAAAGCTGTATACATATACGGTCAAAGTGTATGAACACAGGTTGTACATGGATTGGAAAACAGTTAAATTTGTAATGTAGTTAAAGAAAGGTTTAAAGAAAAATTAAAGACTTTAAGCTTTTGTTTGTTTGATGCCAGTAGGTTAAGCAACAATTCCAAAAGAACATAGACAAGATAGAGATGGCAAACGTTGTGAAATTGTTAGATGATGAAGAACACGTTTTCCTTTACTGACAAATTAGTAACTATAGCCAAAAACTTATAAACGAGATTAAAAATGAGATTTAGTGCATACATGCAGTTGTTATTAATGTAAAGTGTTTTGATATTGACACGTACGTTTTTGTGTTTTTATTTGGGTTTTTTTTGCGGTGTGTCTATTGTAAAGGCAGCCGGAGGAATAGGTAAAGATCTCAATTTTTCCGACCATCATCCGTTTGCGCATGCGCAAATGTTAAATATCAGCAGCAATATCATGTGACGCGAAAAATATTTCGGATGATGTGTAGGATTGCAAACGTGCATATGCAATGAACGTTTGGAGAATTAGAGATCGTGTATTATATAAGGATTTCCTAAAGAAAATTACAGAGAATTTGATTGCTTTAAAAGCAAATTTCTATAGGACTGACTACAGAACAATAGCGTATGCATGTAAACTGAGAGGAATAAAGCGTGATATCAAACTGATTTTGCTGATTTTTACCCCATTACTTTTATCTGTATCAATAGAGGCAAAACACACAAAAGAAACAATTAACAGGAAAACGACTTAATCAAATATCCTTGGCTGCAATATTGGTAAGTTCTACTACAAGCCTTAGGGAGATCTATGAACGTGAACTAATATGCCTTGGCTGGGAAAATTAACCCAGCTTGAGGGAAAATTCCCATTTTTTTATTTTAGTCTGTTTTATTTATGTTCTAAATAAAACAAATATTATACTTTGCTATTGTAACATGTGTAAACACAATCTTACTTTTGGGGCGTTTAACATGTGCCTAACTTTTCTCTTATTGTCTATGTGTTAAAATATTCGAACATTTTAAATAAAATATAGTGCAAATACATTTGAAAAAATCATTGGAACAAAACTTCAAGGAAATCTTAAGTTCGGGAACTTCTTTAGGAATCATAGATATCCATTGAAGCCATAAATCACTGGCACGACTCATTACCTTGCATAAAATTCATAGGTAAAACGTAAAAAGAGGATACTCATTTTTGGCCAAGCCAGAACGATATCTGAATATGCGATATATTATGAATAAATTCATTTGCATTTTCATTGGTTTTTGTGAATGTAAATGTTTTTGCCAAGTGACTTTAAGTCAAAAGTTTCTTTGCTGCATATCGTTGTTGATATTTCTTTTGATCTCTCTTGACATTTTTTTTTAAATTTACGAAGAATCGATGTGTTCCAAAGAACAGCCAGTAGAAAAATGAATTACAGTTTTGAGGAGTTTATTCCCATGGTAATTCTGATTTTATCTTAGTTTTTTTTTCTTCTTAAAAACCACTCTCCTCCTAGAAAACTCATCTGTTGAAAGAAAAGGAAGTATTAGAGACTTTTCAATTTTGTAACGCATTTACATATTATTGTTTTTAAAATTACTGCTTTTAGATTATAAACCTTTCTGCATAAAATGATTTAGCACACGTCCAAATTAAAGGATGTAATATTCATGAAGCATATTCATTTAGGTATACACATAATTGCTTATTTCTCGCACTCAATGTATTTAGATATTTGAGTTTGCAATGCAAAACGCTTTCAAATAAATTCTTAAATGTGGATTTCACGATTTTTCCGACATGCTATTTAACATGTTATATAACTTCTAAACATTGAACATCGGTTGTAGAAAAAGAAAACTATTTTTCTGTTCAATTTTCGATTTTAAAGTTCAGCTTGGGCATTAGGCTTCTATATGTTCTTCCTAAAGTCACTAAAATATTTTAAAACAAATTGTTTCAGTGATTGATTGTTATTTATTTCTCAATGTCCAGTGACAAATATTGAGAGTGAGTTTTTTTTTGTTTTTGTTTAAGACTAGCTATAAACTAAACAGAAACATGGTACATCTTGGTATCAAATTATTATATATGCTCGTTATAATCTAAAATTGGAAGGACGACGAGAAAGCCTATTTTCAATATAAAGACATATGCAAATATTAATCAACAATCAAATGCTGCACTCAGCATTCCAATAAAGATAAAATAACCCAATACAATATTTCAAAAATAGCGTAGTAGTATTGTCTCAGATAAGAAAAAAAGGAAGAAATTTATATATTTTTCGACAAAAAAAACCCGCAACAACAATGAAAACACTCTATTCTTCTTTGGTGATAATAATTAATGTATTAAGGTGGTACCCAACACCTTGACTAATATTAATTTGGCTCGTTTAATTTTCATAAAATTTTGACAAAATGTTTACTTTGACCCTTTTGACAAAAATATAAAAATTTCAAAAAATTTGAACCAACCACTTTATCAGAAAAATTTCATTGGTTATATAGCAGTTTGACAAACACTTATTTTGATCATTGAGAAGCCTAATATTTCCTTAACAATACAACGTTATTAAAACGTATAGCTGATTTTTACAGAGTTATCTCCCTGTAGTGTTAGGTACCACCTTAAACAAAAACGGTTTGTTCTGTAACACCAGCATTTCACCAATAGGATCAACGGATTATACATCAAAACATAAAATGGATATAATTTATGCGAATGGGACAACAATATTTAACATTTAAAAAAAATATGTATTTCCTATGGATTAAACTATCAACACATTATATTTGTGTTTCAAAAAACATGAACGATACAAAAATTGAAGAAACGTAAAGAAGATAGGAAAATGAAAGCCTGTTATACCATTTTCTGTTTGAAATTTTAACTTATTATAATAAAAAGTTGTCTATTTGGCGTCTAAGAAAGACAACTCAACTTGGTTCCTATATTTTAATAAAATTATGAAATTTCATAATATTATGGTATTTCCTATTTGCCTCGACTGCAAAATGACGATTAATACAATTTTTTTTGCATTTTTGCCAGCTATCTCAAAAACTATATTAGATAAATGGAAACTTTAGATAGTAAAAATGATCAGCAAGACAAATTCTACAAATAAGTGGGCTTGACTGAAATTGTTAGTTTACTCTTTATTGAAGATATTGCCCTTTAATAAAAATTTTCCCCATTTTTGCCTATTTTCTTGAAAACTGTAATAGATATATAGATAGACACTTTAAGTAGCAATAATGATCAACAAGACAAGATCCACAAATAAGTCATACTATCCAAAATCTTCTGTCTTCTTGTTATTGGAGTTATTGCCCTTTAATGATATTTTTTAACATTTTCGCCTATTATCTTGAAGACTATAATTTATAAAAAGAAACTTTGAAAAGGAAAAACTATCAGCAGAATAAGATCTTCAGATATGTCAACATGACTGAAATTTCAGTTAAATCTAAATAGAGAAATTCCCATTTAATAATGATTTTTACTAAAAAGTGGCTATTGTTCAAGATTCAAGTGAGCGACACAGGCTTTTCAGAGACTCTAGTTTTTTAGGGGTCCCTGTACTTTAAGGACAGGTAAGGGTTAGATGTAAGAGTAAGTGCAAGTGTTAGGGTTAGAGAGGGGTTAGATTATGGTTAAAGGATAGACTAGAATAGAATTGGTTCAGAAGTTTCAGAGGAGAATGTTTTTAAAGTTAGAAAACATGATAAACAAGTTGTGTAAAACTGTGCTTTAAAGGGCAATAACTCCTGAAGGGGTCAATTGACAATTTTGGTAATAAAAACTTATTGCAGATTTTACTTTGCTGAACATTTTGCTGTTTACAGTTTATCTTTATCATTAATAATATTCAAGATAATAACCAATAAAATGCTTTGCTGAGCGCAGCCTGATACGACCGCAGATGTTGAACCCTGAACAGTTTGGGCAAATTTGGACACAATATTCAAGCTTGATACTGAATCTCTTATAACAATTTGAAAAGAAATCCCCCCCCCCCTATCTGGGCACTTAAATATTTCTTCTTGAAACTTTTCAAAATTTGAAATTTGAAAAATATAAAAAAAAAAAAAATATGAACTCCTTAAAAAACTTGAACCCCCCTCCCCCTTATAGGAGCAATTAGCTGCAAACTCAATCTCAGCCATCCCTTTGTATTATGGAACCTTGTAGTACAATTTAAGATAGATCCATACACTTTAACACAAGTTATTGTTTGGAAACTAGTAAAATGCTTGTTTTTGGCCCCTTTTTATCCCCAATTCCTTCATGTTTAGGGCAAATACCCTCAAACCCAATACCAGTATTCCTTTTGTGATATGGAACATTGTGGTAAAATGTCAGAGAGATCCATACAATAGCACACAAGTTATTGTCCGGAAACTACAAAAATGCTTCTTTTTGGCAACTAATTCCTAACCTATTGGTACCATGACCCCCAAAATCAATCCCAACCTATCTATTGTAGTAATAAACCTTATGGTAAAATTTCATAGAGATCTATCTACTTAAACTAAAGTT
Organism: Mytilus californianus; assembly: GCF_021869535.1. Classification (NCBI taxonomy): domain Eukaryota; kingdom Metazoa; phylum Mollusca; class Bivalvia; order Mytilida; family Mytilidae; genus Mytilus; species Mytilus californianus. The sequence goes on from NW_026262615.1 coordinate 6,557,204, forward strand.
TTTGTCTGGAAATCAAATGTGTCTTCGGACGACGAAGACGACAACATCATTGCATAATATGAACCCAAATAAATGTTTGTGGTTGTATAAAAACTGCAAAATGTCATTGAACTACCAATTTAGTGCCAGCAACTCAACACTGGATTCATCTGAAAATTTCTGGGCTGATAGAACTTTACCTAATGAACACTTTTATCCCATGTCAGATTAATATTTGCTCTCAATGCTTTGGTTTTTGAGGCATACGCCAAAAACTGCATTTCACCCCTATGTTCTAATTTTAGCCATGGTGGCCCTGTTTTTTGACGAAACAGAACATAAAACACAAACATTAATCTAGATACCCTAAGGATCATTTAACTTAAGTTTTGTTTGAATTGGTTTAGTAGTTTCAGAGGAGAAGATGTTTGAAATAGTTTACACTGGACGAACGACGACGATCCACACAGATGGATGCCAATGCAAGTAAGTGGTGGCAAAATCTCGCCACTCCTTTGGAACGGTATGTTAAAAATGACATAGGGTACAACTTGATTTATTTCACTTGACTGGGCCGCTCATCATTGACCAGTCAATCTGTAGACAGGTGTTTTGGGATATACTCATCAATGAGGTGTCAAATTTATATGGTCATTGAGTCGGTTAAAATATGTACACTAAACACTATATATGAGTATTCGCAAAGTAAATAATGAGAAATGGGGTCAAAGTGTACATAAGGTAAAGTTCTATCAGCAATGAAATTTTCAGATGAATCTTATAACCCATTGTTGGGTTGCTGCCACTAAATTGGTAATTTTAAGGAAATTTTGCAGTTTTTGGTTATTATCTTAAATAGTATCAATGATAAAGATAAACTGTTAACTGCAAATATGTTCAGCAAAGTAATATAAACAAATAAATTCAATGACCAAAATTGCCAATTGACCCCTTAACGAGTTATTGCCCTTTAAAGACAATTTTTCACAATTTGTTCATCTAGTTTGCTAACTTTAAAAAATCTTCTCCTTTGAAACTGATAAATCGATTTCAGCCAAACTTGGGCTGAATGAGTTTCAGATAATCTAGTATATTTTTTTTATTTTATTTTCTTGTACGTCAAGAAACATAGCCACTATGGCTAAAATGGAACATAGGGGTAAAATGTATTTCTATGCTATTGAAGAAAATATGACAGATACAAAGAACATCTCAATGGAATTTTTAAGCCACTCATTAATATATATTAAAAAGCAAAAATAATCATTGATGAAAGATTTAAGCAAAAAATTACAGGTGAGCGATTCAGGCTCTTGAGAGCCTCTTGTTTAAAGTAAGCAAACTAAATGAACAAATTCATGCAATTGCGAGAAATTGATTTCAAAGGGCAATAACTCCTTAAGGGGACAATTGAAAATTTTGGTCATACGAACTTATTTGTAGATCTTACTTTGATGAACATTTTTGCTGTTTACAGTTTATCTTTATCATTAATAATATTCAAGATAATAATCAAAATCTGCAAAATTTCCTTAAAATTACCAACTAAGTTTGTTGAAATAGTTTACGACAACAAGGACAGACGAACGATGACGTCAGTAACCAAGTGATGGCATAAGCTGACATTCAGGCCTTGGTAATCTAAAAAGAGAAAAAAGCAAGATGTGGCAAAGGTAAACAAAGGTGAAAAATGTTTTGAAATTGAAACAAATCCGATAAAAAATTATGTACGGTTACGGTGTTCACTTCAGATTTGCTTGTTTTTTTCAAAGATTATAAAAATTATCATGATGCAAACATCAAAGTGATTATTAACTCAATGATTAGATACATTGTATAATTAAAAGTGATTAATAATGATTAATATGAACTGTGACAAGTGTGTGTTTATGCAATCCCAATTTCTTAGAAATACTGGCTTATAAAAAAAAAAAAAAAAATGACATCAGTATCACAATGTCAGAGTCAGTCAAAGTTAAAGTCCTTCAAAATGGAACCTGATGACATTGAATCATCTGAACCAAGTAAAAGACCCAAGAGTCAATGACCCACTACACCAAGAATTGATAGACATAGAAAGATCTTCAGAAACAACAACTTTAGTCGCTACACCAACTAAACCAAACAAAGAGAGGAAATAACAGTCGATATATGTTGTAATAAACAATAACTTAAGAGATCATAACTTTTATTGATATAATAAAAACTAACTATCCAACACGCGTCGTTTTAGTTTTATTTCATCATATTAAGACACAAAAAATTACATGTATCCTGGACTCATCAAAATTTATTGGGACTCACCATTTCTAAAAGTGATGAGTCTCAGGACTCACCATGAAAAATTCCTAGTGAGAACCCTGACAACACAGAATTGGTTATTTGATTTGAATTTACATTCAATTTTTTGCTATTGTGCAATACACTATGCTGTTGCAAATCGACCCCCCCTCCCCTAAATAAAATTACCCCCTTTTTTTTAGTACACTATGCTGTTGCGAATTGACCCCCCCCCCCAAAAAAAAAATATAAAATTTTACATCCCCCTTTTTGGGCAAAAATAATATTTGAAATCTTGAGGAAATAAAATCCCCCCCCCCCCCACATTCTCTGTTTTAAATGTCGTGATACCAATATACGACCACAAAATTTTGTGCGGTCGTATGAAAAGTTATATTTGGGGGAGGTGAGCTTAAAAGACAAACAAAAGATTTAAAATTAATCCCATTGAAATTGGTTAACAGATTCATGAGATTCGTATTTATTTTCAATTGACAAATGATTGCAGATTTTTTGTTATTGCACAATACTGTGCTGTTGTGTGCAGTAATGTGCTATTGAAAATTTCTTGCTATTGCATCTATTGTGCAATACTTTGCTGTAGCACAATTGAAAATTCTTTTCTGTTGTCAACTTGTGCAGGAATTCAGGAGTCTGATGAAGTGTTTTCAAGACCATCAATTCATGGTATATAAAATAAACAGATGTACATGTACATGTAAATAATTGCAGAACCAAAAGCCGCTTTACTAACTGTCGATGTTAATCAGACAGAAACGTTGATACTTAATGTCAGACAGAGAGTGCACGTCAACATTAATTACTAATTTCAAAGTATGCATTACTTAATTCTTGATATGAAAATGCAAGGATGTTTTTTACGCCTCCATGCCTAGCTTTCTCAATTTTCCTTTTTGTTTCTTAATAAATTTGTTTATCCAGAAATTTGGACGACCAAATTGCCTTGTCTGCCTCATCAGTCGTTATGGCCCTGATACATGTACATTCACTATCTTATAAAGCCTAGTCATGTAGAAATGCATACAAATTTAAATAAGATTGATTGCTTGATTAGTGTTTAATGCCACTTTCTGTTTCACCACTATAGTGCTATTTTGTGGCAGTCAGTCATTATTGGTGGAGGAAGCCCCAACCTTCAGTAGGAAAACAGACATGCATGCTTTGAACTCACAACCTCAGTGTTGACAAGTGACACAGTAGTGTAGACCACTCAGACACTGACCAAAATTAACATCAGAGGAAATAGGAGAGAAAATCTAGTGTGGACCTGAAACAAGTCCCCAATTGAGTTGAGGTCTCCAGTTGCTAGTGTGTGTGACCAATACAACCAAAGTCCCTATTTACTAGTATGTTTTACCAATACAACCCAGGTGCAAAGGTTACAGAAGTTTAAAAAGACAGTGCATTTACAAATGTATGATTAATTTTTAAATATATATGTGTGTATACGTATTAACATCAATTCTGATGCACAAAAACGAGGCGTTAATTTATTAAAATCCAAATATAAATGAAAGCTACAGGTATCATGAAAATAAGTACCATCCCTCAGTTCTATGTATACATGTTGTTATATAATTTTAAATCATGGTTAACATGGTTAAGGTCAGGAAAAAGAGCTGCACAACCAACTTAAAATTTTTAATTTAATATGGATCAGTCAGGTTTTCAGAGAAAAAAATAATGTCTTACCCAGAGCTCATTAAGTTTTTTACTCCTCATTTTTTTGGCAATTGAGTGAAATATTTTTTTCTTTTGAATCATCAGTTTAAGTTCATCCCTCAGGCAAAGATTGAATTGGGGTTTTCGCTCCAATATTCCTGAATGTATTGTTTTTTTTTTTTCATCATGACTTTTAAACTCTGGGTAAAATTTATTCATTGTCATGTGTATGATGATAAATGTTACCAAAGTATTCTCCATGTAAGCAGCAAAACAGTCACTATAAATATTTGATCAGGGTGATGCACATGATCATGATGATGGATAATTATTTCATGTCCAGTGTCATTGCACACAGAGTTATTACTCCACGAGTGAATTATTAATCATGTCAATATGGATGACATTTCTATATTCCTCAGAATATGTTTCTGTTTTCAGTATTTAAATAAACTACCTTCTTTGGCACGGGATGTACTTTTTCTACCTCTTCTATATTGTGTGTTATAAAAACACGAAAAAGAAAATTCTATGAACAGGTGCCGATTGTCTATCAGAATACAAAATTTTAGCCAGGGACAAAAGATTTAAATTCCAACAGGGACCAAGTTCTGATTCTCCAACCTTATGGCTACACTTACATTTACGTTAATGTAAGTGAGTGAGAATGCCCAAGTAGTTACAATTAACGGACGGACGGACAGACAGACAACAGTATACCATAGTACGTCAAGTAAATGGGCGTAAAAAAAAACATATGAATTTGACCTCGCTTGTTTGAAATAAGTACGATCAAATGATGTACACGAAAGTCATTTTACATTTTACATGAAATAACAGTCTCTAAGACGCATAATTTCTGTTTTTATTGTAACGGTAAACCCTTCATGATAATTTGTAGACAAACATTTAACATGTTCAATTTCTAAGCCCTGCAGCATTGCTATTATTTTACTTTAGAGGAACCTTTAGTTAGACACAAGTCATAATATACTGATATACACCCATACAGAAAAGTTGAAATAAAGTTGGATCTCGAAATTAAAGGTTAGGGTCAAATGTGAACAGGTCAACTAACAACAGGGGAATGTATCATGTATGTCTCAATATATAGCTATATATAGCCAAGCCTCAAGAAAACTACATAATCCTTAATTCCTAGAACTACACCTACAATTCAAAAACAATACAAACAAAAGTTGAAAAAAAAAAAAAAAGAAATGAAAACAAATTGAAAAAAAAGTTAAACAAAAAAAATTTTTTGAATGTTGAATGTTGAAATCGAATGTTGTATGTTGAAAATGAATGGAACAATCCCCCCCCTCAAAAAAAAAAAAAAAAAAAAAAAAAAAAAAAAAAAAAAAAAAAAAAAATTTGAATGTTGAATGTTGAATGTTGAATATTGAAACAACTTGACATCCGTCAATTCAATTGATTAAACATGTTAAAATGTTATTATATATCAGTTGAAGCTAATAATTATGATAAAGGTCTGTTTCACTTTGTGGTTGTGATGCTCAGAATCGTGTGAAAGTGCTGTAAACATGATAAACAGATAAAACAAGTCTTCGTTTGGTTCATATCGTTTGCATTCAACGTTTTTTTTTCACGGTTCACTTAATCTAATCTAATTAAACTTATCTTAAAACCCCCATTGTAGAGGAACCATATTTCCAAATGTATAAAAAATAAGATGTTGTATGATTGCCAATGAGACAACTCCACACAAGAGACCAAATAACACAGAAATTTTAAACAACTATAGGTCACAGAACAGCCTTCAACAATGAGCAAAGTCCATACCGCACAGTCAGCTATAAAAGGCCCCGAAAAGACAATGTAAAACAATTCAAACGAGAGAACTAACTCTGACAAATCATGATTAGATAATTCGACAAATCACGGTAAATTGTTAACCAATTGATGCTAACTGTTGCCAAAAATAACCATTTGACGCCTGACAGTAAAGCCAAACGGCAATCTTGCCCAAGTATTTGGACTACTATATACAGTGCTGTTACTCCCTCCACCATTCGGTATCTGATGTGTGCATGTTTACAATGAAATCCTACACCCATACAACTTGGGTAAAAGGATAGGTTGGTGCTCTGTTTCCAGAAACCACTCACTTATAGATGTTGAGATATCAGAATCGCTTATTCTTCTGCCAGATAATGGCCACAATCAACAAACTGATTATACTGCCATGATTTGGTGCGCTACAGAACCACCCCTCCCCCCAAATTATTCGCACTAGATTTATTACTGTCCAAATACCATCTTGTAACGGGCTATAAGAAATTGATACAGCAGGCGTCATGTAAGCAGGTAAGGCGTTCTATTTATACTAACCATAACTGTTAATATAAACAAAAAAATATCCAATCACCGTTGAATGCAAACAGAATCCAAACATGCAAACAGCAAACAATATGAACCATGTGAACCGAACGAAAACTTATACTATAGGATTAAATCATGTGATTAAGAAGAAACAATAGCAAAACATCCTACCAATTGTTCCAAATACAGTTTCGTTTGAACTGAAAAATATAAAAAACAAAAGAAGGAAACCAGCGAGAAAAATGATGTGCACCTGTAAGCTGCCATTTTCCTTGTGAGGTCATGACCTAAAGGCATGCTCAAGAAAATATAAAGTTTATTTAATCTGTTTAAATATGAGACGCCAAAGTATTGTGAAGTTTAATTTTTCGTTTTGATAACATTTTTTTCTTGCATATTTCCTAGAATGTTTGAATATTTAATTTCTGCGGGAAATCACGCAGGTGCGTTCATCGGTTACGTGTAACTTTGATGTCAAATTGTGTATAAATATGTGTCAAACGTCACATGCGAATGGGGACCTAAATACATACTGTGAAAATGAGCATTTAACGCAATGTGAATCCCTGGAACATTACTTTTTGGCAATATTTAAGAGCTTTAGACCCAGGAAGTCTTTCTGTGACCAAATATGATCAATATTTAAGACAACAAAGAGGATTTTGTAGTGGGGACCCGAGTCAAGTCCCCACTAGAGTAAGAATCCCCACTTGCCCTTTGGTGTAACCTATGCAAGTCCCCAGTTCAGTATGTGCGTCGGTACACACACACACACACAAACACCCCCCCCCTCCCACACACACACATATATTTAAAATATACTTTTGGAAAATCATAGGTTTGAACGTTGTTTTCAATTAAGGCTTGTTTATATTTTTTCGTTTGGGCTTGTATTACATTTGCCTTCGGGTTTATATGATCCGTTCATCCTATTTCGACTCTTCAAAATTCAAGAGTCTATCCTAAATTGAGGTAAATTATATGGCCTTCCAAATACCGTCTCGATTCCTAACATCACTGAAGAGACATTAATTGTCGAAATCCGGATATGGTGTACAAATGTTTTCACTATTTGTGTGCGGTATACCATCTTTTCCGCACGTTTATTGTATTCTGTTTGGTATTAAATCAATAGTTAAGATCCATTTCGTTTATTTGGAAATCGCAAATAGCAGTCAGTAGGGTTTAAGAATATCCGTTATTCCACTGGCTAGCCACGTTATTACCGGTGACCTCAACATTGTCTATAACACTTCTTTGCGAAATGTGTTATCCAAATGTCCGAAATATCGTGAGTCTAAATCCATCAATTGGACATACAACATAAAAATACTGATGGATTCAGTCAAAGGATTATGCCAGACAATGGGCTAAACGCAAAAAAGAAGACATAGACACTCTTTTCGAATGGATTAAGGCTGTGTGGTCGTTGATACAAATCGGAATTAAGAAACTGAATAGGTCTATCAATACCTATGCTACGTCAATCTTTAAAGACCCAGATGTTGCAAAACACTTGTCCTACCTTCATGACAAATATGTTTTTGTCCCCGCAGATAAAGCCCCAAACAACATCGTTTTTGTGTGTAAATCTCACCACATAAACTGCTTGATAAATGAATTAGGAACTTGGAAATTCAACATATACGCTCACGACACTTACCAAAGAGGAAATCCTGATTAATCATAGGTCTGTTCTATGTTCCTTTGAAATTTCAACCAAAGATGAAGAACTGGATCTTCCCTCACTGTATTGGATACCTAAACTACATAAGAGTCTTTACAAACAATGGTATACTGCTGGGTCTTCTAAGTGCTCCACGAAACCTCTTTCTAAATTATTAACATCTATTTTATCAACAATCAAAGCCGGGCTTCAAAGTTATTGTGAAACTGCCTATTCTAGAGGTGGCGTGAATCAGATGTGGATACTAAAAGATTCCAAAGATCTTTTAGAGTACATACAATCTGAGATTCTTTCATATTACAATAGTATTAAACATTTGACCTTTCTACACTTTACACAAGTATACCCCATTCAAAACTAAAATACAAATTGAAAGAGTTGGTATTGCCTTGTTTCATAAAAAGGAATGGCCAAAGTAAAAACAAGTATCTTGTCTTAGGGAGGGATAAATCCTACTTTGTAAAGAATCACTGTGATTCAAACAGAAAATTCTCTGAAACTGACATTATCAAGATGCTTGATTTCTTGATTGACAACATATTTGTAACGTTTGGAGGAAGAGTTTTTCAACAGACTGTCGGCATTCCAATGAGAAACAATTGTGCCCCTCTTCTTGCCGACTTGTTCCTTTATCATTATGAGGCTGACATCATAGAGGAACTTCTGAGGAAGAAAAAAGAGAAGTTAGCAATATTCTTAAACTTTACTTTCCGCTATATATATATGATATTCTCCCACTAAATAACTCAAATTTGGTGACTATGTTGAACGCATCTATCCCATCGAACTAGATTTAAAGGATACAACAGATACAGTTAAGTCTGTTTCATATCCTGACGTCCATCTAGAAATTGACAATGAGGGTCGGTTGAAAACAAAACTTTACGACAAAAGAGATGATTTCAGCTTTCCAATTGTGAACTTTTCATTTCTATGTAGCAACATTCCGGCTGCGCCAACATACGGAATATGTATCTCCTAATTGATACGATATTCCCGGGCTTGTTTTTCCTATCATTATTCCCTTGAAAGAGGGTGGCTGCTTACAAGGAAGCTATTAAACCAAGAGTTCCAAATGGCGAAGTTGATATCATCCCGTCGTAAATCTTACGGACGCCATCACGAGTTGGTTGACCGTTATGGAATAACCGTTTCACTGATGATATCGGATATGTTCCCCTTCCCTTTTCACAAATGCGACCTACCGAATAAGACTATTTACCGGGTTTGTAATAACATGAGCATTACGAAGGTTGCCACATGTGGAGCAGGATCTGCTTACCCTTCTGGAGAACCTGAGATCACCCCCAGTTTTTGGTGAGGTTCGTGTTGCTTAGAATTTAGTCTTCTATGTTGTGTCTTGTGTACTATTATTTGTCTGTTTATCTTTTTCTTTTTTTAGCCATGGCGTTGTCAGTTTTTTTTCGATCGATGAGTTTGACTGTCCCTCTGGTATCTTTCACCTCTCTTTTCGATCTGCTAGTCAAATGCGTTTTGTTCAAATATACTTTTCCACTTTTTTGGTGTTTTGGAAAATGTTGTTTGCGCTGTATTTAGGCCCATCTACCAAGAAATATGTTTTGCATGCACACGTATAAAAATTGCGGTTTTTATCCAACGCAATCACAAGTTTGAACGTTGTTTTCAATTCAGACTTGTTTATATTTTTCGTTTGGGCTTGTATTATATTTTCCTTTGGGTTTATATGATCCGTTCATCCTATTGCTACTCTTTAAAATTCAAGAGTCTATCCAAAATTGATGTAAATTATATGGCCTTCCAAATACCGTTTCGATCCCTAACATCACTGAAGAGACATTAATTGTCGAAATCCGGATATGGTGTACAAGTTTGTGCACCTCATGTTCGCGGTATACTGGTAAGTTATTAAGGGAGGGATTTCGTTACCATAAATTACCTTAAACATTCACTAAATTCTTTCATAGATACAAAGATTTGATTAGTAAATTTGGCTGTTCCTGTAGAAAACTTATTACAAACGGTATTTCACATCCTAAATTTTACGGTAATGTTGTACTAAAAGCGCGAAAATCACTATGTAATCCATGTAAACTCATCGAACCTTTAAACAAACTTATTAGTAAAGGTTATCTTATAAATGTTGTAATAAGATCTTTGAATATTGTTTACATTGGCACTGACATCGATTTTGTCATCAACGAATTAAAACATAACTAAATTTGTATTCCTTTCGAATGTTTTTTTTTATGTATAAATACACATCCACGTTCATTTTTATGTTTAGAGATTACTTTATCTATATATAACATTATACAAATTTACTATGAGGTTATATCCTAACTATCCTGCTGCCTGTCGATACTTTTATTTTAGCATTGCACTAGTCATGACTTCTTTGACTGTCCATGGCGTTAAAACACTAGATCCCTTGGTTGTGTTTTAATTGATTTTAGTCTCTTATGCATGATTGTTTAGTATTAATTGTGTTTGGCTTTAAACTAGCTTTCAGTAACTGCGAGTACTCTCAAATCGTACTTTCGTGTTAATTTGACATGTAGACATAATTTGTAATGCGTTTTTTTTTATTCAATGTTTACTTAGTTTGTGATATATTTCGTCTCACTATTTTTAAAATGTACCACCTTTGATAAGTATTTAGTATGACGATAAATGTTCACTTCTGTACTCGTACTGTTAAAAACAAATGTATCTATTTTGTAAAAAATATTTCCGTACTCTTAACAACAAAATTATTATAGTTAAATTTACCTGTGTACGATATTTTATTTATCGCCATTTTGTCCTAGGTAAGAGTTGTCTTTTTGACATTGTTATTCATCTTTTTTAGTAATATTGTATTTATATTGTGTCATAGATCAAATGTACTCGTTCAGTGTATGTTTACTTGTTTTTGTTTATATGTCTTTTTTGATCGATTTAAATCATTTCAATTGATATTTTATAGTGTGTCTTTTTAAGTTGTAATGCTACACTACTGTTTCCTGTTAGGGTGAAGGTTGGCGCCTGTTAAAACATTTAAGCCAGTTGCATTTGTATGCACATTTGTTTGACACTAGTCATTTTGGAGCCCTTTCAGTTTACACAAAAACACTGTTGTGCTGAGGTCAAAAACAGCATATTGAACAGGGCATACAGCATGTTACAGCAAAATCCCCAATTTAACATTGTTCATGCAATAGTTGTTAATTGATAATTTAACAATTGTAGCCTTTGGTTGAAGTCCATACGATGTTATATCGACCTAGAGAAGCTTATCGACCTCGGACCTCGTCCTTAGTCAATATACTTCTCTTAGGTCGATATCACCTCGTATCGATCTCATACAAAGGCTATAATTGTATAATCCAAAAAATGTTCTAGTTTGTTAATTTTATTGAATTTGATGGTTTGTTCTGCACTAGATAGGTAGACATTATATTATCTAGCTCTGTCAAATTTTAAATATGACCAGAGACATATATTAAAGCACATGTGTATATATGTCTCTGATATGACAATTGCGGGAAATCGATGTATAAAATGCTTGTAAAATCGCAAATATTGCAGTACGGTAATATTTTGTATTTCTCAGTTTAAATATAGTATAAAAAAGAGGGGCTGATTGTTGTACCCACCAATTTCCCATTATTTGACGTTTAATTATATATAAACCTTTTCAAATATTAAATGCGCAACCAAATCTTTGTTTCCTTGTTTGATTTTTGTAATTTATGTTTCCGAAGGCAGTTGATTGGATATCAGTTTAACGTAGGCCTGGCTTTTTCCACAGCTATCCTTTTAGACAAACTTGTGTTTTTATAGACACGTGCTATACTTCTCGTATAGGCTGAATAGAGAATAATTGGGAGAAAATAAGAATAGAGAAAAATGACATAAAAAATTAAAGAATACAGAAAAGAAGGACACCCCCTTTCCACACCCTCATTAGAGCGTTTTGATTACTTTAAATATAAAAATTATAATAAATTAGAGTTACATCGTGGAACGTCTTAACACTGATTTTTCTGTTTAAAAATTATCAAAGCAATACTTATAAGTTTTTCTCGGCACGTTTAATACTTCAGAGAGAGTATGTCATGCGTGATCAATGCTTATTCGAGAATTTCTGGTCATGTTGGTCAATTTTATCTAATAAAAAAGTTTTGAAGATGAATGTTACATTTGATTGAAATCCGGATTTGACTTTTTTATGTATGTTGGCGTTTGTTTTTGTAGCAGTTCAGTGTTGTCTGTTGTTCCGTTATTGTCCCTCGGTGTTGGTTTGTGACCTGGATTTGTTTTCGCTTAATCGATTCATGACTATTGAACAGCGGTATACTATTGTTAACTTTATTCAAGATTATTTTCAGCAGTGATATACAGTTTTGAAATGTTGAAGAAACAAACCTTTTATTAAGGGATGCATAACTAGTATTTTTTTTTTTAAAAACAGAGGCGAAAGATACCAGAGGGACATTCAAACTCATAAGTCGAAAATAAACTGACAACGCCATGGCTAAAAAGAAAAAGACAAACACACAATAGTACACAAAGCACAACATAGAAACTAGAGACTGAGCAACACGAAAAATTCAAGTGTTATAAGAATTAGGGCATCTTGTCAACAGTAATACACTAATGTTGCATTGTTGATCTTAAAGATTAGAGGTGATGTGTGACTGTTATATACACATAGTGCAAGCTTGCTATAAACACACACAAACAGTGAGTTTCTTAGAAATATCAAAATATGTCAAACAATCAATTTGTTTGCAGACCTTGTTTAATATTTTTTTTTCTGGGACATAATATATATGTTAGTGTAATAGTCCCATGTTTTTCGTTTTGTTTATTTTAAATGAAGCCATTTGACAAATTTGACATATCTACATATAGTCAGGAGAAACTATTTTACGTGTCATTTCATTTGAATGCTAAAAAAGAGTAAAAGACAAGACCCTGATACCTCTCTTTGTTAACAAATAGGGGGGGGGGGGTCGAGATAATCCCCCCCCCCCCCAATCAAGGGTGATACAACACTTATCCTTTAATATAGATTATTCTTCGTAATAAATGATGATATTTCAATAACCTATTTGTACTTTATGCCATAATTTTACTTGGCCAGGAAAATATCAGCATTGTTTTCATTAGATTAATAGGTTAAAGTTTTTTGTGTAAATCAATTTATTTTTTAATTTCAGTTACTTTAAGTTTCGTTTTCTGTCGGTTTTGACCTATTCATTATGTTTGATAAGTAAGAGTAAGATTTATTTTAAGATCTATATGAAAGCCTGCTGCTCATATCACAAAAAAATCTTACGAGAAAAAATACTCGTAAGTCACAGAGCATTTCAGTGTAACTTCCGATCAATTTTTATCGTAATATTTTTGTGAAAAAATGAATTTCGGAATGCCTTTCATCATTGTTGAATAAATGGTAGTAAGAACTTTAGCAAGAAATTTAGTTGAACATCTTGACGACCCGGTGTCATATGGTATTTTGAATCCCATTGAAAATTGACCCCGGGGTCAAAATACCGCTATGGTAAATTGAATCCCCTCTGTATGGAAAATTGATGCCCCCCCCCCAATGGTAAATTGACCCCCATGTTATTTTTTTCCTTCTAAATAATTATTAGAACATGATACATTACTTTAAAGCTTATTGTAGATTGAAAATCAGACATACAAAAAAGGGAGGTCAATTTTCCATGGTAGGTAAAAAAAAACAAAACCACATGGCTTGGTATAAGTGCTCTGAAGTCTTTACCAACATAATTTCAATCAAAATAATATTGAAGCATCATAACTAGACTATGTAGCTTAAATGCTTTGATTATTTGAAATCCTAACATATAAAGGAAGTTAAATTTTCCATGGTAAACAAGGGGGAGGGGGTCAAGTTTCCATGGCTCAGTAAAATAGTCAAACCATCTTTTTCAACATGTTTTATATATACCATATATTTATTAGAGTATTAAAACTTTGAAAAGAAGTTTAAATGATTTGATTGTTGATATTGGAGATGTATAGACAAGAGGGTTCAATTTGCCATGGCAGGGGGTCAAAATACCATGGCTACGTAAAATTGTTAAAAAAATCTTTTCCAACATGTTTCATATATACCAAATACTAGTCACAGCATTATAACTATGTAATATAGTTTGAATAGATATTTTTTTTTTGAAATTTTAGGTGTATAGGACGGGATTCAATATACCATGGCAGGGGGGTCAAAATACTATGGATAAGTTAAAATTTTGAAACGTCTATTCCAGCAGGTTTAATAGATAACAAGTACTTATTGGAGTATTATTACTACATGTATGTAGGGGGTTCAATATACCATGGCAGAGGGGCCAAAATACCATGACTAAGTACACATTTTAAAACATCTTTATAAGCATGTTTAATACACACCAACTACTTATTATTACTATATGTAAAAAAGTTAGAATAGCTATTATTCTTGCAAATGGAGGTATATAGCTTTTCTAACTCCCTAACATAGTAATAATACTCCAATAAGTAGTTGGTATGTATTAAACATTCTTATAAAGATGTTTATAAAATTTTACTTAGCCATGGTTTTTTTACCTCCCAGCCGTGGTATATTGAACCCCCTCCTATACACCTCCAATTTAAAAAAATATAGCTTTTTAACTCCATTTCATAGTTATAATACTCCAATAAGTTGTTGGTATGTAATAAACATGCTTATAAAGATGTTTGAAAATTTTACTTAGTCATGGTATTTTGACCCCCCTGCCATGGTATATTGAACCCACTCCTATACACCTCCATTTTCAAGAATTATAGCTATTCTAACTCTTTTACATAAAAATAATACTCTAATAAGTAGTTGGTATATATTAAACATGCTGGAAAAGATGTTTGAAAAATTTTACTTAGCCATAGTATTTCGACCCCCCCTGCCATAGTATATTGAACCCCCTACTATGCACCTCCAATTTCAAATATTATAGCTATTTTAACTCCTTTACATAGTAATAATACTCCAATCAGTAATTGGTATGTATTAAAAATGCCTATAAAGATGTTTGGAAAATTTTACTTAACCATAGTATTTTGACCCTCCTGCCATAGTATATTGAACCCCCTACTATACACCTCCAATTTCAAATATTATAACTAATTTAACCCCTCTTAATAGTAATTATACTCCAATCAGTAATTGGTATGTATTAAACATGGCTATAAAGATGTTTGGAAAATTTTACTTAACCATAGTATTTCGACCCCCCTGCCATGGTATATTAAACCCCTTACTATACACCTCCAATTAAAAAAAAAACATAGCCAACATATTGTACATTTAAAAATCTGCAATGCTTTTGACTAAAACAGGAGGGTTCAATTTTTCAAGGTGGGGTTCAAAATAACATATGGGAAAAATTACCCCGGGGGTCAAAATACCATGCGGTATAATGACCCCGGAGTCAATTTTCCATATGGTATTTTACCCCGGGTTCACTTTTCAGGGGGTTCAAAATACCTTATGACACCGGCTATATGCAGTTTTTTAAAGGTTTTTTGGAAGTTTTTTACCCAATATTTGGACTGAGCTTTTTATAGTCCTTTTAATGTTAATACTAAAGGAGAGAAGGTCACGTTTTTCATTTAATGAAATATTCCCCTTCGTGAATGATGATATTGCATACATTAGTTAGACGAGAGAAACATGTGGATGATTACCTGCTTATCCATCCTTTTTTTGCTTTTTGCAATGGCATTGTCACTTTGTTTTTCGACTTATGTGTTCGACTATCCTTTTGGTATCCTTTGCCTCTATTATACACTCAAAATAATGATGTTACCATATAAAAACAACAGTAAATGACTGTGTTGGCTGTAACATCAACACATTTGTCGTGAAGAGAGGATACAGCATGCACAATGGATTTTTTGAAAGGATTAAAAACCCATGTGCTCATTTTATTCGTAGAGTTTGAATCCCCTTCTGAATGCACGACTGAATAGCTCTGATCTATTCAGATAAAGTGTATAGTTTTGGTTCACTTGGGTCTCATTTTACCATCAACTACACCCATCAGTAATTTGGAGTTACTGAAAGTTGAAAATAAGTATACCTCCTGGTTGTGAATTATATGTATTTGGTATTATGAATCATTTGCCTTGATCATTCGATATTTATATGGCAAAAAAAATATGGAAACATGTACTATTAAATTTATACCCGCATTTATTGAGAAAAAAATCACATATATCAATTATTCAAATACAAGTTGAAAATACCAATGAATATTCCCACAAAATATCACCAAAAAAATGTAACATGTAGCTAATGTATATCCCACAAAATATCATCAAACGATATAACAAAACGTTTATTCTCACACACTTTTACAAATTTAATGTCATACATATTATTAATAAACAGATGCAATGCTATAATAGGTGGTCCAATAAAACTCATCTAACCTAATAACTGAATTCAAGTTTACCTCCTGGTTGTGAATTATATGTATATGGTATTATGAATCATTTGCCTTGATCATTTGATATTTATATGGAAAAAAAATATGGAAACATGTACTATTAAATTTATACCCGCATTTATTGAGAAAAAAATCACATATATCAATTATTCAAATACAAGTTGAAAATACCAATGAATATTCCCACAAAATATCACCAAAAAAATGTAACATGTAGCTAATGTATATCCCACAAAACACCCTCAAACGATATAACAAAACGTTTATTCTCACACACTTTTACAAATTTAATGTCATACATATTATTAATAAACAGATGCAATGCTATAATAGGTGGTCCAATAAAACTCATCTAACCTAATAACTGAATTCAAGATTACAACATACAAGTAAGACTAAGTAAGTTTGCACTCGAGAGAAAATAAACCACACAGATTGTATCGATTGAAACGATTGAAACGAAAGCAAAGAATGACTTTTCCCACAATGATGATGATAAAATTCAAACCATGTTAGAATTGTCCCTCAGTTTTATATAAGAATGAAATCGATCCACTTTGTTTTTATTTTTTCCAATCAAACTTGTCCCTTCTTTTTTGGTTCATGGCTTTCAATTTACGCAGTTTTTTTCCTGGAAGAAAAAGAATAAATAAATGACCAGCCGCACTGTCTTACATGTGTGATATTTCGACTGAGTGTGGATTAACATGGTGGGTGATATATCAATGTCGTAATAAATTCAAAATTGGAAAATAATATTAACTGCATTGACACAACAATAAACTGATGACAAAAAGATATGTCTCGCCTGTAGGCATAAAAGTCAGAAATAGACAATCTGATGGACAGTAACATTGCTTATTATTTCAAAGTCATTTGACCATGATCTTGTGGGCAGGGCCTTTAAATGATCACTAACTTAGATGTACAGACAGTAATGTAACTATATAGACAATATCATTGTCTATTGTAAGCAGTTCTTAGCAATCTAACTTCAGCAGAAAACTTAACATTGAAAATTCATAATTAATTCAAAGTCGCTGAACCATGACCTAAGGGCCAGGGCCTCAAAATAGTCGTCAAACAGATATGTACTGATAGTAATGCAACCTTATATTAAATATAATTGATCTATCAAAAGTAGATCCTATCAAACTATGTTAAGTAGAAAAGTTAACATTTAAAATTGTTAGTTCATTCAAAGTCGCAGAACCATGACCTAGGGACAGGACCTCAAAATGGCCGTCAAACTAATATGTACTGATAGTAATGCAAGTTTGTATTAAATATCAATGATCTATCACAAGTAATTCCTTTCAAACTAACTTAGGCAGAAAACTTAACAATTGTTGACGCCATCGTTGCCGTCGCCGGAAATGCAATCCCTATATTTCGCTTTCCGCGACTTTTATCACAGGCGAGACAAAAATTGTATGCACTGGCTACGGTTACCCGCGAAAAGTAACAATAAAAAAAGATTATTTTTACTTCTGAGACTAATTCCTGAAATTTATTTCTGGAGAGGAATCCAATTTCATACGGAATCTGCAGGTAACAATAAAATATTTTTTTATTGTTACCGGCAGTTATAGTTACTCACAAAATTTTACATTTGCAAATCATATTTTTTTTGTGTAGCATCTGGATACTTTGTACGTCTTCCTGTCATTGCCCCGTATTCTTTGGTTAACATATTTGAAAAAAAAATTGAATAGAAATTATTTAATGAACACAGCAACATTTATACATTTATACATAATAAGAAGTATTATAGCTATTTATTTTGGTGGCACTTCTGGCACATCGAGTATATAGCCTTACTTGACACTTTGAGGCCAACACATCTTAGGTGGTACCCTGATACCTGTTGCAAACAATAGATTCATATATATGGAAGTGAATACCACACACTAAGCAATTCCACTCTGCTGTGTTCTTCCTCTGCTATATCTGTTTTTTTTTTTGCATTTTCCATGACTCATTAGAAAAATATTCTATGATTCTATTGAGATTAATGTTTTCGTCGAGCAATTTCGTAGGAAATTTCTCAAATGAAAGAAATTGTTCCTCTGGGGTTATAATCACAACTTCTTCTATATAATTGAACAGAATTTGCATCTTGGAATTGTTGAAGTTTATAATTAAAATTTTTAAAAGATATAAACTTTTCACTGACCACAAATTGGACAGTTTGCTCATTCGAGTAACGAATAGTGAGCTGCTTTAATCGACCACCCTATGGCAATAATAAACGTCATATTGGTCAATTTATCTGGAAGTTTAATCATTTTTAATGTTACATCATAATTTAATTGTTTAAATTTATTTCCTAGATTGCTCGCAAATCAAACATTTTTTTTAGACCAGTGCCTACCTGAATATATTTTGCGGGTAATAATTACTGCAGGTAACAATAACACATTATATTATTGTTACCTGCAATTTCCGTATGAAATCGGGTCCCACTTGGTAAAATATCTCGGCAAGCAGTATCAATAGTAACAATAATTATTTCTTATTGTTACTTTTTGCGGGTAACCGTAGCCAGTGCTAACATTGTATTAATGTCGACCATAACTTCTGGTTGTCATAATGAATGAAAAGATTATGGGGGAAATCTACCTGATTTATTGTCCAAATTGTCTACTGATTTGTTGTTGGATCCTTTGTTTGAGTGACGGCATGATTCTGTAAAAAGATATGAACAATATACAATCTCATTGACTCAAGATTTCGCTAAATACAGTGAGACTTTTATAGACCCATCTTGACTATCAGTAATTGTTTTATAAATAAAGGCAATAGTAGTATACCGCTGTTCAATAGTCATCAATCTATATAATAACTGAAACAAATCCGAGTCACAAACCAAAACTGAGGGACACACATCAACTATAAGAGGAAACAAAACGGAACAACAGAAACACTGGACTGCTACAAAAACAAACGCCAACATACATAGAAACGGACTATGTGATAACAACTGCCATATTCCTGACTTGGTACAGGACATTTTAAGAAAAAATTGTGGGTTGAACCTGGTTTTATGGCTAGCCAAACCTCCCGCATATATTGCAATGTTAAACATACCGCTAAAATGACAACATTACGTTACAGAAACACAGTACGAATAAATGCAAGAACTTTCAGAACAGAGAAATACGTAAATAAATAATTAAATAGTACATTTCAACATGCAAACCACAGAATAACAACAAACACCTAATGTCACATTAAACTTGTTTTCTTATTTGGATAGTAATGGCATATCCTTGAATTATTCTATTAAACCTATTAACAACTTAAACAAACTTAGAATGATAAATGCAAGCGTGAAATGTTGTATGGATACCTGTCTAGTAAGGAAGACTGAGTGTATGTTACCCTGTAGCTTTTTTGGTTTATTTTTGTTTTTTGGTTGGGAAAATAGATTTATAAATACTTTTCAGAATAACAGTATCAATTTATCATGTTAGCAAAAATCAGCTTCAGCTTTGAAATAAAGATGTTTACCACCGGGTCGATGACCCAAGGGTATCACCACGCCAGTTATCAGCACTTTCATGTTGACATGATATATAAATAATTTGTTCATTTTCTGTCAATTCATGATTCAGGGGATTTAATGAAATAAGTGATTTTTAAATCACTCATTTGAGTAGCAAATTAGAAATTCTGTGATTTTGTAGTTTTGCCAAAAACACACAGGTTGAGATTATATCTAATTATTTGAAAAAAATAATAAAAAATACTGTTAGGTAGCATTGTTTACGCCTTCTATGCAATCATTCTTCTGTAAATTCTAAAATTGTTGAAAATAATGCTACAATGAAGGCTTTACATAATGATCTTATACTTTCCAAACAGATTTTTCCCATGAGTGGGCGTATTTTTCTGTAAAATTCAAGGTTTCGGTTTTTAGATAATGTAATAAAATTTTACTGTTCGCTATAAAAAATTAACTGTTCGGGGATTTTGAAAATACCGTGTGTGTGTGTGTGTGTGTTTGTGTGTGTGTGTGTGTGTGAGTGGGGGAGAGGACAGTTAAGAAAACACAAGTATGATATGAGTGATTTTCATGTCATTATCCCATTTTCAGTACAGGGTCATCATCTGACATGACAGATCATCCTATCAACACAGATGTTGTTTTTGATAAATTTAACATCATAATTAATTCCAGGATCATGAATATTATATATGTAAAGCTACTTAGCCTAGTGATTTAAATGTACTATTTAAATAGGTGATTGATAAAGAAGACTACTCTTACTTGCAGCATTTCTGGAGGAAATGTTACTTGAATAAGTGATTTAAAGAAATATTATTGCCCTGACTGTTTATTGTTTTTGAAATGTTGAAATTTTTGGAAACGCTAAGGTTTTTTGATTGCCTTAACCATATTTGGTACTTTACTTTTTTATTCCCTTTACCATGTATTTGATCTTAGCTCAAAACTGATTTCATTCAAACGCTACAGATGAGTCTCACGTAGAAGAAACACGCGTATGGCGAAAAAGCCTTACATCTTCAATGTTTTTTTTTTATTCTGACTTCACAGAATATAATGATAGATTTAACAGGTTTTAATAAGTTCTAAAAAGAAGTGTTCCGCTCTGGTTAACAATTAAATTATAAGGTAATGTTGATTTTAATCTGATGTATTTAAAGAATTTACCTGGACATTTTCCTAAGTTGCAAAGTGATGTTTCAGTTCTGGAACCAACACATTTCAGTCCATCGTCAGACGGTGGGGGATTGTCACATGTTCTGGTTTTCACTATCACACCATCTCCACAAGTAACAGAACATGAGGAGTTGAACCAAAGGCTCCATCCTTCATTTAAAAAAGATGAAAACAAGAAGTTATCAATCTAATACTGTTGCAAAAATATTGAACAATTTTTCACTATTAGCAGTCAGTTTGGTTTAATTTTGTCATCATAAATTGAAAACCTCAATTTTGCATAAGTTATTCCCACAAAACAATCATTTGACCTCATTTGAATACTCATGCATGCATCATACTCATAATTTTACCTTTAACTTATTTAGGAATTATTAAGTTCATTAGTGAAAGATATTGGTCTTAAGCTTCTTCCCTTGTTTAACCTTTTCTTTTCTAGCAATCAAAGTCAGACTGCAGTCACACCACATGAAGTTTTGTAAGTTGGAAATAGGTTTTTGCATGGTATCAATCAAAAACGACAGTTAGCGCCAATTTGGATAACTTGAATTTACCGGAATTGACCTTTTTATTATGATCAGCAGTAGTTATCCAATTTTCATTAATTTCATGTAGTGTAAATGTAACCTTATAGGTATAAAAAAACTAATCCTATCTTTCCTATATATCAAACATGTAAGGTATACTATATAGAAAAAAACAAACTGTGTTATTCAGTTGTTTAAGATTGTGTCTGCTAAAAAATGTAAGTCAAAAGTTACTTAATTTGGTCAATTAAAATTGTCGGTAAAGAGAATGAGGCTCTAGTCAAAACTCCAACTTAGTGTCTTACTGTTTTTCTCACCATCACAAGTGTGACTTAATAAAAAAAACTAAAACCAATTTAGCAACCAAATTTACAAAATTAATGACATACAGATATGGAATAAAAAATGGACATGAGGTATGTATCGAGAATGTTAAATGTTCAGGCACTTTCACAACAAATCTGAAAAAAGAAATGGAAGCATGTCTAAGATATTTATTTTTATTTCAGATAGTTGCTACAGTGGTCAAATTGGAAATGAATAGATTGCATATACACAAAATATGAGTAAATTTCATCATTTATTAAGAAATCTTTTTAACTGCTTACCTGGAATTATGCAGCCTGTCATGTTAAAATTGCGAATATCTATGGTGGTATTCAAACCAGTACATGTTCCTATGTAAACAAGGTTTGTTTGATTTGATGCCCATTCTTTAAAATCAATCATGCGGCAGCATATGAATTGGTTTCTGTTCATATTCCTTAAATATTAAATTAATGTAAGGTTAATTTCTATGTCATGTACATATCCATGTGACTTCTGCTTTTTCACACTATTGCGAAACAATTTGAAATCTCAAGGGGAAGAAATATATATAAGATACGGCAACAACATGGAATTATAGAAACAACGACAAAGTATCATGTTGTTTCTACAGATATTGGCAAAAAGAGATATAAATCATCAAATCAAAATAGGTAGAGCTTTTAATTAAACATTAAGCAAGGCATTTTATTACGTAAGAGGAACAACTGTCATACAAAACAAATGCTTACAACACAAATTATTATAATTATAATTCTGTTTTCGAGAACAGACCTTCTGGTAAATTTATTAAGAAGTTACCCTGAAAAGTTCTATAAGAAAATCAATAGTCATGAATGAAAATCTGAATTAGAACACTGTTGCTAAAATTACCAAAAATTCCAAATGCCGTTCTCCGTGTATTCAAAAGATAAATATATTTTTCTTAGAACTGATATTGCTTGAACAGCAATATTTGATTATTGAACGACATTAAAAGTTAAATAAAGAAGTACAAATGAATTGTGCGTAAACAATAAAATGATGGTAAACCTGCTGCGTTGTTTGCACACAAGAATATTTTGAAGAACATCAGTTATATATGTGCATGATTAGATATGCAATACAATCTACCATATGATAAGGTAAACATGATAAGTCGTAGATAAACTTAAGACACTAATACTCAAATTATCAAAAAAATATAACAAAAATACTGAACTACAAGGCAAGTTCAAAAAGGGGAAGTCCATAAAATCAGACAAAATCAAACGCTATCAAACAATGGAATAATTAAAAACAACTGCCATTTTCCTGACTTGGAAGACAATCATGTATCATGATTGAGTAAGAATATATTCAATCAAGACAATAGTTCTTGAATTACGCAAGATTTCAAAGGCTTACCTTGAAATATAGAATGAGATTAGGAGTAAAATGAGTATGTACATTATAGATATAATTAATATTGAAGTCAAATGTCACATTCGTGGTTTGAAATCACCACTTCAGTGTTGACAGGCTTGTGATACAGTAGATAAATAAGTTAGACTACCCGGTATCCCTTAAATGTATAGACGAACATCAACTATATATGATCGTTATAGGAATATGATAAAATAAAGGCTAAGGTGATAGTCATCACACTTACAAAAGTCGAAGCTTTGTGTTCGATGATAACAGACCAACTGGTAAACTTACTTCTATGTAACAACTTGTTTAATCAAGACAATAATACTCAAATTACCAAAAGGAACTCTAGGAGAAATTTTGAAATATTGAATACAATTAAAAGTTAAATAAGCATGTAAGAAAGATATGTTTTAGATAATAAAATGTTGATAAACCTCCTGAGCTATTGGCACAGAAGAATATTGAAGAACACATGGTACATATGAATGAGGTTAAAAATTCCATCAATAATAGATAAGTTTAAGTCTGATATGAATATAAATTACACTAACAAATATCTAAGATTTGTGTTGTTAGAAATCAGACCTTCTGGTAAAGTTACTAACTTTTTTTCGTGTAAATACCTGGAAGGAATTCAAATATCTTCATTTTGTAAGAACATGTTAAATTAAAACACCAATACCGAACTTATCAGAGGTTACCAAATTCGATCTTCTTGTATTCAAAAGATATATTTTTCTTGAAACTGACATTGTTGATGCATTTTTATAATCTTTAACTGCAACCTTTAAATAATGAGTGACATTCAAAATAAGATTAAGTATGCACAATTTTAAGGAAGTTTGCGAACAAAATGAAATGAAGATAGACCTTCTGAGTTGTCGTCACACGAGTATATTGAGGAACATCAGTTATATATGTACGTGGTTATATAAACAACACAATCTTTAATAAAATAAAGTCTGTGATAAACATTTTTCACAATTACAATTTTTTTAACTTGGTGTTTGATGATAACATTCTAACTGGTAAACTTTCCTTGTTGTCTTTGGCTACAATTTTTTTTATTAAAATCAAGCATCTTAATTATGTAAGAACATATTCAATCAAGACAATTATATTCAAATTACCAAAAGGAGTTGTAAGATTAATTTTGAAATATTGAATAACATTAAAAGTTAAATAAGAATATAAAAAGGAAGTTTTCATAGACAATAGAATGGAGATAAACCTGTTGAGCTATTGGCACACATGTATATCAAAACCACAGGGTACATATGAACAAGGCTGATAAATCTACACAATAATAAATAATTTTAAGTCTGATATAAATATCAATTGCACGTACAAATATTGAAGATTTGCATTAATATTAATAGACCTTCTGGTCAACTTTCTAAATTGTTATTCAGTAAATATCTAACAGAAAATCAATGATCATGAACATACTTAATAAACCTACTCATATTCAAATTGCCAAACATTTCAAAGGTCTATATTCTGTTATTGAATGGATCAAATATATTTGTCATCCACCTGATGTTGTTGATATAATTTTAATTGCTTAAAAATTCAACATTTACTATTGACATAATTAAAATAGAGTGATGACAAAACTGCTCAGTTCTCGGCACATAAGTATATTGAAAAACATCAGATATGTGTGTACATGATTATCTATATAATATCATCTAAAATAAAATAAAGTCCGAGATGAGCATAGTTCATACTTACAATGTATTAAGATTCGTGTTCGACAAAAACAGATCTTTTGGTAAACTTTCTAACATGTTATTAGTTAAATCTCTGGAAGAAAATCAAGTATCATGATTATGTAAGAACAGGTTACATTAAAGCACTGATACTGAACTTACCAAAGATTACCAATTTGATCTCCTTGTATTCAATGAGTGTATACTGGTGATAAACCAGCTATTGACCAACAAGTATATTTAAACCCCTTCATATAGGAACATCATAAAAAATAATCCAATATAATATTTTAATAATAAGTGTAAGTCTGGCATATTGAAGATTGGTGTTCAACATGTTCAATGTTAACTGACCTTCTGGTAAACTTTCTAACTTGTTATTCATTAAATAACTAATAGAAAATCAAGGATCATTAACACACCCAATTTATCTTCATATATTCAAACTACCAAACATTTTAAAGCTTGATCTTGAGTTATTCAACCGATCAAATATATTTGTCTTCCACCTGATATGATAGATAAAAAGGAATTCTAAGATTAATTTTGAAATATTGAATAACATTAAAAGTTAAATTGGCATATAAAAAGGAAGTCTGACATATTGAAGATTGGTGTTCAACATGTTCAATGTTAAATGACCTTCTGGTAAACTTTCTAACTTGTTACTCATTAAATAATTAATAGAAAATCAATGATCATGAAAATGCTTAATTTATCTTCTTATATTTTCATTACCATACATTTTAAAGGTTGATCGTAAGTTATTCAATCGATCAAATATATTTGTCGTCCACCTGATATGATAGATAAAATTGGTATTGCTTTAAAATTCAAACATAAAAAAATGAACTTAAATAAAAAAGAATGATGGCAAAACTGCTGAGTTCTCAACACACAAGTATTTTGAAGAAAATCAGATATGTGTACGTGATTAATTATACAATATAATCTAAAACACAATTAAGTCCTAAGATGATCACAATTCATACATACAATGTTTTAATTTTTGTGTTGTTAGAAAACATATGAACGAGGTTAAAAATTCCACACACTATTAAATAAGTTTAGGTCTGATATAAATATCAATTACACTTAAAATTCTATAGGATTCATGTTGAACAGAAACAAATCTTCTGGTAAAGTTACTAACTTGTTATGCCTTAAAAATCTGGAAGAAAATCAAATATCTTGATTGTGTAGGAACATGTAAAATAAAAACACTGATACTAAACTTACCAAAGAATACCAATTTGATCTCCTTGTATTCAATAAGTTTATAATTGTGATAAACCGACTGAGCTATTGGCACACAAGTATATTAAAACCCCTTTATATAGAATAGGAACATGATCAACAATAATCCAATATAACCTTTTAATAAGTTTAAGTCTGACATATTGAAGATTTGTGTTCAACATGATCAATGTTAACTGATCTTCTGGGAAGTTTTCTAACTTGTTATTCAGTAAATATCTAATAGAAAATTGATGATCATGAACATAGTTACTTAATTAACCTACTTATATTCAAATTACCAAACATTTCAAAGGTTGATCTTCAGTTATTCAATGGATCAAATATATGTGTCATCAACCTGATATTGTTGATGTGATTTTCATTGCTTTAAAAATCAACATTATTGAACGAAATTAAAATAGAATGATGACAAAACTACTGAGTTCTCGGCACACAAGTATATGTAAGAACATCAGATGTATGTGTACGTGATTAGATATACAATTTAAATAATATAATATGTAAGAAAAAGTCTGAGATGAGCATAAATCATACTTACAATCTTTCAAGTTTTGTGTTGCTAGAAAAAAGACCTTCTGGTAAAGTTATTAACTTGTTCTGGCGTAAAAATCTGAAAGGAAGTCAACTATCTTGATTTTGTAAGAACATGTTAAATTAAAACACCGATACCGAATTTACCAGAGATTACCAAATTCGATCTCAGTGTATTGAAAAGATGAAATATATTTTTCTTCAAACTGACATTGTTGATGCATTTTAATAAGCTTCAACTGCAATCTTTAATCAATGAGTGACATTGAAACTAACATTAAGTATGCACAAAGGAAGTTTGCCAATAAAATGAAATTAAGTTAGACCTTCTGAGTTGTCAACAGACAAGTATATTGAGGAATATCAGTTATATATGTACGTGATTATATAAACAACACAATCTTTCATAAAATAAAGTCTGTGATAAACATTATTCACAATTACTTGTAACTTGGTGTTTGATAATAACAGACTATCTGGTAAACTTTCCTTGTTGTCTTTGGTTACAATTTTGGAGTATAATCAAGCATCTTAATTATGTAAGAACATATTCAATCAAGACAATTATATTCAAATTACCAAAAGGAATTCTAAGATTAATTTTGAAATATTGAATAACATTAAAAGTTAAATTAGCATATAAAAAGGAAGTCTGACATATTGAAGATTGGTGTTCAACATGTTCAATGTTAAATGACCTTCTGGTAAACTTTCTAACTTGTTACTCATTAAATAATTAATAGAAAATCAATGATCATGAAAATGCTTAATTTATCGTCTTATATTTACATAACCATACATTTTAAAGGTTGATCTTAAGTTATTCAATCGATCAAATATATTTGTCGTCCACCTGATATGATAGATAAAGTTTGTATTGCTTTAAAATTTAACATAAAAAATGAACTTAATTAAAAAAGAATGATGGCAAAACTGCTGAGATCTCAACACACAAGTATTTTGAAGAAAATCAAATATGTGTACGTGATTAAATATACAATATAATCTATAACACAATTAAGTCCTAAGATGATCACAATTCATACATACAATGTTTTAATTTGTGTGTTGTTAGAAAACATATGAACGAGGTTAAAAATTCCACACACTATTAAATAAGTTTAGGTCTGATATAAATATCAATTACACTTAAAATTCTATAGGATTCATGTTGAACAGAAACAAATCTTCTGGTAAAGTTATTAACTTGTTATGCCTTAAAAATCTGGAAAAAAAATCATATATCTTGATTGTGTAGGAACATGTTAAATCAAAACACTGATACTTAACTTACCAAAGATTACCAATTTGATCTCCCTGTATTCAATAAGTTTATCATTGTGATAAACCTGCTGAGCTATTGGCACACAAGTATATTAAAACCCCTTTATATAGGAACATGATTTGCAATAATTTAATATAATCTTTTAATAAGTTTAAGTCTGACATATTGAAGATTGTGTTCAACAAGTTCAATCTTAACTGACCTTTTGGGAATTTTTTTAACTTGTTATTAAGTAAATATCTAATAGAAAATCAATGATCATGAATATACTTAATTAACCTACTTATATTCAAATTACAAAACATTTCAAAGGTTGAACTTCAGTTGTTCAATGGATCAAATGTAATTGTGATCAACCTGATATTGTTGATGTAATTTTCATTGCTCTAAAATTCAACATTATTTAAGGAAATTAAAATAGAATGATGACAAAACTACTGAGTTATCGGCACACAAGTATATGTAAGAACAGCAGATGTGTGTCTACGTGATTAGATATACAATTTAAATAATATAATATGTAAGAAAAAGTCTGAGATGAGCATAAATCATACTTACAATGTTTTAAGTTTAGTGTTGTTAGAAAACAGACCTTCTGGTAAAGTTACCAACGCGTTATTCTCTAAATCTCTGGAAGACAATCAATTATCATGATTATATAAGAACATGTTACATTAAAGCACTAATTCTGAACTTACTAAAGATTATCAATCTGATCTCCTTGTATTTAATAATTCTATAATAGTGATAGACCTGCAGAGCTATTGGCACACAAGTATATTAAAACCCCTTTATATAGGATAGGAACATGATTTGCAATAATTTAATATAATCTTTTAATAAGATTAAGTCTGACATATTGAAGATTTGTGTTCAACATGATCAATGTTAACTGATCTTCTGGGAAGTTTTCTAACTTGTTATTCAGTAAAAATCTAATAGAAAATTGATAATCATGAACATAGTTAATTAATTAACCTACTTATATTCAAATTACCAAACATTTCAAAGGTTGATCTTCAGTTATTCAATGGATCAAATATATGTGTCATCAACCTGATAATGTTGATGTGATTTTCATTGCCTTAAAAATCAACATTATTTAACGAAATTAAAATAGAATAATGACAAAACTACTGAGTTCTCGGCACACAAGTATATGTAAGAACAGCAGATGTGTGTGTACGTGATTAGATATACAGTTCAAATAATATAATATGTAACTTAAAGTCTGAGATGAGCATAAATCATACTTACAATCTTTCAAGTTTTGTGTTGCTAGAAAACAGACCTTCAGGTAAAGGTCCTAACTTGTTTTCGTATAAATATCTGAAAGGAAGTCAAATATCTTGATTTTGTAAGAACATGTTAAATTAAAACACCGATACCGAATTTACCAGAGATTACCAAATTCGATCTCCGTGTATTGAAAAGATGAAATATATTTTTCTTCAAACTGACATTGTTGATGCATTTTTATAATTTTCAACTGGAATCTTTAAACAATGAGTGGCATTGAAACTAACATTAAGTATGCACAAAGGAAGTTTGCCAATAAAAGGAAATTAAGGTAGACCTTCTGAGTTGTCAACAGACAAGTATATTCAGGAATATCAGTTATATATATACGTGATTATATAAACAACACAATCTTTCATAAAATAAAGTCTGTGATAAACATTATTCACAATTACAATTCTTGTAACTTGGTGTTTGATGATAACAGACAATCTGGTAAACTTTCCTTGTTGTCTTTGGTTACAATTTTGGAGTATAATCAAGCATCTTAATTATGTAAGAACATATTCAATCAAGACAATTATATTCAAATTACCAAAAGGAATTCTAAGATTAATTTTGAAATATTGAATAACATTAAAAGTTAAATTAGCATATAAAAAGGAAGTCTGACATATTGAAGATTGGTGTTCAACATGTTCAATGTTAAATGACCTTCTGGTAAACTTTCTAACTTGTTACTCATTAAATAATTAATAGAAAATCAATGATCATGAAAATGCTTAATTTATCTTCTTATATTTACATTACCATACATTTTAAAGGTTGATCTTAAGTTATTCAATCGATCAAATAAATTTGTCGTCCACCTGATATGATAGATATAATTTGTATTGCTTTAAAATTCAACATAAAAAAATGAACTAAATTAAAAAAGAATGATGGCAAAACTGCTGAGTTCTCAACACACAAGTATTTTGAAGAAAATCAGATATGTGTACGTGATTAAATATACAATATAATCTATAGCACAATTAAGTCCTAAGATGATCACAATTCATACATACAATGTTTTAATTTTTGTTTTGTTAGAAAACATATGAACGAGGTTAAGAATTCCACACACTATTAAATAAGTTTAGGTCTGATATAAATATCAATTACACTTAAAATTCTATAGGATTCATGTTGAACAGAAACAAATCTTCTGGTAAAGTTACTAACTTGTTATGCCTTAAAAATCTGGAAGAAAATCAAATATCTTGATTGTGTAGGAACATGTTAAATCAAAACACTGATACTAAACTTACCAAAGAATACCAATTTGATCTCCTTGTATTCAATAAGTTTATAATTGTGATAAACCTGCTGAGCTATTGGCACACAAGTATATTAAAACCCCTTTATATAGGATAGGAACATGATTTGCAATAATTTAATATAATCTTTTAATAAGATTAAGTCTGACATATTGAAGATTTGTGTTCAACATGATCAATGTTAACTGATCTTCTGGGATGTTTTCTAACTTGTTATTCAGTAAAAATCTAATAGAAAATTGATGATCATGAACATAGTTACTTAATTAACCTACTTATATTCAAATTACCAAACATTTCAAAGGTTGATCTTCAGTTATTCAATGTATCAAATATATGTGTCATCAACCTGATATTGTTGATGTGATTTTCATTGCTTTAAAAATCAACATTATTTAACGAAATTAAAATAGAATGATGACAAAACTACTGATTTCTCGGCACACAAGTATATGTAAGAACAGCAGATGTATGTGTACGTGATTAGATATACAATTTAAATACTATAATATGTAAGAAAAAGTCTGAGATGAGCATAAATCATACTTACAATCTTTCAAGTTTTGTGTTGCTAGAAAACAGACCTTCAGGTAAAGTTACTAACTTGTTTTCGTATAAATATCTGAAAGGAAGTCAAATATCTTGATTTTGTAAGAACATGTTAAATTAAAATACCGATACCGAATTTACCAGAGATAACCAAATTCGATCTCCGTGTATTGAAAAGATGAAATATATTTTTCTTCAAACTGACATTGTTGATGCATTTTTATAAGCTTCAACTGCAATCTTTAATCAATGAGTGACATTGAAAGTAACATTAAGTATGCACAAAGGAAGTTTGCCAATA
This sequence comes from Mytilus californianus, assembly GCF_021869535.1. Taxonomy (NCBI): domain Eukaryota; kingdom Metazoa; phylum Mollusca; class Bivalvia; order Mytilida; family Mytilidae; genus Mytilus; species Mytilus californianus. The sequence continues at coordinate 6,588,770 of NW_026262615.1, forward strand.
AAATGAAATTAAGGTAGACCTTCTGAGTTGTCAACAGACAAGTATATTCAGGAATATCAGTTATATATGTACGTGATTATATAAACAACACAATCTTTCATAAATAAAGTCGTGATAAACATTATTCACAATTACAATTCTTGTAACTTGGTGTTTGATGATAACAGACTATCTGGTAAACTTTCCTTGTTGTCTTTGTTTACAATTTTGGAGTAAAATCAAGCATCTAAATTATGTAAGAACATATTAAATCATGACAATTATATTCAAATTACCACAAGGAATTCTAAGATTAATTTTGAAATATTGAATAACATTAAAAGTTAAATTAGCATACAAAAAGGAAGTCTGACATATTGAAGATTTGTGTTCAACATGTTCAATGTTAACTAACCTTCTGGGATGTTTTCTAACTTGTTATTCAGTAAATATCTAATAGAAAATTGATGATCATGAACATAGTTACTTAATTAACCTACTTATATTCAAATTACCAAACATTTCAAAGGTTGATCTTCAGTTATTCAATGGATCAAATATATTTATCATCAACCTGATATTGTTGATGTGATTTTCATTGCTTTAAAAATCAACATTATTTAACGAAATTTAAAATAGAATAATGACAAAACTACTGAGTTCTCGGCACACAAGTATATGTAAGAACAGCAGATGTGTGTGTACGTGATTAGATATACAGTTCAAATAATATAATATGTAACTTAAAGTCTGAGATGAGCATAAATCATACTTACAATGTTTCAAGTTTTGTGTTGCTAGAAAACAGACCTTCAGGTAAAGTTACTAACTTGTTTCCGTATAAATATCTGAAAGGAAGTCAAATATCTTGATTTTGTAAGAACATGTTAAATTAAAACACCGATACCGAATTTACCAGAGATTACCAAATTCGATCTCTGTGTATTGAAAAGATGAAATATATTTTTCTTCAAACTGACATTGTTGATGCATTTTAATAAGCTTCAACTGGAATCTTTAAACAATGAGTGACATTGAAACTAACATTAAGTATGCACAAAGGAAGTTTGCCAATAAAATGAAATTAAGGTAGACCTTCTGAGTTGTCAACAGACAAGTATATTCAGGAATATCAGTTATATATGTACGTGATTATATAAACAACACAATCTTTCATAAAATAAAGTCTGTGATAAACATTATTCACAATTACAATTCTTGTAACTTGGTGTTTGATGATAACAGACAATCTGGTAAACTTTCCTTGTTGTCTTTGGTTACAATTTTGGAGTATAATCAAGCATCTTAATTATGTAAGAACATATTCAATCAAGACAATTATATTCAAATTACCAAAAGGAATTCTAAGATTAATTTTGAAATATTGAATAACATTAAAAGTTAAATTAGCATATAAAAAGGAAGTCTGACATATTGAAGATTGGTGTTCAACATGTTCAATGTTAAATGACCTTCTGGTAAACTTTCTAACTTGTTACTCATTAAATAATTAATAGAAAATCAATGATCATGAAAATGCTTAATTTATCTTCTTATATTTACATTACCATACATTTTAAAGGTTGATCTTAAGTTATTCAATCGATCAAATATATTTGTCGTCCACCTGATATGATAGATATAATTTGTATTGCTTTAAAATTCAACATAAAAAAATGAACTAAATTAAAAAAGAATGATGGCAAAACTGCTGAGTTCTCAACACACAAGTATTTTGAAGAAAATCAGATATGTGTACGTGATTAAATATACAATATAATCTATAGCACAATTAAGTCCTAAGATGATCACAATTCATACATACAATGTTTTAATTTTTGTTTTGTTAGAAAACATATGAACGAGGTTAAGAATTCCACACACTATTAAATAAGTTTAGGTCTGATATAAATATCAATTACACTTAAAATTCTATAGGATTCATGTTGAACAGAAACAAATCTTCTGGTAAAGTTACTAACTTGTTATGCCTTAAAAATCTGGAAGAAAATCAAATATCTTGATTGTGTAGGAACATGTTAAATCAAAACACTGATACTAAACTTACCAAAGAATACCAATTTGATCTCCTTGTATTCAATAAGTTTATAATTGTGATAAACCTGCTGAGCTATTGGCTCACAAGTATATTAAAACCCCTTTATATAGGATAGGAACATGATTAACAATAATCCAATATAACCTTTTAATAAGTTTAAGTCTGACATATTGAAGATTTGTGTTCAACATGATCAATGTTAACTGATCTTCTGGGAAGTTTTCTAACTTGTTATTCAGTAAATATCTAATAGAAAATTGATGATCATGAACATAGTTACTTAATTAACCTACTTATATTCAAATTACCAAACATTTCAAAGGTTGATCTTCAGTTATTCAATGGATCAAATATATGTGTCATCAACCTGATATTGTTGATGTGATTTTCATTGCTTTAAAAATCAAAATTTTTTAACGAAATTGAAATAGAATGATGACAAAACTACTGAGTTCTCGGCACACAAGTATATGTAAGAACAGCAGATGTATGTGTACGTGATTAGATATACAATTTAAATAATATAATATGTAAGAAAAAGTCTGAGATGAGCATAAATCATACTTACAATTTTTCAAGTTTTGTGTTGCTAGAAAAAAGACCTTCTGGTAAAGTTATTAACTTGTTACCCGATAAATTTCTGGAAGGAAATCAAATATCTTGATTATAGATCATTTAACACTAAAACACTGATAATGAACTTACCAAAGATTACCTATTTTGAACTCCATGTGTTCAATAGATAAATAAATTTTTCTTTAAACTGACATTGTTGATGCAATTGTTTAAGCTTTACTGCCACCTTTAAATGTGAGCGGCATTTAAAGTAAGATTAGTATGCACAAAGGAAGTTCTTTGGATACCAGAATATGTCTAATATACTTAATTAACCTACTTATATTCATATTACCAAACATTTCAAAGGTCTATCTTCAGTTATTCAGTGGATCAAATATATTTGTCATCTATACTCATAATTTATTAGACATAAAAATCATTTGATTGAACACCATAATAAGATTGATCGACATAATAATGGACTGGACTACATGTCAACTGTAAAACAAAACGAAATCCCGTCCAACATCTGAAAAAGGGAATGTTTAAAACATGCCTCATTAAAACTACCATACTCCAATGTAAATTCAAAAATTCATAAGATGTTCCGAGGAACCTTGTGTCTCGCGATTGCTGCTGTCAGTCTAAAAGTGTAATGATGACATAAAAAGTGATAGCCTAGTCAATTTAGCTCTAATATTACTCAACCTGCAATTAATTGCAACACAAGATTTGTTTAAGTGTAAATTAGAACATAGACTTGTACTAAAAACATATAATAAAAATCTACATTATCATATTTTGAGGAAAAGGTTATTTTGGTGTGAAATATATGGTTTTTAGAGAACAAAAATACGGAAAACTGGAAAAAATTAAAAACAGTTATTTATGGTTACATTTTGAGACTTATAGCTTGGTGAAGAAGATAGGACACTTTATTTTTTTAGTGTATTATGTAGCCCTTTATTTATCATTGTTCGTATTAAAGTAATTTTGAGGTGAAATGCGTGATTTAGAGAAAAAACGCTGAAAACTGAAAATGATGAAAATCTCAGTTGTTAATGGTTAAAATGTGTGAAATGTGATCTTCAAAGACAGAACATACTATTTTATGCTTATTATGTGAAGTCCAATAGTTATTTATATTAATATTTGGGTAAATTTAACTGAAATTTATGTTTTTAGAGAGAAAAACCTCGAAAACTGAAAAAAAAGCTCGGTTATTGTTGTTAAAACTTTTGATGTGGGATCTTTATAGAAAATACGACATATTATATATTCTGTTTATATTATGAAGAAATGTAGTTATTAGTATTTAAAAATGGTAATTCTTGGGTAAAATGTGGTTTTTAGAGAAAAATTGAAATAGGAAAAAAATATTCATGGTTGAAAGTTTTGAAATATGATCTTAATAGAAGATAGAAAATATTAGCTTATGTTTATACATGTAACGTCACGGTACTCAAATTGCACTGAGTACCCAAATTGCACCTAATTAGCAAAAATAGTAGCGGAAGTCTTACAATGTTTTGTTAAGAGATTAAACAATCGGTATATTTATGATTTGACATTATGCACATCTTTCAATATAGCTAAATATGTTCAAATATACACAATACGTTCACTTTCACAGTATATTATCAACAGATGAAGCATCCACTGGAAAACCTTATTCTACGGAAACTTAGTTATGCGGCATCCACAAAAAGTCAATTTTCAAAAATGAGTCATTTAAACTATGTAACAGGCATCCATTTCTATAAAAAAATTAATAGTAAGCAAGGAATGTTGTCAAATTGTTCCAGATTAAACTAAAAACCAGTTATTTGATTTTACGGAATGATATGAATTTTAACATGGATGCAATTTGGGTACTTCTCAGAACATAATCCTGGATCGTTTGGAGGTTGGTTCAAACCCATTTTTATGATTAGAAATGAATTTAAAACTAAATTGGTGGAACTATATAATAAATAAGAATACATGCCCTAAAAATAAACACAGAAAGGACACTTTTGACTGAATCATATATAAACGTAGGTTAAAAAACTGTCAAAATAGGTGCAATCTGGATACCCTCACATTATATGTATTCTTGTAGTTATCAATAACAATAGTGATATAATTTTTGTGTGAAGTATTTTGTTTTCGGAATAAATTACAAAAAAACAATTAAATTGCAAATCTTGGTTATTTCTTAATGTGAATAGCGTAAAATAGAGAATGGAAAGCAGGAACGTGGCAAAGAGAAAACAACTCGACCAACAGCAGAACCCAGCCCAAGGCCACCACTGGGTCTTCATCGCAGCGAGAAAATATGGCACCCGGAGGCGAGCTTTAGTCGGCCCTTAAGAATAATGTATACTAGTTCAGCAAAATGGACGCCACACTAAATTCCACAACATTCAAATCAACCAAAATTATAAAAAAAAAACACACAACACTAACAATTGGCTAGAATTTCCTGACTTTGGACAAACGCAAAAATACGGCAGGGTTAAACATGTTTCGCGAGATCTCAACTCTCCCTCTATACCTCTAACAATGTGGAATAAACAAAAACACAGCAGTACGCGCAGTAAAACCAAGATAAAAAGAAGTAGGTTTTGTTGAAGTTTGGACATTTTATCTCATGTTTCTGTGATAAATTTATAGTAATTTTGTAGGCATAATAAACAAAAAAATGTTTAATTGTGGTTCAAAAATAACTTAAAATTAGTTGATTTTTGTCATAATAATTGCTGAAAGAGTTATTTCACTAGTGTCCTTGCTTCACAATTGACTGTTGTCCTTTTGTTTTGTATTTTTTCATTAGCTACTTTTACAACATTTGAATTACTAGACGAGTGACATTAACCATAAAATTTTATTTTTAATGCATCCACTTAACATACGGCTAAATCATATACCATTCGAAAACACATCATCTTCACAAACCTTTTTTGCCCGGTCGTCAAAAATTCGTATGGTGTAGTTTCTGTCAAATCGCAACGAAAGGTCAAGTACGGACAACTTCTAATTTTACAAGAAGTCAGCATGTTTTGCATATTCTGTCTTCTGAATAATGATATTTTGTATGTACATATGGAAATCTGTTAGAACAGATGTTAATAGTAACTTATCAAAAGCACTTTGAAAAATTCATGTCGGATTTTTAATAAATAGCGCTGTTTTCCAGAAATTCCATTGAAAATGACAAAAATGCATGAAAATCAAATTTTATGTCTGTGATTCAACTATTATTTACCATAAAACTAAATAACATATTTCATTTAGTGCTAAGGGTGTTTTTGACATCATTAAATTACTGCAATTACGCTTCTTGTTAATTAAACAGCCAATTATAACAACCGTGCAGTTGCCCAAATATCGCCATCTGCAAGAAAATAGCTTCTTTAGCTGTTCTTTGTTATAACAATTTGTATGTAGTCGATATTATGTTGAAAAACACAAATTTTAAAACTGCAAAAATGTTAAAGGATAGAATACACAGAAAATTCGTGCATTTAGGGAAAAGTTTGGGAGCGAAACTTTGATAATTCAATATTTCAATATGTGTATGTTTTCTTGGTTGATTATACTGCATCTTGCATTGAATGAGGAAGCGAAAACTATTATAAGCTAGCCACTGAAATGGTCTTCATGCCAGGCCAATATATTTAATCCTATCCAGCTACGTAATCTCTTGTAAATACATTGAGACCCTCGCAATTATATTTACTTACATTAATTTTTGAATTGGGAAATCTAGCAATTCGCAATAACAATACATACATTTCCATTAATCAAATTTACTCCCTGAATAGTTTACACATAAATACATTTTAATATAAAGATGATTGATTGATTGTTGGTGTTTGACGCAATTTTCGGTTTAGAACATTTGGCTTCTAAAGTATTTTGAGGCGATCAGTTTTCAATGGTTTAGGCCCATGGAATGCCCATGGAATGCCCAAGGAACCACCAACCTTCGGAAGGAAAACTGCCAATCCCCATCAACAATACATTAGTTATAGCTATTAGTATCAAGGACGAAGTTACTGTGTAGGTGTCACAACACAAATGTACCAATCAGCATTGATCACCTTTTGTAAAAGTAGGCAACCTCTAACCAAACACAGTAGTGTTAATGTTGATGTTTACTTCAGCTAAATGTTACAAGTAAAGTTTTCTTAATAGAAACAAAAATATAAATGCATTTGAACCACTTTTATTTCAAATTTAATTGGCCATGATTTTGCATTACTATTTCAATGTAGATTTGACACATAATATTTTCATTTTAGGCATTTAAAAAAAAGAGCATGATCTACTATTTAAGTAGATAATCTATTAAGCATTGGTTGATCATTGGCATATTAAAGATAGTACGTGTATATTAAAAATACATATGGTTAAAATGAAGTTATTTTATTCTAAGATATCTATACAATTGTGAAAAATGAAAAAAATTGTGGTTGAATTTATCCAGTTTTTTTAATCGGTTTTATGTAATCTGATCTTAAATTATGTTCGTGAATATTTATTGTGCACTGAGCCCTCTGTTATTGATCTGACAGCGACTTTTTGCGATTTTCTCACTTTATTTTCATATTTTTCAGTTCAAGTTTCTAATGGTGCGAAGATCTCACAACAATAATAAGTGATTTAAGTTGACATGAAAAAAAAACCGTACAAAATGTTATGTATCAGTGTTAAAACATGGGTTTAAACAATCTGATTAAAATTTAGATCAATCACGACTCGCCTGCCCATATATCGTCTGATAAAAACAAAATCATAGAACTAAATTTTAATAAGATTAGGGTTAACTTAATGAGATAGCTTGAAAGCAGGTATGTTCTGGTAAATTTAAAGCGATTACCGTTTTTAGCGCTATTTGAATATGTCTATTATGAAACAAATCCCTTCACGTATAACCTCTATATGTGCACTTTGAACTTCCATAATTCTGCCAAGCAATGTCGAAGGAATATTGCTCTTTACAATTTTGAGAATAACATATGGATATGTGAATGGAAAGAACAAAAGAAAAAAAGGACATAAGGACAAGATGATTCCTACATTTCCGCTATATCATATAAAGATAGATAGAGATGGAGAGAGAACTACGAGGTCTATCACAACTGTTTTCCAATCGTTTGATGTGTTTCAGCTTTTGGTTTTGATATGTGATAAGAGACTTTCTGTTTTGAAATTTCACTTGGAGCTCGGTAATTCATGTTGTTTTACTAACTTATTTTTTGCATCAATATCTGAGTTTTAAGTTCTGTTGTCTTTTTTCGCTCAGCTTTGATTTATGGTTTTCTTTTCTTTGATTGAAAGAAGGGATAAAATAATATGAAGGCAGTCTCAAACCATGGTCGAAGAAAAACAGACGACAACATGACCATGGCGAAAAAGTAAGACAGACAAGCAAATCTTCTCAAAACACTATACCGAATTGTATGAACAATACGTAAACCAGTACGGTGATTACAGTTGTTCATGAAGGTTATTTAATCTTAATCAATCTGAATTATTAATTTTCAGTCATATTTAATAAAACAACTAACAAAGTATATCATAATGGGTTAACATAAAAAAGAATTCGCCGAATTTGACATTGAAAATCGCATGGTACAGACATTTTTCTTTCGAACATTGAACGAGCATAATCTTCGTAACATGTCTTTTCACATCGGGAAACTAATTTTTACCAAATATACTTCTTTTATTCTTTAAAGTTCTTCCATAACCTTTTTTTAAATATGGTTGATCATCACCTGCCGATATTAGCAATATTATCTAGCAAAAAAAAAGCTAGATGATCCCCATTTGCAGATGGTGTTTTTTGGGGCAACTACCAAAGCTTCATTAGAAGGCTGCATCTGGACCTACATCATATTAATTGCAGTTTAAAATGACGAAAAATTCCCTCGGTCCATAAACAATAAATCTATTCTATTTTTGACATACAAATATTCAAATGTCAGAAAACATTTAGATTTTATTGCAATTTTATCATTTTTTGGAAGTTTTTTCAAGAAATGCCATTTTTTGTTAATATAGCGCAATCAACATTTAAGTTTGCACTTGATTTGAAATCATGGTAATTTGTTTTATAAGGTTTAGATCAATTTTAGGGAATAAAATGCCATACAAGTACCTGAAAATGGCATTTTGTGTAATTATAGCAAACATTTGGAATGCTCGGTTTAGACCTTTGACCTTGGTTTAACGAAAATTGCACCGTACGAATTATTGACGACTGGGCAAAAATGAAAGTACAGATAATAAGCTTTCGAATGATGTGTAATATAGCCGTATGTTAGGTGGGTGCATTAAAGTCGTTAATTAAGCGTCTTTTTGAAAATTGTCACTCGCCTATACATAGTGTCAAAGTTAAAAACAGATCACGTGATTGTAGTTTTTTTTTCTTTATCGGTTGCGAATTTTATTAAGCAAGCTCTGTCAATATCAACGTTTAATTTCAGAAATATACGGTTTTTAGATTTGGGAATATATTCTATTACACTGAATTAGCATGAAATATAGATCTTATATTGTTTAAAAGCAATTCCAAGGACAGCATTGTCAATACGAATATGAGATTGCCTCAAGTTCTTGAATTTAAAACGTAATGGTACCAAAGTAGTCCAATTTTAGATGTTGAATATGAGATGAACAGGGAAAATATTATCTTACGAAATTCAGAGACAAAGATATGCATTCAGTGGTCAGTTGATCAAATACATCCACGCCATTTTGACTCTGGTTGATAGCTGCCCTGATGGAAAGCATACCACACCTTCTCATTTCTATAGTGTGGGGGTTTTCGGACAAGAAAACATTAGGCAGTTCTGACAGTTTCCTTAGGAAAAAAATGTCAGAGTGGTACAAGGAATTTAATACAAATTTAATGTTGGAGTATTTAAACGAAAAAAAAAAAAAAAAAAATAGTAAACATCTTCATTAAAGGGCATTAACTCTAATAAGGGGCCATCAGACGATCTTAACCATGCTGATTCATTTGTAGAACTAATCTTGCTGATCAGTTTTGCTATATAAAGTTTCTCTCTATCTATTATAATTTTAAGATAATGGGCAAAAATTTAAAAAGTTATTGACATTTTGGAAGTAAATGTACAATAAGTAAATTTCACAATTCCAAATGTTTCTGCCCTTGTCAAATTTTCTCTTTTTATAGTGGTTTTCAAGATAATAAACAAGACTTGCATTTTACACCTATGTTTTTTTTAGACATGTCGGCCATCTTGGTTGACAGGCAGCGTCATTGGCAACATTTTCTAAACTAGATACCCTTTAAAATGAATTTGGCCAATTGTGGTTAAGTTTGGATCAGTAGTTTCAGAGAAGAAGTATTTTGTAAAAGCTAACGACGACGGAGGACGGACGAAAATGTTGAGAATAATAGGCAAAAATAGAAAAAAAAATAAGTCAATTTTTCAGATTAATACGGAAAAGAAGAAATAAATATTTTCAACATTTTGCTCTGAATACTGTATTTTGGTCATAACAAAGCTTCTGTCCAAATTTCCCACAAATCTATGAAGCTTTCACGAAGTCATTGATGACTGACGGTAATTACTTGTTAACTGTAAAACTAGAGGCTCGTCTGCATCTTCAGCAATAGCCACTTTTAAGTAATAAACATCATTAAAAGGGAATAACTCTATTCAGAGATAACTAAAAATTTTCAGTCATGTTGACGTATTTGTAGATCTTATCCTACTGGTAATTTTGCTTTATAAAGTTTCTATTTATCTATTATAGTTTTCAAGATAATAGGCAAAAAATACTAAAACATGTTAAACATTATCATCAAAGGGCAATAAGTCCAATAACGAGTCGACTGCAGATTTCTGCCATGTTTTGGCTTATTTGTGGATCTTGTCTATCTGATCGTTTTGTGTTATTTGAAGTTTCTGTCTATATAACTATTATAAATCGAGATAATAGGTAAAACAATTCTAAAATGGTAAATTCATCCTTTAAGGGCAATAACTCCTATAAGAAATCGTTTGACAGTTTTGACGTGAATGACCAATAGTTAGAGCTCAACATTCTGAACATTTTTGCTCATGTCAGATTTTCTCTATTTATAGCGGTTTTCCTTATAATAGGCAAAACTTGCATTTGACCCCTATGTTCTTTTTTTAGCCATGTCAGACATCTTGGTCGGCTGGTAGGGTCATCTGACGAAGTTTTAATATACATACTCTAATAATGATTGTGGCTAATTTTGGTTAAATTTGGCCAAGTAGTTTCAGAGGACAGGATTTTTGTAAAAGTTAACGAAGATGGACGACGACGATGACAGACGAAAAATGACGAGGACGGACATCAAACCCCAAGTGATGAGACAAGCTCACTTGGCCCTTCGACCAGGTGAGCTAAAAAATAAGTTGATTTTATCCGTAAAATACGGAAAAATGAAAATAAACGTATTCAAAATTTTGCCCTGGATACTGTCCTTTGGTCATAAACAAGCTTCTGTCCACATTTCTTAAAATTCAATAAGGTTTGAAAAACTTATTGATGACTGAAAAACTTTCACTTCAGACTAAATTTGAAAGTAAACTGTAAAAAATTAGTTCTATTTATCAGTAAAATACGAAAATATTTTAAAAATTTTGCTCTGGATACTTTATTTTGGTCATAAAGAAGCTTCTTTTCCATTCCTAACATTCCATTAAGGTTTGACAAAGTTAATCATGTTATTGATGTCTAAAAAACATTAACCACAGACTTAACCTAAATGCTGACGCCGACGCCAATGACGGAATCGAGGATCGCTATGTTTCAGTTTCGCACAAAATGTCGCAGGCTCGACAACAAGGGCAAGTTTATGCAACATGACATGTTCAAGCGATCTGACTACTATATCAACTAACGGAACGTCAGGAAAATAATCTCACCTGACATGAACAATGCAAGTAAAATCTCATCTCATTTCCGATTATTGGATTGTCCTAATATAGCAATATTCATTCAATAATTCATATGACATAATGATCCTTATTTATTGCAGTTTGAATATTGTTAAACAGAATAATAAGTAATTAATTGTTCATCTTGTCTCTACTAGAAATATTCCGACAAAAATAACAACAAAATTAAACAAGACGTAAATTGAAGATAAACAGAAAACACCATGGCAAAAAGAAAACACGAGGAAAACACAAATGATCACAGATATCTAAGAGTATAATAAAACAAATCCCAAAACAGGGGGGATGATTTTTGACGACCTGAAATGTAAAGTAAGTTTCCCATTTATAACACGGTAAATTTAAAAAGGGGAAAATTAATTAAACCTGACAAAAATCCAACGCTCAACACTATCAACCGACGAAATGAATTGAAAACAACTGTCTTTCCTCGATGAAAGAGAGTTCATAAGTCACGAACAACAAACTGGAGACAACGGACATTGTAAATATGATAACTACTTACATGAATGTGTAGTTATTTAAAATCTGTCTATTATCACTTTTTAAAGTAATTTCTTACTGCATTATCATTACGGTAAAAACCTACTTCATTGCCCGTGTATCAATACTTACAAGATTATAAGGGATGTTAAACCAGAAAGCGCATTTGTTCTTACTGTTGTTAAGTTATTTCTACGAAGACTTCTGAAAGAATGAAAAATAAATGATCATAGGACTTCGTTCAATATACATGATATAAGAACGATATTCCATATTCTGATATATAAAACCTACATCTCTTTAACATTCCGCAGGTCAAAACATTCTAAAGCATTTGCACAAAAAATTTGGTAAATCTTAAAAAAAAAGTTGTTAATAAGGAATGAAGCTTTAGTGAAAATTAATCATAATTTAATGAATCATTTGGTGTGGACCAGTAAAAGGATAGACCAACGATTGCATGAACTACATTTGAATGTATGAAATGAAAATACGAAGTCTATAGAGTAGACAATATTATGATAGACTATCATTTAATTGTTAAGTCAAGACAGTTTGCTGATATTTTACACAATTAGAACCATTTTGAAAAAGTGAAAGAAAACGCCTGACAGTTAACAACAATTAGTATTTAGATGCAAAGTATTGGTAGTTCGTTAAATTTTGGGATATATTTTTAGTCGTGAATGAGGTACATAAAAAGCTTATAGGTATAGATAGAAATCATCATCATTGATGAAGATCATGTATACAATAGTGGCATGATAATAGTAATAAGTGCCCGTGGAATATTGGCAGGTCGATAACTTAACGCGTTTGATATATCATAGATAATATCCTTTACCACGTCCATTTCTTAAAATTTTCCTGCGCTATACACAAAACTGTTCCCAAACGAAAACCTGATTGTCTAATTAAAGCAGGAAAATTAAATCGAGAATTTCCGAAAACCAGCAAGTTCATTTAAAATCCAAACCTGGTCGGACAACTATATTTTCCATGCAAAGTCACGATTTGATTAAAACATATGTAATGAATAGTACTTACAAAATTGTTGTAGTTGAAGAAATATCTGTATGCGGTATTTCATCAAAACTCCTTCCGGAACAATCAATTAGTGTACCAGTACATGAACAAGATGAAGGACATCCATTAACTAAATCCCCTTTCAACAGGCTTATAAACAACATAACTGCAACTGACATCAACATTTTATTAGATGTGTTCGTTTTGCTCGTTTACCTTGATATATCTGTAATATACAAAAAAAAAATAATGTCAAATAATATAGCCTATTGCCAGAGAGTCATTTATTTTTTTAATAAACAATCATGAATTTTCAAGATAAGACAAAATGTAAGAAATAGAGAGAAATTACCATTTCAAAAATTTTCCTTTCCTTAATTACACTCTATCAGATATGTGTCTCTTTCTTTTATGATATCAAAAGCGATGAGAAGGATACCAAAGGAACATTCAAACTCATAAGTAAAAAATTAACTGGCAACGCCATGCTTAAAAAAAAAAAGATAAACAGACAAACAACAGTACACAAAAATAAAAAAACCAAAGAATGAGCAACACAAACCCCACCAAAAACTGTGGGTGATCTCAGATACTCTACAAGGATAAGCAGATCCTGCTCCACATATGGCACCCGTCGTGTTGCTTATGTTAATACAAACCTGGTGATAAGTTTAGTTCGGTGTGTCATATCTGGAGAAAAGGTGACAGGATTGTAGTTACAACAATAGGAACATATCCGTTGTCATTTGTGAAATGGATATTCCATATAACGGTCAAACAACTCGTGATACCGTCTGTAAAGTTTAGGTAGGGACTATATCAACTAATAGGTTTCTTGTGAGCAGCAATCATTGATCAAGGAAAGTATGATAGGAAATACAAGCCATGGAAATTGTATCAACTTGGAGATATATACATGTACTCCTACAAGACATGATTGTAAGAGGATGCTGTTAAGAAGTCTCTCGAACAAATCATAATAAGAATAATCCCTTAAGGACTCTCCCTATTAAAAAAATTATGAAAACAAGTTCAAGGTCAAATTATGACCTTGCCCATTTAACCTTTCAAGAGCCATATGTTCCCATGGTCATTACTGAAGACCCTATGTGTCTATCACTAACTGTTCTCAAGATATAATCATTTGAAAATAACAAAAATTAAAATATTATAGGATTCTATAGTAAACCCCTCCTTTCTTTTGGCCCCTCAAAGTACCCCTTTATAAACGCTATTGCACAAATAAAACCCTGATTGTTCCACTAGACATGTTAGTCTTGCATATTGTGGAACCCTAAATTAATCTGACAAGCGGTTTTGGGGAACGGGTGCAGACAAGTTCAAATTCAAAAGTAGTGGAAGAAGAAGGAGAAGTTCTAAGATGAAGAGGAAGAAGAAGGAGAAGAAGATTTGCAATTTTGAGAAATAGCAGATGACACCCTCGTCTCCCCATTATCAGAGTAACGCTAGCCATAGTTGCTGTAGTTTCAATGGTAACATAGTGGTTCAAAATTATTGTCAAAATCATCCAAAACCTGTATATAGGCGACTTTTTTTTTGTATAAAATCAGTTGTATTGGGTTTGATGTAATATTCGTTAAGACAATGTTGCTTTAAAGTATTTTTTGCCAATTGGTCAAGGTATAATTTTCTATCTGTTTCCATGACAATGGGGGCTTTTTGGAATATCTGAATATTGTCGGTACCTCAACATACCACAGGCAACATTTGCTACACCTCTTTCTGCAAATTTTCAAAACAGTTGGAGCATTTTAATATTTAACACATTTTTGCTGTTTCCATGGTCGATCGGGTGACATAATAATGATAAAAAAAACCGAAAAACAAACGGAGGAACAGCAATATGTCACCCGACATTGTTGATCGGATGATATAATAAGAAAATAGAAACGTAAAATAACAATATGTCACTCCGTTGAGGGTGCCATTAAAAAGAAACGTAGAATAACAATATGACACCCCAACTCTGTTGAGGGTGCAATAACTATAATTTCTATTGTAAGCAATAGCAGACTCACCCCTGCCAGATGAAATTCATGAATATATGAACCATCATGAATGTTCATAAAAGTGCATTAAGTTATTTCATGAATTAAGCTCATGAGCAGTTCATAAAATGCAGTTCATGAATATTTTCAGAACCTTCATGAACTGTTAGTCAGTTCATAACGTTCATAAATTGTTCATAACACATGTTCATGAATATCTTATCAACTTTAATTAATCAAGCAATACAGAAAGTTCATAAAATAATTAATAACAGATGTTCATGAACATTTTTCAAACTTTTATGAAACACTAATTTCATAAAGTTAAAAAAAACTTTCAACTTCAACTTACACAATTTAATTCAGATGCTTTATTTGTTATAGGAGCATGTCTTATTCTTCTCCCAACGATGAGTCCATGAGTCCTAGACTCATGAAAATTTGTCTGGACTCATCATAACAGGCAAGTCCAAAGATGTATCGAGAATGTAAAACTTTTTTTCATTTTATTTCTAAAATTTTAGAAATAATTAAATTTGATGTCAATTACTTGCTCTTTTTTGTCAGTGAGACTGGAATAAAAAATATATAGCAAAACAATTTCATATTCTAGCTGTTTAACTTGCCTTGACCAAAAATGATGAATTCCTCACAGGACTCACATTCCAAAATCTATAGTGAGAACCATGATGTCTCTTTAGCATGTACAGTGTCTTAATGTAGTTTTATAAGTATATATATATATATATTTTAGAATTTATTTTTTAGTTTATTTGATTTGGTGTGGAGATTTATAAAACAAATAGCGGCAATAACTATTATTCAAACGTTTATACCTGTCATTTATCTTTTATCTTTCCCTTTCATCACAATCATGCAACTGATTTCCTAGGGATTCAGAACTAATTTGGCTGATTCATTACATTTCTAAATGTTTCGTTTAAAAGGCATTACCGGTACAGAAATAAGGCATCAAATATATATTTACAATCATCCTGGACTTTATGGCCCAGGACTGACACGTTATGGATCCGGGTTTTAATTGATTAATTTTTTAGTCAATCTTCTTATTATTATCCAGGTCTTCAGAAGGACAAAACAGCCACATATTTACAGTTTTATTCATGAAGAAAGAAAAATAAAACACGAAAAACAGAACTTAAGAAGAATTTCAAGGTATAAACTTATTTTCAACTTTTCAAGAAATCATAATGTTTCCTGTGGGGCTTAACGCTACATCAACCCCACCCCCTCCTTCCTCTCGAAAACAAAAACAACAAACCCAAAACAAACAAAACAAAGACAAATACAAAATCAAGACAATTTTTACATATAGCAAACAAAACAAGGCAAAAAGAAAAGATTGTGAAATTCTCGTACTGCAATAGCTTCTGTTGAATGTGAATGCATGTATGTAGGCTTAAAGAATGTAAAATACTCCTACTCCTATAGTTAATGTTAAATGTTTATATGTTACTGCACGTATGTGGGCTCATTTTGTCACACTGGAATGTACAGACTACAAAAAAGCAGGAACTTAAACATAATATTTATGTTCTTGTCGTGCTCATCAAGTCCATATCTATTTTTATACTGCTTATATAATTATCGTGTATACATCTTGTCTATTTCTTTTATTTAACTGTACACCATTCGATCTTTTAATTGACTGAATGATTGTTAACTTTAATGCCACTTTCAGTACACTTGGCTATATCATGCCCGCCAGTTTTTGTTGGTGGAGGGAACCGGATTGCCCGGAGAGAACCACAGGCCTTTTGCCAGTAAACTGACAATCTTTGCCAAACTTAAGACTGAAGACGAATCCAGATGCTTCGTGGCAGGTTCGCAACCTCACAACCTCAGTGATACAGTATAGGAACTACTTAGACTAATTGGCCATCAATTAGATGTGTGAGAACTTCGGAATTTATAGCACGGACAATATCAACAACAGATTGAAATTTTGACCAATTAAATTTTCAGATCTTTTTTAGAAGAAAAAAAAAAATAATAACGGTACAATCTTACATTCATTTTATTATCAGTATAAATGCAATATGGTTGAAGTTATATGAAATGAAAATAATTGAACAATAGAAACATTATGAAAATTTTATACAATTGTTTATACTAATAATTTTTCATCACAAATTAAAAAGAATAAAGAAGTTATAGATAAATTCACGTAATATAAAAAACAGTCTCATCTTATTAGTAGATAACACAATAGGAAGAAATGAAGGCCTTAAATGTAGACCTAAGTGAAATATACACTGCTAAAAACTCAGACAAACTTGCTATTTGCTGATAGGATACTAGTTGTTATATAGTGAACATAAGGTAATATATAGAAGTAATATGCAAACTAAATCGAATTGATTAATAATCAAAAATGTAAAGTAAAGGAATGCTGAAGCTGTATTAAAGATATACAGAAAAGAAAATACGGTGAGAAAAGAAGTCTACACTATCAATAATAAAAATGATAGTATTGAAACGGTTATTATCTTTTATTAATTTTCTTATAGGGAGAATACTAAAGTAATCATTGAAATATCATGCCAAAAAAGACTATAAAAGTGATGAAAACAGACATAAGTGGGGAATGGCACTTGATTCATTCTTGGACAAATAAAAGATATGATGTTTTCAAACCAACAACATTTTAGGAAAAGTCAAAATTAAAAGTACAATCTATAAACAAAGACTTAGATGACAAATGGCTAGTACGATGCAAGTAGCACTACGTAGATCTTATGTTATGTTTAATTATTCAATATGCAAATATGATTTGAGGACGGGAAAAAAGGCCAGAATGCCTAAAGATAGCACAACAGTTCAAACGCATCGTCGTCTGTACATGTTAGAAGGGAATGATGATAGATTTTATAAAAGTTAGTTACTATAATAACAATATAACATGTAAATGTATAACTGTACTTACATTATAATAACGACCACAACTGGAGAAACCTGATCACACAACCGTACACTTGGAGGAAGATTTCGTAAATAACACGTAGGTAAAGATGGAATGTTCAATATAAACGCATGAATGGTGCAAGTATGTAACACATGTTAACTGATGATTCAGTGGTTTAACATGAAAAATATTTTTATCATCTTTTTTTAGTTTAGAAAGAGCGTTTAGTACAAATATAAAATAACGATATGAAAATAAAATATTTCTATGTAAAATCTTGCAAATATTTGTCTATTAAAGCACGTAT
The DNA here is from genome assembly GCF_021869535.1 of Mytilus californianus. Lineage (NCBI taxonomy): Eukaryota > Metazoa > Mollusca > Bivalvia > Mytilida > Mytilidae > Mytilus > Mytilus californianus. The sequence goes on from NW_026262615.1 coordinate 6,607,071, forward strand.
TGACTTGAACGTTCATAATAAAGAATTTATATTTCAATTTAATAAATCGTTAATTCATCAAATAAGACAAATTGTTTCAATCTATTTTGTCACGGCTTCTCAAGTGAATTAATATCAATGTTGAAAATGTTTATACTATCTAGAATTAAAACAAAAAAATCAAACCCAACCATACACATACGGAAAAAGGGAATGATGAGTTGGTCATCTATCCCGAAATCTATACAATATTTTATTTTAAAGAATATGTGTACCAGCTTTTATAGGCTATCAAATATATTTTGCATAGAGTTAGTACCAAATCATTTTAGATTCTATGCATATGACAACTTTGTCAAATCAGCAAGTTTTATCAAAGTTCACATCTACAATTTTCCTATATTGATTGAGATTCACATGGTGGGTGATGCATACATAACAGAAGACGCTTATCCTTTCGATGCACCCGGTTTTGCTCCTTTTAGACCTATATACAAAGAGATGAACAAAAGAAATTGCTTTCGCAGTTGACTCCTTGGCATAACGGTTTCAGATTCAATTTGATAAGTTTCAAAAAAATCGCATGGGTTTCCTCGGAATCCTGGCTTCGCCTGTGATTGCTGCTGTCAGTATAAAAGTGTTATGTTGACTTTAAAAGTAAGTCCATTTATCAGTAAAATACAGAATTTAAAAAAAAAATCAAACTTATCTTTTAGGTGCTATTATATTTCATTGTGTTCAAGATTAGCTTCTGTACAAGCTTCACTCATTTAAAGAGTGAGTCTCCTAATTATATCGGGAACATTTGGCTTGTTAGTAGATTTTGTCTTGCTGCTCAATTTTGCTAATTTAAGTCTCTTTCTATCTATTTTGACTTTTATCATACAAGGCAAAAACGCAAAAAAAAGTGAAAATCATCAACAAAGGACGATAACTCTAATAAGGAGTCGACTGACGATTTCAACCATGCAGACTTACTTGCAGAACTTCTCTTTCTGATCGTTTTTGTAATTAAAAGTGTGTCTCTATCTATTATAGTTTTCAAGATAATATGCAAAAATGAACAAAAAAATGGTAAAATGTTTCATTTAAGAGCAACAACTTTGATAAGAAGTCGTCTGGCAGTTTTGGAATATATGGACAATTGGTAGAACTCAACATTCTGAACATTTCTGCCTTTGTTAGATTTTCTCTATTTATAATGGTTTTCAAAATAATAGCCATGTCGGTTATCCTGGTTGGCAAGTTGGCTCATCAGTTACATTTTTTAAAACTAGATACCCAATGATGATTCTGGCTAAGTTTGGTTAAATTTAGCCTAGTTGTTTCAGAGAGGAGAAGCTTTTTGTAAAAGTTAACAGACGACGACGGACGCCAAGTGATGAGAAAAGCTTACTTGGCCCTTTGGTCAAGGTGAGATAAAAAGGTATATCTATAATTTCCACAAATTGTTAACGAGAAGAGTAAACGCGTGATTTCTAAGTGCACGTGCAGGTAAAGATGTAAAATCTAGTAAACGCGCGTTTATATGTAGTTAACTACTGACTAAACTGACACAAAGTAAACGCGCGTTTACCCGAGTAGACATTAGAAATTTCCATTTTGACTGCGTTAACGTAATTGTAGTAAACGGGCGTGTACTAGTAAACGCAAAAACAGTAAAATAACAAAAATACCGAACTCCAAGGGAATTTCAAAACGGAAAGTCCTTTATAAAATGACAAAATCCAAATGTAGTGCATTTGTGTAACGTGTAACAGTTTTAGGACTGTGAAGAATGGACAATTTTCATTGTCTCTTCCTTTTTCGTGCATGTATGTAGGGATCTGTTCACCTGACCTTTGATTATCTTCGTTGTTTTTAAAATTCCTGGACTGTTGTTGACATTAATTATTTAATTAATGCCTAATACTTGTTGTTATATGTTAAGTTTCAATTGTTTTTCACAATTTAAAAACAATGTGTATAGTGTGTTCCTTATTACAAGTGTGTTCTTTAATTTCTAATTAAAATGTCATGTATAATGCAAACAGACTTCATATTTGTATTTTGATAGATACAGATCAAAGGGTGTATTTATTATCTCACTTCAAAATGGTGATTAGTAAAACACAAACTATTTTGCTTTTTACTTTAAAAAGTCTCAACAGACAGTGCATGCTTGCATGTTTATGTAAGGCTCCCCTTAATTCGAAAATCTCAATTTTCAGGCACAGGCTCATATAAATATGACTTTTGAATAATTGTGATAAATTTGATAAATCAAATGAGTGTTCAGTTGCTTTTAATATCTAATATATTATATCTAAGAGCATTTAAAAAGCAAATATTTGCAATATTTAAATTTTTAAAGCCCAAATCTTGATAGTTGAAATTATTGGATTTAAACGTCAAAATTAAACATCCAAATTTCAACATGAAAATAGCCATAGTTTCTATGATATATATTCTATAGCCATGAAACTTCGCTAACTATCTGATCAAATATAGTCCCTAGTGTGGACAGTGTATAACTTGCAAATTTTGTTCATACACTTTCCAAATTTATTTCTTTATATTTTATGCATGAAATATAACGTAAAGGGATGAAATTACATATTAAAAAAATTGGGTGCTGAATCTTTATGTTAAGTAGTGATTTGGTCCAGTTCAAAAAGGTCAAAAACTATTATGTCTGAAGCTGCCTAACTGAAATTTAGACTCCCTTAACATAGAATTGTCAATATTTTGAGTTAGAGCTGGTAGACTTTTCTATAATTTTATATAAGATGGCTAATGCTTATACAACTGCAAACCAATTTGCATTGGTCAACCACTAAGGCCAGGCTAAAAAATATAAGTTTGCCCTTACCCAACTCGTCAATAAGACACATCTGTAGGTAAGTAGGTTTCATTTGTTTTTGTAAAGACAAAAAAAACCTCCATTAAATCTTTCTACTCTTCCTGTCATATAAGCGAACTTCAGACACATAGTGTGTCCTTTTGATATGAAATTACTGGTATATTATTTAGAGCTTTTTCATTTCTCATCATCAAAATAGCTTAGGCAGGTAGTCCAAAATTATGTACTGAAATAGGGTTTGAAACGAGACAAAATATCTTTTATTGTTATTACAAAACACTATTGCTAGAGTAGGGATTTTGCAGTTAAAGCTTGGTAATAATAATTTTCAAGATGCATTACTTTAATATGATCAAATATAAAACGTTACTTGTTAATAAATATATGAATATATTTATATTCAAATTCTTTGGCAATAGTTATTATGACCAATCTGCTATTATCAGGGTCCAACTGTCCATTTTATGTTATAGTCTTTAACCTTTATCTATTAAGCATGTCTCCTTGACTTATATGTTTGCTATAAGCAAATAGTAGTGCAACATTGAAACCTTATACATATTTCATGTCAAACTGTAATAAATTCCAGTGTTATATGGTATAGTTTTGTTTGTATGCCCCTGTTGTAGCGGAGGGGGCATTAAGTGTTACCCTTGTCCGTCCCGAAAATTTGTTTCCATTCTCTAACTTTAGTTTGCCTTAACCAAATGTTATAAAACTTATAAACAACGCTTAAATTATTAACACAAAACACAGATTTTCGAAAGTTCGAAATTGGGTGGCGTCACTTTTGCCGTTCTTGAGTTATGCCCCTTCATAAGTGGAACAATTGCTAAATCTGTCGTTTTCGTTCTCTAACTTTAGTTTGCCTCAACTAAATGTTATGAAACGTATACTTTTAATTACAAAACGGTCTTAGTTACTTGAATGCTGCATCTGTATGTGGAAGTTGATATATACATATTTTCAAGCCTGGGGCATCTGTGGCCCATAGACACATTTAGTCAGGGGTACTGCTTGTACAAGAATTTTTTATTTAGTTGAAGAAGTAAATAATAATATGCTTGTATAAGTAAATTTGTTATATTCATATTTTTCTTATAAAGTCTGAATAATCTCCCCTTGCTTTTCTCAAAAACAAAAAATACTTGTATTGTAATTTTGTTTTATAATCCCGAAAATTCTCAAGTTTAAAAATAACCTGTACAAGTAGTACCCCTGACAGAAATTCCCCATTTATTTGTATTTTATATATATGGGTTATATTCTAAGTTATTAAAGCTAAAGGAATATTTTCTTTTTCCTTTTTATTTTCTATGCTGCAATAATTATGTATTGCAGGTCAATTGATAAAGAATCACTAATATTATCATTTATTTCAACATTATCATAACTTGTATCTAATAATTTCCATTTGAACATTATTTAGATTATGTATTAATGTTTTGGTTACTTGTTTCTTATCTACTGTATTGCGTCCCATTTCATGAATCCAATGTTCTCACCCTAAGGGATTTTGTAGGCCAGTCCAGGGACATTTTTAGTCACGATGAGTCCAGGGACTCTCCATTTTTGGTCACGATGAGTCCAGGGACTAACAATGTTTGCCATGAAGCATCCAACAGTGGAAAGACAATAAATATCAATGCCTTAATTTATGATCTAATTCTTTATTACAAAATAAAGTAAGAAAATCAAATCAAAATAGCATTATTTTTCATACTTTCATTTGACTTTTGCTTTGAAATAATGATAAATAGATTCAGCTGGTACAATCTTGATGCATCTTTGGACTCTTATTTAGTTTAGAAAGTTGTGAGTCCTATCAGATTTTCATGATTCTAGGACTCATGGACTCGTCTTAATAAGAACCCTGAAATCCTCGAAATGCATACTGTGACAGCTGTTATGATGCAGACATAGAAAAGAATTTGTCTTGTTAATGTTGATAGTTAGTCCATTTTGCCTGACAAACTTAAACCAGACTGTATCAGTATATTAACTGCAAAATAACCTAAGTCTTTTTATCAGTAAAATACGGAAAATGAAAAAAAATATTTTCATTATTTTGCTCTGGATACTGCAATTTGGTCATAAACAAGCTTTTGTCCATATTTATAAAATTTCATAAAGTTTTGACAAAGATATTGACTAATGACTGAAAACTTTTGCCGCAAACTGTAATAGAAATCTTTTTTTATCAGAAAAATACGGGACAAAATATATTCATGATATTCAAAATTTTGCTCTGGATATTGTGTTTTGGTTATGAATAAGCCTCTATATAATGATGGAAAATTGTATACTGGAAAATGAAAGTAAAATAAAGTATATAAACTAACATAAATAAATGAATCAATAAATAAAATTGAATTATATTGCATTGCTAAAGTTTTGAAACAAAATAGGTGACGTAAGATTAAGTAATAAATAGTTTCGTCTTTTTGGTAATAATATAGTTAATCTCATTTCTAGAGTTCTTTTGATCATAGCTATTAATGTGACGTTGAGAAATAAATTAAATAAACTTTCATCTTTTCAAAGAATTAAAATGTATATACTTTGCCGTAGGAAAAGAATACTTAAGTGTTTCTATTTTTTTTTAATTTAGGCCAATGATCTAAATCAGTATTGCAGTATTTGAAGATTTTATATTACATGGCATTATACAAATTCAAATCGAAATATTCATTATTTGCCAGAAAGGAAAGAAAAAAAAAAACCAAAAAAGCAAACAAAAAGCGAAAAAGCAAAACAGCAAAAAATCAAAAACAAAAGTTAGAAAAATTGAAATAAGTGGGATGTTAACTGTTTGCGGTACTCTAAACTAAGATTTGTAACGTGTAACAATTACTACATATAGTATAGATGAATTAACAAAAGGCCATCTTAGTACATATTGGCTAAACCATGACTCAAGATTTAGAGGTGTATAAAGTATTTTAGAACAGAATTAAACAATTTTAGTACAGATGTTAATTCACGGTGAGATAAATAAAAAATTAAACTAAACAAGACGGATGCTATTGCGGTAGAAAAATCATATAACGGCTTTCTATACGCTCGCCATCCTCAAATATCTTGTATTTACTTAAAACCCTTAATGTATAGAACTACTATATCGGCCCGGTCATAAAAGAACATACAAGAAAGTAGTACATATTTCATACAAAATAGTTTCTACGCATATAGCTATAACTTTGTCCATAAGTAAAATATTTTGGTTATGAAAGCCTTTAAAGACTTTGGATCACTATAGGACCCTTGTTGAAAGCCTCTTTTGAAAATTAAAAAAAAAATACATATTTGTATGTTGAATCTTACCAGGAAAAGTAAGAATAATGTAAAGTTCGACATAAAATTACGGTCACATTATTTGAACATAGGATAATGATTATTATTTTTAATTGACTGGGTAAAAAGGCCGGTGCTATTTCCCATCCGGGCATTTTCATGAATAAAAGGACCTGGGACAAGCTTTCAAACCTATTTGGAGTTGGTAAAAACTTTGCCGTTGGGAAATGTACACAAATACGGAAAAGTATGCCCGTATCGGTAGTTGATAGGTAACTTAGACTTTATGTGGTCAGTGAAGTTTTCAGGTGCGCTTTCCCAAACATGTGTTCTTATGAGTTAAAGATATAGATAATAGCTTTCAATCTAACCATCTGCGGTTAAGAACTTTGCCTTAGGGAAACGGGAGGATAGCAATTCCTGCCACCAACCCTGTGCTAAAAATTTAGAAATATGGTATGATGTTGTGAGCTTCCAGAGCACTTTCCCACCCGGCCATTTTCATGACAAGCTTTCAAACCCACTAGGAGTGGGTAAACTTTGCCGTAAAGAAATGTACACAAATACGGAAAAGTGTGCCCATACCCGTAATTGATAATTAACTTAGACTTTGGGTGGTCAGTGAAGTCTTCAGGTGCACTTTGCCACCCAGGTATTCATTTAAGTTGAAGATATATATACTAGCTTTCAATCTAACCACATTTACGTGGTTAAGAAATTTGCCGTAGGGAAACAGGACCATAGCAATTCCTGCCACCACCCCTGTACTGAAAAATATGAAATTTTGTATTATATTGTGAGCTTCGGTGCACTTTACAATTCGGGTATTTTCACAAATAAAAGGACCAGGGACAAGCTTTCAAATCCATTAGGATTTTATAAAAAATTTCCGTTAGGAAATTTATACAAATACGGAAAAGTGTGCCCATACCCGTAATTGAAAGGTAACCAAGACTTTAGGTGGTCAGTGAAATCTTCAGGTGCACTTTCCCACACATGTATTCATATGTGTTGAATACATAGTTAATACCTTTCAATCTAACCACATGTACGTGGTCAAGAACTTTCCCGAAGGGAAACGGGACGATAGCAATTCCTGCCATCACCCCTGTGCTGAAAAATAAGAAATTTTGTATGATTTTGTTTGCTTCAGGTGCACTTTCCCTTCCGGGCTTTTTCATGAATAAAAGGGCTGGGGACAAGTTTTAGAACACACTAGGAGTGGATAAAAACTTTGCCGTAAAGAATGTAGACACATAAGAAATTTGTATTATTCGATACAAAATTAAATACATTGAAGCAGTAAGTTCATTAAAAGAATTTTTTTATCAGACTTATGCTTAAAATATAATACTTATGGCAGTTACTTTGTTGGCAGAAATTTCTTGTATCAAAAGTGACATGGATTACTTCGAGCTGATAGCTCTTTGAAGGCAATTTCTTCTGTCAGATTTAAACCTAAAATGGTATATTTAATCTAAGCCGTTAGTTCGTTGGAAGAAATTTCTTCTATCAGACCTATAATTAGATCTAAATTAAAACACATGTAGCTGTTAGTTCGTTCTGTGAGTAACACAATAAAACTAGGAACTGGTCAGATGTATCTGTATGTCAATTTATCATGAAATCACATGAAATTACTTGACATTTTGGCATCAAACAGCATACATGTAGTTTACATTTTCTAATTAAAAATAAGCAATGTTCAAAAGAATATATAATTGCATTACCTGTTCTCAGAGACACCCAAAATGTTAAAGCGTTGAAATACAATATTGTTATGAGGAAGTAAATGTATACATGAACACATGCTGATTAATCAATTTAAGTTATGACAGCTGTATTCAAAAATTGATCATTGAAAATATTTACATCATTTGTTGCAAAAATCAACTGAGCATGTCTTTCTACAAGTTTAAAATCACTGTACATGTACAGGTTCATAATGTTCGTAATCACAGAGGTTGTTTAACACTTTGAATTTTGTTTGAACTTACGGAATTTTCCACCTGCTATACAATGTAGGGTCCCAAAAGGATTATTTCCTACAATTCACATCAGTCAGTTATATTGATGAGGACAATTGCATGTAACGCTTTGTATTATCAATATTATGAATAAAACGAGAGTTGGATTCGGGTCAATAAGACAGCAACCCATATTTATATTTATTTAAAATGAAAACAAATTACCACTTTACTTCCAATAAAATTATTTATTTTTGTAATGAATGTCATATTTATTAATTGTTTTTCATATATTAAATATTCAACCCAGAGCAATGATAAACTTTTGACATTGTAGTTTTGAACCATTTTTCAGCATGTATTATTAACTAGATTTTCATCAATTTTTAAATGGTGGTAAAGATTAAATGACTGTTTGAAAATAGCTCCAGTACATAAAAACATTCTGGAGTTACATTGTAACCTTACTCTATCTAATATCTTATTCAATAATATCTAGATGACGTTTGCAATATTTGTAAATACAAATGTATATATTTAATTTAATTTACATAATCAAATAAATTGTTCTTGTGCATGAACTGTCCTACATGTAACTGGTGTCTAATACATTTATTGGTGGATGACAAAATGTACCACATAAACGCCATTACTGCAATTCAACCAATATAGTTATCAAGAAGTTTTAAAAATGTATTCAAGCTACTATACATGTGAGTAATATGATATACGGGTACGTTATAACTACCATAGATGGATGTCTGTGAATATCATGTACATCATAGAGCACAACACCCAGTGCCGTGCCTTTGATATTTCACTGTGACTACATGGTACTCAGTGGGTAATATTCTCAGTTCTTTATTTATATGACTTGATTACGAGTATATATTAAGATAAAAACAAAATAATTTCAGTTAGTGGTCGAAATAAATGATAACATTATAACAACTGTTTTAAAAGGAAATATTCAAAATTCACATTTTGCCGAAATTATCACAAGATGTCCTTGAATAGAGAGGCTTGAACCTTACATGAATGTAGTTTTATAGTCTAGCTGATTTGTGCATAGTTTAAGAAGAATTGTGGGTTTGATGATAAAGCATGAAACTTTGCACAATTGTAGATATATATTTGTTAGTCAATTTTAGCTATGGACCCAGTGGCACTCTGAAAAATCCAATATGGCGGCCATTTTCAAGATGTCTGTCAATCAGTCCAAATTTTACCACCATGTATGAATTACAGCGAATAGTATTCAAAACCAAATCTTTCAATGCATATCAAATGTAATCCAACGTCCCTAGTAAGTCCTAAGGTTATATAAGACTTTTCATTTTTTTTCAAAATGGCGGAAAATTTTAAAATGACCACCAAAAATTGCAAATAACCAACACCAAGAGAAGGTTCTACTGATATTTATTTCTTCGATCGTATTGCAGGTTGCGGTTCAAACAATATTCTAGGAATTGCGTTTCCATGATACATGGATGCTGCTTACAACACAATTTAATCAAAGATCCCATAAATGGAAACATTCAAACGTTTTTACGCCATCAGCATTTGTTTGACAGTGAAGTACCATCCGAGTCACAAATGTTTATGGATATGTTCCACTTCTCCTAGCCAAAATCCTTTCTTTTTCCTCGATTGTGGATCAAAATGATCAAAAAATACGCTTAACCACCGAATGTCTACTTGCAATAAGTAACAGCACGCGTTCTACCAGTTGACAAGAAACTACACACCCTTCTGGAACACCTCAAGGTTTTATGAAAAGGGACTCATGTTGTTTATGCTTTCAATGTTGTGTACATGCATGGAAAACCCTATTTCATTTCAAACGCTCACATTTGGTCAAGTTTTAGATAACATGGTTTTTACATGATTCTAATGGTTAGAAAAGAGAAACTAATAAATGAACTATTATGACCTTAGCTGTATTTGGAAAAACTGTTTGGAATGTTAGGTCGTCAATGCTCTTCAACTTTGTACTTTATTTGACCTTTTTAACTTTTTTTTATTCGAGCGTCACTGATGAGTTTTTTGTAGACGAAACGCGCGTCTGGCGCAAATACAAAATTTCAATCCTGGTATCTATGATGTGTTTATATATATGATTATGCCTAACTACTGGATACGACTCATCAATCTATCTAAACAAGAGCACCTAGGTAGGTGTCACTTGTGGATCAGGAACTGCTGACCCTTTTTGAGCAACTCAGATCATTCCAGTTTTAAAGTGGGGTTCTACTTGCTTAGTTTTTAGATTTTTGTATAGTAAATTTCTTGACTGCTGTTTGTCGTTTTTGCGTTTTTTATCCATGTTGTTATCTGGTTTTGTTTTACTAATGATTTTTGAGTGCCCAAGTATCTTTTTCATCTTTTTTATCGTGTAGACAGCAACATATTTTCACAGCAGTTTGATAAATGTTTCTTAAGGACAGCCAATTTAGTCTTTGTCCCACTCTCCACCACATTTTAAACAGCATCGTACATAACATCATTGTCCTCTCGCATGTTTATCTGCCGTGACATCCGTTTCTATCTTTCAACAACATTTTATTAGCCCATTACAATGCTGATACCTTTGTGATAAATGTCCAATATGATATATGCCATTCACATTAACTCGAAGTAACACTCTTTGCAAAAGGCCGAATCATTCCCTCCCGAAATCTTTCATATGCTTTGAAAATATTGTTTGTTTAATTTTAACCCGTTCCTGGTGTAGTGCATCATTTGTCGAATTGATTATTTCAGAGGTGAATTGAAACTTGTTAATTACTATAGCCAATTCTGGACAAGACACCATATTTAAATGCTGTACTTGTGCGATACTGACGGTCAATCGGATTGCCCAACCTACTGCTTTTAGAGGTGTGTAATTCTACTCATAAGCTTCATCTACATTTATCATTTTCAAATTACGTTTGCAAAACTTGAACTATATAGTTAAATAGCATAATATTGCGCAGGATTACTTTAAGCCATAATTTGGATGGAAAAATGTAAAGAACTAATGAATAAACAGTATAAAGAAATCTTTATGCACACTTCAAAATGTCCAGTTCAATCTTTAATGTTACAGACAAGTTGTGCAGAAGTGAACTCAATTTCCCTCTCATTACTCCATTATTTGAATGTTACATGGTTCTCACCAGAGTCTCGTTACTCAGTAAAATGTATGTCAGGATCTTTTCATAAGCATAAGAACTACACCTTTTGTAACCTCAAAAACAATAAACAAAAAGCAAATATGAGAAATAACAAAAAAACACTTTCACTCAATTACAGGCTCCTGACTTGGGACAGGCACACATGGAATGTGGCGGGGTTTAACATGTTAGAAGGTGCAAACATACCCCTAACCTGGGAGAGTGGTTTAACAGTAAAACATAAAAACAAACTATAAAAATCAGTTGAAAAGGACTTACAGAAAAACATGTCGAAAAAACGCAGACCGGACGTGGCAAAACACAACGTATAGATCTTAGAGTACTCGAAGTAACTGATAGCTATGGACATGCATGGTGTTGTGAACGTAGCAAGGTGCGTTCGATTCAAATCCTAATTGACTAAGTATGCAAGTTTTTCTCCACGAGGTTGGTAATTTAAATGACTGTCCGTTATAAATCATTTTTACCTTTTAAATAATAGAGACTTTCTTAACTCGCAACTCGACACTTCCAACTCGCAAATCTACTTTTTTCAAATCGCAACTCGACTTTTTAACACACAACTCTACTATCGTGACTCGCAACTCGACTTGTCTAACTCGCAACTTGACCTTCTTTAATCGCAGCACAACTTTAGGCAAAAACACACGTGTTTAAAAACGACTGGAGGGAAAAGATTCCGCCGTTTTTTAATCATTCTTTTGAATCGAAAAATTCTAGTTCTTTGCTGCAAATCCTCATCTTCAAAGGCATTGACAGTTTGTTTTAAGAGATATTCTTCTCGTATTTCTTTGTTTAATGACTTGTGACGTGTGAACCAAAACGATAATTGATAACTGCATACGAAATTCCAATGATGCAACTATTTTCTCCGTAATTGTGCAGTGTGTGATAGTCCGCGCGAAATGCACTCGTTATTATTCAATTCTATTTTTACGATTATTTGTTTACGAAATGTAAAGTTATCAGGTCATACCGGTTCTGTTAATGTTGCAGTGTAAACGCACTAGATTAAATAAGATCGATCTCGATCGATCTTGCTTGTGCAAATGTAACGCGAACTGGTCTTTTTAATATCGATTCAAATAAAGATCAGTTCAACTTCGTACAAGTGTAAACGGGGTCTAATATTTTTAAGAAGACGTGTTTCATGTGGTATGTATTCCGTGACACAAATTCAATGTTGAATCAAATACTTATTATAAATATTATACTTGTTTCCTTCAAATTTAATCAATACTGAATGGTATTAACTGAGGACAATCAATAACAAGCTTTTATAGCCGACCTTAGGGTATTTTGTTCTCATTGTTGAAGGCCGTACGGTGGCTTTTAATTGCTTACATCCACTTCATTTGGGCTTTGATGGATAGTTGTCTTTTCAGCAATCATACCACAATTCCTTATTTTTATTTTGTTTGTATCCATATTATTTTAAGATAAGACATGATGTTGTTAATTCTTTTTTGCTTGTTTTGCTTATTTTCATTTTAATTTTTCGTTAAATCATTTTGACTTTTCTTTTTCGTCATGTTTTAATTTTGTTTTGTTTTGTTTTTTGTTTTTTTTTTGGAAAAGGTGGGGGGGGGGGGGGGGGGGGGAGGGGGGGATAGTTTATTTTTTTCATTATTTTTTACAAAACCTTGACCATTCTAATTTTTAAAATAGAAAAAATTTACTTCGCATATATTGCATATTTTGTTTGAATTCCATTATAATAATATATTATTCTTTAAAGAAAAGCATAAATTTGTTGAGTAAATAAATTATTTATACTTAACTCTTACTATTGCATTACAATTTTTATTAAGTTATGTGAATTCAAGTGTACAGAATATCCTGCACAGTACCTCCAACTATTTTTTTATAAACAAAGGGAATTAACCCTTATCATGCATCTATAATGACAATATTTCATGAAGTTAGTTTTCGAGCGAATCTTTGTCGTATTTGATCAAGTAAATATGTATTCGAATTTATAATCTGATTAATTGACAATACTGGATCGTGATCAACGCAACCATTACGTTCGTCAGTGTAAATATTTTAGCAGAAATTGAAAGTTTAACGGACTGCATGATGATGTGAACAGTGAATATATAAATCTAACGTTACGGCGCTTTTTTTTGGTTCTTTTAATGCTGGACCTTGCCGCCTATGACGCACTGGCGCCTCGTCAATTCGCAACACATTTACATAAACTGGACATTGTTGTAAAGATAACATGTTGTAGATTGCGAGGAGCGATGGATCCTTGGAAAATATGTGAACATTGGGTATCTTTTCGGTGGAAAACGCTACATTTTGTTGATTTTCCTCAAAATTAGACACCTTATTGACGAAATTGGATTAGGATACCTACACAATTTTACTGTTCTCAACTTCAGGATGATGCATGCAAAATTTTGATGTCTGTTTACGTTTCTATAAATAGCGCTAGGTCCCGATAGGATATTAAATTGTTGCATATGATAGCGAAAGATAAACGTTGTGGATAATATTACCGATTTTCACATTGTTATGAAATATAAATACAAACAGGTAAAGTCTATAACTTTAAGCCTAGTTTGAAGAGCTAAAATTCATGTTTCCTGTGATATTTTATTTTTTACTGACATCGAATGAAAAAGTTTTTTTTTTGTAATTTTTTCCAACGTCGATAACACCAATTATGCATTACGGCAGATATGAGTTTATTGACGTGACGTTCCCACAGAGTCCCTACTGCAGTCATTCATAGATAAATAAAAAAGATATATCGTAACATTACATCCAATCACAGCGCTCCTAAGTTGACTTCCTTCACCTGCCTTGAGTACACAAAAGGCCAACCTAAAGCCGGGAAAATGTAATACTACTTTTTTCCCTATACTGTGACATAAAGATATAAAGAATTCTTATGACACCATCAATGCAATACTGAGTTATTGTGAAAACTTGGCTATAATAAATACTTGTATGTCCCCATTACTTAAAGAAACATGGACCATTTTATGTCCCTACCCCTACATGCTGGTTTACCTCTTTCTGTACTTCTTTCAGATATGGCTTAATAAACTACCTGTATCCAATCATATCTTATCTTATTTAAAAAAAAATAGTGCACAGTACCATTTAAACGGATAAAAATGACAGTTCCATTCAATTTGTATTAATTTTATCCTAAATTTACAACATAAGCACAAATTCAAGATTTTTCATCCTAATCTCCATTCCATGCTTTAGTATATGCCATATTGTGGTTCAAAATTTCAGAGCTTGTTATACAATTCATTATTCTGTCTTGACATGATAAAAAAAAAAAGATGTTAGACACTTAAAACGTTAAATATGCAAAAAACTCAGCTGTAAAGTTGCCTTTGTGGCCTGTATTAATCTATGAAAAAGCTGAATTATGTGCCTTGGGAGTATCCATTTCCACCAATAGTTCTTTCAAACAGTAGAAAATGAAAAATTATATATGCTTGATATAATAAAAGATAGAAACTACAAAATGAAGCACACTATTGAAATATTTGCTGCATGAACTGCCAAGAATGAGAACAATTCTTTACACAGGAGAGTATAAATTCTATCTAAATGTAGCCTCAATTAGGCCTCTTTTTTTTCTTAGAAGGACAATTTTAACACTGAAAATGCTTCTATTGTGACCAAATATTGCCTTACTCCATAAACAGTATAAACTTAACCAACCAATTTCCAATTTTAATAGATTATGTCTTGAGAATTACTCAAGTGATACATTAAGGGAATTACACAGCCAAAAAGGCAAATATTTCAGTAAAAAATATTTGTTGCAACTTGAATGCTGGTGTTTCCAATTGAATTAATCATTGTGAAAGGTGAAAACAAATACAAAAAAACTAGAGTTTGGTGCATTTTATACAATATAGTTAATATTGAAATCCTAGAATAAAGTTTTATATCAGTACCCATCAATTTGACTTACTGTGATGACTCAGCACTTTTCTCACGACAGTATTGGTTTCAGTGAAGAAATTTCTATTCATGGTGATCAAAATCAAATGTACTAATCAAAGGCTTTAAAATAGTACAATACAACTGAACTCTGATTTATTTTGATTTCCCTTGCTATTTTCGGTATACTGTGACATAAAGATATAAAGAGTTCTTATGACACCATCAATGCAATAATGAGTTGTTGTGAAAACCTTGGCTATAATAAATACTTGTATGTCCCCATTACTAAAAGAAACATAGATCATTTTATGTCCCCATCCCTTCATGCTGGTTTATCTCTTTCTGTACTTCTTTCAGATAAGGCTTAATAAATTATCTGTATCCAATCATATCTTATCTTATTTAAAAAGAAAAGTAAACAGTACCATTTAATCGGATAAAAATGACAGTTCCATTCAATTTGTATTCATTTTATCTTAAATTTACAACATAAGCACAAATTCAAGACCTATCATACTAATCTCCATTCCATGCTTTATTATATGCCATCATGTGGTTCAAAATTTCAGAGCTTGTTATAAAATCATTATTCTGTCTTGAGATGATAAAAAAAAAGATGTTATACACTTAAAACGTTAAATATGCAAATAACTCAGCTGTAAAGTTGCTTTTGTGGCCTGTATTATTCTATGAAAAAGCTGAATTATGTCCCTTGTGAGTATTCATTTCCAACAATAGTCCTTTCAAACAGTAGAAAATGAAAAATTATATATGCTTGATATAATAAAGTATAGAAACTACAAAATGAAGCACTATTGAAATATTTGCTGCATGAACTGCTAAGAATGTGAACGATTCTTTACACAGGAGAGTATAAATTCTATCTAAATTTGGCCTGAATTGGGCCTCTTTTTTCTTTTTTCCAGCAGCGATCCGTCCGATGACGGAAACAATATCCGGACGCCTTTAGGTCAGACCACCAATTAAAAATCCCTATCTGTTCAACCAAATTTTGCAATTTTCACAGCTTTATAATTATTATTCCTTAAGTTTAACTTCATAGAAACCAGGTATATCCTGAATTGTACATGTATCACCTTTCTACATGCCAATTGTCAATCTACTTTGAAAGACTTATAAGAAAAATCTGACCTTAGTAACACAGGTACTGCCAAAATAACTCCTGGTTTTCTGTAAATCTTAAATTAGTATACTATGGAGCGCATTAATCCTGAATTTTTAATGCAAACTCATATACAAGTAAATTTTGGCTCAAAATTGTCTAAATATATTTCTCTTTCACCAAAAGTTTCATTTCTGGAAATTTGTTGGTTAGTTTAAGTAAACAAGGACATCAAAAGCACTATTTTGTGTCAGGGTAGGGCTACTTTTACGTTCTAAATTGGAGTGAGTAATTGGTGGTCTGACACCTAAAGAGCAAAAAAAATTGATCAGAAATCTTTTGTTTTGCTTTATTCTTAATCCTTGGTCAATTTGTAGTAAAATAAAATCCTATCTGAGCATAATGCGACTTATATTACAAAATTCACAGCTCCATTTAAACTGACTGTAATGTATGACTTTAATAGAAAATACTTGAACATTTTATTTTGCACTACGGGAACATAAACTTTCGTTATCAAGATCAGATTTGGTTGATTTTTCCTTGTTTCTCCTACTGCATTCAAGACTTTCCACAATTTTTTCAATGAGTTTAGTACAAAATCCAAGGTATTGAAGAGTCAAGGAATATTGACCACACCCCCCCCCTTTTTCCCCTTTTTTCACCAGGTGTCAGTAATGGGATTTTTAGTTGATCAAAAGTGCAGGTATGGTCATTAAACTGTTTTATTTACTATCAGTCAATAATTTAAAGTAAGAAACTTGAGACAATAAATGCCTTAAATCTTCATGACGACAATTTTTTGGGGGTAGTAAACAACCGTATGTTTTAATGTTTAATACCACAGAAACAACTTACTGTGCATTCATAACAATTTAGGACTTTTTTTTTTTAAATGAAAGCATATTGTCAGGGTGGGAAAAGCTAAAAATAGCACAAATTCAGGTTTAAGGCTCTAAATTTGCAATATGTGACTTTTTGCCAAAAAAAGATTGAAATGTGGTTACTATCATTTCAAATGATCAGTTAAGACAAAAAAAATCAATTGTTTTCTGAATTTGGGGTTTCACCGCTTTTCGCTTTAAAGGTGTCAGACCACCATTTAAAAAACCCGATCTGTTCAACCAAATTTTTCAATTTCCACAGCTTTCTTAATATTTTACCTTAAGTTTAACCTCATAGGAACCAGGTATATACTGAATTGTACATGTATCACCTTTCAACATGCCAATTTTCATCCTACTTTGAAAGACTTATAAAAAAAATCTGACCTTGGGAACACAGGTACTACCAATATAACTCCTGGTTTTCTGGAAATCTTAAATTAGTATACAATGGAGCGCATTAATCCTGAATTTTTAATGAAAACTCATAGACAAGTATATTTTTGCTCAAAATTGTCTAAATATATTTCTCTTTCACCAAAAGTTTCATTTCTGGAAATTTGTTGGTTAGTTTAAGTAAACAAGGACATCAAAAGCACTATTGTGTGTCAGAGTAGGGCTACTTTTACAAACGTTCTAAATTGGAGGGAGTAATTGGTGGTCTGACACCTCAAGAGCAAAAAAAGTTGATCAGAAATCTTTTCTTTTGCTTTATTCTTGATCCTTGGTCAATTTCTAGTAAAAAGATCCTATCTGAGCATAATGCGACTTTTATTACAACATTCGCAGCTCAATTTAAACTGACTGTAATGTATGACTGTAATAGAAAATACTTGAAAATTTCATTTTGGACTACAGGAACATAAACTTTCAATATCAAGATCAGTTTTGGTTGATTTTTCCTACTGCTTTAAAGACTTTCCACAATTTTTACAAAGAGTTTAGTAAAAAATCCAAGGTATTGAAGAGTCAAGGAATATTGACCCCCCTTCTTTTCACCAGGTGTCAGTAATGGGACTATTAGTTGATCAAAAGTGCAGTTATGGTCATAAAACTGTTTTTATTTACTATCAGTTAATAAAATTTAAGATAGAAAACTTTCATTTGAAACAATAAATGGGATTGTGGTGAGTTTATGCAGTGTTTACATTAGGCTATGTTATCTGCTAAATACATGGTATGACGCAATGATATAAGGGGTAAATATCAAATAATTTCATTAAATCTTCATGACGACAATTTTTTTTTTGAGTAGTAAACAACCTATGTTTTAACGTTTAATACCACGGAAACAACTTACTGTGCATTCATATCAATTTAGGACATTTTTTAAATGAAATCATATTGTCAGGGTTACACTACAAACCATTGAAAGTCTGAAATGGCCTATAGTTGTACTTGACTGTACTGATTTTTACTCGACCAGTCTGAATTGGTCTGAAATTTACTTGATTATACTTGACTGTAGTCTGAACCATACTTAACAGTCTGAACTTGTACTCGACCACACTCGACCAGTACTTAACCATTTTATTTGCGTCTCAGCCATGCTCGACCTAGTCTGAACAATGCTCAAACTAGTCTGAACCATACTCGACCTAGTCTGAACCATACTCGACCTAGTCTGAACCATACTTGACCAAGTCTTAACCAACCGAGACATATTTTTTGTATCTATCTATTGTATTTCATCAATTTATGAACTGTTTTTAACAGCTATTTCCCCTGGCTAGAAATTTGAACAACAATTTGAAATTTAAAATGTATTCAATATGGCATTGAAACAAAAATTTCACAATAAACATAATATAAATTCAACACCATATTCATCAACACTTACATATATATATCACCTTTAAAATAAAAATAAAACAAGCTGATCCAATAATCTTAAAACTGAATTGTGACTAATATTTTTAATGTTATTCAAATTTTTTGAATGTTTCAGATATATTTTATCATGTTTATGGTTACTGGACAATTTTCACCATTTACTTAAGCCTTGTATAGATTTATGGTGTCAGTTGAGTTTAGTTAATAATGCAGTGAACATTTTTTTTTATTAAAATATATTTAGAATAGTATATAAAGCAACTTAATAAATTTAAAAGATCACACCTTTGTTTTGTAAAACCAAGAATTTAGTATAATCATGATAATAGAACTTCCGTAGCAATCGTTGATAACCATTTAAAAAAGGAAATGTGTTCCAAGGTTGCAGAAAAAATTTATTTCAATTAAATTTAAATAACTTTTGTCAAAATTAAAGACATGGCATACAAGAAGAACTTTAATAAGGTTTAATATCCTCAGTACATGTGTGTTTTACAGGTAAAAAGAAAGCCCTATTTTTCTAAAACTCGTGTATTACTTATCTAGTGAATTCAAAAGGCCTTGCGATTTAAGTTTTACAGGATGTTGCAATTTTTACTGAATGTTAATTAGAAATTAATTCTCTCTGACCAGGTGTGATCTTTTTAATGAGTTTGACCCAAGCAGGAGGTATTACTTTATACTTTACCACTATTCAGAATTTTTTTTTAATTTATTTCTTTAACTTTTTTATCCTTTTTGATATATATTATATATAATATATCCAAATAAGAATAGATATATTTCTAATATAAGTTTAAACAATTTCAGTGATTTTTTGGCTGTTGTTAACTCATTAAAAAGATAATTATATAACTATTGTATGTAACCATAAAACCTATGTAGTTTTTCTTTAGGAATTTAGGAAATTTTAGTTTAAAAAAAAAAAAAAAACACATGCCAACCAAGAAGCACCTTAGTAAGGTTTTATAACCCTCAGTAAAGGTGTGGTTTTTAGGTAAAAGAATCTTTTTTTTAAAAAAACTCTAAAACTTAAAATCAATACAATTAAATTATTATATAAGATAATTTGATTTACTATCTCTATTTGATAAATCTGAGAATCATGTAAGGATGTAAAAATATGTTTTTATATATATCTTTATTTTATTGTGGCTGTTATCATGTCAGAAAAAAAGAAATTAATTTTAACAGCTAAAATTAAATAAAAATAGAGGTTCTTTGGTCAAGTATGGTTCAGACTGGTCGAGTATTGTTCACACCTTTGGTCGAGTATGGTTTAGACTGAAAAAATAGGTCGAGTACAGGTCGAGAATGGGTAAAGACTGTTTCAGACTGGTCGAGTAATAGTTCAGACTATTTTCAATGGCAAAGATATAGGTCAAGTACAAATCAGTACGGTCGAGTATGGTTAAGACTGGGGTCGAGTAATGTCGAGTAAAATTCAGACCAATTCAGACTGGTCGAGTAAAAATCAGTACAGTCGAGAACATATATAGGCCATTTCAGACTTTTACTGGTTTGTAGTGTTAGAAAAGCTAAAAATGGCACAAATTCCGGTTTAAGGCTCTAAATTTGCAATATGTGACTTTTTGACAAAAATAGATTGAAATCTGGTTACTATCATTTCAAATGATCGGTTAAGACAAAAAAATCAATTGTTTTCTGATTTTGGGGCTTCACCGCTTTTCGCTTTAAAAAGCAAAAAAAGTTGATCAGAAATCTTTTGTTTTGCTTTATTCCTAATCCTTGGTCTATTTGTAGTAAAAAAAATCCTATCTGAGCATAATGCGACTTATACTACAAAATTCACAGCTCAATTTAAACTGACTGTAATGTATGACTTTAATAGAAAATATGTGAAAATTTCATTTTGGACTACAGAAACATAAACTTTCAATATGAAGATCAGTTTGGTTGATTTTTCCTTCTTTGTCCTACTGCTTTAAAGACTTTCCACATTTTTTACAATAAGTTTAGTAAAAGTATCCAAGGTATTGAAGAGTCAAGAAATATTGACCCCCCTCCCCCCCCCCCCCCCTTTTTTTTTTACCAGGTGTCAGTAATGGGACTATTAGTTGATCAAAAGTGCAGTAACTGTTATGGTCATTAAACTGTTTTTATTTACTATCAGTCAATAAAATGACTTGACATAAAAATCAGTTGTTTTCTGATTTTGGGGTTTCATCACTTTTTGCTTTAAAGGTGTCAGACCACCAATTAAAAATCCCTATCTGTTCAACCAAATTTTGCAATTTTCACAGCTTTCTAAATATTTTGCCTTAATTTTTACTTCATAGAAACCAGGAATATCCTGGATTGTACATGTATCACCTTTCTACATGCCAATTTTCAACCTACCTTTAAAGACTTATAAGAAAAATTTGACTTGGGAACACAGGTACTATCAAAATAACTCCTGGTTTTCTGGAAATCTTAAATTAGTATACAAAAAAAGTTATATGTTTTTCCAATAGGGTTCTATATTATTAATTGTGTTGCACAATGACAACCAACCCGAGCATTAGGAGTGTTGTTTATTTAATGTTTAGTTTTTTTATGTCAAGACGGGCATGGAAGAGACACTTTTTGCATTAATTACCAAAGGATTATGATAGAATATGTTCCACATCTTTGATTTTGGATACATTTTGTAGCTAGGAGAGGAACACATAATAGGTTCATTTTTTCATGATGTGATTTTTTTTATATGGGAGATGATATCTGAGAACATGTATTTGCTTACTATTTGTATGGTTTTATTTATATTACTTTGTGGTGGATCATCAGTATCATAAGTAAAAGATTCTGTTTAAATGTCGAAATTGTTTCTCAGATTAGAAGACATTTAATGGTTTTTAGTAATGACAATGCCTGACATGATGCTTGGGGCTAGATGAGCTAGAAAGTAAACCTCTGTGTTATTTTTTATTAATTCATTGAAAATATCTCCTCTAAAGCTGGTCAAAGCAAACAAGAATTTTGGTCTTTTTTTTAACATTCTGAATGATACTTTACACTCAGAACTGAGTCATCAGTAGGCAGTAGAGATGTATAAAACTAAAGTGTAACAAAACAACCTAGCATCATATTGCTAGTAGCACGAGTAGCTTTGTTTGGTAAATTTGTGCTTTTCTTTTAAATTTGGCTAATGTACAACAAATGTTTGGTTCAAATCTAAATAAAATGCTTTTGTCTCCCTATTACTTACATTGTACATAAAATGGATACTACTTTGACAATTCCTTGTATACTATGGAGCGCATTAAGCAGTCCAGGCGAATATTTTTATTTGTAATATTACTCAAACTTATAATATTACGACAAATAGTAACATTACAGCTCTGTGTAATATAAGGCCTATATTACAAAAAGACGTAATAATCAATATTACGAATATCTGTAATATAGTTTTTCTATATTACGAATATTTGTAATATACGATTTAATGGTTATTTCGTAAATTTCGACTTATCCTCTCATGACATCAAGTTGTCTCTCTGAAAGAAATACATACGGTAATTATTTTAACATAATTTTGACAAACTGTAAATTAAAGATACAAGTATAATATACAAAATGACGATACAAAAGAATCTCAAAGATAAATTTTGGACATATAAATTGAAATCAATTGTTGGAAATAATGGTTATGTAGCAGATAATTTCCAACTTGATATATATTTGACGTTTTTTATTAACGACAGGTAATGCATTTATATACCACTAATTATTGTGTTAGTTGTCTTTAAATGAAACATGCATCCTACCTTGTTCCAATTTAGTTGACACATAGAGTTTACAGGCGGACATCGAGCAGGTCTTAATATTTGCCCACATATAGTGCCTATATAAAACAAGCATATAACTTACTTATAGGAGAACATTTCCTGATCTACCAGTGTATCAGTCGAAATGTAAAGATACAGTTGAAATAGATATCTCGAGTATACAATCTTACTAATGCACATACAATCTATCTTTCCTAAAAACATGAAACGACATTTGTCTTTTTCCGTGTTTGCATCTCATTATTCAACCTTTATTATGATGATACATGTAATTATGTGTTCATTCATTTTGCAAACTTGAGCAATCAAAACTTGTACGGACTTTTAACTCTAGATTGAAGTCGGTAATAATACAGCACATAAAAAGATCAACTGAAACCATTTTGATAAAAAAAAAATTGTTTTGCACTCAGATGCTCCGGTAAACTATTGTTACTCCATTGATAACTGGATAATATCCATCATGTTTCCTATGACTTGTAACAATTTTTTATAAGTTTTACATTAATGTTGTTGGTATTTACCGCCACTTGCAGCATTCTTTGCTATATTGTGGCGGCCATTTTTGATAAAGTAAAACTCTGAATTTTTAGGAGAGAACCATCGATGATCGAAAGGGAAATTGGCGATCTTAGTCAAATAATATAAAAGTCTAATGCAACTGCACCAAGCCGTTTTGGAACTAACAACCTCAGTGTTGACATTCAAGTCTTGAACTTGTGGCGGTTAAAGTAATACAGCAATTTCAAAACGCACAGGCAAAGTCACCTCATGTTTAAGTATCTGTTTATGGTATAAATTTGGCAACAACGGAAAGCAAATAAAACCCGATTTTGTAAAAGGCACGCGTAATAAGTAATGTAGCGAAGTGAAACATGTTGTAATATTTGTGAACATAATGTGTTGTTACTTGAGAAAAACAAGTTTTAAATCTACTTATTTTTGTCATTTAATGTCCAAGATCAATATTCAGATGTAAATTTGCATACTTAGGATTATTTATTTTGTAAGTTATTACATGTCGTTGGATGAAAAATGATCTTAATTCAAATGTATTCCGGATGCATTTTTTCAAATCTATTAAAGATGCATTGTTTCGAATTCATTTTAAATGCACTATTTCAAATTCATTTTGAATGCACTATTTCAAATTCATTCAAAATACATTTCAAATTATAGTAATTATCATAAGCCTATATATAAACATCCAGCCAACGTTTAAGTGAAAGCAGATGCAAAGCTTTATTTGTATGGCCCTTATCATTATCTTTAAATTAATGTTTCATATATTTTTGTTTTGTATATTTATATATAGTAAAAATGTGTTTAGACTTATTTCAATATCTTTACAAAAAACTATGTTTCCTTGTATTGCTTTAAATACTTTTCGTATGTTTGAAATTCCACGTACTTTCCTTGTTCTTTGTAATAACGCAATAAATTAGCAACATGTATATTTCCTGCTCTTTTTTTAAGACAAAAGAAAAAGACAAGATGGATAATATGCTTTTAGAAAATCAGAAACAAATATACCTCTTATTTGTTTTTAATATTTAAAATTAATGGAAATATAATAAGAGCAAAGTTAAAATTGCAAGTCGAAGGGAAGAAAAATAATACATTGTTGTTGTAATCGCGAAAAAAAAAATCATACAGAAAAAAATATATCAAAATTGTAAAATGTAAATTCAGAAATTATTGCGTGCATTTATTATTGCGATTTTGTCAATTTAGACCAAAATGCGATTATTACTTTTGCGATACTGAGAAAGACTCCGCTCCATTCATTTAAAAAAAATCCAAAATGCGATTTTAAATTATTGCGATTACAATCTTGGTGCATTTTTCGCAATAATATAAAAAAAAAAAATCGCATTAATTTCCGAATTAACAGTAACCAAATCATTCATGATCTAAGTGCGATTCTTCGAGAACTAAACCTATATAACGAAACTGTATATAAAAGTTCTGTAACCAAAAAATGAGGATAACGCAACATTCATAAATGAAAAAAAAACTTTATTACTAAACTGGCTTAGACAAGATTAATTACTGTGAGGGTCAAATTACATATGTACCTTACATGAATGTAAGATTAAGAAAATAAGAAAATGTGAATTCATGGAGATTTGATACATATATTAAAAGAAGAAGATATTCCAGGATGGTTATTACTTTAAAAAAGATTTCTACATGGTCGAATGGTCCTTTATTGAAATTTTTTTTTAAGGGTTTGGCCTCATACTTTGTAAATGGGTAAAATACTCTTATACAGTGACGTTCGATTTTTCAAGTTAAAAAGATAAATAAATTACGAAGTTTAAGAGTATTGTGGACTTAAAAGATTTTGCTAAATGCAACTAAGGTAATTTATTCGTGCGGTAAACATTCCTTAGTTTTTCGAACAATTAGGTTTTTAGGGTTATTCTTAGGGAAAAGCATGTTTTGTTTACGTGAGACTCCTAAATGGCACTTGAATCGCAATAGTGTGATAGTCAGAATCAACTTCGACACTGAATATCGAAATTAAATAAACAATCGAAAACTTATGCACGAGTAAGTCTGAAATCTCTTATTCTCGATGGTAAGCAAACCTTATTTTTTTTCTTTCGAAAAACAAACATTTCATCAGCAGTAATTTACAAAAATGTCTAAGTTTAAACATTATATGCATGAATAGTAGTGTATAGTGAGATCATTGCATAATAAGAAAGTTTGTTATCGATACTTCAATCTTTAATTAAATATTAGAAAAGATACAGGCAGAATCTTTTCTCAACCTTGGATTGTTTATGTCTTGTTGAGTTTGTTTTTCTTTTCTTTTTTTAAATTTAAATGAAAATTAAAAAAAAAATAAAAACTAAATAGGACAATAAAATACGAAATTATAATTGACATGATTGATTAAGTAAAAAGTGTGAAATCAATTTTTGTTTCGGTGAGAAAAGTTTTATAAATAGTATAGTAGATATTTAAGGTCATTGTGAATCCTCCCTTCCTTATGTTTACATAAACAATGAGAAAAAGACCAATCGGTGGATCGCTACAAAGTCTAGTGACTTGTCAAAAAGAACCAACATAAATATTGTCTTTGTTGAATTGATGCCGCCATTTCAATAACAATAAGTTAATGCTACTTTATGTTAAACGTGTGTTATAAATTATGATATAATGTGTTACATTAGGTAAATATGCATACATTTAAAACATGCAGTAGTATTGATCAACTATTAAGCGAATTTGTGTACCAAAACACACATACAGATTTGTCAAGCACTAAAATTTTCATATCTTTTGTATGCTTTCAGACGTAAATGTATATGCTACTACATTGTACTAGCACATAAAGATTTGTCAAGCACTAAAATTTTCATACCTTTTGTATGCTTTCAGACGTAAATGTATCTGCTACTACATTGTACTAGGGACGTACGGCTAATCGATAAATGTCATGAATTATCAACGTATCAGACACAACAGACCTACAAATGCTGAACTTGTTATGTGCAGAAGATACTATATTGTATTTTAACTTCCCTTCTTCCCTGTTCCACCACTTAAAACAAAATAATGAATAATACGTCTGATGCTTACGAAAAGTGTGTAATATTTCTATGATGTGTGCATTCGTCGAACATTCCTTAAAAAGTGTACCAGCACGCGCATACAGGTCTTTGTTTAAAAAGGCTATTATAAGGATACAATTTTACGATATAATTTATTCCACCTGACATATAGAAATTAAAAAGGATTTAAAATTTAAAGAATGACACAACAATGAATCAAATGAATTAAACACAAACAAAAACAAGTCCACATATTTACATAAAGTATTACGAAACACAACCAACATGATAAAGAGATTCGGACCCATATACTGAAAAGGGTGCCCCCTTGCTTCTGTAGAAATCCTCATCATATCGTCATTTTGTAATAATTGGTAATTGTGAAAATAAGATTATGTGTTCGATAACAACGAGAAAAAGATGCATGGTCGATATACGACAGATCGAATATAACCTATGTCGTCCATAAACCGTTTGAAGAATTGTTTTTAACTTTATCATAAAGAACATATGGTTCAATAGTTAACTGGTAACCAGCAACCCTCTATCAGAGAAATCCTGGTAAATAAAGATTAGTATACCGGTGTTCAAATGAAACACAAACCACTGAATTGAGTATAAAACAATATATATATATATATATATATATACATGGTTTCCATTTACAAGGATTATATTTAAATCAAATACGAACAACATAATGGGAAAATTCACAATGGAATTATCTCAAGTCATAATATTGTCGTACATCTTATTTTGGTGTTGGTTTAACTTTAACTTGGTTAAAAAGATATGACTGAGACATTGGTTTTCAAGTAATACTGGGTTAACAACAAAAAAAAATTATTTGATGCCCACAATATTCCATTGTTAGTAAGTACAGGGATCAAAAGTGAGTCGGTCACTTCATGTTTTGGCATCTAATATCTCGAAATGCTAATGTTTGACGGAGAGAGCTAGATTCACCTACTTATTAATTGAACCGATGTAATATATTTTATAACAATTAATATCCAGTTATTATGATGGTTTTCAATATATAGCCCTTTCATTGTATTCCTGCATTTAAATGACCTATGAGTAGTAACTAATTTTAGTCTTAGGTCGTTGTTTTTTTTTTTATTTTCAACTTATCACTGAAAAAGCAGCAATCATTCTTAACAATTAGTTTGTAATTAACACGCTCATAATATCATATCTATATATACATACTTTGAAAAGTACACGTACTCATAAAGAGCATATCCAACCGAAATAAAATGAGAGGGATAATTATTTTGATGAATAATACATGTACGCTGATTTGCCTTATTAAAATCAAGGCTAAAATACGGAATGTATTAAAATGTTTCGTGTATGTGACTGTGTGCATGCGATTAAGCGCCGGCTGTCGTTTGTGTGATTTTAAAGCAGTTGAGAAGAACTCATCATTAATACAAGGATTTAATGTTGTACGCAAGTGGTATACAAAAGACTCATCAGCGACGTTTGAATCAAAAACTATAAAATAGCCAAAAAAAGTACGAAGTTCAGGAGCTTTGCGGTCACAAAATTCGGACAGGTTTTGCCAAAAAGAGCTAAGATAATCTTTTCCTGGGGGCCGAAAACCCGTAGTATTCAAACAATTCAAAATTCAACTTGATCCGTCAGTAGATTATTTTGATAATTGGTTTAAAATTGATAAAACATTAAGAGTTGTCAGTTTGTCTTTTACTTCTGAGCTTTGAATGTCCAATTGGTGTATTCCGCTTCTCTTTTGTCGCAATATTTGAAAGACACTTATACAATTTATACTTTTCAGCATTTTAATAATATAAAAGTTGATTGAAATCCTGAAGATTCAACACTTTTTTTTTATTAAGCGTTATAATACATATGGTCTTGGAGGTGGTTTTTAATGGATTTTGTTTGTGTTCCTTTTTTATTCCGGTATTTTTTCGTATCTTATAATGAAGAATTTATAAAACCGTTTTGTTAGTCAAATGGTTGGTTACCAATATAACTAAAATAGAACAAGACTCGGAGTAATAATAATGTGTTCGGGTAGGTTGCCATGGCTACCTGTGGACTGTAACCTTGTGAACTAGCACATTCAAAATCCTACTCAGCGTGTTGGTCTAGTACAAAGCAGGGTTAATATTTATATAACATTAACATGTTCTCGTCCTGAATATGCATTTAATTTGCGGAAGGACGTAAATAGCCATTCATCATCATCTTCATGATCATCATGATCGTCATTATCATCATCATAATCATCATAATTGTATGTTTTATTTCGGTTGATGTTACATGAATTATCTGTTCATTAATTAAAGATAATTGAAACTCTTTCATTCCTGAAAACTATAAGTACAATAAAAAAGTACTTATTTTGATCTTTCTATAGATAATTATAGTTTAAATTACAGCGTACATAGATAGAAATGTTAATTTGTGTTGCTATTTACACTAGTAGTTCTAGACAATAAAATAATATATCCAGTAACTACTCACACTAAAAACGATTTAAGAACCCACTTAAATATTTTCGTTCTTGACCATTTACACTACAAACAAATATGACAACCAATCTTCATTAAATTTGATTGCAAAACAATATAATATTTAAATGTATTTAACCATTCAAATTAATAACTAAATGTTTAACATGAAAGAACAAACTGTTCTTCTTTAAGTTTCATGTATGAAGCAGATATAAAGCAGACATTTTGATTTATACAGTATCAGTTCAACAACAGAATTGAGACGGGAGTATTCACAGTATGAATTCTGCTTCATATAAGTATCAAATCTAGTCGGTCGGTAGGGGTGGACAATAAGTACTAACTGGAATACCAAGAAATAAATTCACCAAATTCACCAAATATGTTATCAATTAAGAATCCAGCAAAAGGTGTAGTATATGTTGAAATTACAATTTTTAGATTTTAAATGACCGAAACAAGAGATGTGTATCTATGATTCTTGTTTGCAGAAAAGATATGAGAATATGTACAATGAGGCTGACGATTTTTCATTTGAGAATAGGGAAAAGTAGTATATATAGCGTAAAAATTAAATGGTATCGATATTACTGGAAAAAGCTGTTATGATTATGATTGGTTAATTTAACATGTCATTGACACCAGATGGACGACCTCAATCTAGAACATATGACAAACGTGATGAATTCAACTTCCCAATCGTTAACTTTTCATTCCAAGCAGTAAAATACCCTCTGCGATACCGTATGGCATGCACTTATTTCAATCAATACCATGCACAATATACGTTCCTCATAATTAAGGGTAGTGCTGCGGCAGAGTATTCAGTAAAAGCAACTAAAATCGACACAATATACGTTATACGGTTACCATTACAAATAGAATGACCAATACTACTTGTCTGTGTTTTAACTTACTAGTGGCATGTGTCTGTGGTCTTATAACTATAGATAATGGAAAATGAAAACAACATTTTATACATTTCATGAGTCCGAAGCGCGCTTTGGGATTGTCTTCATCGGGAACGCTCAAGCCCGATTAATAGTTTAATAACGTTCAAACCTATGATTGCGTTAGATAAAAACTGCAATTTTTATACGTGTGCATGCAAAACAAATTTCTTGTTAGAGGGGTCTAAATACAGCACAAACAACATTTTCCAAAAGACCAAAAAAGTGAAAAAGTATATTTTAACAAAACGCATTTGACTAACAGGTCGAACAACAAATGTTCTTAAACCCTGTTGACTGTCATTGGCGATTGCCAAATAAACGGATCACCGATGTAATAAATGGACCTTAATTATAAATTTAATACTAAACAGAAAACAATAAACTTGCGGAAAAGATGGTATACCGCAAACAAAAGGTGCAAAGGTTTTTGTACACCATATCCGGATTTCGACAATTAATGTCTCTTCAGTGATGTTAGGAATTGAAAGGGTATTTGGAAAGCCATACAATTTACCTATATAACTAGCACTTTGCACTCAACCTTAGTTAATGAGTGACTGCTGTAACGAAAGAAGTTTTATAATTCCACAGTTTGGCCGAATCACTTTTTATCACGTGTGAAAAGAGATATTAGAATATCACAGTGAAAACGGGTTCGGTACAGAATATAAACCTGTACAGTCGCGTAACATTAAATTTTTAACTGCCTCAAGAAAAAGGGATAGTAGAAATTATGTTTTCTCTCGCTGTTAGATAATACAATACATCATTTATTAGCTTCATTGTACTAACAGTGGCGAGTTCTTGAAATTCACGTTTAGATATATATATATATATATGATGTACTGTCATTGAGGAAACGGTGCTTCAGCGGCAGGAGTATTGTCGTATATAACGATTTTCCACTATTTTTCGAGTTTTGCCTCTACTCTTAAAAAAATCTATAATGGATATGTAGAAACTATGTACTTAGACTTTTTCAAAGAAACCTCTTACTTGTTACTATTGTCCTTCAGCATGTGTAGTTGATCATATTATACTGTCATAGTGATATGAAAATGTTTTATGGGGGTTATGTGACTTAAATTAGAGCAATAATAAACTTCACTAAACAAGTTGTACGATTACCGTCACGAATTGGGTAAACGATACAACTTGTATGTACAATGTATATGGCTATTAACGATACAACTTGTATGTACAATGTATATGGCTACAGTCCTTGGATGGTGTAAACTTCCCTCTCACACCATACACCATTACACCATTCACCATATACCATTACACCATACACCATACACCATTACACCATACACCTTGTGCCATTACACCATACACGTTACACCTTTGCACCATACACCTTACACATTACACCATACACCATTCCCCATTCTATCTACACGATCCGAAATTACCCATAATGCAATTAAATTTCAAAGAAAGCGTGCGACTACAAAATTATTTATTTGATTTAAAAAACGAATTTTGATCACAATATTGTAAATTAATGTATAAAATTAAAATCTCCGTGGTCATGCCGATGATGGTTATATAAACAATACAGATTAAATATATATACATGTATTTGTAAATAAAGTACGCATAAAACCGCGATCTGCCTATCTATAAATTAAAAACGATATTGGTTACAATGCTATTATTATCGGTTTTAACATGTATCGTAAATCTTATAAACTTGGTTTTCAGATAAAATCGACAAACAATGCCAAAAATGAATACTTCAGGATGACTGGTACATGTAAAACATGTACAACAACATTATTTTAAGCATCAACCAAAACTGACCATATTTGCACTTATAATTATAAAATTGAGAATGGAAATGGGGAGTGTGTCAATCTGTTAATTTATATAGGGTTAAAAAAATTTGGAAATATTTTTGCCCTCCTTTTATTAAAAATATTGTCTCGCTACAAAATTTCAGTAATTTTGATACCTCAGGCTGACTCATATAACAAAACTATTTTAAAGTATCAAACAAAACTGACCATATTTGCACTTTATTATGTAAATCTTTATAGCGGCAGCCGCATAGTAAATCAGCAATATTTTGATGTCAGGATGGATTGTATAATACAAATGACAGCAACATTGCAATACAATGATAACAAAATCTTGTCCGCTTTAATTTAGAGTGCCAGCATTTCATCTCTGTATTCGTTATATAAAACTGTCACTAAAGTCAGTATCAGTATCTGTATTTCCCACTTCCATGACTTCTGAATATGGACGGGTACATCACAGATTCCTTTTGGGCTATTGTGTGATGGGTTGGTCTGTGCATAAATTAGTCGTGCTTGCTGAGGTGTGATGATTTAAACTCAGTAGTTCAGGATGGTTTGCCGGTATAATAAAACTATTCCACCTCATCATCCAACAGTGTGACTGACATGACAGATTTCATTTGTACTTTATAATGAAAAGTATGAGAAGTTCTCTTCTAGGAAAAGTATACTGTTAGTATATTATGTCGGTTGGTTGATTTTGTTGGTGGCTAAATATCAAGTGGCAAATATTTCATTCCGTTTCACATAAGTATATTTTTTCGGACGTTCAAGATATCATTTTATAGTAAAGACAAATCTAACGAAATTGACGAGATTGTTCATAATTATACAACACCTTATGTGCAATAACACTGTACAATTTTCCTTTGAACATTTTTTGGAAAACAGAATCGTAAATCCAAGGCAAACATATATAGGTGAATGACGATAAGATATTTATAAAGAGACTGTCAAAAGTGGGGAAGGAAGCAACTTTAAAAATGATGTTGATAACCCGTGATATAAAAATACTGTTCCGATGCGTGGATAACCTTTCTATCCGCCTTCTAGTTTAAATAAAATCCTTTCTTTTATGATAACTGCATGTGATCACAAGTGTGTAATTTTAGAGCCATTGTTTAATGTAAATAAGAATATGAAAAAAAAAAGATTTTTTAATATGTGTATATTAAATATATATGACATAGAGTCTAACGAGTAAAGTAATTTGCTTTACTGGGAAAAAAGAACAATAGGATTATTATTATTGTTTATGTTTACAATCCGAAAAATTAAAATAAAATGAACTTCAGTTTCAACCAATGAAATGTCGTACACCATTCATTCACACCATTCCCGATCGCACGTTACACAATCACACCATTCCTCATACACCATTACACCATTCCCCTTACACCATACACCATAGCACCATACACCTTCTACCATTGCACCATATGCCATACACCATTACACCATACACGTTATTTTGGGAAGTTTACACCATCCAAGGGCTGTATTAACGATACAACTTGTATGTACAATGTATATGGCTATTAACGATACAACTTGTATGTACAATGTATATGGCTATTAACGATCAACATGTTTTTTGAGGTCTAAGATTGTAAAATGAAAAAAAATTACCATAATTTCTGTACATATATCGATTCTCTCGTTTTCCCCGTCGTGACGTTGTAATGGAATCGGAAGTGCTGCTGTCACCTCTCCTCATAATCGATGACTTCACGGTCTTATGTATAGTCTTTTCTTTTAAAGCTCACTATGTTTCATGCAAAATCTTATATAAATCAATCAATAGGATAACATAAGACCAATTGTGTCCAAAAAAATTGATGGATGAATGGCTGGTAGTTAAATGTCCAATGCCTGCCAAGACGTTTTCTGCTTGAGAAAAAAATTATACGAAAAGGTACCACTAATATTGCATTGTGCATTGAGCATTGTTAAGATTGATGATGGGCCACCGATTCGGAACACATACACAGTTTGCATCAACAATTAAACAAAAGGAATAATACGATATGATGCATTTCATCTAGTACACACCACATACAATCAGTATTTCATCAATAAGATACTTATAAGAATTCGATATCGATGTTATCAGATGTTGATCCAATTGCTATTTAAGAAAATCAAATAACAGCTAAAGTATCAATTATGATACTTATATATCGACATCGATCTAGGTTTTTTGAAATATTATTGACGATTGACTGATTTTTTATTACTGTGTGTAATTGTAATCATTTCTTTCATCTAGTTGTTACGTGGAAAATGTGATCACTAACCTCAGAAAAAACCTAATGCATTGTAACATTTAATGGATCAGTTAAAAATATTTAAAGTTTAAAAGCACAATATTCTTGACATAAACAACACTATGAGAAAACAATCACCAGTCATTGCGTAGTGTGTGTTCGTTTATAACATTTTTAATGCAACATATGCAACATATGTGAGCTCCCTTGCACCATACCTATCAATTTATTGGAATATCTATATCGAGAAAATTGTTTGATATATATGTTTGGTGCTTATGGTTATCATATTGTTTTCACATATCACACCTTTCACCTTTTTAGATTAGTTTTCATGAAAAATAAAGTGCTAACAAAGATATACAAAAAAAGTGTATAAAAGACCTATTGATACCATAATCCTGGTATAAATGATGAGTTATTTACAACCACTTGGTCGATGACACTGCTGGTGGAGTTTTTATTCCCCCGAGGGTATCACCAGCCCAGTAGTCAGCACTTGACAAGAATTATCATTGACATGGTCATAATGATAAATTAACTGTTTACAAAACTTTGAACTTTTGAAATACTAAGGCTTTTCTACCACAGGAATAGATCACCTTAGCTGTATTTGCTAAACTTTTTGGAATTTTTGGTCCTCAATGCTATTCAACTTCGTACTTTATTTGGTCCTTTTAACTTTTTTTGATTCTAACGTCACTGATGAGTCTTTTGTAGACGAAACGCGCGTCTGGCGCAAATACAAAATTTCGATCCTGGTATTTATGATGAGTTTATTGATACATCTACAGAATGACTTCTTTTCCTTGGTGTTTCTGCGCATTAGATAAGAATAATAGGCAGTGGATGATGACATTATTGTTGCACTTTCATAATTATACTTTAATAAATTTGAAACACTCTTCCAAACTTTGACTTCAACCACCATCATGTTTATAAAAAACAGTCCTGCCAGGTCTTATTGTTGGATACTTAATTCACCACTGTACCAATTGTCAAAATATCAAAAACATAAAAAGAAGAAAAAGAAAACACTTAAAATATAAAATGAAACATTACAGGGACCATAGATGATGGAACGTCACTGTATAGATTTAACTCTAAGTTATTAGCTGTTTGGAAAATTTCCAAAGTTAAAAAGATTAGTGGTACCATAGAGTGAAATAATGTAAACATTTTGAGTTGATACCAAAATGATAAGATACTGCTTTAAATATGACAAAAATAGATGAATACAGGCCCTTAGCAAGGAATTTTCAGAGAGGGTAATATAGATGGTTCCCATCCACTTTTATAATATAAATAAATATAAGTTCGACTTTTATAACGTCCTTTAAAAAAAGAAATTCGTACAATTGCCCAATACTCAGTTGTTCAAATGATTGGTCTACTTTCTCGATTATATTGACACTAACGATATTTTCTTCTAAATTAATGTCGGCATTATATAATATCGTGACCTTATGTTGGTATCATTTTTTTCAGGAAATAACATATTATTGCCATACTTTGTTTTTAAAAACACAATACCCTTGCATTGTGTCCTGACATTTTATGATATTTAAATATGAAATATTATTGATATTTTTCAGTCAGAATTCATCACCCTTCTGCATGATCAGATAGCATTTTATAAATGTCATATATATTAAAATGTATGATGCGTATATTTTTATGCATCGTCATCCTTTTTAAATCGTCATGACAAAGCATTGTTGAAAGTCATAAGCAAATGAACATATAAGTATTAATCCAGTTCAATTTAGAACAATTTGTTGACTTTTTTCATCATAACAGCCAAAGTCAAAATTTGATACATATTGAGGATGAGAACAGGTTAAGATACAGATCAAAAAAGAAGGTTGTGTACAGTGGCTGAAAAAAAAATGGCAGGAGTGAATTTTGTCAGAAGAAGGGAACTTAAGATTGGAATACAAATAAGCCCTGTAACGGTTAGCTACAAACATTTTCCCACCTAGATCACTAACACGCAGAACAAAAGGCATTCTCCCAACATTCCAACATGACGTGTTTGCCTTTGGATATACTTTTAGACACACAATGAGAACTTCACCCAAAGCATTGATATATATAACTGTCTGACAAAATAATTCCAAGTAACGAATGAAGTAATGGATTAACTATGATAATCTTTAAAACTAAATACCATTGACAACTCAAATGATATATGTGATGACTTCTAAGGTTAGATTTAAAACCCATTCAATTTTGACAGATCGCATTTGTTTATATATATATTAAGTTATCAGAATATATATTTGCATATGATGTATCAATATTGAAATTGAATACTTGTTTCTAGTGTTAAAAAGCTCAGTTCTCAATGAATTATGCATTTGATTTATTCAAAGTGTTATTTTTCATTGTTACAAGCCTACTTTGCCATAGTTATATATTATCTTTATACATACTAAAGCTCTGTAACAGTTATATATTCTCAGATATTTAATTTACAAGCTAATGTATTACCATACCTTTCAATTAATCTGTCAAACCTGCAATTCAACAGCTAAAGGGAAATTACTCAATTCACAATACAATGTTGTTGACGCTTTTGTTGCATTGGAATATAAGATTCAATATTTAGTACTCGTTTCATAAATGCGATGAACTGAGATTGATTTACCATATTAGCATTTTAAAAGACCCGGGTGTTCTATATACTACGGACACCAGGACTGTTGCAAACATTGGAAACACTAATCATTTCGCACATTTGACAGGAAGCTTTACTAATAACTTAACCTACTGCTTTATATAACATGATGATTGTGGAGGTACATCTTAAATTGTTGAAAATAAGTTTGATGGTCAGCACCATGCATTGACGTGTCAACTCATAAAAAAGAAACGTTTTCGGTGTGTTAGATCTTCAGATACAAGA
The DNA here is from genome assembly GCF_021869535.1 of Mytilus californianus. NCBI lineage: Eukaryota > Metazoa > Mollusca > Bivalvia > Mytilida > Mytilidae > Mytilus > Mytilus californianus. The sequence continues at coordinate 6,643,869 of NW_026262615.1, forward strand.
CAAGTCGTCTCATCATTAGTATTACAGGTGGCGCTTTTCTCCTATTTTCCTATCAACGCACAATATCTCGTGTCGTTTTGTTTTTCATGCGATTCTCTCAGATTTTTTATCTTGATTTGTATATTAATCGTTAAAATTTGAGCATTGATATACTTATGTTGTGTGTATTTTTAAGTTTTAATAAATTAATATTTATTGCATTATGTAGGTCAGATTAATAACGGCAAAAAACCATCTACACGAAGTTTGAAATTCAATACAATTTTAGGGTTACTCCCCTTTGGATGGTAATACAAAATATTGTTCTTTTATCTTAGTGTATCTATTATCTATGATACTTCCTATTATGTTATTTTTCAATATACTGTGTACATACTGAAAAATGTGAAGCTGGATAATCGATTCTCATCAGGTAAAAGCAATTATACAGGGGTCCTTAGAATGTAACCTAGGCGTCTTTGATATTTATGTATCAGGAAATGCTTGAAAAAACATATTTGTTTTTGTTAAAAAGGTAGATAATCGGTGTTGATAATAAAGATAGCCTATATTATAAACTCAAAGATCAATTACAATATCTTACATGATCTTGTAATCGTTACAAACAAGTACTAATACAAATAATTGCATACAAACATATATCTTTTTTCATTCATGTATATTTCAAACCTAAGAAAAAAAATCACGTACATATGAGTATTTAATTTATAATACAGTTCATTCATTTTTTGAACAGATTGAAGTAAACGTTAAACACGACGTTTTGGAACTTTTGCTTCGCAATGCCCTTTAACTTCGCATTTGATTTTAGCACGCAATAGTTTTGATTAAAAAACTACTGCAAATGAGTTTAATGTAGGTGAAACGCGCGTCTGGCGTTCTCTGTCTGGAATCGTCATAAGTTGAAACAAACATGGTTTACCGATCTTTTCAGGGCTTGACATGTTTTTAAAAACAAACATTTGTAGATTGTTTTAAGTATCATGTTAAGGCTTCCTGTTTGCATGTGTTTTCCAAAAACACTTATTACATATATTGTCTGCTAGACATCTTTTTTGCAAGGCTTGGTGTGTTGTTCAACAATTTGTGCTTATTTCCTGAACATTTGCTATGCTGTTTTTGTTATTTCATTGGTACCTTGTTTTATTGTCATACATACTGGAAACAAACAATTGTTTACTTTACTTATGGTTCAATGAATGGTTTGTACTTTAATCATATGTGTTAATCCATTAAACATGACGCTATGTCTAACTGATGATATATTACTAACTATTTTTATACTTACAGAGTTTTGAAAATTTACAGTATATTGGTATTGGTATATACTGTACAAAAACATGTCAATATATCAACGTACTTTAATTTTAGATGTAACACATTTTCTGATTGGCTGAACGTTTTTGTCTATAAGCTCATACACGAATTTTGTCATGTGGCCTTGACGTCATCAACAATTGGTCATGATTTACTCTTTAAAGATTGAATTAAGATTTAAATCATAAGGAAGGACTGTAATACTTTATCTGTCTTTATTCGAAATAACCTTAAAAAATTTGGCGCACACTTTTAGATAACCCGCTACTCATGTTATTCAGTGTTCACCGCATTTAAAAAAAAAATTTCATAGACAGAAAAAAATATTACAGTCATTCTTAAATAGTTTGATCATATAACTCTTTCACAACTTTTACTATTACTAGTCAGCTTATGCTGGGCTTATATTCAGTTTACAAAAAAAAATCATTGATAATAATTTGACAGTTGTTATATAATATAAACAGAATTAGGATATAAATATTGAAATATGTTCACTGTAGGTCAAAGGACTGCTTTTTGTAACCAATCCGAGATAAATAAAGTTGCGGATAAAATGAAAATTGATAGATTCATTAGTCATTAGGCTGGTATTTGACTGTAACTGTAAGTATGGTAATGTCGAGCTCTGCAGTTTGATGCTATAAACAAATCTTGTTATGATTGTAGAAGTTTATGGCGTATACCTACATAGAATACCACTAATCTAGTTTGTATTCCTCTTATTTGAAGAACAGGCTAATTGAGATGATCAACGATACGACATTTACAAGTTTGTGTGATATTGTGCAGCCAAACGCCTTGTTGCTTGTTTTGAGTCACTATGTTTGTTTTATAATGTTTCAGTATATGATGATGTAATCGGCATTAATTCAAAGTGCAGTTATTGTTTTTATTGAGGGTCCAAAAGGTTTATCAAAATGAGAAAAGTTTTCCGGTCCTAGAATTGTGCCTTGTGGTACCCCAGATGTAGCACCATTTTATTGTCCTCCACCAGTCATGACTGTTAAGGTACATGTTTGTAGAAACTCACCAATCAATGCTGAGGTATATTTGTCTTCGTTCTACGATTTTTATTTGTTCAATAGTTTTTTGTAAAGGACTTTATTAGATCTAATGACGCCTTTATATAGAATATATGTGAATTGGTTAATTTAGCGATTTGAAATTAGTTGCCCTCTCTCGAAAACATGACAGGGAAGTGTTCGGTAAGACAGGGTTAACAGCAAACACATAGTCAATGTTCAATATCATGTGTTACAGAACTTTTCGATAGGTTTAGAAGAGAAAAAAAAAGAAAACAAGTTCATTTAGATGATCGAATATTTAAGTCATTGAGCAGAAGAAAAATCAAAAGCTCATGTTCAGAATAATATACAAAAACATTTGACTGAAAGTTAGAGACACCTGATTACGTATATATATATATATATATATATATTAGTAATTTATTAACCGTAATAAGATTTATATAACAGTTGGTACCTCCTCTAAGTGTCATGTTGATAATTAAATGATAATGGATTTCCCATTTAAAGGTGTCTGATTTAAAGTATCCCAATCATTCTTACATGTTAAAACTGTAACGCAATAAAGTTATATTAGAGAATTTAAATGCTTTTTTTCTAAAAAAAAGAAGATGTGGTATGTTTTTCAATGAGACAAATTTCCAGCAGAGACCAAATGGCGCAGAAGGTTAGCTGCAATAGGTCACCGTACGGCCTTCAACAATGAGGAAAAAAAAACATATCGCATAGCAAACTATGGGAGGTCCTAAAATGACAAATGTAAAACAATTCAAACGAAAAAAACAACAGCCTGATATATGTACAAACATAATAAACGAAACACAAATATTATTTATACAGTATAAAAAAAAGCCCAATAAATTACAAGCTCCTGACTCCTAACAAACAAAATGAATCTATACCGATAAAAACAATACTCACAGAATAAAAGTGTTTCATTATAAACTTTTAGAATAAGATGTTTTTTTTATTAATCATGTTAATCCTGTTGTAGTAATTTTTCTACTGATTAAACCATACTAACATATGTAACAAGTAATTCAAAATGTGAAAAAGTCCGCAATTGTTTTGGAACTATAAGTTGTGGAGCTTCAAAATGTTTTAAGTATATTTTATTGGTTCAACTCGAAAAAACGTATTATAAGTTCACATCATTATTGAAAAAAAAAAAATAGATCTGACCTTAATTTATGACAGACTTAAGTAAGACTAAATTTATAAACAATTAATGTAAAAGAGAATGCCAAAAATTTAACAATTTATTTGGCCTGCCGAAATCTTATTATGGGTGAAGTTTGTTGCTAAGTAAATCAATGTATCAAATCAATTAAAAAAGTTACAGTGTCATGGATGCAGCTATGGCATACATTGTAATGAACTATTTGCTTTGAGACAATTATGAACCTTTTTCACCAATGTTGCTTACAGATCATTAGGACAATATATATCACACCTCCATTTCGAAATTCTGCTAACTAAATTTGATTCAAATTTCCCGAATATAACTATTGCTAATCATTATCTTTATTAAAACATTTATGTTTTTCTCCAGTAAGAGTTACATGTAGTGACATATGATCAGACGCAACATAATTATCAACAAATTTATTGACCAAACCAATCAAAATGATGAATACATAAAAAAAAAAAAGAAATTGAAATGTACAATGTGTTTTTTATTAATGTTCTTGTAAATTTAATGTCTAAAGCTTGAACTAATAAAACCGATATACATCAGGTGTTTCACGTTGAAAAAGTTCACGCACTTAAAAAATGTTACAAAAACATAAATACACTGTTTATAAAAACCGCCACAATATATGGACGCTATCTATGGTCTGAATGTTGATTGAGGATTTCAATTAATTAAAAATAATATTTGAAAACGTATTAAATAAATGTACGTCCATTCTGTACTCGTATGCTATTATGAAATTTTTGACGCAAATTTAGTAGGTATTGGATGTGTTTTCGATTTTATATACAGTGTTATATATTTATGATCTATTTAAATACATTTATAATATCGTTTATGAACTGTCATTAGGTTAAGGCGTGAATGTCTGTATATGACCTAATTCCAAACCTGACAAATGACGTCATATTTAATCCCAGGAGGAAGGCAATAATTATATCAAAAGGAAAAAAAACGTGTGATAACACATGTATATAGTATTACCTTCCAACTATGTTTGGCTTCCTAGATTATTCAAAACAAGCCATCTACATTCATAAAACTTTATTTTATATTTGCATTAAAAAAATGCTAAATAACACATATTTTTTGTTGTTTTTGCTGTTGTTCTTACGCTTGTTAAAACATCGTTTTACATTTTTCAATGTTGGGTCCTTTTACAGATAACGGTTTATAGAGTGTATAAAAACGACCCGGCTGTTCCAAGGATTGTGGCAAACATCGGAAACGTTTGTCATAAAAAAAGTATAAAAAATAAATACCGAACTCCAAGGCAAATTTCAAAAGGGGGAGTCCATAAATACTTACAAAACCAAACGCTATCAATCAAAGCAATATTCCTGACTTGGAACAGGCATTTTCCGAAAAACATGTTGGGTAAAACCTAGTGTTATAGCTAGCTAAATTTTTAACTTATGTGACAGTTGTTTATATTTCCGTGATATTGACCAAATTGGGTGAGAAACCCAAACAGACATAAGAGATTAATGTGACGACAATTAGGATTGTGTTGAAAAAGTAAATAACAAAAGAACCGAACTCCAAGGAAAATTCAAATCGGAAAGTCCCTTATCAAATTCCAAAGACGTAAATGTTGAAAATTATTTTAACACAACACAAGTTTGATCGTCACCATCACACATTGGTGTGGTAACTAAAAAACGAAACGTTTTTATTGTCTTAGATCTTTGTATACCAGATAAGTCATCTCAACTTGTGTATAACATACTGAGCTTATCCCATATTGTGAAATTTTATTTGAATGTTGATTCGCAAGAAAGATGATGCTTGTTTAGGCAGAATACGCTTACCCTTAAACACACAGGGTCTTGCTTTGTATTTTGGTTCATACGATTCTCTCAGATTGATTTGCAAATATTTGTTTGTATTTTAATATGGTTGACGAGATTTGAAATTCGACAAACATCGATATTCTTCAGTTTCACCTTCTAAAATTTACTTTTTATAAATAATACGTATTGCATTATCAAGTTCCAATTATAACCTAAACAAAAAACAAACAAAAAAACATCAGTATGAAGTGTGAACCGCATTAGTGTTTAATGGGATATCCCCTCTGGTTGTATGGATGTGTTTGAGCTTGTTGTTTTCATACAATTACGTCTGACGAGACATCTTTGTTTCAAGACTTGGTTTGTGGTTTGAGGAAATGCTTTTTTTATGAACATTCACAATGGCTTTTTGTTGTTTTATTGTTGCGCTTGTTATCTATTTACATTTAAAGTAAAGAGAGTGTATAAAAACGACCCGGCTGTTCCAAGGATTGTGGCAAACATCGGAAACGTTTATCATCAAAAAAGTATAAAAAAACAAATACCGAACTCCAAGGCAAATTTCAAAAGGGGGAGTCCATAAATACTTACAAAACCAAACGCTATCAATCAAAGCAATATTCCTGACTATACAACAATGGTTGACTAAACATATTGTTTAAGGAATAGTATGTACTAAAGCCTTTTGTGCTTACTTTTTGAAAATTAGGCTTTAGCTTAATGTTGGTCTTTTTTAATACTTACTAAGTTTTAAACATATTCAGTATATTGTGTAACATGGATCATTCTTTGTCCCTTATGGTATATCAGATGTTACCCAATCATTTCAAGCATTACTGTCACATAACGCTTCTGTAGATCCTCAACAATACATTCTAAGGTACTTTTGTTTTCGCCATAGAATTTTAATTTGTAGAGTTGTCGTTTGTCGACATAACATGGTAAATAAGTTGAATTGAATAGTTTATCAGATTTTAACTGAATAGCAATGCCAAGGAAAACATTATCAGGGGGAAACAGTTCAGTTAGAGTTGTTAACAGATAATTGATAGTCAATGTCGCATGTGCTTAAATATCGTCGATATGTTTTAATTCAATGTTTTGTTTTAAAATTGCATATAATCCTTGAAAAGAAGAAGAATATCAGAACAGAAGCAAAGATTATCAAGTATAATCAAGATAGAAAAAAATCCTTTGCCGGAAAGTTGGAGACACCTCATTACCTATATATAGAAACGTATACATAGATGTGTACAGCAGTTGGTATTTCCTCTAAGTGTCATGTTGATAATCAAATGATACTGGATCTCCAATTCGAATGTGTCTCTTTCAAAGTATCACAAACATACTTAGTGTGAAATCCGAAACGTAATAAAGTTATATGTGAAAATGTAAATGCTAATTTTTATTAAATAAGAAGATGTTGCATCATTCCTTATAATACAATTCGTCACCAGTGAGCAAACAGCATTGACAGTCAGCATCTATAGGACATGGTACGGCCTTCAACAATGATAGTACCGTTATTTCAAAAAAACTATACAAGGCCGGTAAATGACAATTAACTTTATGAATCATCTTTCAAAACACCACTTTTATTTCTATACATATATTTCCCGTTGATCACATAAAACAGTCCAATGAATGCTCTATATTATACCTCTGGGTCCTGATAAGTTTTTTGCATGAGTACACGTTTAATAGAGACCTGTTTAGTATTAACCTTTTTTTCATGTTCAAACCAAACCGGAGAAATAACAATAAGGCGATATGGTATGTTTGCCAATAAAATAACTAGTCATAGAGTAAAGGGCAAATATTTGAGCTATCTTAGATCATCGTATGGCCTTGACAAATGAGGAAAACCCATCCTCATCGTAAGCTATTCGGGACCCAAGTGACTAAATGTGACACAGTGCAAAATATAAAAACAATCTCGTGATATATACTATAACCATGATTATAAGCGTCTGCTCTATATTTTCTTACCACTCAAATATTTACTGATAATTTAAAGATGTGAAATTGATAGATCAAATTATGACAGTTGTTGAAACAGACTGTGTATTAGAATGACTTACTTATGAATAGTATGATGACTACAAACTGCAATATAGCAAACCGCTGTGTAGAAAAGAGTGACAATTTAAACTCTGTATGTGTATCTTAAACTTTGAATTACATGATGACACAAATAAAATGGATTCTAAAGTCTCAAAGTAAACCGGACATTATTATTCTAAATGAGGATAAACTAAGCTATGGTAAATGTTTTTCGTTACCATGTTTAATGAATCGATTCAGAACAAAATTCTGAAAAAACTTTTTAGTAAAGTGACACAAGCAAAAATGACACACTTGTTTTTAAGGAACAGTATGGTCTTATTACAAATTGCAAACTGTTATGCTCTATATTTTATTTATGTAAAAGTACAAGTCATGCTATTGATGGTTTGCCTAACGAGTATTTTATTGAATTCAAGAATATGCAGCTGCAAATGACGAATAAATAAGCTAACGGTGTGTTGTCGTCTTAACCAATAATGAAACGTATTCGATTGGAGCCAGTCTTAAAACGTTATATTTTTATAAGCAAAATAACTTCCTTGAATGCTATTTAGCTGAACCTTTACCATCATTAAACAAGGTGTGATGACAAAAACATTGTTTGACAAGAAGAAACTTTATTCCTGATTTGTTGATTATACATAAGTATTTGACATTATTTACCAATTAATTGGTAGCATAAATCGTTCGAAATATATATACAAGATAAATCACTGTCTTTTTTTAAGTCTGTGTATTGAACAATGTTCAAATGTGAAATTATGCATTACAATAAATGGGTTTTATTATGATTGTTTTCAATGAAAACGTTGGTTTAATGGAAGGGGATGTATCGTCTCCCATTTTGTTTGCTATATATTTTAATGATTGTGCGGTGGTAGTTTATAAATGAAAAGTTTTATGCTATAGAGTTGAAAGAGTTAAGTTTATTCTTATTGATGTTTGCCGATGTCATGTTTTTGTTCGAAATAAAGAAAAATTAAGGCAACAGTAGTATACCGCTGTTCGAAATTCATAAATCGATTTAAACAAATCCGGGTTACAAACAGACACACACAGAAACGAACTATAATATAACAATGGCCATTTTCCTGACTTGGTACAGGACATTTTAAGAAAAAAATGGTGAGTTGATCCTGGTTTTGTGGCTAACCAAACCTCCCACTTTTATGGCAATGTTAAATATAACATTAAAATGACAACATTACATGACAGGACTACAATACAAATAAATGGGAGAACATATAGGACAGAGAAACATACGAATAATAGCTAACAAAAGGTACCAGGTTTAAAATTTAATACGCAAGACGCGCGTTTCGTCCACACAAGACTAACCAGTGACGCTCAGATCAAAAAAGTTCGAAAGCCAAAACAAGTACAAAGTCGAAGAGCATTGAGGACCAAAAGTTCCAAAAAGTTGTGCCTAATACGGCTAAGGTTTTCTGTCTGGGATAAGAACATCCTTATTATTTAGAATAATTTAAACTTTTGAAAACAGTAAATTTATAAAAATGACTATATAATAGATATACATGATAACACCGAAGTGGTGACTAACTACAGAATAAAAACGGATACATAAAACAACATAAACTAGTACATAAAAATTCACAGTCGAGTTAGCCAAAGAGATCAACGCACAAAGTGACGTCACATTTGAATTTCTAAAAATTTCCCCAAAATAGGATAGAATTAGGATATAATTCAAGAGTAGGTTTGTAATACTCATATACCATTTGTTAATAACAATGAAAATTACAATACTAATTAATATAAAATTGTGGTAGTAATCAGATGATTAATTGTATTATCTAGCTATGTCGGTGTTTCTTCTAAATCAAACTGTAAACCAACTATATCGTATAAATTTAGTTGACCCAAACTAAAATCTAATAAATGAACTGGATGATTAATTATCTTTACCATAACACACGAATACAACAGAAAAAAATAAGATTTACAACTACAAACGATAAGACATTTGACAACATCCGATGAGGATAACAAATATAACATCAAAACTAAATCCATGAATTTTGGATAGAAAAGTACCGTGACACGTCTTATAGCAATGCGAATTCACACTCAGCAAAACAGTCACAATCGGGAATAAGTCACGTTCGGTAATTCAAAGATCAGACGACGTAATGTCAAACCACAATCTAACACGTGGTAAAATGTCCTTAGTTAGTTTGGACAAAGACACATCGTATGGATCAACCAATTTGTGATGGTGTCCGTAAAAATTACGGAGTGTCATTTTTAATCTGTCCTCCTCATAACTTTGTTGGAGCAGTTTCTGTGTTAGGAGCACACTCCTGTATATGAAGTCCGTATAGTGTGAACAAGCACGAGAATAACGTATCAATTGAGATATGTAAACACCATACGAAGGGGCAGAGGGTATGTTACTGCTGAGAAATGGGAAACTGATAATTGGGAAGTTGAAATCGTCCCGTTTATCATAGATTTTCGTGTGAAGTCGTCCATCTGTGTCAATATTGAGGAAAAGATCAAGGTATGAAGCAGTCCTTCTAGTATCAGTAGTATCCTTAATTTCAAGTTCACTGGGATATATGATATACGAGTACAAATACATATCGGCCAGTAGGGGTGCACAATTAGTACCTATTGGAATGCCGACTGTCTGTTGAAATATAAATCCTCCAGACTCAACAAATATATTGTCGATCAAAAGTCCAGCATTTTCATAATATCATCTTCAGTATATTTTCTGGTAGATTCAGTGTGGTTCTTTACAAAATATGAATTATTGTAACCCAAAACAAAAAATTTGTATCTACGATTCCCATTTTTATAGAAAAAGCTCTGTTTGATGAGATGGTGAAGTCGATCTTTCAACTGAGCATGGGGAATAGTAGTGTAAAGCGTAGAAAAATCAAAAGTCTTTATGTTGCTGCAAAATTGCAAAGATTGTGATTGAAGATTAAGCAGTAGATCTTTCTAATTTTTGAGAATCTACATCTGGTTAACACCACTGGTAGAATATATCTCATCACAATATTTTTGAAACCCATCTTTAACTGTAAAGTGTCCAGTTCTTGTTCGTCTGGTTCGCGCTTTACCCATTTTCTTGCAAAGTCCTCAACTGCACCCATCAGTAACCTGAAGTTCTTTTTCAAGTTGATGGGCTGGGGAATTCTATATTTTGGTCCCTTGGCTAACAACTCTCTTAGTTGTTCATTGGTAACGATGCCAAGGTCGCCAGTAATAACATGACCAGCAGTATTGCGACGATGCACATGAGCAATCCGGAGCCTTGGATTTCACATCTTAGAGGTTAAAGGCCTCTAAAACCCTCTTGTGGTTGAAAATATTGGATGCAATAGACTGGGTGTAAGTATAAGAAATAACAGGTGTAGCTTTATTTTTGAAGTAATCAAATATAGTTTTTTGTACAGATTTCTGGTGGAAAATATTGCTTATATTTACAGCATCTAAACCTATATTGGCGAATTCTACCTTAAAAAACTTACGTTTTTCCTAATTTTTTGATGTAGTCGATACGGGTTTGAATAGTCTATGGTTAGCAATGTCCATGATTATTGCAACTAATCTATATTTGTCGTAGACTTTAAATGCGTTATCTAAAAAGTAAAATAACGAAAAAACTAAACTCCAAGGAAAACTCAAAGCAGATAGTCCCTTATCAAATGACAAAATCGAAAGCTCAAACACGTCAAACGAATGGAAAAAACTGTCATATTCCTGACTTAATATGGAAAATGTACTGCGACCTAAGATTGTTCTCGCATAAACTAGCTATTGAAAAGAGCTGGTACTCAAATGTTAAAATAAGTTCTAGAAATGCATGCTATATTATTATGTTCAAATTTACGTGAATGCAATTATAATACGGGTTAGGGTTTTCTTGTATGTATTATAATTATTATAATAGTAATGTACTGCTGATCTAGTAATTAAAGGATTTGTGATAGAACATGACTGATTATCCTCCTTTCTATACATGATTCACGTAGTATTCAACACAGTGGTATGACTCTTTTCAACTCCTTGCTTTGATTGGCTTTTCAATTGTTTTGATTCAAGCGCCACTGGTTATTGTGTAGACAAACCGCTTGTCTGGTGTACCAAATTATAGACATGGTAACTTTTATCGTCCCTGATGAGTCTGTGGAAGACGACTCGCTTGTCTGGCGTACAAAATTTAAATCCTAGTAGCTATGACGAGTTTTTTTTATTAGTTTTTATACTATAGTAGTCTCAGATTCTAGAAAGAACATCACAACATATAAGTACTGAATATCATGGAATATTCTCTTTTACAGAATTGTTGTAATGTATTCAACATTTTGTTTTTAAGAACAAAGCTAAAATGGTAGTGTTTTGTTTGGGCCGGATATGCATTAAAGCAAAAAATAGGTTAAAAAAAAATCAACACCAGAAACAAATGTTGTTTTTATTTTTAATCTCGGACTTGACATTATGATTTTAAACTTTATTATAAACAAACAAGTAAATAAAATTCAAGAAATACTCCAATTTCTACTGTAGATTGGGACAATCACTGTGGTCAACAAATATGAAATTATCTGGATCAACACCATTAGTTCTGAGCAAAAAATATATTTTCTGTAAGGTGGACTTCTTCATTGGTTTTGCTCTGCGGGATAAAATCAATGCGGTCTCTGTAAAAGTCAGGGAAATTATTCTTTTTTTTTAATTTTTAATTTATAATCATTTCCACTATATAATACGATTCAGAATATAATAAAAGAATTGTCTAACCAATCATATGCTTTGTTTCATATATATAAGACGAAAGACTACTTACAATCTAATCTGCACTATCTATCCGAATTCACTCTCTCACACAGATTCTTGTTGACATGAGACTAGAATTCGTTAAAAAATGTTATAGAACACTTACCGTTAAAAGTTAACAAACATCACTGAAGTTTCATTTTACCGTTCAATGTCCATTTAGATGGGAACAATTTGTATGAAAAAAAAACTCTTAATCTATACATTTTATTTCTATGAAAGGTTCATTACAAAGTAGGCTTTTGTTCGCAACACACATATCTGATTCCTTAAGGACATGTGTTTGGTAGAAGGAGCACTCATATGTTGTCTGTAAAAAGTTAGTTTTTGGAGAGACATGTCTGCTTGTGTTATGTAACCGTGTTCGCATCGACAACATTTTTTTACATGCCACATGTGACTCAAGATCTGCTTACCATTCTGAAGCACCTGAGATCACCTGGTTTTGATGGAGGTCGTGTCGCTCAATATTTTTTCATGCGGTGTTTTGTATATTGTTGTTTGTCCTTTAGCCCTTTTAATAGTTTTTGCCATGGCTTTGTCAGTTTTTTTTCGACTAATGAGTTTAAACGTCCCTTTGTTATCTTTCGTCTCTCTTATAAAACATAAAGATGTCTGAGGCAACATTTGATTAATGAGTTGTAATTCAAATGGATAGAATATTTTGTAGACTGATTGTCGGTTTGTTTTGGCCATGATGTTGTTTGTTTTTCTGAGACCTACGGTTTGTCCCCTTGCTATATTCTACCTATATTTCTTTTTTATAAAAATGTGTTATTAATTATTATCATTTATTACAGATAACGTTGACAAACATCGGCTCTTTGAGGAACATGCGGTCTGCTATGTGTAATAAAAAGGAAATTTAGTTTCAGATAGCTTTAATTACATATAAATTGGTTAAATTGCAGTAATACGTTTGGTTTCAGGAAAATGATAAAGGTATGTACAGTCAAATTGGTCTTCTATTGTCTAAATGTATGACCGATTTGAACAAGCATATGTTAAAAAGATGTTATACCGTGGCGGCTGATTGGATGTGTAGCAAGAATGCAGTTATTCCTAAAGGAAATGTTGTGCTTCCCCCACTAAAACAATAAATTATAGTTTAAATTTTATATCAGTCTATGTGTGTCTTTATATTCACTTCAATTCATAAGTTTGTATATACGTTTGGAAAGGTTCGTTTTTTATTTTAATTGTCAAAATACTTCATGAATTTTTCATGCATAAACAAATCATTCTGAAATATTTTTGCTTCAGCTCCTTTTGTACGTCATAGACATATGCATACCTAGACTAGTTTGCTCTCCTCCACCATCTTCACACGCATACAACAAATGAAAATTGTCGTATTGCATCTGCATAAGAGAAGCGAGATACCGCGGCGTAGCTGAAACGAATAAGGTAATATGCAGTTATATCATATGTAAAACCAAAGTACATTCGTATAGCGATACACACAATTAATATTACATAATGCATATTTTCAGATATACAAAAAAACAAACAAAAGTAGGACCGAGGCAATTACAGATATTAAGGGAAATGTAAATTTCTCAAGAGTTTATCAAGGAGAGCCTACTAGCTGTTTTAGTCATTCAAGAGCATATAAATTTTTGTTGTTCATCAGTTCATTAAATTTCAATGAATTTGTTTGGTTTGTATGTTTGTTTTTCAATATAGGCTTATGTTTACCATAAAATACAGAAAATGTAAAAATATAATGAAATTCATACAAGATATTTTTTTCTGTTACAAAGTAAACATTTTCTATTTTCTCTTTGTAATATGTTGCCATCTTTCAATTTCAATAGGATATTTATGATTCCCCCTTCTAAACACAAAGTTGTAAAGTATTTGTCTTCTAAATATTTTAAATGATATTCAAATTCACAGTTTTATTTATGAATATGATAGTTGAGTACTTTTTGGTGATTCAAGTACATTAGCATCTTTGCTAGCCAAGGGTTACGATCCACTTACCTCCTCTCCACCCTTGGCGGATTGAGATAGAATTTCGGAGACACAAGGTCATGATTTTCATTGGTTGCAGTCTAAACTCGCTGCATCCAATCAAAAAGCGCCTATAGCATGATCACGAATAAATGTAGAAAGTGTATGTAAACAATTGCCACGTGCTTATTTTGCAACAAGTCTTTACATCCCTAAACATACGACTATATTTAGTGACAATTTGAATGTTTTTAATCGACTTATAGAAGTTCCTGTGTGTGTTTCTTGCACAAATGCATGAATGTCAACGTATATTTTCGTTTCCTGCTTTACCAAGTGTGTAGAATCTAGACGCTTCAGCCCTTGGATGGTGTAAACCTCCCAAAATAACGTGTATGGTGTAATGGTGTATGGCATATGGTGCAATGGTAGAAGGTGTATGGTGCTATGGTGTATGGTGTAAGGGTAATGGTGTAATGGTGTATGAGGAATGGTGTGATTGTGTAACGTGCGATCGGGAATGGTGTGAATGAATGGTGTACGACATTTCATTGGTTGAAACCGAAGTTCATTTTATTTCAATTTTTCGGATTGTAAACATAAACAATAATAATAATCCTATTGTTCTTTTTTCCCAGTAAAGCAAATTACTTTACTCGTTAGACTCTATGTCATATATATTTAATATACAAATATTAAAAAATCTTTTTTTTTCATATTCTTATTTACATTAAACAATGGCTTTAAAATTACACACTTGTGATCACATGCAGTTATCATAAAAGAAAGGATTTTATTTAAACTAGAAGGCGGATAGAAAGGTTATCCACGCATCGGAACAGTATTGTTATATCACGGTTTATCAACATCATTTTTAAAGTTGCTTCGTTCCCCACTTTTGACAGTCTCTTTATAAATATCTTATCGTCATTCACCTATGTTTGCCTTGGATTTACGATTCTGTTTTCCAAAAAATGTTCAAAGGAAAATTGTACAGTGTTATTGCACATAAGGTGTTGTATAATTATGAACAATCTCGTCAATTTCGTTAGATTTGTCTTTACGGATTATAAATGATATCTTGAACGTCCGAAAAAATATACTTATGTGAAACGGAATGAAATATTTGCCACTTGATATTTAGCCACCAACAAAATCAACCAACCGACATAATAGAATAACAGTATACTTTTCCTAGAAGAGAACTTCTCATACTTTTCATTATAAAGTACAAATGAAATCTGTCATGTCAGTCACACTGTTGGATGATGAGGTGGAATAGTTTTATTATACAAACCATCCTGAACTACTGAGTTTAAATCATCACACCTCAGCAAGCACGACTAATTTATGCGCAGACCAACCCATCACACAATAGCCCAAAAGGAATCTGTCATGTACCCGTCCATATTCAGAAGTCATGGAAGTGGGAAATACAGATATTGATACTGACTTTAGTGACAGTTTTATATAACGAATACAGAGATGAAATGCTGGCACTCTAAATTAAAGCGGACAAGATTTTGTTATCATTGTATTGCAATGTTGCTGTCATTTGTATTATACAATCCATCCTGACATCAAAATATTGCTGATTTACTATGCGGCTGGCGCTATATAGATTTACATAATAAAGTGCAAATATGGTCAGTTTTGTTTGATACTTTAAAATAGTTTTGTTATACGAGTCAGCCTGAGGTATCAACACTACTGAAATTTTCTTGCGAGACAATATTTTTAATAAAAAGAGGACATGCTGGCTATCTAGCTTGATGGGGAAAAATTTTGTTGTCATTGTATTGCAATGTTGTTGTCATTTGTATTATACAATCCATCCTCACATCAAAATATTGCTGATTTACTTTGCGGCTATATGCTGATTTACTATGCGGCTATATAGATTTACATACATGACATAATAAAGTGCTAATATGATCAGTTGTGGCTGATGCTTTAAAATAATTTTGTTATACAAGTCAGCCTGAGGTATCAAAACTACTAAAATTTTCATGCGAGACAATATTTTGAATAAAAAGAGGACATGCTGGCTATCTACATGTAGATTGATGGGGACAAATTTTTGTTGTCATTGTGTTGCAATGTTGCTGTCATTTAATTTGTATAATGCAATCCATTCTGACATCAAAATATTGTTGTTTACTTTGCGGCTATATAGATTTACATAATAAAGTGCAAATATGGTCAGTTTTGGTTGATTCGTTTAAATAATTTTGTTATACGAGTCAGCCTGAGGTATCAAAACTACTGAAATTTTGTTGCGAGACAATATTTTGAATAAAAAGAGGACATGCTGGCTATCTAGATTGATGGGGATAATTTTTGTTGTCATTGTATTGCAATGTTGCTGTCATTTGTATTATACAATCCATTCTGACAATAAAATACAGCTGCTTTACTATGTGGCTATATAGATATACATAATATTAAAAGTGCAAATATGGTCAGTTTTGGTTGATGCTGTAAAAAAATTTTGTTATACAAGTCAGCCTGAGGTATCAAAACTACTGAAAATTTCTTAACAGACAATATTTTGAATACAAAGAGGACATGCTGGCTATCTAGATTGATGGGGACAAATTTTTGTTGTCATTGTATTGCAATGTTGCTGTCTTTTGTATTATACAATCCATCCTGACATCAAAATATTGCTGATTTACTATGCGGCTATATAGATTTACATAATAAAAGTGCAAATATGGTCAGTTTTATTTGATACTTTAAAATAGTTTTGTTATATGAGTCAGCCTAAGGTATCAAAACTACTGAAATTATTGCGACACAATATTTTGAATAAAAAGAGGACATGCTGGCAATCTAGATTGATGGGGACAAATTTTTGTTGTCATTGTGTTGCAATGTTGCTGTCATTTGTATTATGCAATCCATTCTGACAACAAACTATTGCTGATTTACTATGCGGCTATATAGATTTACATAATAAAATGCAAATATGGTCAGTTTTGGTTGATTTGTTTAAATAATTTTGTTATACGAGTCAGCCTGAGGTATCAAAACTACTGAAATTTTGTTGCGTGACAATATTTTGAATAAAAAGAGGACATGCTGGCTATCTATATTGATGGGAATAAATGTTTGTTGTCATTGTATTGCAATGTTGCTGTCATTTGTATTATACAATCCATCCTGACATCAAAATATTGCTGATTTACTATGTGGCTATATAGATATACATAATAATGTGCAAATATGGTCAGTTTTTGTTGATGCGTTTCAATAATTTTGTTATACTAGTCAGCCTTAGGTATCAAAATTACTGAAAAATTGTTGCGGCTATATAGATTTACATAATAAAATGCAAATATGGTCAGTTTTGGTTGATTTGTTTAAATAATTTTGTTATACGAGTCAGCCTGAGGTATCAAAACTACTGAAATTTTGTTGCGAGACAATATTTTGAATAAAAAGAGGACATGCTGGCAATCTAAATTGATTGGGATAATTTTTGATGTCATTGTGTTGCAATGTTGCTGTCATTTGTATTATACAATCCATTCTGACAATAAAATATAGCTGCTTTACTATGTGGCTATATAGATATACAAGATATTAAAAGTGCAAATATGATCAGTTTTGGTTGATGCTGTAAAATAATTTTGTTATACAAGTCAGCCTGAGGTATCAAAACTACTGAAATTTTCTTACGAGACAATATTTTGAATAAAAAGAGGACATGCTGGCTATCTAGATTGATGGGGACAAATTTTTGTTGTCATTGTATTGCAATGTTGCTGTCATTTGTATTATACAATCCATCCTGACATCAAAATATTGCTGATTTACTATGCGGCTATATAGATTTACATAATAAAGTGCAAATATGGTCAGTTTTGGTTGATACTTTAAAATAGTTTTGTTATATGAGTCAGCCTGAGGTATCAAAACTACTGAAATTTTCATGTGACACAATATTTTGAATAAAAAGAGGACATGCTGGCAATCTAGATTGATGGGGACAAATTTTTGTTGTCATTGTGTTGCAATGTTGCTGTCATTTGTATTATACAATCCATTCTGACAACAAAATATTGCTGATTTACTATGCGGCTATATAGATTTACATAATAATAAAATGCAAATATGGTCAGTTTTGGTTGATTCGTTTAAATAATTTTGTTATACGAGTCAGACTAAGGTATCAAAACTACTGACATTTTGTTGCGTGACAATATTTTGAATAAAAAGAGGACATGCTGGCTATCTAGATTGATGGGCATAAATTTTTGTTGTCATTGTATTGCAATGTTGCTGTCATTTGTATTATACAATCCATCCTGACATCAAAATATTGCTGATTTACTATGTGGCTATATAGATATACATAATAATGTGCAAATATGGTCAGTTTTTGTTGATGCGTTTAAATAATTTTGTTATACTAGTCAGCCTTAGGTATCAAAATTACTGAAATTTTGTTTCGAGACAATATTTTGAATAAAAAGAGGACATGCTGGCAATCTTAATTGATGGGGATAATTTTTGTTGTCATTGTGTTGCAATGTTGCTGTCATTTGTATAATGCAACCCATTCTGACAATAAAATATAGCTGCTTTACTATGTGGCTATATAGATATACATAATATTAAAAGTGCAAATATGGTCAGTTTTGGTTGATGCTTTAAAATAATTTTGTTATACAAGTCAGCCTGAAGTATCAAACTACTGAAATTTTCTTACGAGACAATATTTTGAATAAAAAGAGGACATGCTGGCTATCTAGATTGATGGGGACAAATTTTTGTTGCCATTGTATTCCAATGTTGCTGTCATTTATATATACAATCCATCCTGACATCAAAATATTGCTGATTTACTATGCGGCTATATAGATATACATAATAAAGTGCAAATATGGTCAGTTTTTGTTGTTGCGTTTAAATAATTTTGTTATACTAGTCAGCCTTAGGTATCAAAATTACTGAAAAATTGTTGCGAGACCATATTTTAATTAAAAAGAGGACATGCTGGCTATCTAAATTGATGGGTATATTTTTTGTCGTCATTGTGTTGCAATGTTGCTGTCATATGTATTATACAATCCATTCTGACATCAAAATATTGTTGATTTACTATGCGGCTATATAGATTTACATGATAAAGTGCAAATATGGTCAGTTTTGGCTGATGCTTTAAAATAATTTTGTTATACGAGTCAGCCTGAGGTATCAAAACTACTGAAATTTTCTTGCGAGACAATATTTTGAATAAAAGAGGTCATGCTGGCTATCTAGATTGATCAGGACAAATTTTTGTTGTCATTGTATTGCACTGTTGCTGTCATTTGTGTTATACAATCCATCCTGACAACAAGATATTGCTGATTTACTATGTGGCTTAATAGATATACATAATAAAGTGCAAATATGGTCAGTTTTTGTCGATGCGTTAAAATAATTTTGTTATACAAGTCAACCTGAGGTATCAAAACTACTGAAATTTTGTTGCGAGACAATATATTGATTAAACTAGGACATGCTGGCAATCTAGATTGATGGGGACAAATTTTTGTCATTGTACATGTTGTTTTGCAATGTTGCTGTCATTTGTATTATACAATCCACCCTGACATCAAAATATTGCTGATTTACTATGCGGTTATATAGATCTATATAATAAAGTGAAAATATTATGGTCAGTTTTGGTTGATGAGTTAAATAATTTTGTTATATGAGTCAGCCTGAGGTATCAAAATTACTGAAATTTTGTAGCGAGACAATATTTTTAATAAAAGGAGGGCAAAAATATTTCCAAATTTTTTAGCCCTATATAAATTAACAGATTGACACACTCCCCATTTCCATTCTCAATTTTATAATTATAAGTGCAAATATGGTCAGTTTTGGTTGATGCTTAAAATAATTTTGTTGTACATGTTGTACATGTACCAGTCATCCTGAAATATTCATTTTTGGCATTGTTTGTCGATTTTATATGAAAACCAAGTTTATAAGATTTACGATACATGTTAAAACCGATAATAATAGCATTGTAACCAATATCGTTTTTAATTTATAGATAGGCAGAACGCGGATAAATTTGCATTACAAGCAAAGTTTTATGCGTACATTATTTACAAATACATGTATATATATTTAATCTGTATTGTTTATATAACCATCATAGGCATGACCACGGAGATTTTAATTTTATACATTAATTTACAATATTGTGATCAAAATTCGTTTTTTAAATCAAATAAATAATTTTGTAGTCGCACGCTTTCTTTGAAATTTAATTGCATTATGGGTAATTTCGGATCGTGTAGATAGAATGGGGAATGGTGTATGGTGTAATGTGTAAGGTGTATGGTGCAAAGGTGTAACGTGTATGGTGTAATGGCACAAGGTGTATGGTGTAATGGTGTATGGTGAATGGTGTAATGGTGTATCGTGTGAGTGGGAAGTTTACACCATCCAAGGACTGTACCGTGTTTTACCTCCAAATTGAAGTGCTACCATTGGTCAAGAATAATGTATTCGCAATGGGCGTGACTTTAATCTACCGATAGATGGCGCAACATTGTTATCACAAATGTTGGCTTAATCTGGCAAGGGTGGAGAGGAGGGAGGTGGATCGTAACCCTTGGCTAGCGAAGATGGTACATTAGTGGTCCATTTCTGTTTTAACTTATTAGCTAAATTTTACCAATATATAGGCAAAATGTACACTAGTGTATGCGTAATCTAAGGTCTTCAATAAACAAAGAAATAAGTATAACAATAAGTCATTATTTGTTAAAGGAGAAAGGTAATAATATTATGTATTTAGCAAATCAGTGTTGTATGCATGTTAATTTGTATCAAAGTAGAAACATTAATTTCATAGCAGACAATTTTCTTATTTAAGTCAATCATTGCAGATTGCACAAATTGATGAAAATAATGGGGTTAATTTTGAATATGAGGTTGAGTGGGAGAGTAAAAATGGAATGAAAACAAAACTATAGTTAATTTAGCTTACACTCAAGTGTTCCCTCAAAAGTAGACAGTCCTGGATTACTTGGATCTGGTATAATTTTACCAACAAACACATCTTTAAAGAACTGATTAGTACTGTAAATAAACAATGCCTAAACATTTAACTAAGATACAAGTACAAACACATGCAAAGAACAACTATATTAATAGAAAGGGAGTAGATAACAATAAAGCAAAACCATAAATCGAATGCAAATATGACTTTATATATTTATTGGCTCTTATTATTAACACATAAATTTTAACAAATAGATACTGAATTTAGAAGTTGTATATATTTATCAACTTCACAACAGAAATGTATTTTTGTACTCGATTTCATTAGGCTGAACGTCTATACTGATCGATTCGCAATTCTACGAAAGTTTCACATGATGGTTGAATTTATAAAGCCAAAGTTTTTTTTTCTCAACTTTTTAAAGATGTTTCATTTTGTAGAAGATCCTTTGCACCCATTCAACATTACTTACTGTTTTACCATATGCGTGGCTTTGATACTTGTCACTTGACATAATTACATGTTCATTATAAATTTGACTGCCAAGGACCAGATGCGCAGATCGACAATCAATATTTCTTCGGCGATGCTTGAGGCTAACATATTTGAAATTTAGAATTTAATACTTCAGTTGAAGAACAAATCAAACGAAAATGACTTAAAAAGAAATGAGAAGATGTCGTATAAGTGCCAATGAGACAACTCTCCATCCAAGTCACAATTGCAATGAGAAAAAAATAACAATTATAGGTCAAAGTACGGCCTTCAACACGGAGCCTTTGCTCATACAGCACAGCAAGATATCAAGGCCCCAAAATGACTAGTGTAAAACAATTCAAAAAGGAAAACAAACAGTCTAATCTTTAAAAAAAAAAACGAGAAACGAGAAACATTCATAAACCTCAACAACAAACGACAACCACTGAACAACAGGCTCCGGACTTAGGACAGGTGCATACAAATGCAGCGGGTTTAAACGTTTTAACAGGCGCCTACCTTCACCCTTACCTGCAACAGTAGTGTAACAAAGTCAAGAAAAATCCAGACAAAGGAAAAGAGATTTGCATTACGGAGATATGAAAATTTTAAACAATTTCCCAGTTTAATTAAGAAAAAAAAATACACCCACTTCAAGTCAAATTCATTAAAACGGACAAACTCAAGCGCTATCAATCAACAGAACAATTGAAAATCAACTCCAAACCACCGTCTTGTATGGTAGTTGTTTATAGTTCAGTTATATTGACAAAATAAGGTTAGAAACCCAAACAGACCATGCAGACATAATAGGTTGATATTACAATAATTGGACCCAAACAGCAAAAACTGTATAAACATTCATCACAGACATACAACATAACTGTCTTAAAACGCACACATTAATCTAACAAAGACAATAATATCCGTATTTTAATGTAGAATATTATAACCTGAAATCTTGTGGGATGTATATCAAGTGGCGTAACATGCTTTTGCAGTCGGTGCTGGTGAGTAATGTGTGGCAAAATATGCTTAAATTGTCAAAATATTGGTGGCAAAATATGCTTAAATTGTCAAAATAATGGTGGCATGACATGCTTAACCTGTCAGAATGGCGGATGGTTCATGCGTTGCATGAGTTATGCGTAACAAAAATTGAATCTCGCTGTCAACTTGACAAATGATTCTTACGCAACAAAAATGTCATTTGTTTTAACTCTCTTATATTTTTGTATATCTAAATTTTTTTGAACTAACACCGACACTACACTTCTTAGAAATGATTCTTACGCAACAAAAATGACGATATAACAGACGATTTATCCACGACAGGAAATGTTAACGACGGTAATGAATCTAGTCTTGTATGAAGTTAAACAATTTCATTTGTTTCAGGTTCAACCCAACATTTTTTTCTTATAATGTCCTGTACCTAGTCAGGAATATGGCAGTTGTTATCTAATAGTTCGTTTATATGTATGTTGCGTTGTCGTTTGTATTTTGTTGCACTTCAGTGTTCTGTTGTTTCGTTGTTTTCCTCTAATAGTTGATGTGTTTCCCTTGGTTTTAGTTTGTAGCCCGGAATTATTTTCTCTCAATCGATTAATGACCTTTGAAAAGCGGTATACTACTGTTGTCTTTTTTTAACTCTGGTATAATTTTTTTTTTATATCTATTTCTTTTTAACTTATACCGACACTACACTTCTTAGAAAGTATCTGTTAAAGTGAAATACTCACAATGTGTTTAGCCAGGAGGCAAACACACTTATAGTACCATCACTGTTTACTTCTTTTATTTCCGATATACAGGTCTGATTCTGTAACCGTGGATCTCTTTCTGGGAACTCACTGATTCTATACCATCGACCTTCTGTCTTGTATTAAAAAAGAAATATGTTTGGTTTTGTATCTGAAAATTACGACTACAATTTTGAGGTCTTGGATAGAATAGGATGTTCACCGTTCCGGTCACTTTTATACTCTCTCCTTCTCTTATCCTATCTAATAGGTGAAATTACATTTAGATACTCGATGTAAAAAGAAACATCTGACAGAGATGAATAACGATATCCTACTGTAGCTATGTCTCTTATTGGAAAGATTCGAAATGACGATTATCGGTAGAGAACATATCTAACATTATCACTGTCAGTTTTGTTTACATTAATATACTCCTACGCTCATATAAGAATATTCCCGTCATACAGACCTAATTTATAAGCCTTTCCTTTCATTTATAATCTTATCGAAAGTTGTAGGGATTCGTTTTCTTTTGATTATATATATACTCAGCTTAAAAGAAGTCCGAGTACGATGTTAGAATAGGTAACAAAAGAAACTAAGCAAAATTCTGATTTTTATTAAAATGCTCATTTGGTTAGGTATATGATTTTTCTAAATCAGATTATGAGGCAAAGTGGTGTATAGGGTAGAAAAATCAAAACTTTGAACAGTTATATTTGGAGTGAGTCTTGGATGATGCCATGACGCTCATTCCAATTAATAATTGACGGGGGATATATTTAGGCCCTTTCCTAAAAAATTAAATAACACTCGATCCTGGACTATGTTAAGGTGTCCAGTTATAGCATGGGTACTGGGGCCATACATTTATTTGGCAGATTCTGGCGCGTTATCCAATATCCATTTTTTTTCACTCCACAAAAATTGATATCCACGAAAATCACAGAATCCACAATAGTATATAAAAAACGCAGAAACTTATTAGTTGAACAACTGTATCACTAGCCTGTCAACACTGATGTTTTGAGTTCTAATCCCGCACGTGGCAGGTGTGCTCGACACTAATCTTAATTGACTAGGATTTTCCTACCGAAGGTAGGCCATTCTCTCCAGGCATTCTGTCTTCCTCTACCAATACAAGCTGACCGCCATGAAAGTTGTGTTAAAAAAACAATCAATCATTCAATAAAAATCAAATTTTCTAGCCTAAGGGAACCGATTCAAGCAATAAAAAGATAAAGCTTTATTGTCGATCAGCGTGAATTTATAAATGCTGACACCAAGACAGCTTACACGATTTTATTCCGACATCGGAGAAAACGCCTTGATTAATGCTCAAATATCGAATGCCTTGTAACCAGTAGCTACTTGATAATTTTAGACATTGTTAGTTTGATACAATTATGATACGCTGAACTGTTATATACAATTCGTCTGCAAAATATATTCAATTATGCTTCATTCATTTTTATAACAAAGTTTCCTTCAAAAATATACATGTTATTTACATGTTAGAAATCTATTTAACACGAAGTTAATATCGTATTATGTTAACACGAATGCGCAGGTTATTTTCATTAATCCGACAAAATATGTAAGTAAGATGTTTTTATCATTGATAACAACATATATTTCGCATTTAATATATCTGTTATTAAGTGCAACATAATATTTTACGAAAATAAGAAAATAAAATTGTAAAGGTACATTGTATTTTCAGTGCTTTGTCATAATGTCTTACTGAAGCCTAACGACATGAAACATACTACGACTTTAAAAATCATTTGCCAATTGAACTTTATGTAAGCAAAAAACATAGTTTAAAATCTATCTATCATGTATGTATGGTAACAAATGTCAGTTATCTGTAAGTAGTATCATTAACACACAATATGGACTATACGTCTATAAGACATTAAAATAAATAATAAAAAAAAAAAAAAAACAGAAGAAAAAAAAAAAAACAGAGAGATTTCTGTTGTTTAGCTTTGGTCCTCAACAATATACAAGTGTATATGCAAATTGTCATGGTCCTGTCTGATCATCTCCCAAATGAAAAAAAACATCATTAGTTCAACAGTGTTATGACGTACTTGTTATATTGTATTGGTGTACACATGGTGATATATCGTTATTTTATCTACAGTAAACAATTCGACAAGACATCAATATGCCTAAAGCAAATTACTAAAGTGGAGTAGGTAATTGTTTTTATGTCAATTTTGTCAAATATCTCCTATTATGATCACGATTGGTACATTCTAAGCTTTGATATGTTTAAGATGTGTGTGTGTTCTTGATACACTTAATTCTAGGAAACCCCTTTTGATGCACAACACGTTAACACATAGGAAGATACACATACCAAGCCGACATACCTGTTTATTTCTTTTAAATTCATGCCATCCCCTACATGTATTTTCTAATTGTATATCATTTGTTTTCTGATTGAAAACAAAATTACGGTTTTGAAGATTCTGTCACTTTTATTGTAATACCTTTATTATAATGACAAAATCGATCTTACCTTTTTCCAATTGACATGGGAAACAGTCTTCACATTTGGACATCCCCCGGGTCTTGTAACTTGTCCAGACGAAGATAATATGCAGAGCAAAACGCTCACCAATTGAAACAGAAACATCTCTAGATTAATCAAGGTCATATTACGAAGAAAACACTTACAAGTTGATATTCTTTTGTGTTTATATGTAATAGTTTTTACCTATAAACGAGTGTAAGTAACATCTTGTTCAATAATGTGATTAGTACTGTAAGAAGGGACGTAATATAATTGATCGATTGTTAACATGCTTTTTCAACTGTGACTTTAAAAGAAAATATACACCAGTATATGTACCTTTTACCGTCTATCTAAGTTCATAATCTAGAACCATATTAAGATTTATCTTTTATTTATAAAATGTTCATGTAATCGTGGTAATACTGTAAAATACTAATTTTTAATGAAAATAAACATGATAAAATTTAAACAATTTGTAGATAATGCACAAGTTGACACTACTGGTGGTGATATCTAAAGTTTATCTATGCAGCACTTGTAATATGAAATTTGGTAATGATAGCATATTTTGTTATTTTTTGTGAAATATATACACAACTTTTTAAACCTTTCTGTTATGTAATGCTTAACATATGGTGGAAATGGGAGAAGTTCAAAAATAGAAATCTGGAATAGTTACGTTTTTGAGAGATCCTATTTGAAATCGTTCCTATGTTTTCATAACACAAATATCGAGATATGATTGAAGCAGAGCTGCTCGTTTGAATGTTATCCTTAATGACATATCCTTAATGGCATATTTACTGGGATATATGGAATACAAACACTTATATATTTTTTTGACATACAATGAACAGTCGGGTACTTAGCGAATTCAATAATAATATGGAATGCCGTTATTAAAGTTGTATAAAAAAATCCATCATATTATGAGATTAAGAAATATTTCGGGTAATTTTATTCAAGCCATCAATTTGGAAAATTTTGAATTGCATATTAACGCACGCAAAAACAAATTTGATACGTCCGGAAAATAATTTGTCTAGACACTGATAATCAGTTTCGACAATTCGGACGTGCTATTGTTGTGATCATCTAATAATAATAGTCATCCGAAAACTGTCGTTATTTCCACCTAACAATAAATGATACATCACACCTGTTTATTTTTCATAAAGAATGATGTACAAGAAAGGCAACTCGTGTTGTCATTTTCAATTAAACTTGTTTTCGTTCATGAAATATAGAATTAATCTTTAGAAAATTTTAATGTTAGTGTCGTTATATGGCAGGTGTTATCACATAATCGTTTCTATGTATGTTGGCGTTTGTTTTTGTAGCAGTTTCAGTGTCTCTGTTGTTCCGTTTTGTTTCCTGTTTTAGCTGATGTGTTTCCCTCAGTTTTGGTTTGTGACTCGGATTTGTTTCAGTTAAATCAATTTATGACTATTGAACAGCGGTATACTACTATTATATAGATATAGGAAGATGTGGTATTAGTGCCAATGAGACCTTTATTTACAATTCATTATTCTGGTATTTAGTATCAGATCAACAACAATCTATAGTTTGTGTATGTCATACCAAAACATTTGTTTATGGCAAATATTGTAATTTAAAATTGAGAATGTATATGGGTAATGTGTCAAAGAGACAACAACCCGACCAAAGAGCAAAAAACAGCATGAAGCCACCAATAGGTCTTTAACACAGCGAGAAAATCCCGCACCCAGAGGCGGGCCTCAGCTGGCCCCTAAACAAAAATGTGAACTAGTTCAGTGAAAATGGACGTCACAATAAACTCCGAAACATATAATGAACTAAGATTAAAAAAAAACATACAATACCAACAAAGGCCAGAGGCTCCTGACTTGGGACAGACGCAAAAATGCGGCGGGGTAAAACATGTTTTGTGAGATCTCAACTTACTGAACACATATCGTAGGTCTGAGTACATAATTATTTCTAAGTGTATTTCTGTAAGACAATAAATTCAAATCTTAAAAATCACACATATTTCATCTAAACGCATTTTTACAGCGTAATGTCCTTCTTTTGAGTCAATGTGTCTATTTAGTTTATCCAAATTGTTTTATTTAATCAGGAACAATTTCGAGCTTGTTTAATTGTTAAGACATATGTCAATTCATTCAATATTGGATCAAGATGTATTATTGCATTGTCCTTTAAGTTTCGCTGTCTACACATATAGGCCCTTGTTGTGAATAATGTATAACATGCAATTTTTCTCATTGATCTTTCAAATTTATTTCTTAATAATGTTATTCATAAAGTGGTAAGAAGGGGGGAAAAATTACAGGCAAAACAATTTCGATTAGGAATTTTAAGGCAAAATACTTATTTTGTCCACTTGAAAAAGGAACACAACTAGTTTGGTGAAGCTGTCAAACTGAATTATTGACCCCCTTAGCATCAAATTGTAAATAAGGTAAGTTAACGCTGGAAGAATTTTCTATACTTTTGATATAATTTGACACAAAAGAAGGACATTACGCTGTAAAAATGTGTTTTAGATGGAGCATGTATGATTTTTAAGATTTGTATTTTTTGTCTAAAAGAAATACACTGAGATATAAATATGTACTCGGGCCCAAGAGATGCATTCAGTAAATGTAGATTCTGTACTTTCCTGAATGGTTGCTGGTATCAATTCGTCAAAATGAATTAATGTACAGAATTTACATCTCTATGAAATGTGAGGGGCTTTGCACATAAAAGTTGAGTTCAATCATAAACATTTTAATAAATCTGTAAAACAAGCACCTAACAATGATAAGGATACTTGTGTCATTTCATATATTTAAAAGCACTTTTATTTTCTTCTGAAGTATAGTAAGTGCTTCAAATACATCCCTTATATCAGACTAAAATTATATGCAAGTTTCAACTGAAACGTGAACAATCTGTGCATCAGACCATACTGTCTGCCAAAATGTATTGAATTCAAGAATCCTATTGCATTCAGATATCTTGTTTCATAACATCGTAGCACAGAAATGAGCAGAAAAAAACCCATCATATTTCTATTTCTTATATAGCTTCTGTATGTAATTTATATTTAAATATGTGTTACGGACTATTGACTTTAAATAGTTTCCAGTCTAACAAGGCCTTAGACCATACTATACTCATGTAGTATGTATTTGTAACTTTATTTTCATTTAAGGTACATTAGATATATATGAAAGATTTATTTTGTACCAAAATAATTTTAAAATTGTTCAATTGTAGGAAAACAAAAACATGTTCATATAAGACCCCCCCCCCGCCTTTTCTTAGGCGCATGCTCATATAAATTTTACTTTTAAACCAATGTAATGAATCTGATACACCAAACGAGCGTTCAGTTAATTTTAATACATGATTCATTATATAAAAGTGCATTTCAAAAGCAATTTTTTTCAAAATCTAAATAACTAAATATCTAAATATCTTAAAAGTTGAAATTATTTGATTTGAACTGTCAAAATGAACACCAAAAGTTCTAAATTAAAATGGTCATATTGTCTTTAATATATATCATATTGTCATGAAACTCTGCCAACTGTCTTATCGTTCCTTTATGCTATGAAATTAAAGGTCAAATTCACACCTATAGGTTAGATGATCTAAAGTGATTATTCGTTCAGGACATGGAATTGTTGTTATTTCAATCAAGTAAATGTTGCACACTGACCGACTTAAATCTTAATTGAAATGCAATAATTATAAAATTAGAAGATGTCATATAACTGCCAATGAGACAACCCTCAACAAGAGACCAAATGACATAGACGTGAACATTTATAGGTCACCGTACGGCCTTCAACAATAAGCAAAACCCATATCGTAAAGTCAGCTTGAAAGACCCCAAAAGGACAGGTGTTTTCCATTTGTTTGATACGTTTTAGCTTTTCATTTATAAGTTTTCCTCGTAGTTTTTTTTTTTTACTTTTTTTTAACTCAACACTGAATAAGACATCTAGATAGTATCATAATGCAACTCATAAAACAAAGACATACACTGTATATGTCTAATTCAAAATATTTGTTTATTATAGAAGTCTACTAAAATACATTTGTGAGCCTCTATTGTAGATTTGGGCAATTGCGATGGTCAACGAACACAAACTTATCTGGATCTACGCCGTTACTTCCTAGAAGACAATATACATTATCTAGCTCAGATCTCTCCAATGGCTCTGGTGTACGTGAGAAAATAAATGCGGTCTCTACAATTACAGTTAGACAGATTACATTAAACGTTTGTAGTGGTTTATTGTATCAAGAATATAATCGCATGTTAAAATGATTTAAAAAAAAAGAACATTTTATTTACTACACGTGTGTTTGTTTTATATGTTTATTGTCGTTGTACTAAAAAAAAAATAAAATTGAAAAGTTGTAGCTAACTTTTTTATATTTTGACATTGTGTTTAAGATAATGTGCATGTATTATTTCCTTGTTCAAGTCAGTGGTTATCCTGTTGGTACCTCCTCTTGAGGGTTTATTGTTGTATTTTTAGTTTGAAGAAATACAGCGTGGATACATGAAGTTAATGGATCTGTATACTCATGAACATGTTAGAATGGTGTTACCTCAATTTTTAGCGCCAGTATCAAGAAAAGCTATCTCAACCGTGCGTCGATCATTGTAGGTTGTCACTGTTTTATGATTCATGTTATCCCTTCTATCAATTACTTAACAATTTCACTCTATATGATGCTTTGACAGTAAGAAATTCGCTAACGAATCAAAAATATCATGCGTACAAGATGGCCGCTGAGCTGATAATACTGTGAAAAGTCAGCTCCCAATTTTTGCAATATTGTGAGCAGTTTAAATGTTTGAAATGGATTAATTTTATGGCCAAGAAGAAGTTTTTGAAGTGATACATCCATTGATATGCTTTTTGTGTGATATATTTCAAGAATATATGAAATATTAGACATATTAGACTTTTTCAAGGATTTTATTGTGTAAAATTGAATGATTGGATTTATCTACAATAGACTTGTATAATTATATTGTGTGCACTATGCCTGGAGGTAGTAACCCTTCAAATAGACTTTCAAGTCAATCAGCAGATCAACAGAAACAAGTAAAAACTGTTCAGTCTTTATTAACAGCTAAAAAAGATAAAGATAAAAATAAACAACTCCCTAAGAGAACTCGCTCAGATGTGTCAACAGATTCTAATACTAGTATGGATTTATCAGGGATAATTAATTTTCAAAAAGACCCTGATCAAATCAAGTTAAGCCTCAGGGATATTACAACAAAAGATGATCTGAATGAAGTAACAAAAGACCTTGTCAAAACAGCTGACCTTGAGAATATGGTTACTGGTATTGTGAAAAATCGTTTTAGTAAATTTGAATCCACTTTAGATAAAAAGATGAATGAAAGATTGAATAAAATCCAAACAGAAATGCAAGAAAAAGTGGAGGCCTTATCAATTGAAAATGAACATTTGAGAAGGAAGATAGACCAAAATGAAGCCAAAACATTATCGATTAGAAAAGAACTGTCTGAAACAACAGAAATTGCTAAAGTAACAAATATAAGCAGTAACTATAACGAACAATACTCCAGAAAGAATAACATAAAGGTATATAATTTTCCATGGAAAGAGTTGCAAGATCTCCGTCAAGAGTTTATACAAATGGTAAAGTCGGACTTAAACATAACACTGCATGACCGATATATTGTAGCCATTCATCGTTTACCTGCACAGCGAGAACCAAGACCATTAATCGTAAGATGTTTTAATACTGACATAAAGAGGAGTATAATGAGAAAAAGAAAAGAACTAAGAAATAAAGTAAAATTTGTAGATGATGTTACCATCAGAAATATGGCCCTTATAAAAAGACTAGAGGATAGTGGAAAGTTTGATCAGGTGTGGTATTTCAACTGTGGCATGTATGGCAGAACTGATAATGGTCTCCAAATGAAGTATGGGTTGTATGATGACATCAACAAAAGACTGAGAGAAGAGAAGTAACTCTGACATTTTGGAGGTTAAGAAATATACATGTACTTTGTAGATTCAGATTACTCAATACTGAAAGAAGGGAGATAATTCTAGTTACCTTTTAAAAAAAACCAAATATTACTTAAAGCTTGTATATTATTTTGAAATTGTTCTGATCTGACTATATGTTATTTCAAACAAAATAAGATTTATTAAGATAGTTGAGTGAATATTTAACTAAACAGAGAAAAAAGTTGCAAAAATTTAAACTGCATCATTACATTGTATGCAGAAAACAGTAAGAATGCTTGTTGTCCTGATACTGTTTATAATTTTTTATCTAATCACTTTTTCAAATTATTGTTCTTCCTTTTTTGATTTTTTGGTTAAAACAAGATACTTTCTCAGTACAAATAACCCATCTGATGAATATTGCTTTTATTTTATTGTATTCTTTTTGGAATTCACACAAAATTATACTCATAATTGAATGGGCTCTTTAAAGATATTATCAGTTAACTGTCAAGGTCTAGGTGACATAGAAAAGAGAAGAGATGTATTTAATTTTCCTAAGTCTAAAAAATGCAACATCTTTTGTATTCAAGATACACATTTCACAAATGAAAGTGAAATGAATATCAAGACCATGTGGGGCTATGATTGTTATTTTTCAACTTTCTCGTCAAACTCTAGAGGAGTTGCTGTAATGTTCAATAATAATTTTGAATTTAGGGTATTAAAAGAGAAGAAAGATGTAAATGGTAATTATCTAGCATTAAATATTGTTATAGACAAGGAGAGAGTAACACTTCTATCATTGTATGGTCCTAATTCAGATAATCCTAATTTTTACCATCTTATTATGTGTATTATAGAAGATTTTGGAAATGAAAACTTTATAATATGTGGTGATTTTAATCTTGTATTGTATCCCCATATAGACTATTGTAACTGTATACATTAATAACCCTAATGCTAGAGATAAAATTTTAGAAATCATAGATCAATGGAGCTTTATAGATCCTTTTAGGGAACTTTTCCCAGACTCGCGTAGATATACATGGAGAAAAAGAAGCCCTTTAAACAAGCTAGGTTGGATTTTTTTCTTTTTACAGATAACATGTTAACAAATTTACTAAATTGTAAAATTGAACCTAGCTGTCGCTCGGATCATTCTTTTGTAATTTTAGAGCTACAATTCAACCCATTTATAAGAGGTAAAGGACTGTGGAAATTCAATAATTCCTTATCATATAATCAAGAATATGTAAATATTGTAAAAGAAAAAATAATTGATGTCAAGAAACAATATTGTGCACATGTTTATGATTTGGAACATATTGATGACATTTATGATGAAAATTTACAACTTACTATAAACAAGCAATTATTTCTTGAGACTTTATTGATGGAAATCAGGGGAAAGACGATTTCGTACGCAAGTTTTAAGAAAAAAGAAAATGATAAAAAGGTTCTTAATTTACAAAGGGTAATTGATTCATTAGATGCAAATTTGAAGGAAGAATTAATAAATCAATTAAAAAAAAAAAACAAGAACTGGAGGATATAAGGAAAGAAAAGATGAAGGGTAAATTAATACGTTCAAGGGTCAAATGGATTGAAGAAGGGGAAAAGCCAACTAAATATTTTTGTGGTCTTGAGTCAAAAAATTGTACTAGTAAAATTATACCAAAAGTTGAAACAGAAGATGGAAGGATTATAATAAAGCAATATGATATTTTAAAAGAAACAAAAGTATTTTATAAAACACTTTATAAAAATAGGGATTGTAGTTTAAATGGCTGTAAAATTGAACAGTTAGAAAATGATTAAAAAATTTAAAATTTGAAAAAATGATAGAGGATGAAAAAAATAATTTAGAAGGGGAAATAACTATAGCTGAGGCAGGTTTAACATTACAAAAAATGAAAAATAATAAATCTCCTGCATCTGACGGTTTTTCGACTGAGTTTTTCAAATTTGTTTGGAAAGATTTAAAATATTTTATTATAGAATCTCTAAATTATGGATTTCACATTGGATCATTATCAGTCACTCAAAAACAAGGCATTATCACATGTTTGCCAAAGGATAATAAGCCACGGCATTTTCTGAAGAACTGGCGCCCCATTTCATTATTAAATACAGTTTATAAAATTGGGTCAAGGGTGATTGCAAGTAGATTTAAAAAAAAATTAGATAAACTTATTAATTTAGATCAAACTGGTTTCATAAGTTGGCGTTATATGGGAGATAATATCCGACTTATATATGATATTTTGCAGTATACTGAAGAAAAAGATATCCCTGGTTTATTACTGTTGATAGACTTTGAAAAAGCTTTTGATACAGTATCCTGGGATTTTCTTTTAGCAGTTCTGACTTTTTTCAATTTTGGAATTCGATAATCAATTGGATAAAAGTATTTTACAATTAATAGCTCTGCAGTCATTCAGGGTGGAAATTTATCAGCGTTCTTTGGTATTGGACGAGGCTGTAGACAGCGGGACCACTATCACCGTACCTTTTCATATTATGTGCAGAGATGTTGGCAATAAAGGTAAGAGGTAATACGAAAATACAGGGTATGGAAATTTCTCAAGTTGAACATAAACTATCTCAGCTTACAGATGACACTTCACTGATTTTGGATGGAAGTGAAGAATCTATGGAAGAAGCTTTATTAGAGCTTGATTGGTATGCAAAACTTTCTGGACTAAGGATAAATTTTACAAAAACTCAAGTGGTATGGATTGGAAGTAAAAAAATACAGTAGAGAAATGTTATGCCAGAACAGAAATTTATCATAGGGGTCAACTTCTTTTCGGCTGTTAGGGGTAAACTTCGATATTGATCTTGAAAAATTTTTAAACTTAAATTATACTGATAGGTTTCTTCAGATAAAAATATCATGCGCCCGAAGCACGTATTTATCTTCACCAAGAACGCTCAAACCAAATCATTTGAAAGCAAAGGAGCTATCAACAATTATGTTTTGTTGGTTTTACTCTGACTTAAAATGACTGCAGTATGTCAGCCTCAAAAAACAATATGGCATGCATATGTTGGCGTGGAATAGGCGAAAAAAGGGGGACGGGTATTGAGCCAATAATAATTTGTATGGGCAAACAAAACACATTTTAATACATCATAGGACATCCGTTTTAGTCTCATCTCCACACTGTTGTCTACTCTAAACCTGTTCAAAAGCTTCCGAAAGTCACCACTATGTGTAAGTAATTTCTTTGTATCGGAAGTTGTTGTACTTATCCTTCAATAATATCAATTCCCTCTAACTTCGAATTATCTTACGATACTGGTTATTATATTTATCGCTATTTACGAACCTAAACTATCTTGCCGTCCTTTACCATCTTCACAACCATAGAGCAAATGAAAGTTGTCGTATTGTACCGCCATTAGAGAATATTGATACTGCGGAACAGCTGAAACATAAGATGCAATGTCCAGTTGGTAAATCTATTTTAGATGATTGTTTTCAAAGATATACTTTTAAGAAACCGTAACAAGATTGTAAGCAATTAAAACATCATTCAGAGTTGGCACGAATTCGCATTGTAAATGATTTTAGTCTTAGACGATCATTTTGGATCTTAATAACATGTGCAAAGTCTGAACTGTAAGTTATCAAGTCATGTTTACTTTTTCAGTCAATTCACAATCATATCGACTGCGTTTAATTCAGTATTGTTTAGACAATTCGCTTCCAATTAATACAGAACTGTTCAGTAGATTTTCAGACAATTTGATATATTGATAATGTGTGAAGGTAATCAACTAAAACCGAACAGTCTGAACCTAGACTGAATAGATCGCGATTGACTGCAAGCGAATTGTCTTAACAGTACTGAATTTAGCATAGTGAACAAGTCTGAAAATTGACTGAAAGACTGAAATAATGTTATAATTTAAGAACTGTTTAAATCCAAATGACCAGATCAAAGTTGGTCTACTAGTGTCGTTTTCTCTTTGGTGTTCAGAGTAAAGTAGGCATAACAATTTCTTAATATTCTTCAAGTAAATGATGACATCGTATCATTATTCCGTAATTGAAACTAGTAACAAGAACAGAAATAAAGTATCAACATTATGTTTCAACTCACAGTCAAGAGTTCCGTCAAACGAGGCCATTCCTGGATTTTCTGCATCAGGTATAATTCTACCAACAAACATATCTTGAAAGAATTGACTAGTACTGTGTGTCATTAAATTCATAAAATATGATTCAATATTGAACAAAAAATTATTTTAAGATAACAAGAAATTAGTTTACTCATAGAAGTTATACAATTGTGTAAGAAATTGCTTTAAAGACTAGAGCGCAACAATTATCTGTATGATACACATAATTTATTTACAAGACAGACCGCCATATAGAAATGAAAAAAAAAAAAACTCATAAAAAATACCAGAATTATAATGATGTACGCCAGACACGCTTTTCATAAACTGAAGACTCATCAGTGACTCTCGAATAAAATCTAATAAAAAATAGCAAAACATAGTACAAAGTTGAGGATCTCTGAGGGCAAAAAATGCCGAAAGATTTCGCCAAAATTAATACCACTCAGATTAAACTACCACTAGGAAACAATGACTGGAAATCAACATGTTCAAATTACATACTAAAATTGGACCCGACCCATGTGAATGGATTTTTCAAATCATTAAAGAGAATCCTTCCATTTCTGGATATAGTTTATTTTGCATGAGAACAATTCTAGTTATGAAAAACATGAATATAAAATGAACTATTTTTACAGTATATACAATGTCATTGTACAATATCAGTTCAAGCTCAGTATGAAGCTTTTTAATGAAGATAATTATAAGAACATACAAAACTGAAATACCATTTCAGAGCACATGGAGCAATAGCTGTGTATTCCTTTTTCATATAATATTTAAAAGTTAGCATGGGTTTGCTCAATATTAAAGGCCTTCCGGTGACCTATAGTTGTTAACTTCAACGTCAATTGATCTCTGGTTGAGAGTTGTCTCACGGGATCAGTGTATTATGCTGTTTTATGCAATAATACTTTAAGTTTTCATAGCTTTCTCTGTGTGTGCATTCAATTTTACACATTGGTCCGTCAATTCTATATCTTCACGTGATAGTTTACTTACAATGTGTTTAGCCAGGAAGCAAACACACTTATAGTACCATCATTGTTTACTTCTTTTATATCTGATAAACAGGTCTGATTCTGTAACCGTGGATCTCTTTCTGGGAACTCACTTATTCTGTACCATCGACCTTCCATCTTGTATACAAAAAAAAATCAATGACAGTACAATATATCTCCTATCTTCTATGCAAGGTGTTAAAACTGGTATTTAATCACCCTTAATTGATTATGATAAACATGATGTTCACAACAGTTTAGAGCAGATTCAAAGGTTTGAAGTACAAGATTTCCGGGTTTAACAGGTATTTTGTAAAAATTTGCTATTTTGCATACAAGTTCTGTTCAAATGCACTCCACGATATCAGCTTTGTTTCTGTAATGATTTGACAGTGTCTGTAATGTAACTGAATATTCTCAGTAGACTTGTCATGCTTCTTTCAACCTGTTTAGTTTTACTTATAGACATATATTATACTTACGGATTTTATTTCGAATTGAGTTTTATTAGAGATATTGCCTCTGGGTGCTGAAGCTACCTTTTATTCATTCAGGAATGACTAAAAATGCACACTTTTGTTTAGAAAGTCACACAGAAGAAGCCCGTTTAACAATACGGGGAAGAACAGAACTAATGTCCCCAATATTGACCTCAATTAGAGGAACATAACTATAAAAGGAAGTAAAAATAACCTGTAGGCGCTGTTAACGAACATGATGCGTTTTAAGTAATTAAATGTGCATAAACTTTTATCCATTAAGTTCTTAAAGTAAACGTCCTGAAAAGTTATGATGACAGATGATTTAGGTATCGGAATAATGAATATTCAATGACGAAATTTGGGATTTACAAACGCATTTATTTATAAAGTGCACACATATTAGAGTGGTGCTGAGTAACATTTAACAACCTATATGAACACAAATTATGTACTTAGTTTACAAACAGTTCTTTGTTTTTGTTCGTAAAATTCTATATAAAATTGCAATGAAATTAGTTTAAAATTTATTTAAATGGAAACTTGTACTTTATGTTTTGAATTTGTCTTTGAAGTTCGACAGTTCAAAGAAGCATGTCATTACAACTCATAACAGTCGAGGAATAACAGTTTAAGAAGTAGATTACCAAACGACATTTGATACGGTGATTTAAATGGATTTATTATGAAAACTATATAGAGCAGAACATTTTGAATTTCAAATCCATTATAAACTTGTTAAACAGTTCATGAAGGAAAAGAGGAAATGTAATTATTACCTTAAAAAAAATAAAAATAAAAATAAAAATAAAAAACGTAAAACGTTAATTTTTTTCCAGATAAATAAAGGCTTGTATACCGCTGTTCAATAGTCATAAATTGATTTAACTAAACGCCAACATACATAGAAACGGAAATTTTTGATAACAACTGCCATATTTCTAACTTGGTACAGGACATTTTAAGAAAACAATTGGTGAGTTGAACCTGGTTTTATGGCTAGCCAAACCTCCCGCTTATATGGTAATGTTGAAATACCGCTAAAATGACAACATTACGTGAAAGGAATAGATTACAACTAAACGCAAGAACACTCAGGACAGAGACATACATAAATAAATAATATAATTGAGGTTATATAATATTGCAATACAACTGAGCGTTTTGTTGAAAATGAAATCTAATTGATCAAACGTTGCACATAATAACAGATCTTCAAAATATTTCTTGTCGTTACTAGTTTGGGAATATCAGTTTGAGAATGATTATAGATTTATAAGAATACCCATTTTATGACAGAATAAAATATTAGAAAATGTGATGTACAATGCACCTATGTAAAAAATAGGAAGAACAAGATGTTTTACTAAACTTGTTATGTTTATTTTTTATTTTGAACGGCGTTTGTATCACAATGACATGACCTCCATCAGACTGGAAATGTCATATAGGGTCACATATACTATTTGTTAATTTTGAAATGGTTTTATCATGTCTTCTTATTACTTAACCTATTTTCAATGTTTGTCTTTGATCACATAAAAAAAGTCTTGAATGTTTTACGACATTGTCTACAGTGTATTAGTCGTTTTAATCAGCGATATTCTTTACAAAATAACTAAAAACGAATACTTTAGAAAATAAACGTTACATAAATTATACAGTCATACAGATACATTTTTTTCAACCTTAAATACCTGTATTTCATCTAAAATATCTGACAAGTATATCACTTGATAAGTATCAAGTGTCTAGTCGGAGTTTATTTGGTTCGCTAATTGTAGATCACACTTTGACTTGGTTAAAATACATAAACACTATTATATTATACGTACGTCTATTGACAGGGTTATTGATTTTTTTGAAACACGGATTTAAAAAAATGATATAATTTGCAAATGGTACTTCGACCTTTTTTTTATTTACTTTCTGGAATACTTTTGACAACATTTGAATATTCCTTTGGTATTTGTTGGCTTTCTTTCAAAATGCATTAATAATTATGATTACGATTTCCCTAAAAGGTTTGACTAAATGCATATTAAATGTAACGACAGGAAATTAAAAGGATTACTATCATATGCATATGATGCCTTACAACTATTATAATTATCACCAAAGTTTGTAGATTTTCTAGTATTTTAATTGTTAGCAGACACAACCACTAAAATAAATATGGTCACCTTGCTTTATATGTAAAATGCTTCAATTTCAAGTTTGTATAGTCCCTTCGATATTTTGCATTCGAGCATCACTGATAAGTCTTTTGAATATGAAACGCGCGTTTTGTGTACACAATTTAAATTCTGGTATCTATGACGCGTATATTGGCTTAAGATCACATACAGTGATAGTCAGTTAATGTCCTATTTTAACTACTCTTGTTGTGGTGAACACATCAACATGCCTTTAATTGAACATAAGAGCGTAGTGATTCCTGTAACCTAAGATTTATCAAATCATGTACTTATGACTTGAGATACGACGAGAAATGACCCGTTTTTAAAATTTCCTGCAAAATTTTTATCATTCAAAATTATCTGTCAAAACAGTGACACCTGAGTGATCACCAGTCATTCAACTTTTGTTTGATCACTAAAGTATTCAACATATTTCAAAACATATATTTATTTATAGCAACTATTTTGTTCTAAATATGTACTATATCTGGTATGTTCTTTTTTACCGTTCTTTAATAAGTGGTGTTACACCTAAACAATTCTTTTTTAAACAATATAAGTCCTACCTTATTCCAATTGACATACGAAACAGTTTTCACTGATGGACAATTCACTGAGTCTTGAAATCTGTCCATAAGCAGAGCTTACGTAAAGCAAAACGATAACAAATCGGAAGACACACATCTCAAGTATTTTAAACAGTTACTGGTTGAATAACACAAGGTGAGTCGACGTTATGTTGAAATGATAATCATACAGCGTGAAAAATATATATTACAAAATTATGAGACCTATAAATGTTTTCTTATGAAAAATTTGACGAAGTTATTAATGTAGTGATTAAGTATTATTGCACTGTGATGAGATAGATGTGAATCTAGTCAAACATCTGACTTAAACGAGATATATCTCTATAAAGGACTTTTTTTATTTTTAAATTAAAAAACATAATGTTTATGTTTTTGCTTGTTTGTAAGTGTTTAACTCTACTTTCAGCTACAATAGCTGAATCAAGGAGACCAATCTGTATTGGTGGAGTAAATTCAGGAATGAATCATCGACCGTCTGCAGGAAACACTCTCATTGTCCCTTAAAATAGGATTTAAAGAAACCTTGCCACAACGTTAGAACTGACAGAATCCTTATAACTGTAGATGAACAAATAAGAACACTAGCCTTCAGCTATTGAAGCTATGAAAAAAAGTTAATTGGATAAGAAAAAAATGACGATTTACACTGTAGGCTCTGTTAGGAACCTATACTGTCTGTTTTAGTTGCTCGCCCAATTTTGCCAATATAACATAATTATAAAACACTGTCATACAGGTAGGAGGTTGAGCTAGATATAAAACAAGGTGTTACCCACCAGTGTCTTAGAAAAATACATATATCAAGTCAGGAAGATAACAGTTGTATTCCATTTGTTCCGATGTTTGACAAAGTCTTATGTTTGATTAAGTCAGTTTTAAGGATTTCTCTATTTTTAATTTACCTTGTAGTTCTGTATTTTTGTAACTAGTATTTTACTAAACAAATAAATAATTTATTCACAGGAAATTGATGATCTACAATATGATTTTCGTGGATTCACCTAAACCAAAAAAATACTGATAGCTTTCAAAAAGAAGTAATGAGTTTTGAAAGTGATGCAGAACACCAAAAAAAGTTAACAATAAACACAGACAATAATACGGAGGAACTATGTCGATTTTTGTAAATATACATCGAAATAGAAGTAGTGGAAATTTAACTGAAAACATTACAGAAGAGCTTTTTGAAGAAGAACAAAAGGCACATGATGCCGTTTTTTCTGGAAAAAAGTTATATACAATTTTCAGCTTGAGAGTAACTGCCATTCAGCTCGAAGTTGAAGAAAGATATATTCATGTTTTAAATGTTGTGAATGGAACTTTAACTTATAAGTGATGCTGTGATTTAAAAAAAAAACTATATCTGAAATAACATCAAGATTAAAATGAAACAAATCTTCTTCTAATAGCAATATTAGAAGAAAAAATGTTCCCTATAATGCTTTAAAATACAATGATATAAACCTGGTTGTTCGTTTCCTTGATGGTTTCAATATCAACGACAAAAAGACGAAGAAATGATAAGGGATCCATATTCTTGTTGTTATTTGAAACTCTCACAACAAACTGCTCAGAGTATAGTACTTAACTGTACTTAACTATGCTTAACTGTACTTAACTGTACTTAACTCTACTCAATTTAAGTCTCGACTTTTCTTAATAAGTTTTATCTAGTACTTGATAATCTTATAGTCTGAAATTGTCTTGACAAATGCTCGACCAGTCTCGACTCAACATCGACCTGTCTCGTCCAGTCTTGACTCAGTTTCGACCAGTCTCAACCTGTCTCGATCAGTCTTGACCTGTCTAGACTCAGTATTGATTTTTAAATTTAGTCTTTTCTGGTCTGAATCAGCCCAACTAACTCAATTATTATATATATTGATCTTACAAAATTCCAGGTTATTTGGTAGTCACCTATTCATGTTTTTATAACATTTTCAAATCAACTTGGATTTTCATAAAACTTTACAGCTTTCTCAAAATTTATAGGTATCTATTTGAATTTAGTCAAAACTGAAAATTTTAGCTTTTTGTTACCTATTAAGTTCTTATTTTGACAGCAATACACCAAACTACCAAACAACCTGGCAATCTGTAGGTTGCACTTTGCAAATACAGCTGTTTCACAAACCACGCCTCTTTTTGGGAGATATATAATTTTCATAGATATTTTGTTTTGTTTACGTACTGGTTCCACGATATGATCTCTAGGTTTCATGTCATAGAGACATAACTTGGGAATGTTACTAGTATAAATGCACATGGTAGGCGGTGGAATTGAATTCTGAGAAAGACCTTAAGTGAAGTGAGGGGTAATCCAGAATTTTAGTATAAGTTTAAACTCTTAGAAGTTCGAGGCATATAAATGTTGAAAATATGCCGCACAGACCTATGTTTTGACCTTTGAATAAAAAAGTAGTGCATATCAACTTGCCATTCTAGGATAAACTTCACATTAAAAGTGGCACAGTTTTAACCGTAAACGGAGTCCCTATGGGAAATTGCATTGTCTATATTAACAGAAATGCAACCTGAAAGATAAATATATAACTGAGATAGCCGTATAGTTTTTATAAAAATCCAAGTTGATTTGAAAAAGAAATAAAACATGTGACTATCTGAATTCAGTCCGATCTGAAAATTCTAGCTTTTTTTGTTACCTATTAATAGAATCCTTTAATTTGAAAGCAATAAACCAAACTACCAAACTACCTGGCATTCAGTAAGATCAATGTATAATTGAGATAGCTGTAGAGCTTTATGAAAATCCAAGTTGATTTGAAAAAGCTACAAAAAGATTTAAAGGTGACTATCTGTATTTAATCAAAACTGAAAATTCTAGCTTTTTATTACTTACTAATTAAATATTTTGATTTGACAGCAATGAACCAATCTATCAAATAACCTGAAATTTTGTAAGATCAATACATAATTGAGTTAGATGGGATGATTCAGACCAGTCGAGACTTAATTTAAAGGTCAAGACTGAGTCTCGACATGTCTAGACAGGTCGAGATTGGTCAAAGTTGAGTCGAGACCGGTCGAGCATTTATCGAGACCATTTCAGACTATACCAAGATTATCAAGTTCTGAATCAGACTTATTTAGTTAAGTCGAGACCAGAGCCGAATACAGTTAAGTACAGTTAAGTACTGTCGAGATTATGTCGAGTCTTGTTAAGTAAAATCTGTGCGCGATCTTTCTGGTCGAGCACAAAATATTGTCTTTGACGAGATTGCAGTTTGTAGTGTCTGTTAAACTGACATTTTCAAATACAAGTCAAAATGACAATTTTTTATTCGGTTTACTAGTATATACTTCGAACATTATGCACAACATAGTTAGTTTAACCAGGTTAAGATGGAAGTTCAATTCATGATCCTAACGCAGTCATTTCAATGCTTTGCAACTACTAAACAATTCATGATCCTAACGCAGTTGTTTCAAGGCTTTGCAACTAATAAACAATTCATGATCTTAACGCAGTTATTTCAATGCTTCGCCACTACTAAACAAATTACTGACACAGTGAGAGGGAAAACAGATCTGTTTAGTCATTTCAGTGTCTCGCCACTACTAAACAAATTATTAATACAATTCATGATCCTAACGCAGTCCTTTCAATGCTTCGCCACTACTAAACAAATCACTGATACAATGAGAGGGAAAACAGATATGTATAGTTATAAGGAAACTTCAACGTTCCAACTTTCTCCTTATTATCCTGGACGTATAGTTGGTAAGAAAACCAACAATTATGTAGAAATTAGAGAAAACTAAATTTGAAGAAATGTTCTCCTGTGATTTTCATCTGGTTTCACCATCTGCCGGACTAAGTTCCGAAAGGCTGGAATCATTTCGTAATACTTGGACAGCTACGTTTGCCTAGCACAGCAGATAATATTTTCCCTATCATGTTTTTCAGTTAGAAAGCCTACTGGAGGGAAG
The DNA here is from genome assembly GCF_021869535.1 of Mytilus californianus. Lineage (NCBI taxonomy): Eukaryota > Metazoa > Mollusca > Bivalvia > Mytilida > Mytilidae > Mytilus > Mytilus californianus. Next base: position 6,688,123 of record NW_026262615.1, read on the forward strand.
AATTCATGTCAAAAAAGAGCATGCGTTGTGGGTTATTTCATATATACGGAATGCGAAAAACAGTAAACTTACAAATAAATTATAAGTTCAATGCAATTTCATACATACGTACCACTGAAATATCGATTCCTTCTGGGATTAAACACTGAAAGGATGCACCAAAGCAGTAGTTTTGATAATAACTATCCACGAGAAGCAAGCTGATGATGGTTTACCCTAATACACCTTTCTTTCGTCTACACAAAACTCATAAGTAGTGCTCTATTCAAAAGATTTTAAGGACAAAAACCAATACCAAAATTGTTTAGTATTAAACAGAAAAGTGTCAAATCTTGCTGAAGCTTTGTAAGTCGGGGAGCAGAACAACATTGAGTGTATTTTAACATTAATTATGTTAATTGTTGGGGAAAATATCTTATGCTATTATATCTTCCGTATATGTCCTATAATTCTATACATAGCCAAATCTGCAAATAAATACCCGGTATAAATTATTTTGACAACAACACTATATAATTTTTTCTTAATTGTCAATTTTCTGAAATTGTTAAGAAAACAACAATATGAATTTGTTTTCACACATGTCATGAATATGCCGATTTATTCCCGATTGTCCCACTTTTCAAAATTTTAGAGTTTTGATTGTCCCACATGAAAAGTTTTGATTGTCCCACATTATTTTATGAAGTAAAATGTTCTTAGATAAACAATGTAACTGTTGTTTGTTTTGCTAAATAAACAAGAATTAATTTATTGCACATTTAATATTAATTTTATAGAAGTATAAAATTTTTTTTTTAAATCATTAGATTAATGCACTTTTGATTAAAAAAAATTTATTTCTGATTTATGAAATATATCTACCGTGTTACGTTATTTATATAACAAATTTCAATCCCGTAATTTTAATTACATTTTCTCTATAAAGTTTTTGAATAAATAATGCATGCAATTTAAAAAAAAAAGGTATAAACTCATTTACATTCTACACTTTACACGAACTTGTTGATGGAGAGATTTTTCCCGAAGTCTTTACAATTTTACTAGGGAAGTCAGAGGACATTAATTAATACAACATTCTCTGCACTATTGAAGACTGCTAACACCCAACGTCAGATTCACCTGAACCTAACAACTTCCTTTTTTTGATAACGAAGCTGTTGTCTAGAATTCTGCCAGATCAGCCTTCCTAAGAATCAATATCAAAGGTTGTTTTTCCAATATTCCCAGTGTCTTTGCCATAAAGTGCAGTCAACAGGACTCGTCACCAACTATAAAGAAGAACCAGACTTCCATAAAAAAATGTGGTATGATTGCTAATGAGACAACTCTCCAAAAAAGACTAAATGACACAGAAATTAACAACTATAGGTCACAATACGGCATTCAACAATGAGCAAAGCATATACAGCAGAGTCAGCTTTAAAGGTCCCATATGAAAAATGTAAAAAAAAAAATGCAAACTAGAAAAACTAACGTCCTTATTTATGTACAAAATAATGAACGAAAAACAAATGTATTACACATTAACAAACGACAACCACTGAATTGCAGGCTCCTGACTTGGGACAGACACATACAGAACGTGGCGGAGTTAAAATTATTTGAAGGCGCCAATCCTCCCACTAACCTGGGACAGTGTTGTAACAGTACAACATAAGAATAAACTAAATAAATAAGTTGAAAAAGGCTTATCTCATCAGATGGGTACAGACAGAAATACATCTAACAAATCACAGAGTGGACATGGACGTGGACGGCTACTTATACATCCCCACAACAAAGACACTAAGTACAGATCTTAGAGTATTCGCAGTTACTGACAGCTAGTTCAAAGCCAATAAAAACTAATTAAAAAAATCATGCATCTAAGACTAAAATTTTATGATTTCATATTATATTCAATTGTACCTACTACATGTATGTGCAAAATATAATATGTAAGTATTATTATTTGTTCATGGTTTTTGTCATATTTTATAAGTTACAGTGATTAGTTACCTGTAATTAACTGATACAGACTATAAAAACAAATTAATCACTATCAAAACAATTCCCAATTGTCCCACAAACATATTCCCGATTGTCCCACAAAATTTCGTATATGTAAGAGAATGATAATCCCTTTCTTCATGATTAAGTACGAGCGTTAGCGAGTACTTATCATAAAGTAAGGGATTATCATTCTCTTACAAACTTAGAATATTGTAAAGTGCTCAAGGCTCAAATGATCTATTCAAGAATTAGTTTCATTGTCAGTGCAATGTTTATAATTGATGCATGACTTCGTTTTTGGGCATGTCATTTATGGATTAGTTTTAGTGATGTAAGGACTTTCATATCATTTGGGAAATAGTTTTTTTTTTAAAAAGCGTTATAGATATTAGGTGACACAACAGTAGAAAGAAAAGGTAGGAATTGGATATGTTTCTTGATTGTGAGTATGAATGTAAATCATGTAATATTTTAGTGAGGAATTATCCTTTTTTTATTTACAGTTTAAATCAATTAATACATTTGAGTTACAACTAAATTTTATTACACAGCCAATATTTTGGTCCGGCTTTTTACATCAAGTAATATTTCATTATTTCAGGGAAATGTTAAAAAATAATGCCTTTAAAAGTTTTTAATATGTTCAAAATTAAATTCCTGTTTTTTTTTATATAAATATTGGAAATAACTATTCTTCCCAACCACTGATCAAGTAATCAAAGTTTTTGAAACCTAAACATTTAGGTTATTTTTTTATCTGAAAGATTTTTTTTCTTATTTTGCTTTGCTTTTGTATTGTTTAATTTTTTTAGTAATTTGAAGTTATTAATAGTTTCATAATAACATTCACGGTACAAATTTTACTGCACCAGTAAACTTCAACTTATTTTGAGATTTTTGTTTGTTTCACAATTGAATTTGTAGTCAGTTTCAATCACTGTGTGATAAATCCTTCCAATCTGATAAATGTGCTTCGGGGCAGTTGTAACTCATTTATAGAAACTCTTTGTTTTGAACTGTAAATAGACCCAAATAATAGAATAATCCCTTACTAAGAACATGATTTACATGCATTCTTCACAATTAAGAGGCATCCAATCCTACAATTTCATTGGTCGAGAGCACTTTGCTATATTCTAAATATTATTGTGCGACTTTGCCCCCAGCAGAGCTATAGAAAAACAGTACATTACGGTTGTTACACGGACACTTTCTAGATGATACACAGACACTTTTTAGTTGTTACACGGACACTTGTTACATGATACACTGACACTTTTTAGTTGTCACACGGACACTTTTTATGCATAGAATCACTCGTGCATAATCAGTGAGTTCATGGGCACTTTAAATTTCAATTAGATTTGAACTTTTTGTTTCACCGACATATTTCCTGTCTTTTTTATTAAAATATTTACGTTGGCATCAATAACTATTTGTTTTCAAACAATTCCAGTATATTACTATTCATATCAGTACACTAAGGGATTGGCCATTTAACTTCAAAAGGGGGGTTATTGTTTTTTCCTACAAAAATATTCTGATCCGCAATTTTATGGAAAAAAAAAGAATATTGTGGTCAAGCAGATAACAAAATAATGTTCTGATTCCTGATTTTCCGAATACCGTATATAATAGTGCTAATTTCGAAAAAAAAGATATTTGGGTGATAGTGTTGAAAAATTAAATAATTTTCTTACTCAGAAAAAACATACACCCTTTTGAAGTTGAATGGCTGGTCCTTGGGTGTACTTTTCTCAATATATGGACATGAATAGTATTCTGGACAATGCTGAAAGTAAAGAAATGCTGGTACCGACGTTTATATTTCAATAAAAAAGACAGGATATATATATCTACATTGATATTTTGATGTCGTCCCTAATTATGCAAATATGCGGGAAATCGTATGCTCTATAATGATCCAAAAGGAACAAAACCCCAGAAAGAATTTTGTCGTTGCCAAATTGTTGAAGGTCCGTCTGTACGTTAGTGGTATGACCAAAATCGCTTCTACCAAATTTGCTTCTCTTGGGAGCATATAGTGGTCGTCTATGCAGTATCTACATCCTTACTCTTATATTAATAACACTGTACATTACAGGTACACTATGTTTGTAGAAGATTTTGATGATTCATGCACAGCAGAATTCAGATGAAATTTGTGATAAGGTTAATATTTACATTCTATTGATGATATAAGGGGATGACCGTTTTTGATATGTTGAAAGAAAAAGGGAGGGAGATTGACTATTTATTTTCATCTGTTGGTACTCATGCTTTTTTTTTATCTTCGAAAAATTATTTTCAATTTTGTACACTATATAAAAATAAGGAGATGTGGTATGATTGTCAATGAGACAGCTATCCACCAAAGATCAAATCAATTTACGAAAAAAAAAAAAACAAATATGACAGACAAGAACCAACATCAACCACTGACCTACAGGCACATAAGAAATATGGCGTGGTTAAGCATGTTTGGAGGCGAAAACCCTCCCCTTACCTGGGACAGTGGTGTAACAGCACAACACAGGTACAAGATAATTATGCATATTCAGAAACGAAATACAAATATGAGAAACACCAAAAAATGACAACTGCTGAATTACAGGCTCCTGAATTGTGACATGCACATATAGAATGTGGTGGGATTAAAGGCTAAGACTTAAATATCAATCAGAACACATCCAGCAATCGATGGATTTAGTGTAAAGACGTCATTATCAGTCAGAGAAAAGCGTGACCTGTGTACACTATTGTTTCCCGATAATTATTGTCAATTTTTTGTTAAAAATTGGTCCTCTAACTCTCATTCTCAAGCACCAAAAATTAAATTACATGTAAATGAATAGATATGTGATTGTCTACAGCTTTTTAGACATGCGAAAGCAAGCAAATCCAAATGCAGTATTTGGTTCTTTTATTTAATCTATCCTTTTTTAACATCCCTGTGACCGTTAAACAATTTCCTATCAAAAAAACAGTAACAACCATAGAACTAAAATTTAATGAACCAAGCCCACTATTTTCTTTTACCTTATTATTATTTTAATACTTTCAAATGATACAAATATGAATAAAAGGTTGTGTGGGGTAAACAAAAATATGACAGCAACCCAAAAGGTTTCTAGTAGTCAGCATACAATCTTCCATAAATCTAGAGGCAAATGTTTATACCATATGCAAAGTTCTAAATCACCCCAGAGTCCAAAATGAAGTTAATACATTTTGCCTGATAACGAAGATATAATGACTAGTCAGAGATTATGTACTTAATGAAAGATTACAAGAGGTGGAAGATATCTTCTGACAGGTCGATGTCTCAGCAAAGTTCTGATGGGTACAACATTTGCAGAAAAAAATTCTAATAGGTCAATTTATGCCATGATTGCCCATCCACCCTTTATGAGCAGAAACTCTACATCTGATAGGTCTTAATTTTTATAAATCTGATAGGTAGTTTTTCATGATGTATTTTCTGATATATCAAAAAAATCTCCCCTACCAATATAACCTGGAATGGCCAATTGTGTGTTGCAGAATATTATCATCCCGCCGTGTGCAATATTATTTATTTACAGTTCTTACCAGGCCAGGATATTTATTTTCAAACCCCCCCCTAAAAATTAGTTAAGTTGTCAAGATTTCCTCATCTACCTAGCTCATCTAATTATATTATTATATCAGATGTATATAAATGGCATTATATCTGTCTTTTGTATAAATAATACGCTGTATTTATTCTAAAATCTCAATATTTGAAATACAAGGTATATTTAACGGCTATAGGCAACCTTATGTCCTTCCCACACACCCTCTCCTCCAAAAAAAAGATAAACAATTAAAAGACCAAATTGCTTCCCTACTCCTTACTCCATCACGCTAACCCCTACCCCCACTAAGTTTAAAAGTAACGAAATAACGAGAGAGAGATAGAGAGTGTTTCTTTGTATGTAATTGTTCAATTATGTTTTTTCCCTATTTGGAACACTTACAGTTAGGGTACGGCTATTTAATATTCGTTGGGTGGGTGGGGGATGGTAAGTAGGACTGATCATTTATATTTATCGGTTACTACGAATCCTTTTTTTATTTAATTTGTTTATATTAGTTTCCTGCCGTCTGTTTTGCAGAAAAATATTTTCAGTCCGTCTTGTGCAAAGTTCTTTATTTTCAGCTCATGTACCAACCAAAGTTTATCATTTTCCAAATCCTATACCCCCATAGAACTTTGGTGGATAGTTGTCTCATTGGCAATCATACCCAATCTCCTTATTTTCATATTTCTTGTAAAATATGTATGTTGACAGACACAAGTTTATTTCATGTTGATTGTTTAACGTCCATTGGCAAATCTTTCACACATGTTGGGACGAAAACATATTTAACACTTTTTAAGGATATAAATAATACATTTGGAATCTCAAAATCAATCACTTCTGGACAATTTTCTAGGTTTAATAAAGAAGATTGCAGTTTATTGCTGGATACGTTAATAGTCTCTCTAAACTTAAAGAGAATATGTTTTAGGTTGTGATGAAAAGATATGAACCCATTGTATATGTCCCATGTATTATCATAAAGACTTCCAATTAAATTTGAATATGTATGTGAAAAGAATTAATCTCCAAATGCGGGTAATGCATAATGCGGTCTTATAATCCTCATGTCACAAAGTCATTTGAGCGGAAATGTCTGATTTACTATATATTTTCATTTTCATTTTCATTTTTTTTTCTCTTATTCTTTGACAAAATGATATGTTTTAACAACTGCAAACCACAGTCATTTTCTTCTGTCAGTAATACCAGGGGAAGGATTGTTGTAATAGAACTATAAAACAGTGACAGTTTATTTGTCCTGAAACTAAAAGACAAGACAAGACAAGACAATACACATCACATACTTTTAACTTATATACATAAAAACAGATGTATTATATCCTATTCGCTTATTGAAATAATGGATTTGTGTAATGTGGCAAACATGATATGCATAGCAGGTGAAGAAGATGTTAATATGAAAGAAATATGAATTTTTCTTTCTCCAAGACCGATACGATGAGTTCAATTTTAAGGTGTTTGTTAAGGCCGTTAGTTTTTAGCTCACCTGGCCCACAGGGCCAAGTGAGTTTTTCTCATCACTTGACGTCCGTCGTCCGTCGTCCGTCGTCCGTCGTCGTTAACTTTTACAAAAATCTTCTCCTCTGAAACTACTTGGCCAAATTAGACCAAACTTGGCCACAATCATCATTGGGGTATCTAGTTTAAAAAATATGTCCGGTGACCCAGCCAACTAACCAAGATGGCCGCCATGACTAAAAATAGAACATAGGGGTAAAATGTAGATTTCGGCTTATATCTCTAAAACCAAAGCATTTAGAGCAAATCTGACCGGAATAAAATTGTTTATCAGGTCAAGATCTATCTGCCCTGAAATTTTCAGATGAATCAGACAACCCGTTGTTGGGTTGCTGCCCCTGAATTGGTAATTTTAAGGAAATTTTGCCGTTTTTGGTTATTATCTTGAATATTATTATAGATAGAGATAAACTGTAAAAAGCAATAATGTTCAGCAAAGTAAGAACTACAAATAAGTCAACATGACCAAAATGGTCAGTTGACCCCTTAAGGAGTTATTGCCCTTTATAGTAAATTTTTAACCATTTTTCGTAAATTTTTGTAATTTTTTACAAAAATCTTCTTCTCTGAAACTACTAAGACAAATTTAACCAAACTTGTCCACAATCATCATTAGGGTATCTTGTTTAAAAAATGTGTCCGATGACCCCGCCCGGGAACCAAGATGGCCGACATGGCTAAAAAATAGTACATAGGGTAAAATGCAGTTTTTGGCTCATATCTCTGACACCAAAGCATTTAGAGCAAATCTGATGAGCATACAATTGTTCAATAGGTGAAGATCTATCTGCCCTGAAATTTTCAGACCAATCAGGCAACACGTTGTTGGTTTGCTGCCCCTGAATTGGTAATTTTAAGAAAATTTTGCAGCTTTTGGTTATTATCTTGAATATTATTATAGATAGAGATAAACTGTAAACAGCAATAATGTACAGCAAAGTTAGATCTACAGATAAGGCAACATGACCAAAATTGTCAATTGACCCCTTAAGGAGTTATTGCCCTTTATAGTCAATTTTTAACAATTTTCATAAGTTTTGTAAATTTTTGTAAATTTTTACAAAGTATTTTCCACTGTAACTACCGGGCCAAGTTCATTATAGATAGAGATAATAGTAAGGAGCAAGAATGTTCAGTAAAGTAAGATCTACAAACACATCACCATCAACAAAACACAATTTTGTCACGAATCCATCTGTGTCCTTTGTTTAATATGCACATAGACCAAGGTGAGCGACACAGGCTCTTTAGGGCCTTTAGTTTTGTTGAATTATTTTGTATATGTCATTTCGGGGCCTTGTGTGGTTTACAATGCAGTATGGGTTTTCCTCATTGTTGAAGTCCGTACGGTGACCTATAGTTGTAACTTCTACATCATTTGGTCTCTGGTAGAGAGTTGGCTATCATATTTTTATCTTTCAATTTTTATATCGTTAACCGAAATAGGTCAAAATAAACTGTGTTAATAAAAGCAGAGATGTATAAAGCTGTATACATATACGGTCAAAGTGTATGAACACAGGTTGTACATGGATTGGAAAACAGTTAAATTTGTAATGTAGTTAAAGAAAGGTTTAAAGAAAAATTAAAGACTTTAAGCTTTTGTTTGTTTGATGCCAGTAGGTTAAGCAACAATTCCAAAAGAACATAGACAAGATAGAGATGGCAAACGTTGTGAAATTGTTAGATGATGAAGAACACGTTTTCCTTTACTGACAAATTAGTAACTATAGCCAAAAACTTATAAACGAGATTAAAAATGAGATTTAGTGCATACATGCAGTTGTTATTAATGTAAAGTGTTTTGATATTGACACGTACGTTTTTTGTGTTTTTATTTGGGTTTTTTTTGCGGTGTGTCTATTGTAAAGGCAGCCGGAGGAATAGGTAAAGATCTCAATTTTTCCGACCATCATCCGTTTGCGCATGCGCAAATGTTCAATATCAGCAGCAATATCATGTGACGCGAAAAATATTTCGGATGATGTGTAGGATTGCAAACGTGCATATGCAATGAACGTTTGGAGAATTAGAGATCGTGTATTATATAAGGATTTCCTAAAGAAAATTACAGAGAATTTGATTGCTTTAAAAACAAATTTCTATAGGACTGACTACAGAACAATAGCGTATGCATGTAAACTGAGAGGAATAAAGCGTGATATCAAACTGATTTTGCTGATTTTTACCCCATTACCTTTATCTGTATCAATAGAGGCAAAACACACAAAAGAAACAATTAACAGGAAAACGACTTAATCAAATATCCTTGGCTGCAATATTGGTAAGTTCTACTACAAGCCTTAGGGAGATCTATGAACGTGAACTAATATGCCTTGGCTGGGAAAATTAACCCAGCTTGAGGGAAAATTCCCATTTTTTTTTATTTTAGTCTGTTTTATTTATGTTCTAAATAAAAAAAATATTATACTTTGCTATTGTAACATGTGTAAACACAATCTTACTTTTGGGGCGTTTAACATGTGCCTAACTTTTCTCTTATTGTCTATGTGTTAAAATATTCGAACATTTTAAATAAAATATCGTGCAAATACATTTGAAAAAATCATTGGAACAAAACTTCAAGGAAATCTTAAGTTCGGGAACTTCTTTAGGAATCATAGATATCCATTGAAGCCATAAATCACTGGCACGACTCATTACCTTGCATAAAATTCATAGGTAGAACGTAAAAAGAGGATACTCATTTTTGGCCAAGCCAGAACGATATCTGAATATGCGATATATTATGAATAAATTCATTTGCATTTTCATTGGTTTTTGTGAATGTAAATGTTTTTGCCAAGTGACTTTAAGTCAAAAGTTTCTTTGCTGCATATCGTTGTTGATATTTCTTTTGATCTCTCTTGACATTTGTTTTTAAATTTACGAAGAATCGATGTGTTCCAAAGAACAGCCAGTAGAAAAATGAATTACAGTTTTGAGGAGTTTATTCCCATGGTAATTCTGATTTTATCTTAGTTTTTTTTTCTTCTTAAAAACCACTCTCCTCCTAGAAAACTCATCTGTTGAAAGAAAAGGAAGTATTAGAGACTTTTCAATTTTGTAACGCATTTACATATTATTGTTTCTAAAATTACTGCTTTTAGATTATAAACCTTTCTGCATAAAATGATTTAGCACACGTCCAAATTAAAGGATGTAATATTCATGAAGCATATTCATTTAGGTATACACATAATTGCTTATTTCTCGCACTCAATGTATTTAGATATTTGAGTTTGCAATGCAAAACGCTTTCAAATAAATTCTTAAATGTGGATTTCACGATTTTTCCGACATGCTATTTAACATGTTATATAACATCTAAACATTGAACATCGGTTGTAGAAAAAAAAACTATTTTTCTGTTCAATTTTCAATTTTAAAGTTCAGCTTGGGCATTAGGCTTCTATATGTTCTTCCTAAAGTCACTAAAATATTTTAAAACAAATTGTTTCAGTGATTGATTGTTATTTATTTCTCAATGTCCAGTGACAAATATTGAGAGTGAGTTTTTTTTTGTTTTTGTTTAAGACTAGCTATAAACTAAACAGAAACATGGTACATCTTGGTATCAAATTATTATATATGCTCGTTATAATCTAAAATTGGAAGGACGACGAGAAAGCCTATTTTCAATATAAAGACATATGCAAATATTAATCAACAATCAAATGCTGCACTCAACATTCAAATAAAGATAAAATAACCCAATACAATATTTCAAAAATAGCGTAGTAGTATTGTCTCAGATAAGAAAAAAAGGAAGAAATTTATATATTTTTCGACAAAAAAAACCCCGCAACAACAATGAAAACACTCTATTCTTCTTTGGTGATAATAATTAATGTATTAAGGTGGTACCCAACACCTTGACTAATATTAATTTGGCTCGTTTAATTTTCATAAAATTTTGACAAAATGTTTACTTTGACCCTTTGACAAAAATATAAAAATTTCAAAAAATTTGACCCAACCACTTTATCAGAAAAATTTCATTGGTTATATAGCAGTTTGACAAACACTTATTTTGATCACTGAGAAGCCTAATATTTCCTTAACAATACAACGTTATTAAAACGTATAGCTGATTTTTACAGAGTTATCTCCCTGTAGTGTTAGGTACCATCTTAAACAAAAACGGTTTGTTCTGTAACACCAACATTTCACCAATAGGATCAACGGATTATACAACAAAACATATAATGGATATAGTTTATGCGAATGGGACAACAATATTTAACATTTAAAAAAAATATGTATTTCCCATAGATTAAACTATCAACACATTACATTTGTGTTTCAAAAAACATGAACGATACAAAAATTGAAGAAACGTAAAGAAGATAGGAAAATGAAAGCCTGTTATACCATTTTCTGTTTGAAATTTTAACTTATTATAATAAAAAGTTGTCTTTTTGGCGTCTAAGAAAGACAACTCAACTTGGTTCCTATATTTAAATAAAATTATGAAATTTCATAATATTATGGTATTTCCTATTTGCCTCGACTGCAAAATGACGATTAATACAATTTTTTTTTGCATTTTTGCCAGCTATCTCAAAAACTATATTAGATAAATGGAAACTTTAGATAGTAAAAATGATCAGCAAGACAAATTCTACAAATAAGTGGGCTTGACTGAAATTGTTAGTTTACTCTTTATTGAAGATATTGCCCTTTAATAAAAATTTTCCCCATTTTTGCCTATTTTCTTGAAAACTGTAATAGATATATAGATAGACACTTTAAGTAGCAATAATGATCAACAAGACAAGATCCACAAATAAGTCATACTATCCAAAATCTTCTGTCTACTTGTTATTGGAGTTATTGCCCTTTAATGATATTTTTTAACATTTTCGCCTATTATCTTGAAGACTATAATTTATAAAAAGAAACTTTGAAAAGGAAAAACTATCAGCAGAATAAGATCTTCAGATATGTCAACATGACTGAAATTTCAGTTAAATCTAAATAGAGAAATTCCCATTTAATAATGATTTTTACTAAAAAGTGGCTATTGTTCAAGATTCAAGTGAGCGACACAGGCTTTTCAGAGACTCTAGTTTTTTAGGGGTCCCTGTACTTTAAGGACAGGTAAGGGTTAGATGTAAGAGTAAGTGCAAGTGTTAGGGTTAGAGAGGGGTTAGATTATGGTTAAAGGATAGACTAGAATAGAATTGGTTCAGAAGTTTCAGAGGAGAATGTTTTTAAAGTTAGAAAACATGATAAACAAGTTTTGTAAAACTGTGCTTTAAAGGGCAATAACTCCTGAAGGGGTCAATTGACAATTTTGGTAATAAAAACTTATTGCAGATCTTACTTTGCTGAACATTTTGCTGTTTACAGTTTATCTTTATCATTAATAATATTCAAGATAATAACCAATAAAATGCTTTGCTGAGCGCAGCCTGATACGACCGCAGATGTTGAACCCTGAACAGTTTGGGCAAATTTGGACACAATATTCAAGCTTGATACTGAATCTCTTATAACAATTTGAAAAGAAATCCCCCCCCCCCCCCTATCTGGGCACTTAAATATTTCTTCTTGAAACTTTTCAAAATTTGAAATTTGAAAAATATAAAAAAAAAAAAATATGAACTCCTTAAAAAACTTGAACCCCCCTCCCCCTTATAGGAGCAATTAGCTGCAAACTCAATCTCAGCCATCCCTTTGTATTATGGAACCTTGTAGTACAATTTAAGATAGATCCATACACTTTAACACAAGTTATTGTTTGGAAACTAGTAAAATGCTTGTTTTTGGCCCCTTTTTATCCCCAATTCCTGCATGTTTAGGGCAAATACCCTCAAACCCAATACCAGTATTCCTTTTGTGATATGGAACATTGTGGTAAAATGTCAGAGAGATCCATACAATAACACACAAGTTATTGTCCGGAAACTACAAAAATGCTTCTTTTTGGCAACTAATTCCTAACCTATTGGTACCATGACCCCCAAAATCAATCCCAACCTATCTATTGTAGTAATAAACCTTATGGTAAAATTTCATAGAGATCTATCTACTTAAACTAAAGTTTTTGTCTGGAAATCAAATGTGTCTTCGGACGACGAAGACGACAACATCATTGCATAATATGAACCCAAATAAATGTTTGTGGTTGTATAAAAACTGCAAAATGTCATTGAACTACCAATTTAGTGCCAGCAACTCAACAATGGATTCATCTGAAAATTTCAGGGCTGATAGAACTTTACCTAATGAACACTTTTATCCCATGTCAGATTAATATTTGCTCTCAATGCTTTGGTTTTTGAGGCATACGCCAAAAACTGCATTTCACCCCTATGTTCTAATTTTAGCCATGGTGGCCCTGTTTTTTGACGAAACAGAACATAAAACACAAACATTAATCTAGATACCCTAAGGATCATTTAACTTAAGTTTTGTTTGAATTGGTTCAGTAGTTTCAGAGGAGAAGATGTTTGAAATAGTTTACACTGGACGAACGACGACGATCCACACAGATGGATGCCAATGCAAGTAAGTGGTGGCAAAATCTCGCCACTCCTTTGGAACGGTGAGTTAAAAATGACATAGGGTACAACTTGATTTATTTCACTTGACTGGGCCGCTCATCATTGACCAGTCAATCTGTAGACAGGTGTTTTGGGATATACTCATCAATGAGGTGTCAAATTTATATGGTCATTGAGTCGGTTAAAATATGTACACTAAACACTATATATGAGTATTCGCAAAGTAAATAATGAGAAATGGGGTCAAAGTGTTCATAAGGTAAAGTTCTATCAGCAATGAAATTTTCAGATGAATCTTATAACCCATTGTTGGGTTGCTGCCACTAAATTGGTAATTTTAAGGAAATTTTGCAGTTTTTGGTTATTATCTTAAATAGTATCAATGATAAAGATAAACTGTTAACTGCAAATATGTTCAGCAAAGTAATATAAACAAATAAATTCAATGACCAAAATTGCCAATTGACCCCTTAACGAGTTATTGCCCTTTAAAGACAATTTTTCACAATTTGTTCATCTAGTTTGCTAACTTTAAAAAATCTTCTCCTTTGAAACTGATAAATCGATTTCAGCCAAACTTGGGCTGAATGAGTTTCAGATAATCTAGTATATTTTTTTTATTTTATTTTCTTGTACGTCAAGAAACATAGCCACTATGGCTAAAATGGAACATAGGGGTAAAATGTATTTCTATGCTATTGAAGAAAATATGACAGATACAAAGAACATCTCAATGGAATTTTTAAGCCACTCATTAATATATATTAAAAAGCAAAAATAATCATTGATGAAAGATTTAAGCAAAAAATTACAGGTGAGCGATTCAGGCTCTTGAGAGCCTCTTGTTTAAAGTAAGCAAACTAAATGAACAAATTCATGAAATTGCGAGAAATTGATTTCAAAGGGCAATAACTCCTTAAGGGGACAATTGACAATTTTGGTCATACGAACTTATTTGTAGATCTTACTTTGATGAACATTTTTGCTGTTTACAGTTTATCTTTATCATTAATAATATTCAAGATAATAACCAAAATCTGCAAAATTTCCTTAAAATTACCAACTAAGTTTGTTGAAATAGTTTACGACAACAAGGACAGACGAACGATGACGTCAGTAACCAAGTGATGGCATAAGCTTACATTCAGGCCTTGGTAATCTAAAAAGAGAAAAAAGCAAGATGTGGCAAAGGTAAACAAAGGTGAAAAATGTTTTGAAATTGAAACAAATCCGATAAAAAATTATGTACGGTTACGGTGTTCACTTCAGATTTGCTTGTTTTTTTCAAAGATTATAAAAATTATCATGATGCAAACATCAAAGTGATTATTAACTCAATGATTAGATACATTGTATAATTAAAAGTGATTAATAATGATTAATATGAACTGTGACAAGTGTGTGTTTATGCAATCCCAATTTCTTAGAAATACTGGCTTATAAAAAAAAAAAAAAAAATGACATCAGTATCACAATGTCAGAGTCAGTCAAAGTTAAAGTCCTTCAAAATGGAACCTGATGACATTGAATCATCTGAACCAAGTAAAAGACCCAAGAGTCAATGACCCACTACACCAAGAATTGATAGACATAGAAAGATCTTCAGAAACAACAACTTTAGTCGCTACACCAACTAAACCAAACAAAGAGAGGAAATAACAGTCGATATATGTTGTAATAAACAATAACTTAAGAGATCATAACTTTTATTGATATAATAAAAACTAACTATCCAACACGCGTCGTTTTAGTTTTATTTCATCATATTAAGACACAAAAAATTACATGTATCCTGGACTCATCAAAATTTATTGGGACTCACCATTTCTAAAAGTGATGAGTCTCAGGACTCACCATGAAAAATTCCTAGTGAGAACCCTGACAACACAGAATTGGTTATTTGATTTGAATTTATATTCAATTTTTTGCTATTGTGCAATACACTATGCTGTTGCAAATCGACCCCCCCTCCCCTAAATAAAATTACCCCCTTTTTTTTAGTACACTATGCTGTTGCGAATTGACCCCCCCCCCCAAAAAAAAATATAAAATTTTACATCCCCCTTTTTGGGCAAAAATAATATTTGAAATCTTGAGGAAATAAAATCCCCCCCCCCCACATTCTCTGTTTTAAATGTCGTGATACCAATATACGACCACAAAATTTTGTGCGGTCGTATGAAAAGTTATATTTGGGGGAGGTGAGCTTAAAAGACAAACAAAAGATTTAAAATTAATCCCATTGAAATTGGTTAACAGATTCATGAGGTTCGTATTTATTTTCAATTGACAAATGATTGCAGATTTTTTGTTATTGCACAATACTGTGCTGTTGTGTGCAGTAATGTGCTATTGAAAATTTCTTGCTATTGCATCTATTGTGCAATACTTTGCTGTAGCACAATTGAAAATTCTTTTCTGTTGTCAACTTGTGCAGGAATTCAGGAGTCTGATGAAGTGTTTTCAAGACCATCAATTCATGGTATATAAAATAAACAGATGTACATGTACATGTAAATAATTGCAGAACCAAAAGCCGCTTTACTAACTGTCGATGTTAATCAGACAGAAACGTTGATACTTAATGTCAGACAGAGAGTGCACGTCAACATTAATTACTAATTTCAAAGTATGCATTACTTAATTCTTGATATGAAAATGCAAGGATGTTTTTTACGCCTCCATGCCTAGCTTTCTCAATTTTCCTTTTTGTTTCTTAATAAATTTGTTTATCCAGAAATTTGGACGACCAAATTGCCTTGTCTGCCTCATCAGTAGTTATGGCCCTGATACATGTACATTCACTATCTTATAAAGCCTAGTCATGTAGAAATGCATACAAATTTAAATAAGATTGATTGCTTGATTAGTGTTTAATGCCACTTTCTGTTTCACCACTATAGTGCTATTTTGTGGCAGTCAGTCATTATTGGTGGAGGAAGCCCCAACCTTCAGTAGGAAAACAGACATGCATGCTTTGAACTCACAACCTCAGTGTTGACAAGTGACACAGTAGTGTAGACCACTCAGACACTGACCAAAATTAACATCAGAGGAAATAGGAGAGAAAATCTAGTGTGGACCTGAAACAAGTCCCCAATTGAGTTGAGGTCTCCAGTTGCTAGTGTGTGTGACCAATACAACCAAAGTCCCTATTTACTAGTATATTTTACCAATACAACCCAGGTGCAAAGGTTACAGAAGTTTAAAAAGACAGTGCATTTACAAATGTATGATTAATTTTTAAATATATATGTGTGTATACGTATTAACATCAATTCTGATGCACAAAAACGAGGCGTTAATTTATTAAAATCCAAATATATATGAAAGCTACAGGTATCATGAAAATAAGTACCATCCCTCAGTTCTATGTATACATGTTGTTATATAATTTTAAATCATGGTTAACATGGTTAAGGTCAGGAAAAAGAGCTGCACAAGCAACTTAAAATTTTTAATTTAATATGGATCAGTCAGGTTTTCAGAGAAAAAAATAATGTCTTACCCAGAGCTCATTAAGTTTTTTACTCCTCATTTTTTTGGCAATTGAGTGAAATATTTTTTTCTTTTGAATCATCAGTTTAAGTTCATCCCTCAGGCAAAGATTGAATTGGGGTTTTCGCTCCAATATTCCTGAATGTATTGTTTTTTTTTTTTCATCATGACTTTTAAACTCTGGGTAAAATTTATTCATTGTCATGTGTATGATGATAAATGTTACCAAAATATTCTCCATGTAAGCAGCAAAACAGTCACTA
This sequence comes from Mytilus californianus, assembly GCF_021869535.1. Taxonomy (NCBI): domain Eukaryota; kingdom Metazoa; phylum Mollusca; class Bivalvia; order Mytilida; family Mytilidae; genus Mytilus; species Mytilus californianus. The sequence continues at coordinate 6,705,535 of NW_026262615.1, forward strand.
TAAATATTTGATCAGGGTGATGCACATGATCATGATGATGGATAATTATTTCATGTCCAGTGTCATTGCACACAGAGTTATTACTCCACGAGTGAATTATTAATCATGTCAATATGGATGACATTTCTATATTCCTCAGAATATGTTTCTGTTTTCAGTATTTAAATAAACTACCTTCTTTGGCACGGGATGTACTTTTTCTACCTCTTCTATATTGTGTGTTATAAAAACACGAAAAAGAAAATTCTATGAACAGGTGCCGATTGTCTATCAGAATACAAAATTTTAGCCAGGGACAAAAGATTTAAATTCCAACAGGGACCAAGTTCTGATTCTCCAACCTTATGGCTACACTAACATTTACGTTAATGTAAGTGAGTGAGAATGCCCAAGTAGTTACAATTAACGGACGGACGGACAGACAGACAACAGTATACCATAGAACGTCAAGTAAATGGGCGTAAAAAAAAACATATGAATTTGACCTCGCTTGTTTGAAATAAGTACGATCAAATGATGTACACGAAAGTCATTTTACATTTTACATGAAATAACAGTCTCTAAGACGCATAATTTCTGTTTTTATTGTAACGGTAAACCCTTCATGATAATTTGTAGACAAACATTTAACATGTTCAATTTCTAAGCCCTGCAGCATTGCTATTATTTTACTTTAGAGGAACCTTTAGTTAGACACAAGTCATAATATACTGATATACACCCATACAGAAAAGTTGAAATAAAGTTGGATCTCGAAATTAAAGGTTAGGGTCAAATGTGAACAGGTCAACTAACAACAGGGGAATGTATCATGTATGTCTCAATATATAGCTATATATAGCCAAGCCTCAAGAAAACTACATAATCCTTAATTCCTAGAACTACACCTACAATTCAAAAACAATACAAACAAAAGTTGAAAAAAAAAAAAGAAATGAAAACAAATTGAAAAAAAAGTTAAACAAAAAATTTTTTTTGAATGTTGAATGTTGAAATCGAATGTTGTATGTTGAAAATGAATGGAACAACCCCCCCCCCCCCCCTCAAAAAAAAAAAAAAAAAAAAAAAAAAAAAAAAAATTTGAATGTTGAATGTTGAATGTTGAATATTGAACCAACTTGACATCCGTCAATTCAATTGATTAAACATGTTAAAATGTTATCATATATCAGTTGAAGCTAATAATCATGATAAAGGTCTGTTTCACTTTGTGGTTGTGATGCTCAGAATCGTGTGAAAGTGCTGTAAACATGATAAACAGATAAAACAAGTCTTCGTTTGGTTCATATCGTTTGCATTCAACGTTTTTTTTTCACGGTTCACTTAATCTAATCTAATTAAACTTATCTTAAAACCCCCATTGTAGAGGAACCATATTTCCAAATGTATAAAAAAGAAGATGTTGTATGATTGCCAATGAGACAACTCCACACAAGAGACCAAATAACACAGAAATTTTAAACAACTATAGGTCACAGAACAGCCTTCAACAATGAGCAAAGTCCATACCGCACAGTCAGCTATAAAAGGCCCCGAAAAGAAAATGTAAAACAATTCAAACGAGAGAACTAACTCTGACAAATCATGATTAGATAATTCGACAAATCACGGTAAATTGTTAACCAATTGATGCTAACTGTTGCCAAAAATAACCATTTGACGCCTGACAGTAAAGCCAAACGGCAATCTTGCCCAAGTATTTGGACTACTATATACAGTGCTGTTACTCCCTCCACCATTCGGTATCTGATGTGTGCATGTTTACAATGAAATCCTACACCCATACAACTTGGGTAAAAGGATAGTTTGGTGCTCTGTTTCCAGAAACCACTCACTTATAGATGTTGAGATATCAGAATCGCTTATTCTTCTGCCAGATAATGGCCACAATCAACAAACTGATTATACTGCCATGATTTGGTGCGCAACAGAACCACCCCTCCCCCCAAATTATTCGCACTAGATTTATTACTGTCCAAATACCATCTTGTAACGGGCTATAAGAAATTGATACAGCAGGCGTCATGTAAGCAGGTAAGGCGTTCTATTTATACTAACCATAACTGTTAATATAAACAAAAAAATATCCAATCACCGTTGAATGCAAACAGAATCCAAACATGCAAACAGCAAACAATATGAACCATGTGAACCGAACGAAAACTTATACTATAGGATTAAATCATGTGATTAAGAAGAAACAATAGCAAAACATCCTACCAATTGTTCCAAATACAGTTTCGTTTGAACTGAAAAATATAAAAAACAAAAGAAGGAAACCAGCGAGAAAAATGGTGTGCACCTGTAAGCTGCCATTTTCCTTGTGAGGTCATGACCTAAAGGCATGCTCAAGAAAATATAAAGTTTATTTAATCTGTTTAAATATGAGACGCCAAAGTATTGTGAAGTTTAATTTTTCGTTTTGATAACATTTTTTTCTTGCATATTTCCTAGAATGTTTGAATATTTAATTTCTGCGGGAAATCACGCAGGTGCGTTCATCGGTTACGTGTAACTTTGATGTCAAATTGTGTATAAATATGTGTCAAACGTCACATGCGAATGGGGACCTAAATACATACTGTGAAAATGAGCATTTAACGCAATGTGAATCCCTGGAACATTACTTTTTGGCAATATTTAAGAGCTTTAGACCCAGGAAGTCTTTCTGTGACCAAATATGATCAATATTTAAGACAACAAAGAGGATTTTGTAGTGGGGACCCGAGTCAAGTCCCCACTAGAGTAAGAGTCCCCACTTGCCCTTTGGTGTAACCTATGCAAGTCCCCAGTTCAGTATGTGCGTCGGTACACACACACACACACAAACACCCCCCCCCCCCCCCCCCACACACATATATTTAAAATATACTTTTGGAAAATCATAGGTTTGAACGCTGTTTTCAATTAAGGCTTGTTTATATTTTTTCGTTTGGGCTTGTATTACATTTGCCTTCGGGTTTATATGATCCGTTCATCCTATTTTGACTCTTCAAAATTCAAGAGTCTATCCTAAATTGAGGTAAATTATATGGCCTTCCAAATACCGTCTCGATTCCTAACATCACTGAAGAGACATTAATTGTCGAAATCCGGATATGGTGTACAAATGTTTTCACCATTTGTGTGCGGTATACCATCTTTTCCGCAAGTTTATTGTATTCTGTTTGGTATTAAATCAATAGTTAAGATCCATTTCGTTTATTGGAAATCGCAAATAGCAGTCAGTAGGGTTTAAGAATATCCGTTATTCCACTGGCTAGCCACGTTATTACCGGTGACCTCAACATTGTCTATAACACTTCTTTGCGAAATGTGTTATCCAAATGTCCGAAATATCGCGAGTCTAAATCCATCAATTGGACATACAACATAAAAATACTGATGGATTCAGTCAAAGGATTATGCCAGACAATGGGCTAAACGCGAAAAAGAAGACATAGACACTCTTTTCGAATGGATTAAGGCTGTGTGGTCGTTGATACAAATCGGAATTAAGAAACTGAATAGGTCTATCAATACCTATGCTACGTCAATCTTTAAAGACCCAGATGTTGCAAAACACTTGTCCTACCTTCATGACAAATATGTTTTTGTCCCCGCAGATAAAGCCCCAAACAACATCGTTTTTGTGTGTAAATCTCACCACATAAACTGCTTGATAAATGAATTAGGAACTTGGAAATTCAACATATACCCTCACGACACTTACCAAAGAGGAAATCCTGATTAATCATAGGTCTGTTCTATGTTCCTTTGAAATTTCAACCAAAGATGAAGAACTGGATCTTCCATCACTGTATTGGATACCTAAACTACATAAGAGTCTTTACAAACAATGGTATACTGCTGGGTCTTCTAAGTGCTCCACGAAACCTCTTTCTAAATTATTAACATCTATTTTATCAACAATCAAAGCCGGGCTTCAAAGTTATTGTGAAACTGCCTATTCTAGAGGTGGCGTGAATCAGATGTGGATACTAAAAGATTCCAAAGATCTTTTAGAGTACATACAATCTAAGATTCTTTCATATTACAATAGTATTAAACATTTGACCTTTCTACACTTTACACAAGTATACCCCATTCAAAACTAAAATACAAATTGAAAGAGTTGGTATTGCCTTGTTTCATAAAAAGGAATGGCCAAAGTAAAAACAAGTATCTTGTCTTAGGGAGGGATAAATCCTACTTTGTAAAGAATCACTGTGATTCAAACAAAAAATTCTCTGAAACTGACATTATCAAGATGCTTGATTTCTTGATTGACAACATATTTGTAACGTTTGGAGGAAGAGTTTTTCAACAGACTGTCGGCATTCCAATGAGAAACAATTGTGCCCCTCTTCTTGCCGACTTGTTCCTTTATCATTATGAGGCTGACATCATAGAGGAACTTCTGAGGAAGAAAAAAGAGAAGTTAGCAATATCCTTAAACTTTACTTTCCGCTATATATATATGATATTCTCCCACTAAATAACTCAAATTTGGTGACTATGTTGAACGCATCTATCCCATCGAACTAGATTTAAAGGATACAACAGATACAGTTAAGTCTGTTTCATATCCTGACGTCCATCTAGAAATTGACAATGAGGGTCGGTTGAAAACAAAACTTTACGACAAAAGAGATGATTTCAGCTTTCCAATTGTGAACTTTTCATTTCTATGTAGCAACATTCCGGCTGCGCCAACATACGGAATATGTATCTCCTAATTGATACGATATTCCCGGGCTTGTTTTTCCTATCATTATTCCCTTGAAAGAGGGTGGCTGCTTACAAGGAAGCTATTAAACCAAGAGTTCCAAATGGCGAAGTTGATATCATCCCGTCGTAAATCTTACGGACGCCATCACGAGTTGGTTGACCGTTATGGAATAACCGTTTCACTGATGATATCGGATATGTTCCCCTTCCCTTTTCACAAATGCGACCTACCGAATAAGACTATTTACCGGGTTTGTAATAACATGAGCATTACGAAGGTTGCCACATGTGGAGCAGGATCTGCTTACCCTTCTGGAGAACCTGAGATCACCCCCAGTTTTTGGTGAGGTTCGTGTTGCTTAGAATTTAGTCTTCTATGTTGTGTCTTGTGTACTATTATTTGTCTGTTTATCTTTTTCTTTTTTTAGCCATGGCGTTGTCAGTTTTTTTTCGATCGATGAGTTTGACTGTCCCTCTGGTATCTTTCACCTCTCTTTTCGATCTGCTAGTCAAATGCGTTTTGTTCAAATATACTTTTCCACTTTTTTGGTGTTTTGGAAAATGTTGTTTGCGCTGTATTTAGGCCCATCTACCAAGAAATATGTTTTGCATGCACACGTATAAAAATTGCGGTTTTTATCCAACGCAATCACAAGTTTGAACGTTGTTTTCAATTCAGACTTGTTTATATTTTTCGTTTGGGCTTGTATTATATTTTCCTTTGGGTTTATATGATCCGTTCATCCTATTGCTACTCTTTAAAATTCAAGAGTCTATCCAAAATTGATGTAAATTATATGGCCTTCCAAATACCGTTTCGATCCCTAACATCACTGAAGAGACATTAATTGTCGAAATCCGGATATGGTGTACAAGTTTGTGCACCTCATGTTTGCGGTATACTGGTAAGTTATTAAGGGAGGGATTTCGTTAAAATAAATTACTTTAAACATTCACTAAATTCTTTCATAGATACAAAGATTTGATTAGTAAATTTGGCTGTTCCTGTAGAAAACTTATTACAAACGGTATTTCACATCCTAAATTTTACGGTAATGTTGTACTAAAAGCGCGAAAATCACTATGTAATCCATGTAAACTCATCGAACCTTTAAACAAACTTATTAGTAAAGGTTATCTTATAAATGTTGTAATAAGATCTTTGAATATTGTTTACATTGGCACTGACATCGATTTTGTCATCAACGAATTAAAACATAACTAAATTTGTATTCCTTTCGAATGTTTTTTTTTATGTATAAATACACATCCACGTTCATTTTTATGTTTAGAGATTACTTTATCTATACATAACATTATACAAATTTACTATGAGGTTATATCCTAACTATCCTGCTGCCTGTCGATACTTTTATTTTAGCATTGCACTAGTCATGACTTCTTTGACTGTCCATGGCGTTAAAACACTAGATCCCTTGGTTGTGTTTTAATTGATTTTAGTCTCTTATGCATGATTGTTTAGTATTAATTGTGTTTGGCTTTAAACTAGCTTTCAGTAACTGCGAGTACTCTCAAATCGTACTTTCGTGTTAATTTGACATGTAGACATAATTTGTAATGCGTTTTTTTTTATTCAATGTTTACTTAGTTTGTGATATATTTCGTCTCACTATTTTTAAAATGTACCACCTTTGATAAGTATTTAGTATGACGATAAATGTTCACTTCTGTACTCGTACTGTTAAAAACAAATGTATCTATTTTGTAAAAAATATTTCCGTACTCTTAACAACAAAATTATTATAGTTAAATTTACCTGTGTACGATATTTTATTTATCGCCATTTTGTCCTAGGTAAGAGTTGTCTTTTTGACATTGTTATTCATCTTTTTTAGTAATATTGTATTTATATTGTGTCATAGATCAAATGTACTCGTTCAGTGTATGTTTACTTGTTTTTGTTTATATGTCTTTTTTGATCGATTTAAATCATTTCAATTGATATTTTATAGTGTGTCTTTTTAAGTTGTAATGCTACACTACTGTTTCCTGTTAGGGTGAAGGTTGGCGCCTGTTAAAACATTTAAGCCAGTTGCATTTGTATGCACATTTGTTTGACACTAGTCATTTTGGAGCCCTTTCAGTTTACACAAAAACACTGTTGTGCTGAGGTCAAAAACAGCATATTGAACAGGGCATACAGCATGTTACAGCAAAATCCCCAATTTAACATTGTTCATGCAATAGTTGTTAATTGATAATTTAACAATTGTAGCCTTTGGTTGAAGTCCATACGATGTTATATCGACCTAGAGAAGCTTATCGACCTCGGACCTCGTCCTTAGTCAATATACTTCTCTTAGGTCGATATCACCTCGTATCGATCTCATACAAAGGCTATAATTGTATAATCCAAAAAATGTTCTAGTTTGTTAATTTTATTGAATTTGATGGTTTGTTCTGCACTAGATAGGTAGACATTATATTATCTAGCTCTGTCAAATTTTAAATATGACCAGAGACATATATTAAAGCACATGTGTATATATGTCTCTGATATGACAATTGCGGGAAATCGATGTATAAAATGCTTGTAAAATCGCAAATATTGCAGTACGGTAATATTTTGTATTTCTCAGTTTAAATATAGTATAAAAAAGAGGGGGCTGATTGTTGTACCCACCAATTTCCCATTATTTGACGTTTAATTATATATAAACCTTTTCAAATATTAAATGCGCAACCAAATCTTTGTTTCCTTGTTTGATTTTTGTAATTTATGTTTCCGAAGGCAGTTGATTGGATATCAGTTTAACGTAGGCCTGGCTTTTTCCACAGCTATCCTTTTAGACAAACTTGTGTTTTTATAGACACGTGCTATACTTCTCGTATAGGCTGAATAGAGAATAATTGGGAGAAAATAAGAATAGAGAAAAATGACATAAAAAATTAAAGAATACAGAAAAGAAGGACACCCCCTTTCCACACCCTCATTAGAGCGTTTTGATTACTTTAAATATAAAAATTATAATAAATTAGAGTTACATCGTGGAACGTCTTAACACTGATTTTTCTGTTTAAAAATTATCAAAGCAATACTTATAAGTTTTTCTCGGCACGTTTAATACTTCAGAGAGAGTATGTCATGCGTGATCAATGCTTATTCGAGAATTTCTGGTCATGTTGGTCAATTTTATCTAATAAAAAAGTTTTGAAGATGAATGTTAAATTTGATTGAAATCCGGATTTGACTTTTTTATGTATGTTGGCGTTTGTTTTTGTAGCAGTTCAGTGTTGTCTGTTGTTCCGTTATTGTCCCTCGGTGTTGGTTTGTGACCTGGATTTGTTTTCGCTTAATCGATTCATGACTATTGAACAGCGGTATACTATTGTTAACTTTATTCAAGATTATTTTCAGCAGTGATATACAGTTTTGAAATGTTGAAGAAAACAAACCTTTTATTAAGGGATGCATAACTAGTATTTTTTTTTTTAAAAACCGAGGCGAAAGATACCAGAGGGACATTCAAACTCATAAGTCGAAAATAAACTGACAACGCCATGGCTAAAAAGAAAAAGACAAACACACAATAGTACACAAAGCACAACATAGAAACTAGAGACTGAGCAACACGAAAAATTCAAGTGTTATAAGAATTAGGGCATCTTGTCAACAGTAATACACTAATGTTGCATTGTTGATCTTAAAGATTAGAGGTGATGTGTGACTGTTATATACACATAGTGCAAGCTTGCTATAAACACACACAAACAGTGAGTTTCTTAGAAATATCAAAATATGTCAAACAATCAATTTTTTTGCAGACCTTGTTTAATATTTTTTTTTCTGAGACATAATATATATGTTAGTGTAATAGTCCCATGTTTTTCGTTTTGTTTATTTTAAATGAAGCCATTTGACAAATTTGACATATCTACATATAGTCAGGAGAAACTATTTTACGTGTCATTTCATTTGAATGCTAAAAAAGAGTAAAAGACAAGACCCTGATACCTCTCTTTGTTAACAAATAGGGGGGGGGGGGGTCGAGATAATCCCCCCCCCCCCAATCAAGGGTGATACAACACTTATCCTTTAATATAGATTATTCTTCGTAATAAATGATGATATTTCAATAACCTATTTGTACTTTATGCCATAATTTTACTTGGCCAGGAAAATATCAGCATTGTTTTCATTAGATTAATAGGTTAAAGTTTTTTGTGTAAATCAATTTATTTTTTAATTTCAGTTACTTTAAGTTTCGTTTTCTGTCGGTTTTGACCTATTCATTATGTTTGATAAGTAAGAGTAAGATTTATTTTAAGATCTATATGAAAGCCTGCTGCTCATATCACAAAAAAATCTTACGAGAAAAAATACTCGTAAGTCACAGAGCATTTCAGTGTAACTTCCGATCAATTTTTATCGTAATATTTTTGTGAAAAAATGAATTTCGGAATGCCTTTCATCATTGTTGAATAAATGGTAGTAAGAACTTTAGCAAGAAATTTAGTTGAACATCTTGACGACCCGGTGTCATATGGTATTTTGAATCCCATTGAAAATTGACCCCGGGGTCAAAATACCGCTATGGTAAATTGAATCCCCTCTGTATGGAAAATTGATGCCCCCCCCAATGGTAAATTGACCCCCATGTTATTTTTTTCCTTCTAAATAATTATTAGAACATGATACGTTATTTTAAAGCTTATTGTAGATTGAAAATCAGACATACAAAAAAGGGAGGTCAATTTTCCATGGTAGGTAAAAAAAAACAAAACCACATGGCTTGGTATAAGTGCTCTGAAGTCTTTACCAACATAATTTCAATCAAAATAATATTGAAGCATCATAACTAGACTATGTAGCTTAAATGCTTTGATTATTTGAAATCCTAACATATAAAGGAAGTTAAATTTTCCATGGTAAACAAGGGGGAGGGGGTCAAGTTTCCATGGCTCAGTAAAATAGTCAAACCATCTTTTTCAACATGTTTTATATATACCATATATTTATTAGAGTATTAAAACTTTGAAAAGAAGTTTAAATGATTTGATTGTTGATATTGGAGATGTATAGACAAGAGGGTTCAATTTGCCATGGCAGGGGGTCAAAATACCATGGCTACGTAAAATTGTTAAAAAAATCTTTTCCAACATGTTTCATATATACCAAATACTAGTCACAGCATTATAACTATGTAATATAGTTTGAATAGATATTTTTTTTTTGAAATTTAAGGTGTATAGGACGGGATTCAATATACCATGGCAGGGGGGTCAAAATACTATGGATAGGTTAAAATTTTGAAACGTCTATTCCAGCAGGTTTAATAGATAACAAGTACTTATTGGAGTATTATTACTACATGTATGTAGGGGGTTCAATATACCATGGCAGAGGGGCCAAAATACCATGACTAAGTACACATTTTAAAACATCTTTATAAGCATGTTTAATACACACCAACTACTTATTATTACTATATGTAAAAAAGTTAGAATAGCTATTATTCTTGCAAATGGAGGTATATAGCTTTTCTAACTCCCTAACATAGTAATAATACTACAATAAGTAGTTGGTATGTATTAAACATTCTTATAAAGATGTTTATAAAATTTTACTTAGCCATGGTTTTTTTACCTCTCAGCCGTGGTATATTGAACCCCCTCCTATACACCTCCAATTTAAAAAAATATAGCTTTTTAACTCCATTTCATAGTTATAATACTCCAATAAGTTGTTGGTATGTAATAAACATGCTTATAAAGATGTTTGAAAATTTTACTTAGTCATGGTATTTTGACCCCCCTGCCATGGTATATTGAACCCACTCCTATACACCTCCATTTTCAAGAATTATAGCTATTCTAACTCTTTTACATAAAAATAATACTCTAATAAGTAGTTGGTATATATTAAACATGCTGGAAAAGATGTTTGAAAAATTTTACTTAGCCATAGTATTTCGACCCCCCCTGCCATAGTATATTGAACCCCCTACTATGCACCTCCAATTTCAAATATTATAGCTATTTTAACTCCTTTACATAGTAATAATACTCCAATCAGTAATTGGTATGTATTAAAAATGCCTATAAAGATGTTTGGAAAATTTTACTTAACCATAGTATTTTGACCCTCCAGCCATAGTATATTGAACCCCCTACTATACACCTCCAATTTCAAATATTATAACTAATTTAACCCCTCTTAATAGTAATTATACTCCAATCAGTAATTGGTATGTATTAAACATGGCTATAAAGATGTTTGGAAAATTTTACTTAACCATAGTATTTCGACCCCCCTGCCATGGTATATTAAACCCCTTACTATACACCTCCAATTAAAAAAAAAACATAGCCAACATATTGTACATTTAAAAATCTGCAATGCTTTTGACTAAAACAGGAGGGTTCAATTTTTCAAGGTGGGGTTCAAAATAACATATGGGAAAAATTACCCCGGGGGTCAAAATACCATGCGGTATAATGACCCCGGAGTCAATTTTCCATATGGTATTTTATCCCGGGTTCACTTTTCAGGGGGTTCAAAATACCTTATGACACCGGCTATATGCAGTTTTTTTAAAGGTTTTTTGGAAGTTTTTTACCCAATATTTGGACTGAGCTTTTTATAGTCCTTTTAATGTTAATACTAAAGGAGAGAAGGTCACGTTTTTCATTTAATGAAATATTCCCCTTCGTGAATGATGATATTGCATACATTAGTTAGACGAGAGCAACATGTGGATGATTACCTGCTTATCCATCCTTTTTTTGCTTTTTGCAATGGCATTGTCACTTTGTTTTTCGACTTATGTGTTCGACTATCCTTTTGGTATCCTTTGCCTCTATTATACACTCAAAATAATGATGTTACCATATAAAAACAACAGTAAATGACTGTGTTGGCTGTAACATCAACACATTTGTCGTGAAGAGAGGATACAGCATGCACAATGGATTTTTTGAAAGGATTAAAAACCCATGTGCTCATTTTATTCGTAGAGTTTGAATCCCCTTCTGAATGCACGACTGAATAGCTCTGATCTATTCAGATAAAGTGTATAGTTTTGGTTCACTTGGGTCTCATTTTACCATCAACTACACCCATCAGTAATTTGGAGTTACTGAAAGTTGAAAATAAGTATACCTCCTGGTTGTGAATTATATGTATTTGGTATTATGAATCATTTGCCTTGATCATTCGATATTTATATGGCAAAAAAAATATGGAAACATGTACTATTAAATTTATACCCGCATTTATTGAGAAAAAAATCACATATATCAATTATTCAAATACAAGTTGAAAATACCAATGAATATTCCCACAAAATATCACCAAAAAAATGTAACATGTAGCTAATGTATATCCCACAAAATATCATCAAACGATATAACAAAACGTTTATTCTCACACACTTTTACAAATTTAATGTCATACATATTATTAATAAACAGATGCAATGCTATAATAGGTGGTCCAATAAAACTCATCTAACCTAATAACTGAATTCAAGTTTACCTCCTGGTTGTGAATTATATGTATATGGTATTATGAATCATTTGCCTTGATCATTTGATATTTATATGGAAAAAAAATATGGAAACATGTACTATTAAATTTATACCCGCATTTATGGAGAAAAAAATCACATATATCAATTATTCAAATACAAGTTGAAAATACCAATGAATATTCCCACAAAATATCACCAAAAAAATGTAACATGTAGCTAATGTATATCCCACAAAACACCCTCAAACGATATAACAAAACGTTTATTCTCACACACTTTTACAAATTTAATGTCATACATATTATTAATAAACAGATGCAATGCTATAATAGGTGGTCCAATAAAACTCATCTAACCTAATAACTGAATTCAAGATTACAACATACAAGTAAGACTAAGTAAGTTTGCACTCGAGAGAAAATAAACCACACAGATTGTATCTAAGATATCGAAAGTTAAAATTTCAAACGAAAGCAAAGAATGACTTTTCCAACAATGATGATGATAAAATTCAAACCATGTTAGAATTGTCCCTCAGTTTTATATAAGAATGAAATCGATCCACTTTGTTTTTATTTTTTCCAATCAAACTTGTCCCTTCTTTTTTGGTTCATGGCTTTCAATTTACGCAGTTTTTTTCCTGGAAGAAAAAGAATAAATAAATGACCAGCCGCACTGTCTTACATGTGTGATATTTCGACTGAGTGTGGATTAACATGGTGGGTGATATATCAATGTCGTAATAAATTCAAAATTGGAAAATAATATTAACTTCATTGACACAACAATAAACTGATGACAAAAAGATATGTCTCGCCTGTAGGCATAAAAGTCAGAAATAGACAATCTGATGGACAGTAACATTGCTTATTATTTCAAAGTCATTTGACCATGATCTTGTGGGCAGGGCCTTTAAATGATCACTAACTTAGATGTACAGACAGTAATGTAACTATATAGACAATATCATTGTCTATTGTAAGCAGTTCTTAGCAATCTAACTTCAGCAGAAAACTTAACATTGAAAATTCATAATTAATTCAAAGTCGCTGAACCATGACCTAAGGGCCAGGGCCTCAAAATAGTCGTCAAACAGATATGTACTGATAGTAATGCAACCTTATATTAAATATAATTGATCTATCACAAGTAGATCCTATCAAACTATGTTAAGTAGAAAAGTTAACATTTAAAATTGTTAGTTCATTCAAAGTCGCAGAACCATGACCTAGGGACAGGACCTCAAAATGGCCGTCAAACTAATATGTACTGATAGTAATGCAAGTTTGTATTAAATATCAATGATCTATCACAAGTAATTCCTTTCAAACTAACTTAGGCAGAAAACTTAACAATTGTTGACGCCATCGTTGCCGTCGCCGGAAATGCAATCCCTATATTTCGCTTTCCGCGACTTTTATCACAGGCGAGACAAAAATTGTATGCACTGGCTACGGTTACCCGCGAAAAGTAACAATAAAAAAAGATTATTTTTACTTCTGAGACTAATTCCTGAAATTTATTTCTGGAGAGGAATCCAATTTCATACGGAATCTGCAGGTAACAATAAAATATTTTTTTATTGTTACCGGCAGTTATAGTTACTCACAAAATTTTACATTTGCAAATCATATTTTTTTTGTGTAGCATCTGGATACTTTGTACGTCTTCCTGTCATTGCCCCGTATTCTTTGGTTAACATATTTGAAAAAAAAAATTGAATAGAAATTATTTAATGAACACAGCAACATTTATACATTTATACATAATAAGAAGTATTATAGCTATTTATTTTGGTGGCACTTCTGGCACATCGAGTATATAGCCTTAGTTGACACTTTGAGGCCAACACATCTTAGGTGGTACCCTGATACCTGTTGCAAACAATAGATTCATATATATGGAAATGAATACCACACACTAAGCAATTCCACTCTGCTGTGTTCTTCCTCTGCTATATCTGTTTTTTTTTTTGCATTTTCCATGACTCATTAGAAAAATATTCTATGATTCTATTGAGATTAATGTTTTCGTCGAGCAATTTCGTAGGAAATTTCTCAAATGAAAGAAATTGTTCCTCTGGGGTTATAATCACAACTTCTTCTATATAATTGAACAGAATTTGCATCTTGGAATTGTTGAAGTTTATAATTAAAATTTTTAAAAGATATAAACTTTTCACTGACCACAAATTGGACAGTTTGCTCATTCGAGTAACGAATAGTGAGCTGCTTTAATCGACCACCCTATGGCAATAATAAACGTCATATTGGTCAATTTATCTGGAAGTTTAATCATTTTTAATGTTACATCATAATTTAATTGTTTAAATTTATTTCCTAGATTGCTCGCAAATCAAACATTTTTTTAGACCAGTGCCTACCTGAATATATTTTGCGGGTAATAATTACTGCAGGTAACAATAACACATTATATTATTGTTACCTGCAATTTCCGTATGAAATCGGGTCCCACTTGGTAAAATATCTCGGCAAGCAGTATCAATAGTAACAATAATTATTTCTTATTGTTACTTTTTGCGGGTAACCGTAGCCAGTGCTAACATTGTATTAATGTCGACCATAACTTCTGGTTGTCATAATGAATGAAAAGATTATGGGGGAAATCTACCTGATTTATTGTCCAAATTGTCTACTGATTTGTTGTTGGATCCTTTGTTTGAGTGACGGCATGATTCTGTAAAAAGATATGAACAATATACAATCTCATTGACTCAAGATTTCGCTAAATACAGTGAGACTTTTATAGACCCATCTTGACTATCAGTAATTGTTTTATAAATAAAGGCAATAGTAGTATACCGCTGTTCAATAGTCATCAATCTATATAATAACTGAAACAAATCCGAGTCACAAACCAAAACTGAGGGAAACACATCAACTATAAGAGGAAACAAAACGGAACAACAGAAACACTGGACTGCTACAAAAACAAACGCCAACATACATAGAAACGGACTATGTGATAACAACTGCCATATTCCTGACTTGGTACAGGACATTTTAAGAAAAAATTGTGGGTTGAACCTGGTTTTATGGCTAGCCAAACCTCCCGCATATATTGCAATGTTAAACATACCGCTAAAATGACAACATTACGTTACAGAAACACAGTACGAATAAATGCAAGAACTTTCAGAACAGAGAAATACGTAAATAAATAATTAAATAGTACATTTCAACATGCAAACCACAGAATAACAACAAACACCTAATGTCACATTAAACTTTTTTCTTATTTGGATAGTAATGGCATATCCTTGAATTATTCTATTAAACCTATTAACAACTTAAACAAACTTAGAATGATAAATGCAAGCGTGAAATGTTGTATGGATACCTGTCTAGTAAGGAAGACTGAGTGTATGTTACCCTGTAGCTTTTTTGGTTTATTTTTGTTTTTTGGTTGGGAAAATAGATTTATAAATACTTTTCAGAATAACAGTATCAATTTATCATGTTAGCAAAAATCAGCTTCAGCTTTGAAATAAAGATGTTTACCACCGGGTCGATGACCCAAGGGTATCACCACGCCAGTTATCAGCACTTTCATGTTGACATGATATATAAATAATTTGTTCATTTTCTGTCAATTCATGATTCAGGGGATTTAATGAAATAAGTGATTTTTAAATCACTCATTTGAGTAGCAAATTAGAAATTCTGTGATTTTGTAGTTTTGCCAAAAACACACAGGTTGAGATTATATCTAATTATTTGAAAAAAATAATAAAAAATACTGTTAGGTAGCATTGTTTACGCCTTCTATGCAATCATTCTTCTGTAAATTCTAAAATTGTTGAAAATAATGCTACAATGAAGGCTTTACATAATGATCTTATACTTTCCAAACAGATTTTTCCCATGAGTGGGCGTATTTTTCTGTAAAATTCAAGGTTTCGGTTTTTAGATAATGTAATAAAATTTTACTGTTCGCTATAAAAAATTAACTGTTCGGGGATGTTGAAAATACCGTGTGTGTGTGTGTGTGTGTGTGTGTGTGTGTGAGTGGGGGAGGGGACAGTTAAGAAAACACAAGTATGATATGAGTGATTTTCATGTCATTATCCCATTTTCAGTACAGGGTCATCATCTGACATGACAGATCATCCTATCAACACAGATGTTGTTTTTGATAAATTTAACATCATAATTAATTCCAGGATCATGAATATTATATATGTAAAGCTACTTAGCCTAGTGATTTAAATGTACTATTTAAATAGGTGATTGATAAAGAAGACTACTCTTACTTGCAGCATTTCTGGAGGAAATGTTACTTGAATAAGTGATTTAAAGAAATATTATTGCCCTGACTGTTTATTGTTTTTGAAATGTTGAAATTTTTGGAAACGCTAAGGTTTTTTGATTGCCTTAACCATATTTGGTACTTTACTTTTTTATTCCCTTTACCATGTATTTGATCTTAGCTCAAAACTGATTTCATTCAAACGCTACAGATGAGTCTCACGTAGAAGAAACACGCGTATGGCGAAAAAGCCTTACATCTTCAATGTTTTTTTTTTATTCTGACTTCACAGAATATAATGATAGATTTAACAGGTTTTAATAAGTTCTAAAAAGAAGTGTTCCGCTCTGGTTAACAATTAAATTATAAGGTAATGTTGATTTTAATCTGATGTATTTAAAGAATTTACCTGGACATTTTCCTAAGTTGCAAAGTGATGTTTCAGTTCTGGAACCAACACATTTCAGTCCATCGTCAGACGGTGGGGGATTGTCACATGTTCTGGTTTTCACTATCACACCATCTCCACAAGTAACAGAACATGAGGAGTTGAACCAAAGGCTCCATCCTTCATTTAAAAAAGATGAAAACAAGAAGTTATCAATCTAATACTGTTGCAAAAATATTGAACAATTTTTCACTATTAGCAGTCAGTTTGGTTTAATTTTGTCATCATAAATTGAAAACCTCAATTTTGCATAAGTCATTCCCACAAAACAATCATTTGACCTCATTTGAATACTCATGCATGCATCATACTCATAATTTTACCTTTAACTTATTTAGGAATTATTAAGTTCATTAGTGAAAGATATTGGTCTTAAGCTTCTTCCCTTGTTTAACCTTTTCTTTTCTAGCAATCAAAGTCAGACTGCAGTCACACCACATGAAGTTTTGTAAGTTGGAAATAGGTTTTTGCATGGTATCAATCAAAAACGACAGTTAGCGCCAATTTGGATAACTTGAATTTACCGGAATTGACCTTTTTATTATGATCAGCAGTAGTTATCCAATTTTCATTAATTTCATGTAGTGTAAATGTAACCTTATAGGTATAAAAAAACTAATCCTATCTTTCCTATATATCAAACATGTAAGGTATACTATATAGAAAAAAACAAACTGTGTTATTCAGTTGTTTAAGATTGTGTCTGCTAAAAAATGTAAGTCAAAAGTTACTTAATTTGGTCAATTAAAATTGTCGGTAAAGAGAATGAGGCTCTAGTCAAAACTCCAACTTAGTGTCTTACTGTTTTTCTCACCATCACAAGTGTGACTTAATAAAAAAAACTAAAACCAATTTAGCAACCAAATTTACAAAATTAATGACATACAGATATGGAATAAAAAATGGACATGAGGTATGTATCGAGAATGTTAAATGTTCAGGCACTTTCACAACAAATCTGAAAAAAGAAATGGAAGCATGTCTAAGATATTTATTTTTATTTCAGATAGTTGCTACAGTGGTCAAATTGGAAATGAATAGATTGCATATACACAAAATATGAGTAAATTTCATCATTTATTAAGAAATCTTTTTAACTGCTTACCTGGAATTATGCAGCCTGTCATGTTAAAATTGCGAATATCTATGGTGGTATTCAAACCAGTACATGTTCCTATGTAAACAAGGTTTGTTTGATTTGATGCCCATTCTTTAAAATCAATCATGCGGCAGCATATGAATTGGTTTCTGTTCATATTCCTTAAATATTAAATTAATGTAAGGTTAATTTCTATGTCATGTACATATCCATGTGACTTCTGCTTTTTCACACTATTGCGAAACAATTTGAAATCTCAAGGGGAAGAAATATATATAAGATACGGCAACAACATGGAATTATAGAAACAACGACAAAGTATCATGTTGTTTCTACAGATATTGGCAAAAAGAGATATAAATCATCAAATCAAAATAGGTAGAGCTTTTAATTAAACATTAAGCAAGGCATTTTATTACGTAAGAGGAACAACTGTCATACAAAACAAATGCTTACAACACAAATTATTATAATTATAATTCTGTTTTCGAGAACAGACCTTCTGGTAAATTTATTAAGAAGTTACCCTGAAAAGTTCTATAAGAAAATCAATAGTCATGAATGAAAATCTGAATTAGAACACTGTTGCTAAAATTACCAAAAATTCCAAATGCCGTTCTCCGTGTATTCAAAAGATAAATATATTTTTCTTAGAACTGATATTGCTTGAACAGCAATATTTGATTATTGAACGACATTAAAAGTTAAATAAAGAAGTACAAATGAATTGTGCGTAAACAATAAAATGATGGTAAACCTGCTGCGTTGTTTGCACACAAGAATATTTTGAAGAACATCAGTTATATATGTGCATGATTAGATATGCAATACAATCTACCATATGATAAGGTAAACATGATAAGTCGTAGATAAACTTAAGACACTAATACTCAAATTATCAAAAAAATATAACAAAAATACTGAACTACAAGGCAAGTTCAAAAAGGGGAAGTCCATAAAATCAGACAAAATCAAACGCTATCAAACAATGGAATAATTAAAAACAACTGCCATTTTCCTGACTTGGAAGACAATCATGTATCATGATTGAGTAAGAATATATTCAATCAAGACAATGGTTCTTGAATTACGCAAGATTTCAAAGGCTTACCTTGAAATATAGAATGAGATTAGGAGTAAAATGAGTATGTACATTATAGATATAATTAATATTGAAGTCAAATGTCACATTCGTGGTTTGAAATCACCACTTCAGTGTTGACAGGCTTGTGATACAGTAGATAAATAAGTTAGACTACCCGGTATCCCTTAAATGTATAGACGAACATCAACTATATATGATCGTTATAGGAATATGATAAAATAAAGGCTAAGGTGATAGTCATCACACTTACAAAAGTCGAAGCTTTGTGTTCGATGATAACAGACCAACTGGTAAACTTACTTCTATGTAACAACTTGTTTAATCAAGACAATAATACTCAAATTACCAAAAGGAACTCTAGGAGAAATTTTGAAATATTGAATACAATTAAAAGTTAAATAAGCATGTAAGAAAGATATGTTTTAGATAATAAAATGTTGATAAACCTTCTGAGCTATTGGCACAGAAGAATATTGAAGAACACATGGTACATATGAATGAGGTTAAAAATTCCATCAATAATAGATAAGTTTAAGTCTGATATGAATATAAATTACACTAACAAATATCTAAGATTTGTGTTGTTAGAAATCAGACCTTCTGGTAAAGTTACTAACTTTTTTTCGTGTAAATACCTGGAAGGAATTCAAATATCTTCATTTTGTAAGAACATGTTAAATTAAAACACCAATACCGAACTTATCAGAGGTTACCAAATTCGATCTTCTTGTATTCAAAAGATATATTTTTCTTGAAACTGACATTGTTGATGCATTTTTATAATCTTTAACTGCAACCTTTAAATAATGAGTGACATTTAAAATAAGATTAAGTATGCACAATTTTAAGGAAGTTTGCGAACAAAATGAAATGAAGATAGACCTTCTGAGTTGTCGTCACACGAGTATATTGAGGAACATCAGTTATATATGTACGTGGTTATATAAACAACACAATCTTTAATAAAATAAAGTCTGTGATAAACATTTTTCACAATTACAATTTTTTTAACTTGGTGTTTGATGATAACATTCTAACTGGTAAACTTTCCTTGTTGTCTTTGGCTACAATTTTTTTTATTAAAATCAAGCATCTTAATTATGTAAGAACATATTCAATCAAGACAATTATATTCAAATTACCAAAAGGAGTTGTAAGATTAATTTTGAAATATTGAATAACATTAAAAGTTAAATAAGAATATAAAAAGGAAGTTTTCATAGACAATAGAATGGAGATAAACCTGTTGAGCTATTGGCACACATGTATATCAAAACCACAGGGTACATATGAACAAGGCTGATAAATCTACACAATAATAAATAATTTTAAGTCTGATATAAATATCAATTGCACGTACAAATATTGAAGATTTGCATTAATATTAATAGACCTTCTGGTCAACTTTCTAAATTGTTATTCAGTAAATATCTAACAGAAAATCAATGATCATGAACATACTTAATAAACCTACTCATATTCAAATTGCCAAACATTTCAAAGGTCTATATTCTGTTATTGAATGGATCAAATATATTTGTCATCCACCTGATGTTGTTGATATAATTTTAATTGCTTAAAAATTCAACATTTACTATTGACATAATTAAAATAGAGTGATGACAAAACTGCTCAGTTCTCGGCACATAAGTATATTGAAAAACATCAGATATGTGTGTACATGATTATCTATATAATATCATCTAAAATAAAATAAAGTCCGAGATGAGCATAGTTCATACTTACAATGTATTAAGATTCGTGTTCGACAAAAACAGATCTTTTGGTAAACTTTCTAACATGTTATTAGTTAAATCTCTGGAAGAAAATCAAGTATCATGATTATGTAAGAACAGGTTACATTAAAGCACTGATACTGAACTTACCAAAGATTACCAATTTGATCTCCTTGTATTCAATGAGTGTATACTGGTGATAAACCTGCTGAGCTATTGACTAACAAGTATATTTAAACCCCTTCATATAGGAACATCATAAAAAATAATCCAATATAATATTTTAATAATAAGTGTAAGTCTGGCATATTGAAGATTGGTGTTCAACATGTTCAATGTTAACTGACCTTCTGGTAAACTTTCTAACTTGTTATTCATTAAATAACTAATAGAAAATCAAGGATCATTAACACACCCAATTTATCTTCATATATTCAAACTACCAAACATTTTAAAGCTTGATCTTGAGTTATTCAACCGATCAAATATATTTGTCTTCCACCTGATATGATAGATAAAAAGGAATTCTAAGATTAATTTTGAAATATTGAATAACATTAAAAGTTAAATTGGCATATAAAAAGGAAGTCTGACATATTGAAGATTGGTGTTCAACATGTTCAATGTTAAATGACCTTCTGGTAAAATTTCTAACTTGTTACTCATTAAATAATTAATAGAAAATCAATGATCATGAAAATCCTTAATTTATCTTCTTATATTTTCATTACCATACATTTTAAAGGTTGATCGTAAGTTATTCAATCGATCAAATATATTTGTCGTCCACCTGATATGATAGATAAAATTGGTATTGCTTTAAAATTCAAACATAAAAAAATGAACTGAATTAAAAAAGAATGATGGCAAAACTGCTGAGTTCTCAACACACAAGTATTTTGAAGAAAATCAGATATGTGTACGTGATTAATTATACAATATAATCTAAAACACAATTAAGTCCTAAGATGATCACAATTCATACATACAATGTTTTAATTTTTGTGTTGTTAGAAAACATATGAACGAGGTTAAGAATTCCACACACTATTAAATAAGTTTAGGTCTGATATAAATATCAATTACACTTAAAATTCTATAGGATTCATGTTGAACAGAAACAAATCTTCTGGTAAAGTTACTAACTTGTTATGCCTTAAAAATCTGGAAGAAAATCAAATATCTTGATTGTGTAGGAACATGTAAAATAAAAACACTGATACTAAACTTACCAAAGAATACCAATTTGATCTCCTTGTATTCAATAAGTTTATAATTGTGATAAACCGACTGAGCTATTGGCACACAAGTATATTAAAACCCCTTTATATAGGATAGGAACATGATCAACAATAATCCAATATAACCTTTTAATAAGTTTAAGTCTGACATATTGAAGATTTGTGTTCAACATGATCAATGTTAACTGATCTTCTGGGAAGTTTTCTAACTTGTTATTCAGTAAATATCTAATAGAAAATTGATGATCATGAACATAGTTACTTAATTAACCTACTTATATTCAAATTACCAAACATTTCAAAGGTTGATCTTCAGTTATTCAATGGATCAAATATATGTGTCATCAACCTGATATTGTTGATGTGATTTTCATTGCTTTAAAAATCAACATTATTGAACGAAATTAAAATAGAATGATGACAAAACTACTGAGTTCTCGGCACACAAGTATATGTAAGAACATCAGATGTATGTGTACGTGATTAGATATACAATTTAAATAATATAATATGTAAGAAAAAGTCTGAGATGAGCATAAATCATACTTACAATCTTTCAAGTTTTGTGTTGCTAGAAAACAGACCTTCAGGTAAAGTTATTAACTTGTTCTGGCGTAAAAATCTGAAAGGAAGTCAACTATCTTGATTTTGTAAGAACATGTTAAATTAAAACACCGATACCGAATTTACCAGAGATTACCAAATTCGATCCCAGTGTATTGAAAAGATGAAATATATTTTTCTTCAAACTGACATTGTTGATGCATTTTAATAAGCTTCAACTGCAATCTTTAATCAATGAGTGACATTGAAACTAACATTAAGTATGCACAAAGGAAGTTTGCCAATAAAATGAAATTAAGTTAGACCTTCTGAGTTGTCAACAGACAAGTATATTGAGGAATATCAGTTATATATGTACGTGATTATATAAACAACACAATCTTTCATAAAATAAAGTCTGTGATAAACATTATTCACAATTACTTGTAACTTGGTGTTTGATAATAACAGACTACCTGGTAAACTTTCCTTGTTGTCTTTGGTTACAATTTTGGAGTATAATCAAGCATCTTAATTATGTAAGAACATATTCAATCAAGACAATTATATTCAAATTACCAAAAGGAATTCTAAGATTAATTTTGAAATATTGAATAACATTAAAAGTTAAATTAGCATATAAAAAGGAAGTCTGACATATTGAAGATTGGTGTTCAACATGTTCAATGTTAAATGACCTTCTGGTAAACTTTCTAACTTGTTACTCATTAAATAATTAATAGAAAATCAATGATCATGAAAATGCTTAATTTATCGTCTTATATTTACATTACCATACATTTTAAAGGTTGATCTTAAGTTATTCAATCGATCAAATATATTTGTCGTCCACCTGATATGATAGATAAAGTTTGTATTGCTTTAAAATTTAACATAAAAAATGAACTTAATTAAAAAAGAATGATGGCAAAACTGCTGAGATCTCAACACACAAGTATTTTGAAGAAAATCAAATATGTGTACGTGATTAAATATACAATATAATCTATAACACAATTAAGTCCTAAGATGATCACAATTCATACATACAATGTTTTAATTTGTGTGTTGTTAGAAAACATATGAACGAGGTTAAAAATTCCACACACTATTAAATAAGTTTAGGTCTGATATAAATATCAATTACACTTAAAATTCTATAGGATTCATGTTGAACAGAAACAAATCTTCTGGTAAAGTTATTAACTTGTTATGCCTTAAAAATCTGGAAAAAAAATCAAATATCTTGATTGTGTAGGAACATGTTAAATCAAAACACTGATACTTAACTTACCAAAGATTACCAATTTGATCTCCCTGTATTCAATAAGTTTATCATTGTGATAAACCTGCTGAGCTATTGGCATACAAGTATATTAAAACCCCTTTATATAGGAACATGATTTGCAATAATTTAATATAATCTTTTAATAAGTTTAAGTCTGACATATTGAAGATTGTGTTCAACAAGTTCAATCTTAACTGACCTTTTGGGAATTTTTTTAACTTGTTATTAAGTAAATATCTAATAGAAAATCAATGATCATGAATATACTTAATTAACCTACTTAAATTCAAATTACAAAACATTTCAAAGGTTGAACTTCAGTTGTTCAATGGATCAAATGTAATTGTGATCAACCTGATATTGTTGATGTAATTTTCATTGCTCTAAAATTCAACATTATTTAAGGAAATTAAAATAGAATGATGACAAAACTACTGAGTTATCGGCACACAAGTATATGTAAGAACAGCAGATGTGTGTCTACGTGATTAGATATACAATTTAAATAATATAATATGTAAGAAAAAGTCTGAGATGAGCATAAATCATACTTACAATGTTTTAAGTTTAGTGTTGTTAGAAAACAGACCTTCTGGTAAAGTTACCAACGCGTTATTCTCTAAATCTCTGGAAGACAATCAATTATCATGATTATATAAGAACATGTTACATTAAAGCACTAATTCTGAACTTACTAAAGATTATCAATCTGATCTCCTTGTATTCAATAATTCTATAATAGTGATAGACCTGCAGAGCTATTGGCACACAAGTATATTAAAACCCCTTTATATAGGATAGGAACATGATTTGCAATAATTTAATATAATCTTTTAATAAGATTAAGTCTGACATATTGAAGATTTGTGTTCAACATGATCAATGTTAACTGATCTTCTGGGAAGTTTTCTAACTTGTTATTCAGTAAAAATCTAATAGAAAATTGATGATCATGAACATAGTTAATTAATTAACCTACTTATATTCAAATTACCAAACATTTCAAAGGTTGATCTTCAGTTATTCAATGGATCAAATATATGTGTCATCAACCTGATATTGTTGATGTGATTTTCATTGCCTTAAAAATCAACATTATTTAACGAAATTAAAATAGAATAATGACAAAACTACTGAGTTCTCGGCACACAAGTATATGTAAGAACAGCAGATGTGTGTGTACGTGATTAGATATACAGTTCAAATAATATAATATGTAACTTAAAGTCTGAGATGAGCATAAATCATACTTACAATCTTTCAAGTTTTGTGTTGCTAGAAAACAGACCTTCAGGTAAAGGTCCTAACTTGTTTTCGTATAAATATCTGAAAGGAAGTCAAATATCTTGATTTTGTAAGAACATGTTAAATTAAAACACCGATACCGAATTTACCAGAGATTACCAAATTCGATCTCCGTGTATTGAAAAGATGAAATATATTTTTCTTCAAACTGACATTGTTGATGCATTTTTATAAGCTTCAACTGGAATCTTTAAACAATGAGTGGCATTGAAACTAACATTAAGTATGCACAAAGGAAGTTTGCCAATAAAATGAAATTAAGGTAGACCTTCTGAGTTGTCAACAGACAAGTATATTGAGGAATATCAGTTATATATGTACGTGATTATATAAACAACACAATCTTTCATAAATAAAGTCGTGATAAACATTATTCACAATTACAATTCTTGTAACTTGGTGTTTGATGATAACAGACTATCTGGTAAACTTTCCTTGTTGTCTTTGTTTACAATTTTGGAGTAAAATCAAGCATCTAAATTATGTAAGAACATATTAAATCATGACAATTATATTCAAATTACCACAAGGAATTCTAAGATTAATTTTGAAATATTGAATAACATTAAAAGTTAAATTAGCATACAAAAAGGAAGTCTGACATATTGAAGATTTGTGTTCAACATGTTCAATGTTAACTAACCTTCTGGGATGTTTTCTAACTTGTTATTCAGTAAATATCTAATAGAAAATTGATGATCATGAACATAGTTACTTAATTAACCTACTTATATTCAAATTACCAAACATTTCAAAGGTTGATCTTCAGTTATTCAATGGATCAAATATATTTATCATCAACCTGATATTGTTGATGTGATTTTCATTGCTTTAAAAATCAACATTATTTAACGAAATTTAAAATAGAATAATGACAAAACTACTGAGTTCTCGGCACACAAGTATATGTAAGAACAGCAGATGTGTGTGTACGTGATTAGATATACAGTTCAAATAATATAATATGTAACTTAAAGTCTGAGATGAGCATAAATCATACTTACAATGTTTCAAGTTTTGTGTTGCTAGAAAACAGACCTTCAGGTAAAGTTACTAACTTGTTTCCGTATAAATATCTGAAAGGAAGTCAAATATCTTGATTTTGTAAGAACATGTTAAATTAAAACACCGATACCGAATTTACCAGAGATTACCAAATTCGATCTCTGTGTATTGAAAAGATGAAATATATTTTTCTTCAAACTGACATTGTTGATGCATTTTAATAAGCTTCAACTGCAATCTTTAAACAATGAGTGACATTGAAACTAACATTAAGTATGCACAAAGGAAGTTTGCCAATAAAATGAAATTAAGGTAGACCTTCTGAGTTGTCAACAGACAAGTATATTCAGGAATATCAGTTATATATGTACGTGATTATATAAACAACACAATCTTTCATAAAATAAAGTCTGTGATAAACATTATTCACAATTACAATTCTTGTAACTTGGTGTTTGATGATAACAGACTATCTGGTAAACTTTCCTTGTTGTCTTTGGTTACAATTTTGGAGTATAATCAAGCATCTTAATTATGTAAGAACATATTCAATCAAGACAATTATATTCAAATTATCAAAAGGAATTCTAAGATTAATTTTGAAATATTGAATAACATTAAAAGTTAAATTAGCATATAAAAAGGAAGTCTGACATATTGAAGATTGGTGTTCAACATGTTCAATGTTAAATGACCTTCTGGTAAACTTTCTAACTTGTTACTCATTAAATAATTAATAGAAAATCAATGATCATGAAAATCCTTAATTTATCTTCTTATATTTACATTACCATACATTTTAAAGGTTGATCTTAAGTTATTCAATCGATCAAATATATTTGTCGTCCACCTGATATGATAGATATAATTTGTATTGCTTTAAAATTCAACATAAAAAAATGAACTAAATTAAAAAAGAATGATGGCAAAACTGCTGAGTTCTCAACACACAAGTATTTTGAAGAAAATCAGATATGTGTACGTGATTAAATATACAATATAATCTATAGCACAATTAAGTCCTAAGATGATCACAATTCATACATACAATGTTTTAATTTTTGTTTTGTTAGAAAACATATGAACGAGGTTAAGAATTCCACACACTATTAAATAAGTTTAGGTCTGATATAAATATCAATTACACTTAAAATTCTATAGGATTCATGTTGAACAGAAACAAATCTTCTGGTAAAGTTACTAACTTGTTATGCCTTAAAAATCTGGAAGAAAATCAAATATCTTGATTGTGTAGGAACATGTTAAATCAAAACACTGATACTAAACTTACCAAAGAATACCAATTTGATCTCCTTGTATTCAATAAGTTTATAATTGTGATAAACCTGCTGAGCTATTGGCTCACAAGTATATTAAAACCCCTTTATATAGGATAGGAACATGATTAACAATAATCCAATATAACCTTTTAATAAGTTTAAGTCTGACATATTGAAGATTTGTGTTCAACATGATCAATGTTAACTGATCTTCTGGGAAGTTTTCTAACTTGTTATTCAGTAAATATCTAATAGAAAATTGATGATCATGAACATAGTTACTTAATTAACCTACTTATATTCAAATTACCAAACATTTCAAAGGTTGATCTTCAGTTATTCAATGGATCAAATATATGTGTCATCAACCTGATATTGTTGATGTGATTTTCATTGCTTTAAAAATCAACATTATTGAACGAAATTGAAATAGAATGATGACAAAACTACTGAGTTCTCGGCACACAAGTATATGTAAGAACAGCAGATGTATGTGTACGTGATTAGATATACAATTTAAATAATATAATATGTAAGAAAAAGTCTGAGATGAGCATAAATCATACTTACAATTTTTCAAGTTTTGTGTTGCTAGAAAAAAGACCTTCTGGTAAAGTTATTAACTTGTTATCCGATAAATTTCTGGAAGGAAATCAAATATCTTGATTATAGATCATTTAACACTAAAACACTGATACTGAACTTACCAAAGATTACCTACTTTGAACTCCATGTGTTCAATAGATAAATAAATTTTTCTTTAAACTGACATTGTTGATGCAATTGTTTAAGCTTTACTGCCACCTTTAAATGTGAGCGGCATTTAAAGTAAGATTAGTATGCACAAAGGAAGTTCTTTGGATACCAGAATATGTCTAATATACTTAATTAACCTACTTATATTCATATTACCAAACATTTCAAAGGTCTATCTTCAGTTATTCAGTGGATCAAATATATTTGTCATCTATACTCATAATTTATTAGACATTAAAATCATTTGATTGAACACCATAATAAGATTGATCGACATAATAATGGACTGGACTACATGTCAACTGTAAAACAAAACGAAATCCCGTCCAACATCTGAAAAAGGGAATGTTTAAAACATGCCTCATTAAAACTACCATACTCCAATGTAAATTCAAAAATTCATAAGATGTTCCGAGGAACCTTGTGTCTCGCGATTGCTGCTGTCAGTCTAAAAGTGTAATGATGACATAAAAAGTGATAGCCTAGTCAATTTAGCTCTAATATTACTCAACCTGCAATTAATTGCAACACAAGATTTGTTTAAGTGTAAATTAGAACATAGACTTGTACTAAAAACATATAATAAAAATCTACATTATCATATTTTGAGGAAAAGGTTATTTTGGTGTGAAATATATGGTTTTTAGAGAACAAAAATACGGAAAACTGGAAAAAATTAAAAACAGTTATTTATGGTTACATTTTGAGACTTATAGCTTGGTGAAGAAGATAGGACACTTTATTTTTTTAGTGTATTATGTAGCCCTTTATTTATCATTGTTCGTATTAAAGTAATTTTGAGGTGAAATGCGTGATTTAGAGAAAAAACGCTGAAAACTGAAAATGATGAAAATCTCAGTTGTTAATGGTTAAAATGTGTGAAATGTGATCTTCAAAGACAGAACATACTATTTTATGCTTATTATGTGAAGTCCAATAGTTATTTATATTAATATTTGGGTAAATTTGACTGAAATTTATGTTTTTAGAGAGAAAAACCTCGAAAACTGAAAAAAAAGCTCGGTTATTGTTGTTAAAACTTTTGATGTGGGATCTTTATAGAAAATACGACATATTATATATTCTGTTTATATTATGAAGAAATGTAGTTATTAGTATTTAAAAATGGTAATTCTTGGGTAAAATGTGGTTTTTAGAGAAAAATTAAAATAGGAAAAAAATATTCATGGTTGAAAGTTTTGAAATATGATCTTAATAGAAGATAGAAAATATTAGCTTATGTTTATACATGTAACGTCACGGTACTCAAATTGCACTGAGTACCCAAATTGCACCTAATTAGCAAAAATAGTAGCGGAAGTCTTACAATGTTTTGTTA
The DNA here is from genome assembly GCF_021869535.1 of Mytilus californianus. Classification (NCBI taxonomy): domain Eukaryota; kingdom Metazoa; phylum Mollusca; class Bivalvia; order Mytilida; family Mytilidae; genus Mytilus; species Mytilus californianus. The sequence goes on from NW_026262615.1 coordinate 6,735,152, forward strand.
AGAGATTAAACAATTGGTATATTTATGATTTGACATTATGCACATCTTTCAATATAGCTAAATATGTTCAAATATACACAATACGTTCACTTTCACAGTATATTATCAACAGATGAAGCATCCACTGGAAAACCTTATTCTACGGAAACTTTGCCATGCGGCATCCACAAAAAGTCAATTTTCAAAAATGAGTCATTTAAACTATGTAACAGGCATCCATTTCTATAAAAAAATTAATAGTAAGCAAGGAATGTTGTCAAATTGTTCCAGATTAAACTAAAAACCAGTTATTTGATTTTACGGAATGATATGAATTTTAACATGGATGCAATTTGGGTACTTCTCAGAACATAATCCTGGATCGTTTGGAGGTTGGTTCAAACCCATTTTTATGATTAAAAATGAATTTAAAACTAAATTGGTCGAACTATATAATAAATAAGAATACATGCCCTAAAAATAAACACAGAAAGGACACTTTTGACTGAATCATATATAAACGTAGGTTAAAAAACTGTCAAAATAGGTGCAATCTGGATACCCTCACATTATATGTATTCTTGTAGTTATCAATAACAATAGTGATATAATTTTTGTGTGAAGTATTTTGTTTTCGGAATAAATTACAAAAAAACAATTAAATTGCAAATCTTGGTTATTTCTTAATTTGAATAGGGTAAAATAGAGAATGGAAAGCAGGAACGTGGCAAAGAGAAAACAACCCGACCAACAGCAGAACCCAGCCCAAGGCCACCACTGGGTCTTCATCGCAGCGAGAAAATATGGCACCCGGAGGCGAGCTTTAGTCGGCCCTTAAGAATAATGTATACTAGTTCAGCAAAATGGACGCCACACTAAATTCCACAACATTCAAATCAACCAAAATTATAAAAAAAAAAACACACAACACTAACAATTGGCTAGAATTTCCTGACTTTGGACAAACGCAAAAATACGGCAGGGTTAAACATGTTTCGCGAGATCTCAACTCTCCCTCTATACCTCTAACAATGTGGAATAAACAAAAACACAGCAGTACGCGCAGTAAAACCAAGATAAAAAGAAGTAGGTTTTGTTGAAGTTTGGACATTTTATCTCATGTTTCTGTGATAAATTTATAGTAATTTTGTAGGTATAATAAACAAAAAAATGTTTAATTGTGGTTCAAAAATTACTTAAAATTAGTTGATTTTTGTCATAATAATTGCTGAAAGAGTTATTTCACTAGTGTCCTTGCTTCACAATTGACTGTTGTCCTTTTGTTTTGTATTTTTTCATTAGCTACTTTTACAACATTTGAATTACTAGACGAGTGACATTAACCATAAAATTTTATTTTTAATGCATCCACTTAACATACGGCTAAATCATATACCATTCGAAAACACATCATCTGCACAAACCTTTTTTGCCCGGTCGTCAAAAATTCGTATGGTGTAGTTTCTGTCAAATCGCAACGAAAGGTCAAGTACGGACAACTTCTAATTTTACAAGAAGTCAGCATGTTTTGCATATTCTGTCTTCTGAATAATGATATTTTGTATGTACATATGGAAATCTGTTAGAACAGATGTTAATAGTAACTTATCAAAAGCACTTTGAAAAATTCATGTCGGATTTTTAATAAATAGCGCTGTTTTCCAGAAATTCCATTGAAAATGACAAAAATGCATGAAAATCAAATTTTATGTCTGTGATTCAACTATTATTTACCATAAAACTAAATAACATATTTCATTTAGTGCTAAGGGTGTTTTTGACATCATTAAATTACTGCAATTACGCTTCTTGTTAATTAAACAGCCAATTATAACAACCGTGCAGTTGCCCAAATATCGCCATCTGCAAGAAAATAGCTTCTTTAGCTGTTCTTTGTTATAACAATTTGTATGTAGTCGATATTATGTTGAAAAACACAAATTTTAAAACTGCAAAAATGTTAAAGGATAGAATACACAGAAAATTCGTGCATTTAGGGAAAAGTTTGGGAGCGAAACTTTGATAATTCAATATTTCAATATGTGTATGTTTTCTTGGTTGATTATACTGCATCTTGCATTGAATGAGGAAGCGAAAACTATTATAAGCTAGCCACTGAAATGGTCTTCATGCCAGGCCAATATATTTAATCCTATCCAGCTACGTAATCTCTTGTAAATACATTGAGACCCTCGCAATTATATTTACTTACATTAATTTTTGAATTGGGAAATCTAGCAATTCGCAATAACAATACATACATTTCCATTAATCAAATTTACTCCCTGAATAGTTTACACATAAATACATTTTAATATAAAGATGATTGATTGATTGTTGGTGTTTGACGCAATTTTCGGTTTAGAACTTTTGGCTTCTAAAGTATTTTGAGGCGATCAGTTTTCAATGGTTTAGGCCCATGGAATGCCCATGGAATGCCCAAGGAACCACCAACCTTCGGAAGGAAAACTGCCAATCCCCATCAACAATACATTAGTTATAGCTATTAGTATCAAGGACGAAGTTACTGTGTAGGTGTCACAACACAAATGTACCAATCAGCATTGATCACCTTTTGTAAAAGTAGGCAACCTCTAACCAAACACAGTAGTGTTAATGTTGATGTTTACTTCAGCTAAATGTTACAAGTAAAGTTTTCTTAATAGAAACAAAAATATAAATGCATTTGAACCACTTTTATTTCAAATTTAATTGGCCATGATTTTGCATTACTATTTCAATGTAGGTTTGCCACATAATATTTTCATTTTAGGCATTTAAAAAAAAAGAGCATGATCTACTATTTAAGTAGATAATCTATTAAGCATTGGTTGATCATTGGCATATTAAAGATAGTACGTGTATATTAAAAATACATATGGTTAAAATGAAGTTATTTTATTCTAAGATATCTATACAATTGTGAAAAATGAAAAAAATTGTGGTTGAATTTATCCAGTTTTTTTAATCGGTTTTATGTAATCTGATCTTAAATTATGTTCGTGAATATTTATTGTGCACTGAGCCCTCTGTTATTGATCTGACAGCGACTTTTTGCGATTTTCTCACTTTATTTTCATATTTTTCAGTTCAAGTTTCTAATGGTGCGAAGATCTCACAACAATAATAAGTGATTTAAGTTGACATGAAAAAAAAACCGTACAAAATGTTATGTATCAGTGTTAAAACATGGGTTTAAACAATCTGATTAAAATTTAGATCAATCACGACTCGCCTGCCCATATATCGTGTGATAAAAACAAAATCATAGAACTAAATTTTAATAAGATTAGGGTTAACTTAATGAGATAGCTTGAAAGCAGGTATGTTCTGGTAAATTTAAAGCGATTACCGTTTTTAGCGCTATTTGAATATGTCTATTATGAAACAAATCCCTTCACGTATAACCTCCATATGTGCACTTTGAACTTCCATAATTCTGCCAAGCAATGTCGAAGGAATATTGCTCTTTACAATTTTGAGAATAACATATGGATATGTGAATGGAAAGAACAAAAGAAAAAAAGGACATAAGGACAAGATGATTCCTACATTTCCGCTATATCATATAAAGATAGATAGAGATGGAGAGAGAACTACGAGGTCTATCACAACTGTTTTCCAATCGTTTGATGTGTTTCAGCTTTTGGTTTTGATATGTGATAAGAGACTTTCTGTTTTGAAATTTCACTTGGAGCTCGGTAATTCATGTTGTTTTACTAACTTATTTTTTGCATCAATATCTGAGTTTTAAGTTCTGTTGTCTTTTTTCGCTCAGCTTTGATTTATGGTTTTCTTTTCTTTGATTGAAAGAAGGGATAAAATAATATGAAGGCAGTCTCAAACCATGGTCGAAGAAAAACAGACGACAACATGACCATGGCGAAAAAGTAAGACAGACAAGCAAATCTTCTCAAAACACTATACCGAATTGTATGAACAATACGTAAACCAGTACGGTGATTACAGTTGTTCATGAAGGTTATTTAATCTTAATCAATCTGAATTATTAATTTTCAGTCATATTTAATAAAACAACTAACAAAGTATATCATAATGGGTTAACATAAAAAAGAATTCGCCGAATTTGACATTGAAAATCGCATGGTACAGACATTTTTCTTTCGAACATTGAACGAGCATAATCTTCGTAACATGTCTTTTCACATCGGGAAACTAATTTTTACCAAATATACTTCTTTTATTCTTTAAAGTTCTTCCATAACCTTTTTTTAAATATGGTTGATCATCACCTGCCGATATTAGCAATATTATCTAGCAAAAAAAAAGCTAGATGATCCCCATTTGCAGATGGTGTTTTTTGGGGCAACTACCAAAGCTTCATTAGAAGGCTGCATCTGGACCTACATCATATTAATTGCAGTTTAAAATGACGAAAAATTTCCTCGGTCCATAAACAATAAATCTATTCTATTTTTGACATACAAATATTCAAATGTCAGAAAACATTAAGATTTTATTGCAATTTTATCATTTTTTGGAAGTTTTTTCAAGAAATGCCATTTTTTGTTAATATAGCGCAATCAACATTTAAGTTTGCACTTGATTTGAAATCATGGTAATTTGTTTTATAAGGTTTAGATCAATTTTAGGGAATAAAATGCCATACAAGTACCTGAAAATGGCATTTTGTGTAATTATAGCAAACATTTGGAATGCTCGGTTTAGACCTTTGACCTTGGTTTAACGAAAATTGCACCGTACGAATTATTGACGACTGGGCAAAAATGAAAGTACAGATAATAAGCTTTCGAATGATGTGTAATATAGCCGTATGTTAGGTGGGTGCATTAAAGTCGTTAATTAAGCGTCTTTTTGAAAATTGTCACTCGCCTATACATAGTGTCAAAGTTAAAAACAGATCACGTGATTGTAGTTTTTTTTTTCTTTATCGGTTGCTAATTTTATTAAGCAAGCTCTGTCAATATCAACGTTTAATTTCAGAAATATACGGTTTTTAGATTTGGGAATATATTCTATTACACTGAATTAGCATGAAATATAGATCTTATATTGTTTAAAAGCAATTCCAAGGACAGCATTGTCAATACGAATATGAGATTGCCTCAAGTTCTTGAATTTAAAACGTAATGGTACCAAAGTAGTCCAATTTTAGATGTTGAATATGAGATGAACAGGGAAAATATTATCTTACGAAATTCAGAGACAAAGATATGCATTCAGTGGTCAGTTGATCAAATACATCCACGCCATTTTGACTCTGGTTGATAGCTGCCCTGATGGAAAGCATACCACACCTTCTCATTTCTATAGTGTGGGGGTTTTCGGACAAGAAAACATTAGGCAGTTCTGACAGTTTCCTTAGGAAAAAAATGTCAGAGTGGTACAAGGAATTTAATACAAATTTAATGTTGGAGTATTTAAACGAAAAAAAAAAAAAAAAAATAGTAAACATCTTCATTAAAGGGCATTAACTCTAATAAGGGGCCATCAGACGATCTTAACCATGCTGATTCATTTGTAGAACTAATCTTGCTGATCATTTTTGCTATATAAAGTTTCTCTCTATCTATTATAATTTTAAGATAATGGGCAAAAATTTAAAAAGTTATTGACATTTTGGAAGTAAATGTACAATAAGTAAATTTCACAATTCCAAATGTTTCTGCCCTTGTCAAATTTTCTCTTTTTATAGTGGTTTTCAAGATAATAAACAAAACTTGCATTTTACACCTATGTTTTTTTTAGACATGTCGGCCATCTTGGTTGACAGGCAGCGTCATTGGCAACATTTTCTAAACTAGATACCCTTTAAAATGAATTTGGCCAATTGTGGTTAAGTTTGGATCAGTAGTTTCAGAGAAGAAGTATTTAGTAAAAGCTAACGACGACGGAGGACGGACGAAAATGTTGAGAATAATAGGCAAAAATAGAAAAAAAAATAAGTCAATTTTTCAGATTAATACGGAAAAGAAGAAATAAATATTTTCAACATTTTGCTCTGAATACTGTATTTTGGTCATAACAAAGCTTCTGTCCAAATTTCCCACAAATCTATGAAGCTTTCACGAAGTCATTGATGACTGACGGTAATTACTTGTTAACTGTAAAACTAGAGGCTCGTCTGCATCTTCAGCAATAGCCACTTTTAAGTAATAAACATCATTAAAAGGGAATAACTCTATTCAGAGATAACTAAAAATTTTCAGTCATGTTGACGTATTTGTAGATCTTATCCTACTGGTAATTTTCCTTTATAAAGTTTCTATTTATCTATTATAGTTTTCAAGATAATAGGCAAAAAATACTAAAACATGTTAAACATTATCATCAAAGGGCAATAAGTCCAATAACGAGTCGACTGCAGATTTCTGCCATGTTTTGGCTTATTTGTGGATCTTGTCTATCTGATCGTTTTGTGTTATTTGAAGTTTCTGTCTATATAACTATTATAAATCGAGATAATAGGTAAAACAATTCTAAAATGGTAAATTCATCCTTTAAGGGCAATAACTCCTATAAGAAATCGTTTGACAGTTTTGACGTGAATGACCAATAGTTAGAGCTCAACATTCTGAACATTTTTGCTCATGTCAGATTTTCTCTATTTATAGCGGTTTTCCTTATAATAGGCAAAACTTGCATTTGACCCCTATGTTCTTTTTTTAGCCATGTCAGACATCTTGGTCGGCTGGTAGGGTCATCGGACGAAGTTTTAAACTACATACTCTAATAATGATTGTGGCTAATTTTGGTTAAATTTGGCCAAGTAGTTTCAGAGGACAGGATTTTTGTAAAAGTTAACGAAGATGGACGACGACGATGACAGACGAAAAATGACGAGGACGGACATCAAACCCCAAGTGATGAGACAAGCTCACTTGGCCCTTCGACCAGGTGAGCTAAAAAATAAGTTGATTTTATCCGTAAAATACGGAAAAATGAAAATAAACGTATTCAAAATTTTGCCCTGGATACTGTCCTTTGGTCATAAACAAGCTTCTGTCCACATTTCTTAAAATTCAATAAGGTTTGAAAAACTTATTGATGACTGAAAAACTTTCACTTCAGACTAAATTTGAAAGTAAACTGTAAAAAAATAGTTCTATTTATCAGTAAAATACGAAAATATTTAAAAAATTTTGCTCTGGATACTTTATTTTGGTCATAAAGAAGCTTCTTTTCCATTCCTAACATTCCATTAAGGTTTGACAAAGTTAATCATGTTATTGATGTCTAAAAAACATTAACCACAGACTTAACCTAAATGCTGACGCCGACGCCAATGACGGAATCGAGGATCGCTATGTTTCAGTTTCGCACAAAATGTCGCAGGCTCGACAACAAGGGCAAGTTTATGCAACATGACATGTTCAAGCGATCTGACTACTATATCAACTAACGGAACGTCAGGAAAATAATCTCACCTGACATGAACAATGCAAGTAAAATCTCATCTCATTTCCGATTATTGGATTGTCCTAATATAGCAATATTCATTCAATAATTCATATGACATAATGATCCTTATTTATTGCAGTTTGAATATTGTTAAACAGAATAATAAGTAATTAATTGTTCATCTTGTCTCTACTAGAAATATTCCGACAAAAATAACAACAAAATTAAACAAGACGTAAATTGAAGATAAACAGAAAACACCATGGCAAAAAGAAAACACGAGGAAAATACAAATGATCACAGATATCTAAGAGTATAATAAAACAAATCCCAAAACAGGGGGGATGATTTTTGACGACCTGAAATGTAAAGTAAGTTTCCCATTTATAACACGGTAAATTTAAAAAGGGGAAAATTAATTAAACCTGACAAAAATCCAACGCTCAACACTATCAACCGACGAAATGAATTGAAAACAACTGTCTTTCCTCGATGAAAGAGAGTTCATAAGTCACGAACAACAAACTGGAGACAACGGACATTGTAAATATGATAACTACTTACATGAATGTGTAGTTATTTAAAATCTGTCTATTATCACTTTTTAAAGTAATTTCTTACTGCATTATCATTACGGTAAAAACCTACTTCATTGCCCGTGTATCAATACTTACAAGATTATAAGGGATGTTAAACCAGAAAGCGCATTTGTTCTTACTGTTGTTAAGTTATTTCTACGAAGACTTCTGAAAGAATGAAAAATAAATGATCATAGGACTTCGTTCAATATACATGATATAAGAACGATATTCCATATTCTGATATATAAAACCTACATCTCTTTAACATTCCGCAGGTCAAAACATTCTAAAGCATTTGCACAAAAAATTTGGTAAATCTTAAAAAAAAAGTTGTGAATAAGGAATGAAGCTTTAGTGAAAATTAATCATAATTTAATGAATCATTTGGTGTGGACCAGTAAAAGGATAGACCAACGATTGCATGAACTACATTTGAATGTATGAAATGAAAATACGAAGTCTATAGAGTAGACAATATTATGATAGACTATCATTTAATTGTTAAGTCAAGACAGTTTGCTGATATTTTACACAATTAGAACCATTTTGAAAAAGTGAAAGAAAACGCCTGACAGTTAACAACAATTAGTATTTAGATGCAAAGTATTGGTAGTTCGTTAAATTTTGGGATATATTTTTAGTCGTGAATGAGGTACATAAAAAGCTTATAGGTATAGATAGAAATCATCATCATTGATGAAGATCATGTATACAATAGTGGCATGATAATAGTAATAAGTGCCCGTGGAATATTGGCAGGTCGATAACTTAACGCGTTTGATATATCATAGATAATATCCTTTACCACGTCCATTTCTTAAAATTTTCCTGCGCTATACACAAAACTGTTCCCAAACGAAAACCTGATTGTCTAATTAAAGCAGGAAAATTAAATCGAGAATTTCCGAAAACCAGCAAGTTCATTTAAAATCCAAACCTGGTCGGACAACTATATTTTCCATGCAAAGTCACGATTTGATTAAAACATATGTAATGAATAGTACTTACAAAATTGTTGTAGTTGAAGAAATATCTGTATGCGGTATTTCATCAAAACTCCTTCCGGAACAATCAATTAGTGTACCAGTACATGAACAAGATGAAGGACATCCATTAACTAAATCCCCTTTCAACAGGCGTATAAACAACATAACTGCAACTGACATCAACATTTTATTAGATGTGTTCGTTTTGCTCGTTTACCTTGATATATCTGTAATATACAAAAAAAAAATAATGTCAAATAATATAGCCTATTGCCAGAGAGTCATTTATTTTTTTAATAAACAATCATGAATTTTCAAGATAAGACAAAATGTAAGAAATAGAGAGAAATTACCATTTCAAAAATTTTCCTTTCCTTAATTACACTCTATCAGATATGTGTCTCTTTCTTTTATGATATCAAAAGCGATGAGAAGGATACCAAAGGGACATTCAAACTCATAAGTAAAAAATTAACTGGCAACGCCATGGTTAAAAAAAAAAAAGATAAACAGACAAACAACAGTACACAAAAATAAAAAAACCAAAGAATGAGCAACACAAACCCCACCAAAAACTGTGGGTGATCTCAGATACTCTACAAGGATAAGCAGATCCTGCTCCACATATGGCACCCGTCGTGTTGCTTATGTTAATACAAACCTGGTGATAAGTTTAGTTCGGTGTGTCATATCTGGAGAAAAGGTGACAGGATTGTAGTTACAACAATAGGAACATATCCGTTGTCATTTGTGAAATGGATATTCCATATAACGGTCAAACAACTCGTGATACCGTCTGTAAAGTTTAGGTAGGGACTATATCAACTAATAGGTTTCTTGTGAGCAGCAATCATTGATCAAGGAAAGTATGATAGGAAATACAAGCCATGGAAATTGTATCAACTTGGAGATATATACATGTACTCCTACAAGACATGATTGTAAGAGGATGCTGTTAAGAAGTCTCTCGAACAAATCATAATAAGAATAATCCCTTAAGGACTCTCCCTATTAAAAAAATTATGAAAACAAGTTCAAGGTCAAATTATGACCTTGCCCATTTAACCTTTCAAGAGCCATATGTTCCCATGGTCATTACTGAAGACCCTATGTGTCTATCACTAACTGTTCTCAAGATATAATCATTTGAAAATAACAAAAATTAAAATATTATAGGATTCTATAGTAAACCCCTCCTTTCTTTTGGCCCCTCAAAGTACCCCTTTATAAACGCTATTGCACAAATAAAACCCTGATTGTTCCACTAGACATGTTAGTCTTGCATATTGTGGAACCCTAAATTAATCTGACAAGCGGTTTTGGGGAACGGGTGCAGACAAGTTCAAATTCAAAAGTAGTGGAAGAAGAAGGAGAAGTTCTAAGATGAAGAGGAAGAAGAAGGAGAAGAAGATTTGCAATTTTGAGAAATAGCAGATGACACCCTCGTCTCCCCATTATCAGAGTAACGCTAGCCATAGTTGCTGTAGTTTCAATGGTAACATAGTGGTTCAAAATTATTGTCAAAATCATCCAAAACCTGTATATAGGCGACTTTTTTTTTGTATAAAATCAGTTGTATTGGGTTTGATGTAATATTCGTTAAGACAATGTTGCTTTAAAGTATTTTTTGCCAATTGGTCAAGGTATAACTTTCTATCTGTTTCCATGACAATGGGGGCTTTTTGGAATATCTGAATATTGTCGGTACCTCAACATACCACAGGCAACATTTGCTACACCTCTTTCTGCAAATTTTCAAAACAGTTGGAGCATTTTAATATTTAACACATTTTTGCTGTTTCCATGGTCGATCGGGTGACATAATAATGATAAAAAAAACCGAAAAACAAACGGAGGAACAGCAATATGTCACCCGACATTGTTGATCGGATGATATAATAAGAAAATAGAAACGTAAAATAACAATATGTCACTCCGTTGAGGGTGCCATTAAAAAGAAACGTAGAATAACAATATGACACCCCAACTCTGTTGAGGGTGCAATAACTATAATTTCTATTGTAAGCAATAGCAGACTCACCCCTGCCAGATGAAATTCATGAATATATGAACCATCATGAATGTTCATAAAAGTGCATTAAGTTATTTCATGAATTAAGCTCATGAGCAGTTCATAAAATGCAGTTCATGAATATTTTCAGAACCTTCATGAACTGTTAGTCAGTTCATAACGTTCATAAATTGTTCATAACACATGTTCATGAACATCTTATCAACTTTAATTAATCAATCAATAGAGAAAGTTCATAAAATAATTAATAACAGATGTTCATGAACATTTTTCAAACTTTTATGAAACACTAATTTCATAAAGTTAAAAAAAACTTTCAACTTCAACTTACACAATTTAATTCAGATGCTTTATTTGTTATAGGAGCATGTCTTATTCTTCTCCCAACGATGAGTCCATGAGTCCTAGACTCATGAAAATTTGTCTGGACTCATCATAACAGGCGAGTCCAAAGATGTATCGAGAATGTAAAACTTTTTTTCATTTTATTTCTAAAATTTTAGAAATAATTAAATTTGATGTCAATTACTTGCTCTTTTTTGTCAGTGAGACTGGAATAAAAAATATATAGCAAAACAATTTCATATTCTAGCTGTTTAACTTGCCTTGACCAAAAATGATGAATTCCTCACAGGACTCACATTCCAAAATCTATAGTGAGAACCATGATGTCTCTTTAGCATGTACAGTGTCTTAATGTAGTTTTATAAGTATATATATATATATATATATTTTAGAATTTATTTTTTAGTTTATTTGATTTGGTGTGGAGATTTATAAAACAAATAGCGGCAATAACTATTATTCAAACGTTTATACCTGTCATTTATCTTTTATCTTTCCCTTTCATCACAATCATGCAACTGATTTCCTAGGGATTCAGAACTAATTTGGCTGATTCATTACATTTCTAAATGTTTCGTTTAAAAGGCATTACCGGTACAGAAATAAGGCATCAAATATATATTTACAATCATCCTGGACTTTATGGCCCAGGACTGACACGTTATGGATCCGGGTTTTAATTGATTAATTTTTTAGTCAATCTTCTTATTATTATCCAGGTCTTCAGAAGGACAAAACAGCCACATATTTACAGTTTTATTCATGAAGAAAGAAAAATAAAACACGAAAAACAGAACTTAAGAAGAATTTCAAGGTATAAACTTATTTTCAACTTTTCAAGAAATCATAATGTTTCCTGTGGGGCTTAACGCTACATCAACCCCACCCCCTCCTTCCTCTCGAAAACAAAAACAACAAACCCAAAACAAACAAAACAAAGACAAATACAAAATCAAGACAATTTTTACATATAGCAAACAAAACAAGGCAAAAAGAAAAGATTGTGAAATTCTCGTACTGCAATAGCTTCTGTTGAATGTGAATGCATGTATGTAGGCTTAAAGAATGTAAAATACTCCTACTCCTATAGTTAATGTTAAATGTTTATATGTTACTGCACGTATGTGGGCTCATTTTGTCACACTGGAATGTACAGACTACAAAAAAGCAGGAACTTAAACATAATATTTATGTTCTTGTCGTGCTCATCAAGTCCATATCTATTTTTATACTGCTTATATAATTATCGTGTATACATCTTGTCTATTTCTTTTATTTAACTGTACACCATTCGATCTTTTAATTGACTGAATGATTGTTAACTTTAATGCCACTTTCAGTACACTTGGCTATATCATGCCCGCCAGTTTTTGTTGGTGGAGGGAACCGGATTGCCCGGAGAGAACCACAGGCCTTTTGCCAGTAAACTGACAATCTTTGCCAAACTTAAGACTGAAGACGAATCCAGATGCTTCGTGGCAGGTTCGCAACCTCACAACCTCAGTGATACAGTATAGGAACTACTTAGACTAATTGGCCATCAAGATCCCTAGATGTGTGAGAACTTCGGAATTTATAGCACGGACAATATCAACAACAGACTGAAATTTTGACCAATTAAATTTTCAGATCTTTTTTAGAAGAAAAAAAAAATAATAACGGTACAATCTTACATTCATTTTATTATCAGTATAAATGCAATATGGTTGAAGTTATATGAAATGAAAATAATTGAACAATAGAAACATTATTAAAATTTTATACAATTGTTTATACTAATAATTTTTCATCACAAATTAAAAAGAATAAAGAAGTTATAGATAAATTCACGTAATATAAAAAACAGTCTCATCTTATTAGTAGATAACACAATAGGAAGAAATGAAGGCCTTAAATGTAGACCTAAGTGAAATATACACTGCTAGAAACTCAGACAAACTTGCTATTTGCTGATAGGATACTAGTTGTTATATAGTGAACATAAGGTAATATATAGAAGTAATATGCAAACTAAATCGAATTGATTAATAATCAAAAATGTAAAGTAAAGGAATGCTGAAGCTGTATTAAAGATATACAGAAAAGAAAATACGGTGAGAAAAGAAGTCTACACTATCAATAATAAAAATGATAGTATTGAAACGGTTATTATCTTTTATTAATTTTCTTATAGGGAGAATACTAAAGTAATCATTGAAATATCATGCCAAAAAAGACTATAAAAGTGATGAAAACAGACATAAGTGGGGAATGGCACTTGATTCATTCTTGGACAAATAAAAGATATGATGTTTTCAAACCAACAACATTTTAGGAAAAGTAAAAATTAAAAGTACAATCTATAAACAAAGACTTAGATGACAAATGGCTAGTACGATGCAAGTAGCACTACGTAGATCTTATGTTATGTTTAATTATTCAATATGCAAATATGATTTGAGGACGGGAAAAAAGGCCAGAATGCCTAAAGATAGCACAACAGTTCAAACGCATCGTCGTCTGTACATGTTAGAAGGGAATGATGATAGATTCTATAAAAGTTAGTTACTATAAGAACAATATAACATGTAAATGTATAACTGTACTTACATTATAATAACGACCACAACTGGAGAAACCTGATCACACAACCGTACACTTGGAGGAAGATTTCGTAAATAACACGTAGGTAAAGATGGAATGTTCAATATAAACGCATGAATGGTGCAAGTATGTAACACATGTTAACTGATGATTCAGTGGTTTAACATGAAAAATATTTTTATCATCTTTTTTTAGTTTAGAAAGAGCGTTTAGTACAAATATAAAATAACGATATGAAAATAAAATATTTCTATGTAAAATCTTGCAAATATTTGTTTATTAAAGCACGTATTGACTTGAACGTTCATAATAAAGAATTTATATTTCAATTTAATAAATCGTTAATTCATCAAATAAGACAAATTGTTTCAATCTATTTTGTCACGGCTTCTCAAGTGAATTAATATCAATGTTGAAAATGTTTATACTATCTAGAATTAAAACAAAAAAATCAAACCCAACCATACACATACGGAAAAAGGGAATGATGAGTTGGTCATCTATCCCGAAATCTATACAATATTTTATTTTAAAGAATATGTGTACCAGCTTTTATAGGCTATCAAATATATTTTGCATAGAGTTAGTACCAAATCATTTTAGATTCTATGCATATGACAACTTTGTCAAATCAGCAAGTTTTATCAAAGTTCACATCTACAATTTTCCTATATTGATTGAGATTCACATGGTGGGTGATGCATACATAACAGAAGACGCTTATCCTTTCGATGCACCCGGTTTTGCTCCTTTTAGACCTATATACAAAGAGATGAACAAAAGAAATTGCTTTCGCAGTTGACTCCTTGGCATAACGGTTTCAGATTCAATTTGATAAGTTTCAAAAAAATCGCATGGGTTTCCTCGGAATCCTGGCTTCGCCTGTGATTGCTGCTGTCAGTATAAAAGTGTTATGTTGACTTTAAAAGTAAGTCCATTTATCAGTAAAATACAGAATTTAAAAAAAAAAAATCAAACTTATCTTTTAGGTGCTATTATATTTCATTGTGTTCAAGATTAGCTTCTGTACAAGCTTCACTCATTTAAAGAGTGAGTCTCCTAATTATATCGGGAACATTTGGCTTGTTAGTAGATTTTGTCTTGCTGCTCAATTTTGCTAATTTAAGTCTCTTTCTATCTATTTTGACTTTTATCATACAAGGCAAAAACGCAAAAAAAAGTGAAAATCATCAACAAAGGACGATAACTCTAATAAGGAGTCGACTGACGATTTCAACCATGCAGACTTACTTGCAGAACTTCTCTTTCTGATCGTTTTTGTAATTAAAAGTGTGTCTCTATCTATTATAGTTTTCAAGATAATATGCAAAAATGAACAAAAAAATGGTAAAATGTTTCATTTAAGAGCAACAACTTTGATAAGAAGTCGTCTGGCAGTTTTGGAATATATGGACAATTGGTAGAACTCAACATTCTGAACATTTCTGCCTTTGTTAGATTTTCTCTATTTATAATGGTTTTCAAAATAATAGCCATGTCGGTTATCCTGGTTGGCAAGTTGGCTCATCAGTTACATTTTTTAAAACTAGATACCCAATGATGATTCTGGCTAAGTTTGGTTAAATTTAGCCTAGTTGTTTCAGAGAGGAGAAGCTTTTTGTAAAAGTTAACAGACGACGACGGACGCCAAGTGATGAGAAAAGCTTACTTGGCCCTTTGGTCAAGGTGAGATAAAAAGGTATATCTATAATTTCCACAAATTGTTAACGAGAAGAGTAAACGCGTGATTTCTAAGTGCACGTGCAGGTAAAGATGTAAAATCTAGTAAACGCGCGTTTATATGTAGTTAACTACTGACTAAACTGACACAAAGTAAACGCGCGTTTACCCGAGTAGACATTAGAAATTTCCATTTTGACTGCGTTAACGTAATTGTAGTAAACGGGCGTGTACTAGTAAACGCAAAAACAGTAAAATAACAAAAATACCGAACTCCAAGGGAATTTCAAAACGGAAAGTCCTTTATAAAATGACAAAATCCAAATGTAGTGCATTTGTGTAACGTGTAACAGTTTTAGGACTGTGAAGAATGGACAATTTTCATTGTCTCTTCCTTTTTCGTGCATGTATGTAGGGATCTGTTCACCTGACCTTTGATTATCTTCGTTGTTTTTAAAATTCCTGGACTGTTGTTGACATTAATTATTTAATTAATGCCTAATACTTGTTGTTATATGTTAAGTTTCAATTGTTTTTCACAATTTAAAAACAATGTGTATAGTGTGTTCCTTATTACAAGTGTGTTCTTTAATTTCTAATTAAAATGTCATGTATAATGCAAACAGACTTCATATTTGTATTTTGATAGATACAGATCAAAGGGTGTATTTATTATCTCACTTCAAAATGGTGATTAGTAAAACACAAACTATTTTGCTTTTTACTTTAAAAAGTCTCAACAGACAGTGCATGCTTGCATGTTTATGTAAGGCTCCCCTTAATTCGAAAATCTCAATTTTCAGGCACAGGCTCATATAAATATGACTTTTGAATAATTGTGATAAATTTGATAAATCAAATGAGTGTTCAGTTGCTTTTAATATCTAATATATTATATCTAAGAGCATTTAAAAAGCAAATATTTGCAATATTTAAATTTTTAAAGCCCAAATCTTGATAGTTGAAATTATTGGATTTAAACGTCAAAATTAAACATCCAAATTTCAACATGAAAATAGCCATAGTTTCTATGATATATATTCTATAGCCATGAAACTTCGCTAACTATCTGATCAAATATAGTCCCTAGTGTGGACAGTGTATAACTTGCAAATTTTGTTCATACACTTTCCAAATTTATTTCTTTATATTTTATGCATGAAATATAACGTAAAGGGATGAAATTACATATTAAAAAAATTGGGTGCTGAATCTTTATGTTAAGTAGTGATTTGGTCCAGTTCAAAAAGGTCAAAAACTATTATGTCTGAAGCTGCCTAACTGAATTTTAGACTCCCTTAACATAGAATTGTCAATATTTTGAGTTAGAGCTGGTAGACTTTTCTATAATTTTATATAAGATGGCTAATGCTTATACAACTGCAAACCAATTTGCATTGGTCTACCACTAAGGCCAGGCTAAAAAATATAAGTTTGCCCTTACCCAACTCGTCAATAAGACACATGTGTAGGTAAGTAGGTTTCATTTGTTTTTGTAAAGACAAAAAAACCTCCATTAAATCTTTCTACTCTTCCTGTCATATAAGCGAACTTCAGACACATAGTGTGTCCTTTTGATATGAAATTACTGGTATATTATTTAGAGCTTTTTCATTTCTCATCATCAAAATAGCTTAGGCAGGTAGTCCAAAATTATGTACTGAAATAGGGTTTGAAACGAGACAAAATATCTTTTATTGTTATTACAAAACACTATTGCTAGAGTAGGGATTTTGCAGTTAAAGCTTGGTAATAATAATTTTCAAGATGCATTACTTTAATATGATCAAATATAAAACGTTACTTGTTAATAAATATATGAATATATTTATATTCAAATTCTTTGGCAATAGTTATTATGACCAATCTGCTATCATCAGGGTCCAACTGTCCATTTTATGTTATAGTCTTTAACCTTTATCTATTAAGCATGTCTCCTTGACTTATATGTTTGCTATAAGCAAATAGTAGTGCAACATTGAAACCTTATACATATTTCATGTCAAACTGTAATAAATTCCAGTGTTATATGGTATAGTTTTGTTTGTATGCCCCTGTTGTAGCGGAGGGGGCATTAAGTGTTACCCTTGTCCGTCCCGAAAATTTGTTTCCATTCTCTAACTTTAGTTTGCCTTAACCAAATGTTATAAAACTTATAAACAACGCTTAAATTATTAACACAAAACACAGATTTTCGAAAGTTCGAAATTGGGTGGCGTCACTTTTGCCGTTCTTGAGTTATGCCCCTTCATAAGTGGAACAATTGCTAAATCTGTCGTTTTCGTTCTCTAACTTTAGTTTGCCTCAACTAAATGTTATGAAACGTATACTTTTAATTACAAAACGGTCTTAGTTACTTGAATGCTGCATCTGTATGTGGAAGTTGATATATACATATTTTCAAGCCTGGGGCATCTGTGGCCCATAGACACATTTAGTCAGGGGTACTGCTTGTACAAGAATTTTTTATTTAGTTGAAGAAGTAAATAATAATATGCTTGTATAAGTAAATTTGTTATATTCATATTTTTCTTATAAAGTCTGAATAATCTCCCCTTGCTTTTCTCAAAAACAAAAAATACTTGTATTGTAATTTTGTTTTATAATCCCGAAAATTCTCAAGTTTAAAAATAACCTGTACAAGTAGTACCCCTGACAGAAATTCCCCATTTATTTGTATTTTATATATATGGGTTATATTCTAAGTTATTAAAGCTAAAGGAATATTTTCTTTTTCCTTTTTATTTTCTATGCTGCAATAATTATGTATTGCAGGTCAATTGATAAAGAATCACTAATATTATCATTTATTTCAACATTATCATAACTTGTATCTAATAATTTCCATTTGAACATTATTTAGATTATGTATTAATGTTTTGGTTACTTGTTTCTTATCTACTGTATTGCGTCCCATTTCATGAATCCAATGTTCTCACCCTAAGGGATTTTGTAGGCAAGTCCAGGGACATTTTTAGTCACGATGAGTCCAGGGACTCTCCATTTTTGGTCACGATGAGTCCAGGGACTAACAATGTTTGCCATGAAGCATCCAACAGTGGAAAGACAATAAATATCAATGCCTTAATTTATGATCTAATTCTTTATTACAAAATAAAGTAAGAAAATCAAATCAAAATAGCATTATTTTTCATACTTTCATTTGACTTTTGCTTTGAAATAATGATAAATAGATTCAGCTGGTACAATCTTGATGCATCTTTGGACTCTTATTTAGTTTAGAAAGTTGTGAGTCCTATCAGATTTTCATGATTCTAGGACTCATGGACTCGTCTTAATAAGAACCCTGAAATCCTCGAAATGCATACTGTGACAGCTGTTATGATGCAGACATAGAAAAGAATTTGTCTTGTTAATGTTGATAGTTAGTCCATTTTGCCTGACAAACTTAAACCAGACTGTATCAGTATATTAACTGCAAAATAACCTAAGTCTTTTTATCAGTAAAATACGGAAAATGAAAAAAAATATTTTCATTATTTTGCTCTGGATACTGCAATTTGGTCATAAACAAGCTTTTGTCCATATTTATAAAATTTCATAAAGTTTTGACAAAGATATTGACTAATGACTGAAAACTTTTGCCGCAAACTGTAATAGAAATCTTTTTTTATCAGAAAAATACGGGACAAAATATATTCATGATATTCAAAATTTTGCTCTGGATATTGTGTTTTGGTTATGAATAAGCCTCTATATAATGATGGAAAATTGTATACTGGAAAATGAAAGTAAAATAAAGTATATAAACTAACATAAATAAATGAATCAATAAATAAAATTGAATTATATTGCATTGCTAAAGTTTTGAAACAAAATAGGTGACGTAAGATTAAGTAATAAATAGTTTCGTCTTTTTGGTAATAATATAGTTAATCTCATTTCTAGAGTTCTTTTGATCATAGCTATTAATGTGACGTTGAGAAATAAATTAAATAAACTTTCATCTTTTCAAAGAATTAAAATGTATATACTTTGCCGTAGGAAAAGAATACTTAAGTGTTTCTATTTTTTTTTAATTTAGGCCAATGATCTAAATCAGTATTGCAGTATTTGAAGATTTTATATTAAATGGCATTATACAAATTCAAATCGAAATATTCATTATTTGCCAGAAAGGAAAGAAAAAAAAAACCAAAAAAGCAAACAAAAAGCGAAAAAGCAAAACAGCAAAAAATCAAAAACAAAAGTTAGAAAAATTGAAATAAGTGGGATGTTAACTGTTTGCGGTACTCTAAACTAAGATTTGTAACGTGTAACAATTACTACATATAGAATAGATGAATTAACAAAAGGCCATCTTAGTACATATTGGCTAAACCATGACTCAAGATTTAGAGGTGTATAAAGTATTTTAGAACAGAATTAAACAATTTTAGTACAGATGTTAATTCACGGTGAGATAAATAAAAAATTAAACTAAACAAGACGGATGCTATTGCGGTAGAAAAATCATATAACGGCTTTCTATACGCTCGCCATCCTCAAATATCTTGTATTTACTTAAAACCCTTAATGTATAGAACTACTATATCGGCCCGGTCATAAAAGAACATACAAGAAAGTAGTACATATTTCATACAAAATAGTTTCTACGCATATAGCTATAACTTTGTCCATAAGTAAAATATTTTGGTTATGAAAGCCTTTAAAGACTTTGGATAACTATAGGACCCTTGTTGAAAGCCTCTTTTGAAAATTAAAAAAAAATACATATTTGTATGTTGAATCTTACCAGGAAAAGTAAGAATAATGTAAAGTTCGACATAAAATTACGGTCACATTATTTGAACATAGGATAATGATTATTATTTTTAATTGACTGGGTAAAAAGGCCGGTGCTATTTCCCATCCGGGCATTTTCATGAATAAAAGGACCTGGGACAAGCTTTCAAACCTATTTGGAGTTGGTAAAAACTTTGCCGTTGGGAAATGTACACAAATACGGAAAAGTATTCCCGTATCGGTAGTTGATAGGTAACTTAGACTTTATGTGGTCAGTGAAGTTTTCAGGTGCGCTTTCCCAAACATGTGTTCTTATGAGTTAAAGATATAGATAATAGCTTTCAATCTAACCATCTACGGTTAAGAACTTTGCCTTAGGGAAACGGGAGGATAGCAATTCCTGCCACCAACCCTGTGCTAAAAATTTAGAAATATGGTATGATGTTGTGAGCTTCCAGAGCACTTTCCCACCCGGCCATTTTCATGACAAGCTTTCAAACCCACTAGAAGTGGGTAAACTTTGCCGTAAAGAAATGTACACAAATACGGAAAAGTGTGCCCATACCCGTAATTGATAGTTAACTTAGACTTTGGGTGGTCAGTGAAGTCTTCAGGTGCACTTTGCCACCCAGGTATTCATTTAAGTTGAAGATATATATACTAGCTTTCAATCTAACCACATTTACGTGGTTCAGAAATTTGCCGTAGGGAAACAGGACCATAGCAATTCCTGCCACCACCCCTGTACTGAAAAATATGAAATTTTGTATTATGTTGTGAGCTTCGGTGCACTTTACCATTCGGGTATTTTCACAAATAAAAGGACCAGGGACAAGCTTTCAAATCCATTAGGATTTTATAAAAAATTTCCGTTAGGAAATTTATACAAATACGGAAAAGTGTGCCCATACCCGTAATTGAAAGGTAACCAAGACTTTAGGTGGTCAGTGAAATCTTCAGGTGCACTTTCCCACACATGTATTCATATGTGTTGAATACATAGTTAATACCTTTCAATCTAACCACATGTACGTGGTCAAGAACTTTCCCGAAGGGAAACGGGACGATAGCAATTCCTGCCATCACCCCTGTGCTGAAAAATAAGAAATTTTGTATGATTTTGTTTGCTTCAGGTGCACTTTCCCTTCCGGGCTTTTTCATGAATAAAAGGGCTGGGGACAAGTTTTAGAACACACTAGGAGTGGATAAAAACTTTGCCGTAAAGAATGTAGACACATAAGAAATTTGTATTATTCGATACAAAATTAAATACATTGAAGCAGTAAGTTCATTAAAAGATTTTTTTTATCAGACTTATGCTTAAAATATAATACTTATGGCAGTTACTTTGTTGGCAGAAATTTCTTGTATCAAAAGTGACATGGATTACTTCGAGCTGATAGCTCTTTGAAGGCAATTTCTTCTGTCAGATTTAAACCTAAAATGGTATATTTAATCTAAGCCGTTAGTTCGTTGGAAGAAATTTCTTCTATCAGACCTATAATTAGATCTAAATTAAAACACATGTAGCTGTTAGTTCGTTCTGTGAGTAACACAATAAAACTAGGAACTGGTCAGATGTATCTGTATGTCAATTTATCATGAAATCACATGAAATTACTTGACATTTTGGCATCAAACAGCATACATGTAGTTTACATTTTCTAATTAAAAATAAACAATGTTCAAAAGAATATATAATTGCATTACCTGTTCTCAGAGACACCCAAAATGTTAAAGCGTTGAAATACAATATTGTTATGAGGAAGTAAATGTATACATGAACACATGCTGATTAATCAATTTAAGTTATGACAGCTGTATTCAAAAATTGATCATTGAAAATATTTACATCATTTGTTGCAAAAATCAACTGAGCATGTCTTTCTACAAGTTTAAAATCACTGTACATGTACAGGTTCATAATGTTCGTAATCACAGAGGTTGTTTAACACTTTGAATTTTGTTTGAACTTACGGAATTTTCCACCTGCTATACAATGTAGGGTCCCAAAAGGATTATTTCCTACAATTCACATCAGTCAGTTATATTGATGAGGACAATTGCATGTAACGCTTTGTATTATCAATATTATGAATAAAACGAGAGTTGGATTCGGGTCAATAAGACAGCAACCCATATTTATATTTATTTAAAATGAAAACAAATTACCACTTTACTTCCAATAAAATTATTTATTTTTGTAATGAATGTCATATTTATTAATTGTTTTTCATATATTAAATATTCAACCCAGAGCAATGATAAACTTTTGACATTGTAGTTTTGAACCATTTTTCAGCATGTATTATTAACTAGATTTTCATCAATTTTTAAATGGTGGTAAAGATTAAATGACTGTTTGAAAATAGCTCCAGTACATAAAAACATTCTGGAGTTACATTGTAACCTTACTCTATCTAATATCTTATTCAATAATATCTAGATGACAATTGCAATATTTGTAAATACAAATGTATATATTTAATTTAATTTACATAATCAAATAAATTGTTCTTGTGCATGAACTGTCCTACATGTAACTGGTGTCTAATACATTTATTGGTGGATGACAAAATGTACCACATAAACGCCATTACTGCAATTCAACCAATATAGTTATCAAGAAGTTTTAAAAATGTATTCAAGCTACTATACATGTGAGTAATATGATATACGGGTACGTTATAACTACCATAGATGGATGTCTGTGAATATCATGTACATCATAGAGCACAACACCCAGTGCCGTGCCTTTGATATTTCACTGTGACTACATGGTACTCAGTGGGTAATATTCTCAGTTCTTTATTTATATGACTTGATTACCAGTATATATTAAGATAAAAACAAAATAATTTCAGTTAGTGGTCGAAATAAATGATAACATTATAACAACTGTTTTAAAAGGAAATATTCCAAATTCATATTTTGCCGAAATTATCACAAGATGTCCTTGAATAGAGAGGCTTGAACCTTACATGAATGTAGTTTTATAGTCTAGCTGATTTGTGCATAGTTTGAGAAGAATTGTGGGTTTGATGATAAAGCATGAAACTTTGCACAATTGTAGATATATATTTTTTAGTCAATTTTAGCTATGGACCCAGTGGCACTCTGAAAAATCCAATATGGCGGCCATTTTCAAGATGTCTGTCAATCAGTCCAAATTTTACCACCATGTATGAATTACAGCGAATAGTATTCAAAACCAAATCTTTCAATGCATATCAAATGTAATCCAACGTCCCTAGTAAGTCCTAAGGTTATATAAGACTTTTCATTTTTTTTCAAAATGGCGGAAAATTTTAAAATGACCACCAAAAATTGCAAATAACCAACACCAAGAGAAGGTTCTACTGATATTTATTTCTTCGATCGTATTGCAGGTTGCGGTTCAAACAATATTCTAGGAATTGCGTTTCCATGATACATGGATGCTGCTTACAACACAATTTAATCAAAGATCCCATAAATGGAAACATTCAAACGTTTTTACGCCATCAGCATTTGTTTGACAGTGAAGTACCATCCGAGTCACAAATGTTAATGGATATGTTCCACTTCTCCTAGCCAAAATCCTTTCTTTTTCCTCGATTGTGGATCAAAATGATCAAAAAATACGCTTAACCACCGAATGTCTACTTGCAATAAGTAACAGCACGCGTTCTACCAGTTGACAAGAAACTACACACCCTTCTGGAACACCTCAAGGTTTGATGAAAAGGGACTCATGTTGTTTATGCTTTCAATGTTGTGTACATGCATGGAAAACCCTATTTCATTTCAAACGCTCACATTTGGTCAAGTTTTAGATAACATGGTTTTTACATGATTCTAATGGTTAGAAAAGAGAAACTAATAAATGAACTATTATGACCTTAGCTGTATTTGGAAAAACTGTTTGGAATGTTAGGTCGTCAATGCTCTTCAACTTTGTACTTTATTTGACCTTTTTAACTTTTTTTTATTCGAGCGTCACTGATGAGTTTTTTGTAGACGAAACGCGCGTCTGGCGCAAATACAAAATTTCAATCCTGGTATCTATGATGTGTTTATATATATGATTATGCCTAACTACTGGATACGACTCATCAATCTATCTAAACAAGAGCACCTAGGTAGGTGTCACTTGTGGATCAGGAACTGCTGACCCTTTTTGAGCAACTCAGATCATTCCAGTTTTAAAGTGGGGTTCTACTTGCTTAGTTTTTAGATTTTTGTATAGTAAATTTCTTGACTGCTGTTTGTCGTTTTTGCGTTTTTTATCCATGTTGTTATCTGGTTTTGTTTTACTAATGATTTTTGAGTGCCCAAGTATCTTTTTCATCTTTTTTATCGTGTAGACAGCAACATATTTTCACAGCAGTTTGATAAATGTTTCTTAAGGACAGCCAATTTAGTCTTTGTCCCACTCTCCACCACATTTTAAACAGCATCGTACATAACATCATTGTCCTCTCGCATGTTTATCTGCCGTGACATCCGTTTCTATCTTTCAACAACATTTTATTAGCCCATTACAATGCTGATACCTTTGTGATAAATGTCCAATATGATATATGCCATTCACATTAACTCGAAGTAACACTCTTTGCAAAAGGCCGAATCATTCCCTCCCGAAATCTTTCATATGCTTTGAAAATATTGTTTGTTTAATTCTAACCCGTTCCTGGTGTAGTGCATCATTTGTCGAATTGATTATTTCAGAGGTGAATTGAAACTTGTTAATTACTATAGCCAATTCTGGACAAGACACCATATTTAAATGCTGTACTTGTGCGATACTGACGGTCAATCGGATTGCCCAACCTACTGCTTTTAGAGGTGTGTAATTCTACTCATAAGCTTCATCTACATTTATCATTTTCAAATTACGTTTGCAAAACTTGAACTATATAGTTAAATAGCATAATATTGCGCAGGATTACTTTAAGCCATAATTTGGATGGAAAAATGTAAAGAACTAATGAATAAACAGTATAAAGAAATCTTTATGCACACTTCAAAATGTCCAGTTCAATCTTTAATGTTACAGACAAGTTGTGCAGAAGTGAACTCAATTTCCCTCTCATTACTCCATTATTTGAATGTTACATAGTTCTCACCAGAGTCTCGTTACTCAGTAAAATGTATGTCAGGATCTTTTCATAAGCATAAGAACTACACCTTTTGTAACCTCAAAAACAATAAACAAAAAGCAAATATGAGAAATAACAAAAAAACACTTTCACTCAATTACAGGCTCCTGACTTGGGACAGGCACACATGGAATGTGGCGGGGTTTAACATGTTAGAAGGTGCAAACATACCCCTAACCTGGGAGAGTGGTTTAACAGTAAAACATAAAAACAAACTATAAAAATCAGTTGAAAAGGACTTACAGAAAAACATGTCGAAAAAACGCAGACCGGACGTGGCAAAACACAACGTATAGATCTTAGAGTACTCGAAGTAACTGATAGCTATGGACATGCATGGTGTTGTGAACGTAGCAAGGTGCGTTCGATTCAAATCCTAATTGACTAAGTATGCAAGTTTTTCTCCACGAGGTTGGTAATTTAAATGACTGTCCGTTATAAATCATTTTTACCTTTTAAATAATAGAGACTTTCTTAACTCGAAACTCGACACTTCCAACTCGCAAATCTACTTTTTTCAAATCGCAACTCGACTTTTTAACACACAACTCTACTATCGTGACTCGCAACTCGACTTGTCTAACTCGCAACTTGACCTTCTTTAATCGCAGCACAACTTTAGGCAAAAACACACGTGTTTAAAAACGACTGGAGGGAAAAGATTCCGCCGTTTTTTAATCATTCTTTTGAATCGAAAAATTCTAGTTCTTTGCTGCAAATCCTCATCTTCAAAGGCATTGACAGTTTGTTTTAAGAGATATTCTTCTCGTATTTCTTTGTTTAATGACTTGTGACGTGTGAACCAAAAAGATAATTGATAACTGCATACGAAATTCCAATGATGCAACTATTTTCTCCGTAATTGTGCAGTGTGTGATAGTCCGCGCGAAATGCACTCGTTATTATTCAATTCTATTTTTACGATTATTTGTTTACGAAATGTAAAGTTATCAGATCATACCGGTTCTGTTAATGTTGCAGTGTAAACGCACTAGATTAAATAAGATCGATCTCGATCGATCTTGCTTGTGCAAATGTAACGCGAACTGGTCTTTTTAATATCGATTCAAATAAAGATCAGTTCAACTTCGTACAAGTGTAAACGGGGTCTAATATTTTTAAGAAGACGTGTTTCATGTGGTATGTATTCCGTGACACAAATTCAATGTTGAATCAAATACTTATTATAAATATTATACTTGTTTCCTTCAAATTTAATCAATACTGAATGGTAATAACTGAGGACAATCAATAACAAGCTTTTATAGCCGACCTTAGGGTATTTTGTTCTCATTGTTGAAGGCCGTACGGTGGCTTTTAATTGCTTACATCCACTTCATTTGGGCTTTGATGGATAGTTGTCTTTTCAGCAATCATACCACAATTCCTTATTTTTATTTTGTTTGTATCCATATTATTTTAAGATAAGACATGATGTTGTTAATTCTTTTTTGCTTGTTTTGCTTATTTTCATTTTAATTTTTCGTTAAATCATTTTGACTTTTCTTTTTCGTCATGTTTTAATTTTGTTTTGTTTTGTTTTTTGTTTTTTTTTGGAAAAGGTGGGGGGGAGGGGGGGATAGTTTATTTTTTTCATTATTTTTTACAAAACCTTGACCATTCTAATTTTTAAAATAGAAAAAATTTACTTCGCATATATTGCATATTTTGTTTGAATTCCATTATAATAATATATTATTCTTTAAAGAAAAGCATAAATTTGTTGAGTAAATAAATTATTTATACTTAACTCTTACTATTGCATTACAATTTTTATTAAGTTATGTGAATTCAAGTGTACAGAATATCCTGCACAGTACCTCCAACTATTTTTTTATAAACAAAGGGAATTAACCCTTATCATGCATCTATAATGACAATATTTCATGAAGTTAGTTTTCGAGCGAATCTTTGTCGTATTTGATCAAGTAAATATGTATTCGAATTTATAATCTGATTAATTGACAATACTGGATCGTGATCAACGCAACCATTACGTTCGTCAGTGTAAATATTTTAGCAGAAATTGAAAGTTTAACGGACTGCATGATGATGTGAACAGTGAATATATAAATCTAACGTTACGGCGCTTTTTTTTGGTTCTTTTAATGCTGGACCTTGCCGCCTATGACGCACTGGCGCCTCGTCAATTCGCAACACATTTACATAAACTGGACATTGTTGTAAAGATAACATGTTGTAGATTGCGAGGAGCGATGGATCCTTGGAAAATATGTGAACATTGGGTATCTTTTCGGTGGAAAACGCTACATTTTGTTGATTTTCCTCAAAATTAGACACCTTATTGACGAAATTGGATTAGGATACCTACACAATTTTACTGTTCTCAACTTCAGGATGATGCATGCAAAATTTTGATGTCTGTTTACGTTTCTATAAATAGCGCTAGGTCCCGATAGGATATTAAATTGTTGCATATGATAGCGAAAGATAAACGTTGTGGATAATATTACCGATTTTCACATTGTTATGAAATATAAATACAAACAGGTAAAGTCTATAACTTTAAGCCTAGTTTGAAGAGCTAAAATTCATGTTTCCTGTGATATTTTATTTTTTACTGACATCGAATGAAAAAGTTTTTTTTTTGTAATTTTTTCCAACGTCGATAACACCAATTATGCATTACGGCAGATATGAGTTTATTGACGTGACGTTCCCACAGAGTCCCTACTGCAGTCATTCATAGATAAATAAAAAAGATATATCGTAACATTACATCCAATCAGAGCGCTCCTAAGTTGACTTCCTTCACCTGCCTTGAGTACACAAAAGGCCAACCTAAAGCCGGGAAAATGTAATACTACTTTTTTCCCTATACTGTGACATAAAGATATAAAGAATTCTTATGACACCATCAATGCAATACTGAGTTATTGTGAAAACTTGGCTATAATAAATACTTGTATGTCCCCATTACTTAAAGAAACATGGACCATTTTATGTCCCCACCCCTACATGCTGGTTTACCTCTTTCTGTACTTCTTTCAGATATGGCTTAATAAACTACCTGTATCCAATCATATCTTATCTTATTTAAAAAAAATAGTGCACAGTACCATTTAAACGGATAAAAATGACAGTTCCATTCAATTTGTATTAATTTTATCCTAAATTTACAACATAAGCACAAATTCAAGATTTTTCATCCTAATCTCCATTCCATGCTTTAGTATATGCCATATTGTGGTTCAAAATTTCAGAGCTTGTTATACAATTCATTATTCTGTCTTGACATGATAAAAAAAAAAAAGATGTTAGACACTTAAAACGTTAAATATGCAAAAAACTCAGCTGTAAAGTTGCCTTTGTGGCCTGTATTAATCTATGAAAAAGCTGAATTATGTGCCTTGGGAGTATCCATTTCCACCAATAGTTCTTTCAAACAGTAGAAAATGAAAAATTATATATGCTTGATATAATAAAAGATAGAAACTACAAAATGAAGCACACTATTGAAATATTTGCTGCATGAACTGCCAAGAATGAGAACAATTCTTTACACAGGAGAGTATAAATTCTATCTAAATGTAGCCTCAATTAGGCCTCTTTTTTTTCTTAGAAGGACAATTTTAACACTGAAAATGCTTCTATTGTGACCAAATATTGCCTTACTCCATAAACAGTATAAACTTAACCAACCAATTTCCAATTTTAATAGATTATGTCTTGAGAATTACTCAAGTGATACATTAAGGGAATTACACAGCCAAAAAGGCAAATATTTCAGTAAAAAATATTTGTTGCAACTTGAATGCTGGTGTTTCCAATTGAATTAATCATTGTGAAAGGTGAAAACAAATACAAAAAAACTAGAGTTTGGTGCATTTTATACAATATAGTTAATATTGAAATCCTAGAATAAAGTTTTATATCAGTACCCATCAATTTGACTTACTGTGATGACTCAGCACTTTTCTCACGACAGTATTGGTTTCAGTGAAGAAATTTCTATTCATGGTGATCAAAATCAAATGTACTAATCAAAGGCTTTAAAATAGTACAATACAACTGAACTCTGATTTATTTTGATTTCCCTTGCTATTTTCGGTATACTGTGACATAAAGATATAAAGAGTTCTTATGACACCATCAATGCAATAATGAGTTGTTGTGAAAACCTTGGCTATAATAAATACTTGTATGTCCCCATTACTAAAAGAAACATAGATCATTTTATGTCCCCATCCCTTCATGCTGGTTTATCTCTTTCTGTACTTCTTTCAGATAAGGCTTAATAAATTATCTGTATCCAATCATATCTTATCTTATTTAAAAAGAAAAGTAAACAGTACCATTTAATCGGATAAAAATGACAGTTCCATTCAATTTGTATTCATTTTATCTTAAATTTACAACATAAGCACAAATTCAAGACCTATCATACTAATCTCCATTCCATTTTTATTATATGCCATCATGTGGTTCAAAATTTCAGAGCTTGTTATAAAATCATTATTCTGTCTTGAGATGATAAAAAAAAAGATGTTATACACTTAAAACGTTAAATATGCAAATAACTCAGCTGTAAAGTTGCTTTTGTGGCCTGTATTATTCTATGAAAAAGCTGAATTATGTCCCTTGTGAGTATTCATTTCCAACAATAGTCCTTTCAAACAGTAGAAAATGAAAAATTATATATGCTTGATATAATAAAGTATAGAAACTACAAAATGAAGCCCTATTGAAATATTTGCTGCATGAACTGCTAAGAATGTGAACGATTCTTTACACAGGAGAGTATAAATTCTATCTAAATTTAGCCTGAATTGGGCCTCTTTTTTCTTTTTTCCAGCAGCGATCCGTCCGATGACGGAAACAATATCCGGACGCCTTTAGGTCAGACCACCAATTAAAAATCCCTATCTGTTCAACCAAATTTTGCAATTTTCACAGCTTTATAATTATTATTCCTTAAGTTTAACTTCATAGAAACCAGGTATATCCTGAATTGTACATGTATCACCTTTCTACATGCCAATTGTCAATCTACTTTTAAAGACTTATAAGAAAAATCTGACCTTAGTAACACAGGTACTACCAAAATAACTCCTGGTTTTCTGTAAATCTTAAATTAGTATACTATGGAGCGCATTAATCCTGAATTTTTAATGCAAACTCATATACAAGTAAATTTTGGCTCAAAATTGTCTAAATATATTTCTCTTTCACCAAAAGTTTCATTTCTGGAAATTTGTTGGTTAGTTTAAGTAAACAAGGACATCAAAAGCACTATTTTGTGTCAGGGTAGGGCTACTTTTACGTTCTAAATTGGAGTGAGTAATTGGTGGTCTGACACCTAAAGAGCAAAAAAAATTGATCAGAAATCTTTTGTTTTGCTTTATTCTTAATCCTTGGTCAATTTGTAGTAAAATAAAATCCTATCTGAGCATAATGCGACTTATATTACAAAATTCACAGCTCCATTTAAACTGACTGTAATGTATGACTTTAATAGAAAATACTTGAACATTTTATTTTGCACTACGGGAACATAAACTTTCGTTATCAAGATCAGATTTGGTTGATTTTTCCTTGTTTCTCCTACTGCATTCCAGACTTTCCACAATTTTTTCAATGAGTTTAGTACAAAATCCAAGGTATTGAAGAGTCAAGGAATATTGACCACACCCCCCCCCCCCCCTTTTTCCCCTTTTTTTCACCAGGTGTCAGTAATGGGATTTTTAGTTGATCAAAAGTGCAGGTATGGTCATTAAACTGTTTTATTTACTATCAGTCAATAATTTAAAGTAAGAAACTTGAGACAATAAATGCCTTAAATCTTCATGACGACAATTTTTTGGGGGTAGTAAACAACCGTATGTTTTAATGTTTAATACCACAGAAACAACTTACTGTGCATTCATAACAATTTAGGACTTTTTTTTTTTAAATGAAAGCATATTGTCAGGGTGGGAAAAGCTAAAAATAGCACAAATTCAGGTTTAAGGCTCTAAATTTGCAATATGTGACTTTTTGCCAAAAAAAGATTGAAATGTGGTTACTATCATTTCAAATGATCAGTTAGGTCAGACCACCAATTAAAAATCCCTATCTGTTCAACCAAATTTTGCAATTTTCACAGCTTTATAATTATTATTCCTTAAGTTTAACTTCATAGAAACCAGGTATATCCTGAATTGTACATGTATCACCTTTCAACATGCCAATTTTCATCCTACTTTGAAAGACTTATAAAAAAAATCTGACCTTGGGAACACAGGTACTACCAATATAACTCCTGGTTTTCTGTAAATCTTAAATTAGTATACAATGGAGCGCATTAATCCTGAATTTTTAATGAAAACTCATAGACAAGTATATTTTTGCTCAAAATTGTCTAAATATATTTCTCTTTCACCAAAAGTTTCATTTCTGGAAATTTGTTGGTTAGTTTAAGTAAACAAGGACATCAAAAGCACTATTGTGTGTCAGAGTAGGGCTACTTTTACAAACGTTCTAAATTGGAGGGAGTAATTGGTGGTCTGACACCTCAAGAGCAAAAAAAGTTGATCAGAAATCTTTTCTTTTGCTTTATTCTTGATCCTTGGTCAATTTCTAGTAAAAAGATCCTATCTGAGCATAATGCGACTTTTATTACAACATTCGCAGCTCCATTTAAACTGACTGTAATGTATGACTGTAATAGAAAATACTTGAAAATTTCATTTTAGACTACAGAAACATAAACTTTCAATATCAAGATCAGTTTTGGTTGATTTTTCCTACTGCTTTAAAGACTTTCCACAATTTTTACAAAGAGTTTAGTAAAAAATCCAAGGTATTGAAGAGTCAAGGAATATTGACCCCCCCCCCCCCCCCCCCCTTCTTTTCACCAGGTGTCAGTAATGGGACTATTAGTTGATCAAAAGTGCAGTTATGGTCATTAAACTGTTTTTATTTACTATCAGTTAATAAAATTTAAGATAGAAAACTTTCATTTGAAACAATAAATGGGATTGTGGTGAGTTTATGCAGTGTTTACATTAGGCTATGTTATCTGCTAAATACATGGTATGACGCAATGATATAAGGGGTAAATATCAAATAATTTCATTAAATCTTCATGACGACAATTTTTTTTTTGAGTAGTAAACAACCTATGTTTTAACGTTTAATACCACGGAAACAACTTACTGTGCATTCATATCAATTTAGGACATTTTTTAAATGAAATCATATTGTCAGGGTTACACTACCCCTTATGAAACTGAATTGTTTGCCGCAAACTTGCAGCAGACTTGCCGCAAGCTTGTGGCAAACAAAAAGTTTGCAGGAACACAGAAAATTGTGTTTGCAGATGTTTGCCGCTAGCTGCAAACTTCCGGCAAACATTGCAGCTTTTTGCTGCAAGCTTGCGGCAAGTTTGCAGAAACATCAATGTTTGCCGTAAGATTGCCAGAAAGTTAGGATAATTAAGAATGTTTGCCGCAAGATTGCAGAAAACTTTGACCATTTTATATGTTTGCCACAAAATTGCAGAAAACTTTGACCATTCTATATGTTTGCCAGAACATTGCAAGAACTACACAATATTAACTGGGCATGCCTAGTTGGCAATTCCTGGAAGCTAACAATTTGAAATTGTGACTAGGTCATGTTGATTGTGTTTGGAAAATGCATTTCACATATAAGAGATCAAGGAGGCATTTTGGTTCAATGATATCAATATGTAATTTTGTAAGTACAAATAATTCATAGAACAGCATGTTTTGATAAAATAATTAATGTCACATCATACATAATTAAGTAAGCAACTATATATATATGTGTGTGTTTGAAAATCTTTAGCTACATGTATTATAAGTTTGAATTTTGTAATTGATGTACTGTACCATGTTTATTAAAATTAAGTTCAATTTTGTAATGCAATTATTACCTAGCTTTATACCCGATACACACTTAAGATTTATTCTTTTTTCATTTCTTAATTACAGGTATATGATGTCATTTGAGAATGACCCCTGTCCCCTTTGTTTGCAAGAATTCTTTCAATGACTGTTTGTATACAGGCAGGAATTCTTTTAAAAATGTTGCTGTGTAATTTGAAAGAGCTAAATTGAATGTGTCTACACACATGACATTAATATATGTGTAGTTCCTGCAAGTTTGTCGCAAGTTTGCAACAAACATTTGCCGCAAGCTTGCAGCAAACAATTGCCGCAAGCTTGCCGCAAATCTAATTTGCATAATTTTGTTTGCAGCAAGCTTGCCGCAACCTTCATTTGCATGGTAAAATGGTTGCGGCAAGTTTGCAGCAAATGTTTGCCGCAAGCTTGCGGCAATGTTTGCTGCAAACTTGCGGCAAATGTTTGCCACAGGGCTTATTTTTCGGTAAGGGACAAACCATTGAAAGTCTGAAATGGCCTATAGTTGTACTTGACTGTACTGATTTTTACTCGACCAGTCTGAATTGGTCTGAAATTTACTTGATTATACTTGACTGTAGTCTGAACCATACTTAACAGTCTGAACTTGTACTCGACCACACTCGACCAGTACTTAACCATTTTATTTGCGTCTCAGCCATGCTCGACCTAGTCTGAACAATGCTCAAACTAGTCTGAACCATACTCGACCTAGTCTGAACCATACTCGACCTAGTCTGAACCATACTTGACCAAGTCTTAACCAACCGAGACATATTTTTTGTATCTATCTATTGTATTTCATCAATTTATGAACTGTTTTTAACAGCTATTTCCCCTGGCTAGAAATTTGAACAACAATTTGAAATTTAAAATGTATTCAATATGGCATTGAAACAAAAATTTCACAATAAACATAATATAAATTCAACACCATATTCATCAACACTTACATATATATATCACCTTTAAAATAAAAATAAAACAAGCTGATCCAATAATCTTAAAACTGAATTGTGACTAATATTTTTAATGTTATTCAAATTTTTTGAATGTTTCAGATATATTTTATCATGTTTATGGTTACTGGACAATTTTCACCATTTACTTAAGCCTTGTATAGATTTATGGTGTCAGTTGAGTTTAGTTAATAATGCAGTGAACATTTTTTTTATTAAAATATATTTAGAATAGTATATAAAGCAACTTAATAAATTTAAAAGATCACACCTTTGTTTTGTAAAACCAAGAATTTAGTATAATCAT
Source organism: Mytilus californianus (assembly GCF_021869535.1). Taxonomy (NCBI): domain Eukaryota; kingdom Metazoa; phylum Mollusca; class Bivalvia; order Mytilida; family Mytilidae; genus Mytilus; species Mytilus californianus. The sequence continues at coordinate 6,769,763 of NW_026262615.1, forward strand.
GATAATAGAACTTCCGTAGCAATCCTTGATAACCATTTAAAAAAGGAAATGTGTTCCAAAGTTGCAGAAAAAATTTATTTCAATTAAATTTAAATAACTTTTGTCAAAATTAAAGACATGGCATACAAGAAGAACTTTAATAAGGTTTAATCACCTCAGTACATGTGTGTTTTACAGGTAAAAAGAAAGCCCTATTTTTCTTAAACTCGTGTATTACTTATCTAGTGAATTCAAAAGGCCTTGCGATTTAAGTTTTACAGGATGTTGCAATTTTTACTGAATGTTAATTAGAAATTAATTCTCTCTGACCAGGTGTGATCTTTTTAATGAGTTTGACCCAAGCAGGAGGTATTACTTTATACTTTACCACTATTCAGAATTTTTTTTTAATTTATTTCTTTAACTTTTTTATCCTTTTTTGATATATATTATATATAATATATCCAAATAAGAATAGATATATTTCTAATATAAGTTTAAACAATTTCAGTGATTTTTTGGCTGTTGTTAACTCATTAAAAAGATAATTATATAACTTTTGTATGTAACCATGAAACCTATGTAGGAATTTAGGAAAATTTAGTTTAAAAAAAAAACACACATGCCAACCAAGAAGCACCTTAGTAAGGTTTTATTACCCTCAGTAAAGGTGTGGTTTTTAGGTAAAAGAATATTTTTTTTAAAAAAACTCTAAAACTTAAAATTAATACAATTAAATTATTATATAAGATAATTTGGTTTACTATCTCTATTTGATAAATCTGAGAATCATGTAAGGATGTAAAAATATGTTTTTATATATATCTTTATTTTATTGTGGCTGTTATCATGTCAGAAAAAAAGAAATTAATTTTAACAGCTAAAATTAAATAAAAATAGAGGTTCTTTGGTCAAGTATGGTTCAGACTGGTCGAGTATTGTTCACACCTTTGGTCGAGTATGGTTTAGACTGAAAAAATAGGTCGAGTACAGGTCGAGAATGGGTTAAGACTGTTTCAGACTGGTCGAGTAATAGTTCAGACTATTTTCAATGGCAAAGATATAGGTCAAGTACAAATCAGTACGGTCGAGTATGGTTAAGACTGGGGTCGAGTAATGTCGAGTAAAATTCAGACCAATTCAGACTGGTCGAGTAAAAATCAGTACAGTCGAGAACATATATAGGCCATTTCAGACTTTTACTGGTTTGTAGTGTTAGAAAAGCTAAAAATGGCACAAATTCCGGTTTAAGGCTCTAAATTTGCAATATGTGACTTTTTGACAAAAATAGATTGAAATCTGGTTACTATCATTTCAAATGATCGGTTAAGACAAAAAAATCAATTGTTTTCTGATTTTGGGGCTTCACCGCTTTTCGCTTTAAAAAGCAAAAAAAGTTGATCAGAAATCTTTTGTTTTGCTTTATTCCTAATCCTTGGTCTATTTGTAGTAAACAAAAATCCTATCTGAGCATAATGCGACTTATACTACAAAATTCACAGCTCAATTTAAACTGACTGTAATGTATGACTTTAATAGAAAATACGTGAAAATTTCATTTTGGACTACAGAAACATAAACTTTCAATATGAAGATCAGTTTGGTTGATTTTTCCTTCTTTGTCCTACTGCTTTAAAGACTTTCCACAATTTTTACAATAAGTTTAGTAAAAGTATCCAAGGTATTGAAGAGTCAAGAAATATTGAAACCCCTCCCCTCCCCCTTTTTTTTTACCAGGTGTCAGTAATGGGACTATTAGTTGATCAAAAGTGCAGTAACTGTTATGGTCATTAAACTGTTTTTATTTACTATCAGTCAATAAAATGACTTGACATAAAAATCAGTTGTTTTCTGATTTTGGGGTTTCATCGCTTTTTGCTTTAAAGGTGTCAGACCACCAATTAAAAATCCCTATCTGTTCAACCAAATTTTGCAATTTTCACAGCTTTCTAAATATTTTGCCTTAATTTTTACTTCATAGAAACCAGGAATATCCTGGATTGTACATGTATCACCTTTCTACATGCCAATTTTCAACCTACCTTTAAAGACTTATAAGAAAAATTTGACTTGGGAACACAGGTACTATCAAAATAACTCCTGGTTTTCTGGAAATCTTAAATTAGTATACAAAAAAAGTTATATGTTTTTCCAATAGGGTTCTATATTATTAATTGTGTTGCACAATGACAACCAACCCGAGCATTAGGAGTGTTGTTTATTTAATGTTTAGTTTTTTATGTCAAGACGGGCATGGAAGAGACACTTTTTGCATTAATTACCAAAGGATTATGATAGAATATGTTCCACATCTTTGATTTTGGATACATTTTGTAGCTAGGAGAGGAACACATAATAGGTTCATTTTTTCATGATGTGATTTTTTTTATATGGGAGATGATATCTGAGAACATGTATTTGCTTACTATTTGTATGGTTTTATTTATATTACTTTGTGGTGGATCATCAGTATCATAAGTAAAAGATTCTGTTTAAATGTCGAAATTGTTTCTCAGATTAGAAGACATTTAATGGTTTTTAGTAATGACAATGCCTGACATGATGCTTGGGGCTAGATGAGCTAGAAAGTAAACCTCTGTGTTATTTTTTATTAATTCATTGAAAATATCTCCTCTAAAGCTGGTCAAAGCAAACAAGAATTTTGGTCTTTTTTTTAACATTCTGAATGATACTTTACACTCAGAACTGAGTCATCAGTAGTCAGTAGAGATGTATAAAACTAAAGTGTAACAAAACAACCTAGCATCATATTGCTAGTAGCACGAGTAGCTTTGTTTGGTAAATTTGTGCTTTTCTTTTAAATTTGGCTAATGTACAACAAATGTTTGGTTCAAATCTAAATAAAATGCTTTTGTCTCCCTATTACTTACATTGTACATAAAATGGATACTACTTTGACAATTCCTTGTATACTATGGAGCGCATTAAGCAGTCCAGGCGAATATTTTTATTTGTAATATTACTCAAACTTATAATATTACGACAAATAGTAACATTACAGCTCTGTGTAATATAAGGCCTATATTACAAAAAGACGTAATAATCAATATTACGAATATCTGTAATATAGTTTTTCTATATTACGAATATTTGTAATATACGATTTAATGGTTATTTCGTAAATTTCGACTTATCCTCTCATGACATCAAGTTGTCTCTCTGAAAGAAATACATACGGTAATTATTTTAACATAATTTTGACAAACTGTAAATTAAAGATACAAGTACTAGGGCAAAAATGCCACACATGTGTCACGCATGTACCTAAAAACGCATGTGTCACAGGTGTGTCACATGCGTAATACACATGTTTCTTGCCACGCATGTGAATCATGCGTGGTACACATGCGTTCACATGCGTAATACACGCATGTGAATCGCATGTGTCAGAAAAACACCTGTGTCACGCATGTGTTGGAAAACGCATGTGACACATGCGATATTTGCATGTGTAACACATGTATAGTCAAACGCATGTGTAACGCATGTGTTACACAGGAAAATTTTGTTGATGTGAATTTAAGTTAAATTTTTCACATGAATTTACGTTAAATTTTTCATGTGAAATTCACATGAAAAAAAAGTAAATTGTGTCCAAGTTGAAAAAAAATAACATCAAAATTAAAACTTGTTTATTAACATCTAATACCTTGCAAGACATATATTCCATTGAAAATCTTATTTTACTTTTAAAAAAATTATTTTCACATGAAACCCCCCTTTTTTGGAATGATCAATGCATTTAAATGGGGAAACATAATTGGAACCCCCCTTTTATCCTGTGTTGGGACCCTCCCCTTTTAAAAATGGCTGGATCAGCCCCTGATTATCCTTAATTGTCACCATAATAAATGGTATTTTATCCAATCAGCTTAGGAAAATAATCACAGTAAAAAAAGGCAAAGTAAATAAAATTGCAAGGTATCCGGTCGTTCCGTCCCCGAACCGATCCGGCCCTAAGTCGATCCGGCCCAAAGTCGATCCGTCCCAAGTCGATCCGGCCCACGTCGATCCGTCCCTACGTCGATCCGGCCCCATAATAAAATATGAATAAATTATATTGACTTTGGAGGTTTTTGTGACAAATTTTAACAGTATAAATGGAATTTGTAAAAAGTATCGTTGGTGGATGACAACAGGTAAGTGAAGTATTGGAGTACCAGTCAAAGAATTATTTTACATCGATACGAAAATGAGTGTGATAGTGTCTGTTTGTATACAGCTTCAACATATTTTAATATGAAGTTATTTTCCATGATAACTTTGAATGTCATGGCGATTTTTATTTTATTTAATTCACACACAGAATAGCTAAATAAATATTTACAGTCCAATGGAACCTATAAAATTTAACTCATCATAATGACTTGTTTAATCAAATCATTAGTCTATAATTGGTTTGTTTATTCAACAATTGTCTAATGATTGTGAACTAAGGTAATGCCACTCGTAATCACTTAATTCCATCAAATCCTGATTGATTTAATTTCAATCAGGTAACATCAGAGGCTTCTATAATACATGTTTTTTTTTTTGTTTTTTTTTTTGTAATATCGAATATAGTCAATATATTCTTTGAAAGTTGACAATATTTTGAATAGTTGTGTGTAGATAAAAAAACAAGTTATATGAGTATCCATTATTCTTTACTGCAAGATAATAACAAAATAATTACACTGAATGCACATTTTCATTCTCTAAAATATAATATCAGCATTACTATAATATAACAATAAATTCATACACACTAACAAACACACTATCTCTGACACTCGCATTAATATATATATATAACTCTTAAATCATTTACACTAACAGTTACACTGTCACTTACATAATATAAAAGGGGTCACACTTGCAGCACTACAATAACATATACAGTAACTATCATACGCAGTACATATATAATATATAGAACAACTAACAGCACTATAACTGTTCAAGTTGATGAGCTCACCAAGAACAAACGCACTATATTATTCTAAACATAAAGAATACTCATTAAGCATTTACTAAATAAATGTTATATAAACATATAGATTGTAGCCACATATGCACTAACATAATACAAGTCATACAGTTTACTCAAAGTCAATTAAATCACTCGCTGTCAGTGTTTTCTTCTGGTTCTGGGTCTGGCACAGGAATGTCGTACATGTGTCCGACGGCACGAAGGAAGAAGGAGGTGGTGATGGTACTGTCTTGAAGTTGCTCATATAGTGAAGAGAGGCGTCCCTGTGACCGTTGATACTTGGTGCGTTGCCAACGGGCAAGACTCTGTTCATCTACCACTGTGACGCACTTGCCGAAAAATGAAAATTTTTGCCAATTTTTTTTTACCGTACACCTTTTTTAATAAAATTCATAAACATTTATGAATTACAATTAATATATACCTCCATTTTTTTTATTCCTTGTAAATATATTTTTTATTGGGCCGGATCGACTTTAAATATGGGCCGGATCGACGTTGGGCCGGATCGACGTTGGGCCGGATCGACGTGGGACGGATCGACTTGGGCCGGATCGACGTGGGGCCGGATCGACATGAAAGCAATTGCAATAATTGTCAGATATGGGTCCAGGATCCTTAAAAAAAAGTGAGACTAGACTTGTAAAAAGTCTCTCTCTATATATAATTCCTAAAGGGAGTAGGCCAGGGGATTCTGTGAATCATCCCCCTTCCCCCATAAAATGTTCTTCTTATTTGAACAATTAAAAGTTTAATCTTTAAACATTTATTTTAATTAAGATTTTCATTGGTATTTCTTTTAATACATATACACAGGTAAAAGAAGTATGCATTCATATTGGGAGAATTTGGTGTTAATTGCAGATCTTTTGATCTTCACCACTTTGAAAAAAAATGATTTAGAACTTGGAATATCTAGATGTGTTGTGTTGTGTTTTTGTTATTTTTGTTTGAATAACTTTCTCAAAGGTGTGTTACAATAACCTTACATCTCTTTTTATTCCTATATATCTGCCAACTATCTTAGACAAAAGACAGACAGATACACCCAGTAGATATATTTAAGTCTTAGGTGCTTCATACATATTTTATTTAGTATTTTCTTATTTGTAACCCTTGTGTTACAAAAATGACTGATTGTATGTAACATTGACATTGGGTTGTACAAGTGTAAATTTAAAAATTACCTGGTTTGGTAGTTCAAACAAACGTGACCAATTAACATTGTCAATACTTGATTGTTGACCATTCTGATTATCTGTCCAAGTACAAAACTATGCTAACAATATAATACACATGAGCATATAGAAAGTACTTGAAAAGTTTCAGAGTGTTTGGGGTAGTCTGTCCTGTTCAAAACGGCTCATAAGATAAAGGGGAAAGCAACACTATTATCGTGTTTAAATCACGACAAACAATAGTCACTACATACTTTCGTCCCTTTAATTTTTAGGCTTATACAATGTACAGAATAATATACCATTATAACTTTATCCTACATTTCTTCATCTTTGGTGTGGAATAAAAGCAAAGGATATAATTACCTGCTTATATTTTACTTGTGTTTCAAGCAAGCATTTGGTGGGTTGAGAGGGGTTTACTGTAACGGCGGTTATAAACTTACATAGGCGGATCCAGGGTGGGGGGCCCGAGCCCCCCTTTCGTGGGAAAAATTTGGTTGATTATATAGGGAATCACTGAAGCATGACTGGAGCGGCCCCCCTTAGGTCAGTCAGCGGGCCCCCCTTATGAAAAGTTCTGGATCCGCCACTGACTTACCACCACCCACGTGCCACCACATCAGTGTCCTGCAGGCACTTGCCCGCAGGTGGTGTCAAAAGTTACATGTGCTTGTGTTTTTTCAAAGTTCATAAAATGTGGAACAAATGTCCTCAATTTCTCTATTCTATTTATAAGGGGAACATAAATATCAATGATCAGTGTTGGAGCTGGGACTATTGTATAATAGTCTCCATAATAGTCCCAGGTTGGAGGCATTAATGTGATTAATACCATTGTGAGGGTACTACTGGAAAGAAGTTGTTTAAGAATAGATCAACCAAGGATTTGTTTATTGGATCAACGGTGATAACATTTTACAGAAATTTTCATAAGGGGGCCCACTGACTGCTAAAGAGGGGGCCTCCCTAGTCATGCATCAGTGATTCCCGATATAATAGATCAAATTTTTGCCACAAAAAGGGGAGGGGCAGGGTGCTCTAAATCCGCCTTTATGTGCAACACGAACCTCCAAAATACATGGATGAACTCAAGTATTGTGAATGATAAAGTTAGGAACTTTCTGCTCAACATGTGGCAACCTAGGTTTGAGTATACATGTAATTGCCAACTTGAAATTAAGTAAGTAAAACTTTGATTTGATTCGCCATATTGGCAAACATGTGAAGATAAGATCAGGTGAGCTTTTCGTCGAATATCATGAGGAGATAGTGTTAAAAATATTTGCATAGTTCATGAGTTGAAAATTATAAAACAAAATATATTGTTTAACCTTGGACAAAAAGATCAAGTCCAAAACTGGCTGTTATTTGTGTAGGCTACCTTAATCTTGAAGAGTATGCAATTCTAAATCAAGGAGGCGGTAGGCAATTTCCTAATAATATTACAAAAGAACTTGTCACAGATTCTTAACTAAACGTTTATCAGATTAGTAAAATTTCTAATTCACTGACATCTGTTGGACATAGATACTCAAATTGCAGAATCTTATTAGTAATAAAAAAAAATCTGTGTTTTCTGTGACATCATTTTGAAAAATATATGTTTATATTTTATTTATTACACTCTAACTGTATAACATTTAATTCTCCTCTGATTAGAATTTAGAGTAATTATCGTTTGTCAATTTTCCAAACTTCCCATGCCCCCCTCAGCAGAGTTATTTAATTCTGAATGGAACAAAATGTGAATGAGTTATAAATAATATATAAATGATTGAATATTCTTTATTTAGTTTTTCTTTATTCTCAATTCTTCCAGAGACATGTATATGCTCTGAGAATAATGTCTTTGCATGATTCTTCATAAAATTAATTAAGTATACTCAGTTATTCTCTATGATCCTTCTTTCTATATTTTTGCTTTTTAACTATCTATATATTTTTTTTGTGTCCTTATTTAAATCCCCATTCTTGATTCCAGACTAACTCTCATATATATACGTAAATGTACGAAAGCTTGGCACGTCGAATACGGAAACCCGGAAATCTTTTCACCGTTGTAGTTTTTATACTATGACGCAAAATCCATGGACGCTCGTCTGCTGCTGAATTCATGTTTTAAAAGAATGGACAAAGATAGTCAGATAGTTGATACAAAGACCTTTGATTTTTCAAACTGATGGATCAAAAAGTTATTATAAACAGATATATTGAAATGGGTTAGTAACTTACATTGTCGATTAACTGAATCCGGGGAACGAAAGTCAACGCAACGAAAGTGTTTCGTTTTGATGGATTACGTACCAACTTATTGTACTTGGAAAGCGCAATGAAATGTAAATATAATCATGCGCATTTTTAGGAAGATGCTAGTGCTATACTTTTCACGAAAAACCATTTGACTTTATCCATGTCATGCATGTATAAACCCGAAAATCAGTCAAAGATTGGCAAAAACGGAAGCAAGTCAACTCGCTCCATTGCAATTGGCAAAACGCCCCATTATTTTAAAATCGCTCCACTCTTGTTTAGGGAGCTACCATTTGATTTTTATGGGAGAGGGGGCTTTGACGGAATTTGAAAAAATGCGGGACAGGAGTTTTGAGTAAAAAAATAAAAGCCAGGACCGAAAAGAATGAATAATAAACTGTCAGGACAGATATTACAACTAAAAACAATGCAGGATAACTGTTCATAACATTTTCATCCTAGCCCCGCCCCCCCCCCCCCCCCCCCCCCACCAAATCAAGTGGTAGCTCCCTTCATACCAACTTGCTTGCCCCACATTAAAAAAAATCGCCCCACTTGTGAAAAGGATTAAATCCTGTTAAATATACAATGTAGTCCTGCCAACAGTGGCAACTTGCCTAACTTGGGTAAAATCCAAATGAATATAATCATGATAATATATAATAAATATATTATAAACAGATAAAGGTCTACCAACTCGCCCTATATGTACTTTAAAAAAATGAAAACTCATCTACCCAGAATTAAAAAAAAAAATTGAAATTTAATATATGATATTTATTGAATTTAAATGATGTTTCACGTCTTAAAATATAATTGTAGATTCATTATTTACTATTATTTAATTTATGTATTTATTGGAAAATAACTTTATTCTTGCATTAGCTTAGTTATTTGCAAAATAATTGCAAAGAAACCTGTTAATTGTATCATAATCTATCTGATTGTTTTTTAGCCGACTCAAAATCATGCTGTTAATTAGGGCCCCCTGTTGTACATGTACTTAGGAATCGGACACCTCCAGAAGATGAAAGATCTACTTTACATGTACGTAATGTAAATATAAAAATAAGAAAATGTGGTATGATTGCCAATGAGAAAAGAGAGGAATTGGTAAAAGTCCGTGAAAATTCACTTGTTTTCCAATCCTAATAAAACTGTCATATTGTAATGTTTAAATAACCTAATTATTTTCAAAATAAAATCTTGTTTACACTAATGAGAAAAGACAACTCTCCATCAGAGATTAAATGACATCAAAGTTAACAACTAGAGGTCACTGTACCAGTCTTCACGCTGAGTGGCAGCCCAGGCAGCCCAGGCAGCCCAGGCTTGTAATATTGCTCTCGGGCCTGTAAAAATCATATCTACAAGCCAACAGAATCTAACCAAAAATTTTCAAAAATTGAGCTCCGGGCCTGTAGATTTAGCAGTTCATCGTGAAGACTGCTGTTCATCCTTCAACAATGAGCAAACCCCATACCATATAGTCAGCTATAAAAGACCCCAAATGAAAATGACAAATTTGTAAAATAATTCAAACAAGAAAACTAGCAGACTAATTTATATACAAAACAAAGAACAAAAAAAACAAAATATGATACACAGCAACAAACGACAAACTGAACCACTTAATTACAGGCTCCTGACATGGGACAGGCACATACATACAAATATGTACAGGATGGGGTGGGGCTAGACTAGTAGTTTGTGGTGCCGAACCCACCTCCTAAACTGGTATATTGATGTGAAAAGGGCTTAACTCGTCAGATCTATACAAAGTAGAAAGACATCTAACAAAACCACACACAAGACGTGGTGGGTACTTACACATCCCCACAACAAAAAAGACCCAAGTTCAGATCTGAGAGTACTCCCAGTTTCTAACACCTAGTTCAAAGCCAAAAACAAAGTACATTGTACATGTACAATGTATTTACCACCAAACCTTGCCTGGTTTAGTCCATTTCTCAGATACTACCTTATATAAAATAGTCCAACTTTTGGTGTAATTTAAACAACTTTGAATGACTTAAAATTTCAAAGTATCATGATTATTAATAACTTAATCCCCAAAGATTGGCATTATAAATCATGACAGATTCAGAGATCCTGTAATATATACTGTACATGTAATCACTTTTGTTCATCCCTTCATTCAAGGGTCATATGGAATTTATATGATGGATTAGAACATTAATAAAATGATTAAATACTTTTTTGTAGTCATTTTTTTTTCAGGGAAAGTTTGTTGGTCTAGTTTTAAAAGATCAAAGCAAGCCAATTTTGCCAGATCAAAATATTAAAGGCAATTTTGGCAGATACATTGTATTATAACTTCATTTTATTAAACATTATTTATTTTAGCTTTTTCAACGAAAGTACAATTACTTTGAGAAGTAGGAGAAGCTAAGCAACAGGACAGAATTCATTTGAGGCATTGCTTTCTAGATTATATAGTGGAGTCATAGATTGTCCTATTGATTTATGTGGATATGAGGAGCAGTAGTCAATGAATAATTTTGTGATGAGAGGTATGTAATAAAAATGATAACTATGTTTGAATAATTTTTTCTTGTCAGGCTCTGTACATGCAGTTTCGAAGATTTTTTTAAAAGTTTGAGGTCAAAGAGTTTAAAGTTTGATTCTTGTAATGTTGTGGGCAAGTTCGAAAATTATCCATGTTAGAAGTAACAAATTAATTTTTTTTACAGGTCATTTTTATAGAAAATTGCATTCAAAGCTCTCTTAATCGCTTGTTCTTTTTTGTCTAGCCACAACAGTTATGAAGCTGTGACTTAGGCATGCTGTTTTCAATAGAGGCATAGTCGTAAAAAAATTGTTGATATTCATGATGATGAGGTCAGTTTAAGGAAACCAAGAAATAAAACCTTTGCACCTTTTGTTGGCGGTATACCATCTTTTCCGCAAGTTCATTGTTTTCTGTTTAGTATTAAATTTATAATTAAGATTTATTATTACATCGGTGATCCGTTTATTTGGCAATTTATACAGGAATAATGTCACTTTGAAATGTATGAGTTAGAAAGTAAGTGCTATTAAAATTTAGGTTTACAGAAGTTATTCCGTGGAAATATATATTGTTTAATGTAATGAAAATTGCATTGCAAGCAATCCCAAACAGGTCTACATTCTCTTTTAGATTATTTATGAAAATGTTTAAAAGAAAAACCATATTGTATACTACAGCAAAAAAGTTTTGAGGTTGTATATTGCTATCAACTCGTTCGAAGACATTTGGTTTCCGGACAATAACTTCAGTTTAAGTGTATGAATGTCTATGAAATTAGATTTAAAGGTTCAATACCACATAAGGAAGGTTGGGATTATTTTTGGCGTCATGGTTCAACCAGTGTAGGAATTAGGGGCCAAAAAAGGCCCAAATCAAGCATTTTTCTAAATTCAGGACAATAACTTGTTTATAAGTATTTTAATTGCTATGAAATTGTAGAAGGTTAAGTTTCATTTGGGGGTATTTGCCCAAACCATTCAGGAATTAGAGACCAAAAAGGGTCTAAAACAAGCATTGTCAGACTGGCCTATATTATTAATTGATCATGATAAGTTGTTCTCGTTTAGAATACATAAAATATTTGCCTCTGGACATTAAAATAAGAAAAAAAGTCAATCAATTTATGTTTTTGCATTATCAGAATGACTTTGCAAATATATAACAATTAAAGTATGTTGTATCCTTGGAGCTTTTTCAATGACCTAGCATATAAATATAAAAAGATGAGGTATGATCCTCAATGTGACAACTATCAATTAATAGACCAAAGGACAAAGATGTAAACATTTACTGGTCAATGTACAGCCTTAAACAATGAACAAAATCAATACCATAAAGTAACCTACAAGGATGAAAAATATAAACTACATACAGTAATGGCAGACAGCAAACAACATAAGAACCAACTTTCAAAATTAGCCAAAAAGGACTGGATTCATCAATAGGTCTTATAATAAAAAAGGTGCAAAAAACATGTTTTCCCAAACTAAAATATCTATCAGTTTACATTCAACAGATTTAGTGTAACAATGTTTCACAGTTTGTCATTTTATGCAGTCTTAAGAAAAGTATGACTGTGTAATGTCAAAATATTCAATATATCAAAAGGGTATAAAACCTATTTCTCAATGCAAGGATGTACAGACAGACAAGTGTAAAACTTGATGCCCCCTCCGTTACACCAAGGGCATAAAAAAGAGATGCACAATGGGACTATGTCGGAAGTTTTAATAAATTATGAATTACATGTTTATGCAGAAAAAACACATACAAATGTGTGTTCTTGTGTGCAGATATAACTAATTCCATGTCAAAATTCCATGTATGTTTGACAAAGTTGTTGATATCCAAAAAACATTAAAAAACTTTAAATGGGGATTTTCCAGTTTTGGGACAATAACTCAAAATGTGTTCACCAAATGGCAAGAAACTTTTGTGACTTGTTTGTATCTATTGACATAAGCTCCCTTTCGATTTTTATAAATTTAAGATTTTATGTTTCCAAGTTGTGGGGTTATATTCATTTAAAATAGGGAGATTTTCCAGTTTTCAGACAATAACTCAAAAATGCTTACAGCAGTTTTCATAAAACTTTGGTGAATTGTTTATATTTATTGTCATAAGCTCCCTTTTGGTTTTTATTAATTTTAGATTTTATGTTTCAGAGTTATGTGATTTTATTCATAAAAAAGGGGAATTTTCATATTTCAGACAATGCTTTGAGCAGTTATCATGAAACTTTGGTGACTGGTTTATATCTATTAAGAAAACCTCCCTTTAGTTTTTCATGAATGTCTGATTATGACATTGAAAAGTTATTGAACTTTATTCTTTGAATAAGCGATTGGTGTATCATGTGCTCATGGTGCAGCTGTCTATTTATTTTGGGCCAGGTTTTCAAATTGGTCTACATGCAGGGGTTAAAATTTGCATTAAAAAATAAAAGGTCCTGGAGTATTTGAAATTTTCAGTCCAGTGAAAGGTCCTCCATTTTTTTTGTCAACATTGAAACCATTCTGAAGCGTACGAAAGGTATAAATAAAATGTACTTCTAGAATTTTATGTTTGACATCATGAGTACGCATATGACGTCACATTGTTTAGTTGCTAAAGACAATGCAAAATATTTGTTAAATGGTATTTATTTTAATATGCTGCATTAGAAAGTAGATAACTGTATTGTATTTTAAGCTTGGCCTTCATTAAACTTTATTTTACCATAGGGGGATCCAGGGGGGGGGGGGGGGGGGGGCCCCTTTTGTGGTAAAAATTTGGTTGATTATATAGGGAATCACTGAAGCATGACTGGAGTGCCCCCCCCCCCCCCCCCCCCCCCCCTGGATCCGCCTATGGTAAAATCAAGTTTAATGAAGGCCAAGCTTAAAATACAATACAGCTAATTGTTTGCAAAACTCTTTGAATACTTATTATAGTCTTGCATCCACATGCTATTAATAAAGTACTGTTTTCTCCCTTTCAGCTGTACATTGTATTACAACAAATGGACAGAGGAGTTGACTATTGATAGTGACTGATAATGGACTGGAGTAACCTAGGGTCCAATGACTCCATGCCTGACAGTCCATGTGTACATGTATGTCAACAGCCAATTCTAAGTAACCTTAAACATATATATACAAAAGACCTAAAATAATAGTATGTGCATCTATGGGAGGCTTATATGTCACTGTTATCACACAGTGTTGTGTGGCTTCATTACTGATTAGAGACTAATCAGATTATTCTTTACTTTAAATTCAAATATAATGTACATGTACTCAATGATTATGACTTGCCTTCATTAACTTGTAATAATTATGATGCAGGATCCAACAAAAGTATTTTTTTTTACCTACATTTTATGCATCAGTCTCGCTGATTTTTTAAGTACCTTGTAAATGTATATGGATATATGTATGAATTTAGTTGTAATACTTAGTTTTGAGCCTTGCACATATATACATCATTGTACATTGTCATAGAAGTTAAAATTACTTTGATCGCTGTCAGACAATGACAGAGTGTTTTGAAAATTGCTTCATAATGTTGATCAGATTACCTTATTTAATTAATAAAATGTTATTGTCACAGATTGAAATTTTTAGTATTTTATAAATAAGGTCTTACAATGTATGGTAGGATTGTCAATGAGAAAACATTCCATTAGTCAAAGAGGATGTAAAAAAATTTAGGTCACTGTATGACTTTCAACAATGAACAAAACCATACTACTGTAAAAGCAGAAATTTTCGTGGAGGATTTAATTTCGTTTATTTCATGGAAAGAATATATCCACGAAATTAAAACCCCCACGAAAATTTAACCTACATATAATATCACTTCCATTTACTGGAAACCACGAAATTAAATCCCCATGAAATCTTGTAAAGAGACAAAACCACGAAATTTTAACCCCACGAAAATTAATGTTTCTACAGTATATAGTCAGCTGTAAAAGATCCTGACAAAGTGAGCAACAATCCAATCCAGAAAACTAGTGATGTTCCAATTACCATGTGCAGTATTGGTTATAATATAAAAATATCACTTGTTTTCTCTCTCTTTGCCAAGGGATAACTGTATTCCTAATTTATTCTTATTGGAAAGCAGACTGCATCAGGTTAAGATTTTATATGATAATCAAAGGAATTTTAATTTTCAGAATTAGCTCCTCAGATGTAAATGGAAGGGAAGCTATATACATTATATGTTTAAATGAAATTAACAACAGGATTAGATATTGAGGAGATCCTATAGCTACAGTATATATAAATGTTACTGGTATGTATTTGTTACAGTATTTAATTTCCAAATGGTATAACAAAAATACTGAATTCCAAGGCAATTTCAAAAAAAACGTAAGGGTTCCGCAGAACCCAGTGTCTCGCCTTCTTTTGCTGTTAATTGCATCATTTTCTCATCACTTGGCGTCCGTCGTCGTCCGTTAACTTTTAAAAAAATCTTCTCTGAAACTATTGGGCCAAATAAAACCAAATTTGGCCTAAATCATCCTTAGGGTATCTAGTTTAAAAAATATATCCGTTGACCCTGGCCATCAACCAAGACTGCCAATATTGCTAAAAATAGAACATGGGGGTAAAATGCAGTTTTTGGCTTCTATCTTTGAAACCAAAGCATTATGAGCAAATCTGACATGGGGTAAAAATGTTCATCAGGTGAATATCTATCTCTGTTGAATTTTCAGACGCATCAGACAACAGGTTGTTGGGTTGCTGCCCCTGAATAGGTAATTTTAAGAATTTTTTTTTCAATTTTTATACGACCACAAAAAATTATTGGTATCACGTTGTCGTCGTCGTCGCCCAAAGACACTTGGTTTCCGGACAATAACTTTAGTATTAGTAAATAGAAATCTATGAAATTTAAACATAAGGTTTATAACCACAAAAGGAAGGTTGGGATTGATTTTGGGGGTTATGGTCCCAACAGTTTAGGAATTAGGGGCCCAAATAAGCATTTTTCTAGTTTCATGACAATAACTTGTGGAACAGTGTATGGATCTCTCTGAAATTATACTACAAGTTTCCATACCACAAAGGGATGGTTAGGATTGGCTTTGGGGGTTATGGCTCAAACCATTTAGGAATTGGGGGCAAAAAAGTGAGAAAAAACAAGGGTGTCCTGGTTAATGGACAATTACTTAAGTACAAATTACAGTGTAAGTGAGGTAATTCAAATACATCTTGGAAATTTGAATTGAAATTATGACCATAACTGAGGGAAAGATTTTTTTTTTGGAAAAAGGGGTGGGGGGGGGGGGGGGGGACAATTTTTTCTCCTCAAGATTTCAGAAATCAAAATCAAAAAGAAAATCCTTCAAATTTTTTTTTTTTTTTTGAAAAAGGGGATGGAGGTCAATTCGCAACAGCATAGTGTATTACACAAAAGCAAAATTTTGAATATAAATTCAAATCATATAACCAATTCTAAGTTCTTTGACTACAGTTATTCTGTGTCAGAAACCTATTATGTGTCAAATATTGAATTGCAATCCAAATTCAGACCTGTATCAAGCGCGAATATTGTGTCCATATTTGCCCCAACTGTTCAGGGTTGGACCTCTGTGGTCATATCCAGCTGCGCTCGGCAAAGCAATTTATTGGTTATTATCTTGAACATTATAATAGAGATAAACTGTAAACAGCAATAATGTTCAGCAAAATAAGATTCACAAATAAGTCAACAGGATCAAAATGGTCAATTGACCCCATAAGGAGTTATTGCACTTTAAAGTCAAATTTAACAATTTTTTCGTAAATTTTTGTAATCTTTTACAAAAGTCTTTTCCTGAAACAAATGAGACAAATTTAACCAAACTTGGCCATAATAAGCATTAGGGTATCTAGTTTAAAAATAGAACATAGGGGGAAAAATGCAGTTTTTGACTTATATCTTTGAAACTAAAGCAAAAGTATATCGGTTGCATTATTTCATGCATCAATTGTAAAATAAAAAAAATATCAGGTGAGCGACACATGCTCCTTGGAGCTTTTAGTTGGTATTGTAATTTAAATGAGGTTAAGACATGTAAGAAAGGGGCTTGAAAAATGAGGAATTGTGTTTCTACAAGCACTTAGTAATCTAGATCTATAATACTAAAATAACAAGGTCCAATTTGTGAGCCGGCATGACATAAAAATGACGATTCAAAGAATTCAACTTTATTTATAACTTATATATATAGGACAATGGTGTTGATTAAAAATTACACCATTCCAGGCCCATTTGTTTTCCACATAATTATTACTACAGATAATTAACAAGTTCTGGGTCGAAGGGTTCAAAAAGAAAGATTTTGAAAGCAGAGAAAACTGTGCACCTAATGACCAGCATGACATTATTAGATGACAAAACGAAAAATCTTAAAATTCAGGCTAAAAATAAGGCTAAGGTACTTTGCTTCAGTCACAACACCATGATGTCCCGGAGTATTCTAGTATATATTATATATACAGGTAATGTGTAGTACACATGCATGAATAGAGTTAGTTTTCATTATTACGGTAATTTATGTTGATAAAAATGAGAGTATGTAGTATTATTGCCAATGAGACAACTATCCACCAGAGTCCAAATGACTGAATGTTAGCAACTATAGATCACTGTATGAACAGCTTTCAACAATGAGCAAAACTGATACTGCATCTAGCAAGCTATAAAAGGTCCTGAAATTACAGATGTAATACAATTCCAATTTACGTAAAAGACATTAAACGAAAAATAAATATGATAAACAACAACTATTATAATCCACTCCAGTTGTTCACACGATATATATATATATATATATGTAAGTTTGGTAAATCATTGGAGATTAAATTGATGTTATCATTTTTTGCCTGATTGGTAATCCAATATTTGATGTATGCTTTACAAAAAATATATGCTGTTTTTGTCTCGCTTGACGGAGTCAAAAAGCGAGGCATAGGTATGCTGTTTCTGGCGTTGGTGACGACAGCGGCGTCAACAATGTATGAGTTTGTGATTAGGTCTAGTTTATAGTGAACCACAAGTAGTAAGTCAAAGATATTTGGTATGCAGTTGTATTAGTATTGGCACATCTCATAACCATGGAGATTATTTGGCCCCGCCCCCTCAGTTATGGTTTATTGACTTAATTTGAAATTCTTGCTTAGTCTTCATGTATTAGTTTGTGATTAGGTCAGTTTATGGAGAACCACTAGTGGTAAGTTAATTATGATTGGTATGCAGTTGTATAAGCATTGGCATATCTCATTTCCATGGAGATTATTTGGCCCCACCCTCTCAGTCATGGTCTATTGACTTTTAAATTTTTGCTTAGTTTTCATGTATTAGTTTGTGACTAGGTCAGTTTATGGGGAACCACTAGTGGTAAGTTCATGATAATTGGTATGCAGTTAAATACGCATTGGCATATCTCATTTCCATGAAGATTATTTGGCCCTGCCCCCTCAGTCATGGTCTATTGACTTTGAAACTTTTGCTTAGTTTTCATGTATTAGTTTGTGATTAGGTCAGCTTATGGGAAACCACTAGTGGTAAGTCAATGATATTTGGTATGCAGTTGTATTAGCATTGGCACATCTCATTACCATGGAGATTATTCCCCCCCCCCTCAGTTATCATTTATTGACTTTAAAATTTTCTTAGTTTACATGTATTAGTTTGTGTTTAGGTTTTTTAAAGGGAACTACTTATGATAAGTCAATGGTATTTGGTATGCGTTATATTAGCATTGGCACATCTAATTTCCATGGAGATTGTTTAGCCATGTACCTTTAGTCATGGTTCATTGACTTTGAATATTTGCAAATCTTACATGTTAAAGTGTTGCTATTTTAATTTCAACATTTGCATTATCGAAATTACTAAAAAGCGAGACATATCTCTGTGATTACAGTTTTTTTTTTTATTACCGCTACTGTATTCCAAGAGTCTGATGGCTGATAATGTATTACAGGATTTTATCATTCAAGCAACATCTTAGAAGGATAAGTGCAAATGTATGAAGGAAGCCTTGGGTACAAATAGCAATTACAGCAATTACATGCAGGAGAGAACTCTTAACATTACTAACAGACATGTAGTCATTATATGGGAATGGTGTATTCAAGAAATCTAAAACACATGGAATTAAATATCGTGTATATTTTTTCAACCACAAGTACTCTCAGAATATAATACAATTCAAATTCAAATTATTGTGCCAACATGACAATTACAGTCTAAAAATGGAAAATGCATGTATTAAACTGATTTTTATATAAATATTTGAAATAACAAGAATTTTTAGTTTATTGTGCAGCCAAACTTTGAGATCTTCTAATGGTATATGCCTGTTGTTTGTCAACATTTGTCTTCTTTTTGCCTTAACCTTAAGATTGGTGTTAAAATGAAAAACTGAAATAGATATATGAAATAAGAAGGAAATGGTTGTAAATAACAGCAAGACTTTCAATATGGTATATCAAAATATATTTCACAGAACTTTCTATTTCAGTTTATTAATACAATGAGATATGAGGTATAAATAAATCAGACAGCTACACAACAAAAACACATGAAAAGCATTAAGGTGCTAACATACAGTCCTCAACAATGAACAGGTGTCTAAACAATGTCATGATCTACTTAATTAACCAGAGTCTATACCAATCAAAGAGCTGCCATCAACACCAAATTCTTTAAATATTTTTTTTTATTAGGATGAGACTTAGACAACCACTGAAAAGGTTCCTGGCTTGAAACAGGCACAGGAATATGTGGCAGGGTAAAATACTTTTTTTCTTCAAAACTTTCAAAAGAAAAATTGGCATCTTTTGCAAGTAAGACTATTTCCATAATGGGATTGGATTGTCTCATGGCTGATAACCACAAAATGACTTGTACATACATATTAAAAATGAAATATACATTAGTGCATACATATTCTATAAATGAATCACCAATCCTTACATGACTTTTAAAAAAAGTATTGAGACTTGAACATAACCGAAAAAATTCTAGGAGTGAACTAAGGTGACCTGGATATTTGCTTGCCTTCTTTGTTTTATTGCATCTTATCTCTTGCATTGGAGATATTGTGAGTTGGGAGTTGATAGATAAATATTTTTTGTATTGTTTAGGATCAAGAAAGTAAAATATAATGGAAGTATGAACACATAGTCAAGACCAAGAAGAATATTTATATATCAAAATAGAATGTGTACTAGATTAGCATTAACTTATCTAAAATATGCTCAAATACTGTGAATTTGTGTGATTGATGCTCAATTCACCTTAATTTCATTTTGCCTGTGTATATATAGAGAAAACACATGTATAACGCATGTGTTAGAAAAATGTGTTAGAAATTGCATGTAATTCACATGAGAACTGAGAAACATGTCAACAATCATGGTAATTGGACAAATAGGAGGACATTTTGAAAAATATTTAATACAGGCACCATGCCTTTTACATGTAGTAATCACGCATGTATCACAGGTGTATTTCCTTACGCATGTGCTTCACATGTGAAACGCATGATCACATGTGTGTATCATGCGTATCACATGTGTTTTTCACACATGTGTCACATGCGTGGCATGAAACGTCTCTTTCACATGCGTGTGACACGCAAGTGAAACGCATGTGTCACGCATGTACACATGTGTGGCATTTTTGCCAGTGTATAATATACAAAATGACGATACAAAAGAATCTCAAAGATAAATTTTGGACATATAAATTGAAATCAATTGTTGGAAATAATGGTTATGTAGCAGATAATTTCCAACTTGATATATATTTGATGTTTTTTTATTAACGACAGGTGATGCATTTATATACCACTAATTATTGTGTTAGTTGTCTTTAAATGAAACATGCATCCTACCTTGTTCCAATTTAGTTGACACATAGAGTTTACAGACGGACATCGAGCAGGTCTTAATATTTGCCCACATATAGTGCCTATATAAAACAAGCATATAACTTACTTATAGGAGAACATTTCCTGATCTACCAGTGTATCAGTCGAAATGTAAAGATACAGTTGAAATAGATATCTCGAGTATACAATCTTACTAATGCACGTACAATCTATCTTTCCTAAAAACATGAAACGACATTTGTCTTTTTCCGTGTTTGCATCTCATTATTCAACCTTTATTATGATGATACATGTAATTATGTGTTCATTCATTTTGCAAACTTGAGCAATCAAAACTTGTACGGACTTTTAACTCTAGATTGAAGTCGGTAATAATACAGCACATAAAAAGAAGATCAAATGAAACCATATTAATAAAAAAAAAAAAAATTGTTTTGCACTCAGATGCTCCGGTAAACTATTGTTACTCCATTCACTACAAAAGTCAAAAAGTCTGAAAAGACCAGTTTTTGTCTGAATTTGCATGAATTTTTACTCGACATTCTTAATTTGTCTGAATAATTTTTAAAAATTCTTGACATAGTATGAATTTGTCTAATAAGGTTCTTGATTTTTCTTGACAAGTGTCTTGACAGTATGAACATTGTCTTAAAATTTCTCGACACTTCCTGTATCATCTGATAAGAGTCTGGATTAGTCTCGACCAATTCTTGACTGTCTTAAATTTGTCTCGATCTGTCTTGACATATTCTTGACATTCTTAATAATGTCTGAATATGTCTCGACATATTCTTGACATTCTAAATAATGTCTGAATATGTCTCGACACATTCTTGACAGTCTTAAATATGTCTTGACACTATCTCAATAAAAGTCGAAGGTATTGACAAACAGCATTTAGATTTTTGCCGTTCGCAAAACTGCCAGTCAAATTTGCTTTACTAAAATAGGTGTCTTGTATCTCTTTTGGACCCCACAATTCATCTTTTGGGTTTGTGTGGCTAAAAAAAGAGGGGGGGGGGGGGGGGGCTTTCGTTTAGGTCAAAAAATTTGTTCCCATCTTGATTCAAAAACCTTATTCATTTTTTAGAATAACCCCAAAACATTTTTTATTCAAATTTGTGTGTTGAATTTTATAATTTTTTATCAAAAATAAAATATTTGTGATAACTCCTTCCTGAAAAGAAAAAAATGTTTAGATCTATATTATGCATGTCTGTTTGAGAACCATTTCATAAGACCGATGATTTCTATAGAAATCATTGATGGGACCCATTATAAATACATTTTTTTTATTATTCCTGGAGTAGATAATAATTTTCTTTTAATCTTTGGGAATTATTCAATTTGTTTTTATGTTAAAATAATTAACTTCATAATTTTGATGAAGAAAATCCATTTCAATTCAATTTTTTTTCATCAAAATGATGATTTCATTTTCATCTATCAACAAAGTGGCATGGTCGGTCAACTGATAAGTTGTATGGCTGATTACAGGTAAAGCAATAACTTCTATTTGACAGTTGCTGTACTCTGGGGTGTGGAATACCTTAATTTTATGGGGAACATCCTGTCCATGTGTAATACTTAATATATTCCAACAGATGACATTACACAAATTTTTCTTCTGTTAAATGAATGATTTGTATATCATCATAATTTGCTATTTATATAAACCACATTTTGGTATAATAATTATTTACCTTATCAACATTGAATATTATGAATGTAGAATGAAATATGTCTACAGTATGATTGGTTTGAATCATTTAATTTATAAGATTTAGGAATCAAAATTTGTAATTATTTAAAAACCCACATTGAAATTGTTTTATATCAACACACCTACATTTAAATTATTTTATACTTTAGATTTCATAGCCATATTTGCATTTGTAAAAATATTTATATACCAAAATTTTCAATTATTTTACATGCCCAACTTTTATTTTTGTTGTAAAGAAGTGTAACTTGAAACAACAGTATATCATATAAAGAGAAACAAAGATTAAAGTTATATCATGAATATTGGTCATGATTTGTAAAACTCAGAACTGTCAAGTAAATTTAAGACACGATTCAAAATGTTCAGAATATGTCAAGCCATACTGAGAAAAAATAAGAATGTCGAGAATATGTCGAGAAATTTCAAGACAGTATTCAAATGTCAAGAATTTGTCAAGAAATTTTAAGACCATATTCAGAATGTCGAGAATATGTCGAGTAAATTTCATACAAATTTAATATAAATGAGAATTTGTCAAGAAAAATTAAGACACAAGTCATACTTTTGGAGAATGTCGAGTAAAAGTTCATGCAAATTAAGACAAAAACTGGTCTTTTCAGACTTTTAGACTTTTGTAGTGATTGATAACTGGATAATATCCATCATGTTTTCTATGACTTGTAACAATTTTTTATAAGTTTTACATTAATGTTGTTGGTATTTACCGCCACTTTCAGCATTCTTTGCTATATTGTGGCGGCCATTTTTGATAAAGTAGAACTCTGAATTTTTCGGAGAGAACCATCGATGATCGAAAGGGAAATTGGCGATCTTAGTCAAATAATATAAAAGTCTAATGCAACTGCACCAAGCCGTTTTGGAACTAACAACCTCAGTGTTGACGTTCAAGTCTTGAACTTGTGGCGGTTAAAGTAATACAGCAATTTCAAAACGCACAGGCAAAGTCACCTCATGTTTAAGTATCTGTTTATGGTATAAATTTGGCAACAACGGAAAGCAAATAAAACCCGATTTTGTAAAAGGCACGCGTAATAAGTAATGTAGCGAAGTGAAACATGTTGTAATATTTGTGAACATAATGTGTTGTTACTTGAGAAAAACAAGTTTTAAATCTACTTATTTTTGTCATTTAATGTCCAAGATCAATATTCAGATGTAAATTTGCATACTTAGGATTATTTATTTTGTAAGTTATTACATGTCGTTGGATGAAAAATGATTTTAATTCAATTGTATTCCGGATGCATTTTTTCAAATCTATTAAAGATGCATTGTTTCGAATTCATTTTAAATGCACTATTTCAAATTCATTTTGAATGCACTATTTTAAATTCATTCAAAATACATTTCAAATTATAGTAATTATCATAAGCCTATATATAAACATCCAGCCAACGTTTAAGTGAAAGCAGATGCAAAGCTTTATTTGTATGGCCCTTATCATTATCTTTAAATTAATGTTTCATATATTTTTGTTTTGTATATTTATATATAGTAAAAATTTGTTTAGACTTATTTCAATATCTTTACAAAAAACTATGTTTCCTTGTATTGCTTTAAATACTTTTCGTATGTTTGAAATTCCACGTACTTTCCTTGTTCTTTGTAATAACGCAATAAATTAGCAACATGTATATTTCCTGCTCTTTTTTTAAGACAAAAGAAAAAGACAAGATGGATAATATGCTTTTAGAAAATCAGAAACAAATATACCTCTTATTTGTTTTTAATATTTAAAATTAATGGAAATATAATAAGAGCAAAGTTAAAATTGCAAGTCGAAGGGAAGAAAAATAATACATTGTTGTTGTAATCGCGAAAAAAAAAATCATACAGAAAAAAATATATCAAAATTGTAAAATGTAAATTCAGAAATTATTGCGTGCATTTATTATTGCGATTTTGTCATTTTAGACCAAAATGCGATTATTACTTTTGCGATACTGAGAAAGACTGCTCTACTTTCATTTAAAAAAAATCCGAAATGCGATTTTAAATTATTGCGATTACAATCTTGGTGCATTTTTCGCAATAATATAAAAAAAAAATCGCATTAATTTCCGAATTTACAGTAACCAAATCATTCATGATCTAAGTGCGATTCTTCGAGAACTAAACCTATATAACGAAACTGTATATAAAAGTTCTGTAACCAAAAAATGAGGATAACGCAACATTCATAAATGAAAAAAAAACTTTATTACTAAACTGGCTTAGACAAGATTAATTACTGTGAGGGTCAAATTACATATGTACCTTACATGAATGTAAGATTAAGAAAATAAGAAAATGTGAATTCATGGAGATTTGATACATATATTAAAAGAAGAAGATATTCCAGGATGGTTATTACTTTAAAAAAGATTTCTACATGGTCGAATGGTCCTTTATTGAAATTTTTTTTTAAGGGTTTGGCCTCATACTTTGTAAATGGGTAAAATACTCTTATACAGTGACGTTCGATTTTTCAAGTTAAAAAGATAAATAAATTACGAAGTTTAAGAGTATTGTGGACTTAAAAGATTTTGCTAAATGCAACTAAGGTAATTTATTCGTGCGGTAAACATTCCTTAGTTTTTCGAACAATTAGGTTTTTAGGGTTATTCTTAGGGAAAAGCATGTTTTGTTTACGTGAGACTCCTAAATGGCACTTGAATCGCAATAGTGTGATAGTCAGAATCAACTTCGACACTGAATATCGAAATTAAATAAACAATCGAAAACTTATGCACGAGTAAGTCTGAAATCTTTTATTCTCGATGGTAAGCAAACCTTATTTTTTTTCTTTCGAAAAACAAACATTTCATCAGCAGTAATTTACAAAAATGTCTAAGTTTAAACATTATATGCATGAATAGTAGTGTATAGTGAGATCATTGCATAATAAGAAAGTTTGTTATCGATACTTCAATTTTTAATTAAATATTAGAAAAGATACAGGCAGAATCTTTTCTCAACCTTGGATTGTTTATGTCTTGTTGAGTTTGTTTTTCTTTTCTTTTTTTAAATTTAAATGAAAATTTAAAAAAAAAATAAAAACTAAATAGGACAATAAAATACGAAATTATAATTGAGATGATTGATTAAGTAAAAAGTATGAAATCAATTTTTGTTTCGGTGAGAAAAGTTTTATAAATAGTATAGTAGATATTTAAGGTCATTGTGAATCCTCCCTTCCTTATGTTTACATAAACAATGAGAAAAAGACCAATCGGTGGATCGCTACAAAGTCTAGTGACTTGTCAAAAAGAACCAACATAAATATTGTCTTTGTTGAATTGATGCCGCCATTTCAATAACAATAAGTTAATGCTACTTTATGTTAAACGTGTGTTATAAATTATGATATAATGTGTTACATTAGGTAAATATGCATACATTTAAAACATGCAGTAGTATTGATCAACTATTAAGCGAATTTGTGTACCAAAACACACATACAGATTTGTCAAGCACTAAAATTTTCATATCTTTTGTATGCTTTCAGACGTAAATGTATATGCTACTACATTGTACTAGCACATAAAGATTTGTCAAGCACTAAAATTTTCATACCTTTTGTATGCTTTCAGACGTAAATGTATCTGCTACTACATTGTACTAGGGACGTACGGCTAATCGATAAATGTCATGAATTATCAACGTATCAGACACAACAGACCTACAAATGATGAACTTGTTATGTGCAGAAGATACTATATTGTATTTTAACTTCCCTTCTTCCCTGTTCCACCACTTAAAACAAAATAATGAATAATACGTCTGATGCTTACGAAAAGTGTGTAATATTTCTATGATGTGTGCATTCGTCGAACATTCCTTAAAAAGTGTACCAGCACGCGCATACAGGTCTTTGTTTAAAAAGGCTATTATAAGGATACAATTTTACGATATAATTTATTCCACCTGACATATAGAAATTAAAAAGGATTTAAAATTTAAAGAATGACACAACAATGAATCAAATGAATTAAACACAAACAAAAACAAGTCCACATATTTACATAAATTATTACGAAACACAACCAACATGATAAAGAGATTCGGACCCATATACTGAAAAGGGTGCCCCCTTGCTTCTGTAGAAATCCGCATCATATCGTCATTTTGTAATAATTGGTAATTGTGAAAATAAGATTATGTGTTCGATAACAACGAGAAAAAGATGCATGGTCGATATACGACAGATCGAATATAACCTATATCGTCCATAGACCGTTTGAAGAATTGTTTTTAACTTTATCATAAAGAACATATGGTTCAATAGTTAACTGGTAACCAGCAACCCTCTATCAGAGAAATCCTGGTAAATAAAGATTAGTATACCGGTGTTCAAATGAAACACAAACCACTGAATTGAGTATAAAACAATATATATATATATATATATATACATGGTTTCCATTTACAAGGATTATATTTAAATCAAATACGAACAACATAATGGGAAAATTCACAATGGAATTATCTCAAGTCATAATATTGTCGTACATCTTATTTTGGTGTTGGTTTAACTTTAACTTGGTTAAAAAGATATGACTGAGACATTGGTTTTCAAGTAATACTGGGTTAACAAAAAAAATTTGATGCCCACAATATTCCATTGTTAGTAAGTACAGGGATCAAAAGTGAGTCGGTCACTTCATGTTTTGGCATCTAATATCTCGAAATGCTAATGTTTGACGGAGAGAGCTAGATTCACCTACTTATTAATTGAACCGATGTAATATATTTAATAACAATTAATATCCAGTTATTATGATGGTTTTCAATATATAGCCCTTTCATTGTATTCCTGCATTTAAATGACCTATGAGTAGTAACTAATTTTAGTCTTAGGTCTTTTTTTTTTTTTTTATTTTCAACTTATCACTGAAAAAGCAGCAATCATTCTTAACAATTAGTTTGTAATTAACACGCTCATAATATCATATCTATATATACATACTTTGAAAAGTACACGTACTCATAAAGAGCATATCCAACCGAAATAAAATGAGAGGGATAATTATTTTGATGAATAATACATGTACGCTGATTTGCCTTATTAAAATCAAGGCTAAAATACGGAATGTATTAAAATGTTTCGTGTATGTGACTGTGTGCATGCGATTAAGCGTCGGCTGTCGTTTGCGTGATTTTAAAGCAGTTGAGAAGAACTCATCATTAATACAAGGATTTAATGTTGTACGCAAGTGGTATACAAAAGACTCATCAGCGACGTTCGAATCAAAAACTATAAAATAACCAAAAAAAGTACGAAGTTCAGGAGCTTTGCGGTCACAAAATTCGGACAGGTTTTGCCAAAAAGAGCTAAGATAATCTTTTCCTGGGGGCCGAAAACCCGTAGTATTCAAACAATTCAAAATTCAACTTGATCCGTCAGTAGATTATTTTGATAATTGGTTTAAAATTGATAAAACATTAAGAGTTGTCAGTTTGTCTTTTACTTCTGAGCTTTCAATGTCCAATTGGTGTATTCCGCTTCTCTTTTGTCGCAATATTTGAAAGACACTTATACAATTTATACTTTTCAGCATTTTAATAATATAAAAGTTGATTGAAATCCTGAAGATTCAACACTTTTTTTTTGGTTAAGCGTTATAATACATATGGTCTTGGAGGTGGTTTTTAATGGATTTTGTTTGTGTTCCTTTTTTATTCCGGTATTTTTTCGTATCTTATAATGAAGAATTTATAAAACCGTTTTGTTAGTCAAATGGTTGGTTACCAATATAACTAAAATAGAACAAGACTCGGAGTAATAATAATGTGTTCGGGTAGGGTGCCATGGCTACCTGTGGACTGTTACCTTGTGAACTAGCACATTCAAAATCCTACTCAGCGTGTTGGTCTAGTACAAAGCAGGGTTAATATTTATATAACATTAACATGTTCTCGTCCTGAATATGCATTTAATTTGCGGAAGGACGTAAATAGCCATTCATCATCATCTTCATGATCATCATGATCGTCATTATCATCATCATACTCATCATAATTGTATGTTTTATTTCGGTTGATGTTACATGAATTATCTGTTCATTAATTAAAGATAATCGAAACTCTTTCATTCCTGAAAACTATAAGTACAATAAAAAAGTACTTATTTTGATCTTTCTATAGATAATTATAGTTTAAATTACAGCGTACATAGATAGAAATGTTAATTTGTGTTGCTATTTACACTAGTAGTTCTAGACAATAAAATAATATATCCAGTAACTACTCACACTAAAAACGATTTAAGAACCCACTTAAATATTTTCGTTCTTGACCATTTACACTACAAACAAATATGACAACCAATCTTCATTAAATTTGATTGCAAAACAATATAATATTTAAATGTATTTAACCATTCAAATTAATAACTAAATGTTTAACATGAAAGAACAAACTGTTCTTCTTTAAGTTTCATGTATGAAGCAGATATAAAGCAGACATTTTGATTTATACAGTATCAGTTCAACAACAGAATTGAGACGGGAGTATTCACAGTATGAATTCTGCTTCATATAAGTATCAAATCTAGTCGGTCGGTAGGGGTGGACAATGAGTTCTAACTGGAATACCAAGAAATAAATTCACCAAATTCACCAAATATGTTATCAATTAAGAATCCAGCAAAAGGTGTAGTATATGTTGAAATTACAATTTTAAGATTTTAAATGGCCGAAACAAGAGATGTGTATCTATGATTCTTGTTTGCCGAAAAGATACGAGAATATGTACAATGAGGCTGACGATTTTTCATTTGAGAATAAGGAAAAGTAGTATATATAGCGTAAAAATTAAATGGTTTCGATATTACTGGAAAAAGCTGTTATGATTATTATTGGTTAATTTAACATGTCATTGACACCAGATGGACGACCTCAATCTAGAATATATGACAAACATGATGAATTCAACTTCCCAATTGTTAACTTTTCATTCCAAGCAGTAAAATACCCTCTGTCATACCGTATGGCATGCACTTATTTCAATCAATACCATGCACAATATACGTTCCTCATAATTAAGGGTAGTGCTGCGGCAGAGTATTCAGGAAAAGCAACTAAAATTGACACAATATACGTTATACGGTTACCATTACAAATTGAATGACAAATACTACTTGTCTGTGTTTTAACTTACTAGTGGCATGTGTCTGTGGTCTTATAACTATAGATAATGGAAAATGAAAACAACATTTTATACATTTCATGAGTCCGAAGCGCACTTTGGGATTTTCTTCATCGGGAACGCTCAAACCCGATTAATAGAAAGTCAAGGAGCTATAAGAATCGACAAAATTGAAGAACTATATGAACAACATGGATATAGAATAATAGGTGACTTGATAAATGAATTATCATTAGTTGATTTTGGCTATGCACTAGATTTTAGTAACTGTGAGTACTCTCAGATATGTAATTTGTGTCTTTCGTATTTTCTTTTGGTTTTTTGTGCTTTGTATTGTTCTGATGAGCTAAGAGCTAAGCCCTTTTCACTGATTTTTATATTTTGTTCTTAAGTTGTACAGTAATACCACTGTCCCAAGATTAGGTGGAGGGTTTTGGCACCAGCAAACATATTTATCCCTGCAACATTCTGTATATGTCTGTCCCAAATCATTAATTAGTATCTCGGTGGCAATCGTTTGTTGCTGTTTTTCTTATTTGTTTTTCGTTTAGTGTTTTGTACATAAACCAGTCCGTTAGTTTTTCTCGTTTCATTTGTCATGTCGGGACATTTTGTAGCTTACTTTGCGATATGAGTTTTGCTCATTGTTGAAGGCCCTTATATTATCTGATGTATTTTATATATATATATATATATATATAGATACAAGTCTAAATTGAAAACAACGTTCAAACTTATGATTGCGTTGGATAAAAAAACGCAATTTTTATACGTGTGCATGCAAAAAAAAATTCTTGTTGGAGGGGTCTAAATACAGCACAAACAACATTTTCCTAAAGACCAAAACAGTGAAAAAGTATATTTTAACAAAACGCATTTGACTAACAGGTCGAACAAAAACTGTTCTGAAACCCTGCTGACTGTCATTGGCGATTGCCAAATAAACGGATCACCGATGTGATAAATGGACCTTAATTATAAATTTAATACTAAACAGAAAACAATAAACTTGCGGAAAAGATGATATACCGCAAACAAAAGGAGCAAAGGTTTTTGTACACCATATCCGGATTTCAACAATTAATGTCTCTTCAGTGATGTTGGGAATCGAAACGGTATTTGGAAAGCAATGAAATTTACCTATATAACTAGCACTTTGCACTCAACCTTAGTTAATGAGTGACTGCTGTAACGAAAGAAGTTTTATAATTCCACAGTTTTGCCGAATCACTTTTTATCACGTGTGAAAAGAGATATTAGAATATCACAGTGAAAACGGGTTCGGTACAGAATATAAACCTGTACAATCGCGTAACATTAAATTTTTAACTGCCTCAAGAAAAAGGGATAGTAGAAATTATGTTTTCTCTCGCTGTTAGATAATACAATACATCATTTATTAGCTTCATTGTACTAACAGTGGCGAGTTCTTGAAATTAACGTTTAGATATATATATATATATGATGTACTGTCATAGAGGAAACTGTACTTCAGCGGCAGGAGTATTGTCGTATATAACGATTTTCCACTATTTTTCGAGTTTTGCCTATACTCTTAAAAAAATCTATAATGGATAGGTAGAAACTATGAACTTAGACCTATCAAAGAAACCTCTTACTTGTTACTATTGTCCTTCAGCATGTGTAGTTGATCATATTATACTGTCATAGTGATATGAAAATGTTTTATGGGGGTCATGTGACTTAAATTAGAGCAATTATAAACTTCACTAAACAAGTTGTACGGTTACCGATACGAATTGGGTAAACGATACAACTTGTATGTACAATGTATATGGCTATTAACGATACAACTTGTATGTTCAATGTATATGGCTATTAACGATACAACTTGTATGTACAATGTATATGGCTATTAACGATACAACTTGTATGTACAATGTATATGGCTATTAACGATCAACATGTTTTTTGAGGTCTAAGATTGTAAAATGAAAAAAAAATACCATAATTTCTGTACATATATCGATTCTCTCGTTTTCCCCGTCGTGACGTTGTAATGGAATCGGAAGTGCTGCTGTCACCTCTCCTCATAATCGATGACTTCACGGTCTTATGTATAGTCTTTTCTTTTAAAGCTCACTATGTTTCATGCAAAATCTTATATAAATCAATCAATAGGATAACATAAGACCAATTGTGTCCAAAAAAATTGATGGATGAATGGCTGGTAGTTAAATGTCCAATGCCTGCCAAGACGTTTTCTGCTTGAGAAAAAAATTATACGAAAAGGTACCACTAATATTGCATTGTGCATTGAGCATTGTTAAGATTGATGATGGGCCACCGATTCGGAACACATACACAGTTTGCATCAACAATTAAACAAAAGGAATAATACGATATGATGCATTTCATCTAGTACACACCACATACAATCAGTATTTCATCAATAAGATACTTATAAGAATTCGATATCGATGTTATCAGATGTTGATCCAATTGCTATTTAAGAAAATCAAATAACAGCTAAAGTATCAATTATGATACTTATATATCGACATCGATCTAGGTTTTTTGAAATATTATTGACGATTGACTGATTTTTTATTACTGTGTGTAATTGTAATCATTTCTTTCATCTAGTTGTTACGTGGAAAATGTGATCACTAACCTCAGAAAAAACCTAATGCATTGTAACATTTAATGGATCAGTTAAAAATATTTAAAGTTTAAAAGCACAATATTCTTGACATAAACAACACTATGAGAAAACAATCACCAGTCATTGCGTAGTGTGTGTTCGTTTATAACATTTTTAATGCAACATATGCAACATATGTGAGCTCCCTTGCACCATACCTATCAATTTATTGGAATATCTATATCGAGAAAATTGTTTGATATATATGTTTGGTGCTTATGGTTATCATATTGTTTTCACATATCACACCTTTCACCTTTTTAGATTAGTTTTCATGAAAAATAAAGTGCTAACAAAGATATACAAAAAAAGTGTATAAAAGACCTATTGATACCATAATCCTGGTATAAATGATGAGTTATTTACAACCACTTGGTCGATGACACTGCTGGTGGAGTTTTTATTCCCCCGAGGGTATCACCAGCCCAGTAGTCAGCACTTGACAAGAATTATCATTGACATGGTCATAATGATAAATTAACTGTTTACAAAACTTTGAACTTTTGAAATACTAAGGCTTTTCTACCACAGGAATAGATCACCTTAGCTGTATTTGCTAAACTTTTTGGAATTTTTGGTCCTCAATGCTATTCAACTTCGTACTTTATTTGGTCCTTTTAACTTTTTTTGATTCTAGCGTCACTGATGAGTCTTTTGTAGACGAAACGCGCGTCTGGCGCAAATACAAAATTTCGATCCTGGTATTTATGATGAGTTTATTGATACATCTACAGAATGACTTCTTTTCCTTGGTGTTTCTGCGCATTAGATAAGAATAATAGGCAGTGGATGATGACATTATTGTTGCACTTTCATAATTATACTTTAATAAATTTGAAACACTCTTCTAAACTTTGACTTCAACCACCATCATGTTTATAAAAAACAGTCCTGCCAGGTCTTATTGTTGGATACTTAATTCACCACTGTACCAATTGTCAAAATATCAAAAACATAAAAAGAAGAAAAAGAAAACACTTAAAATATAAAATGAAACATTACAGGGACCATAGATGATGGAACGTCACTGTATAGATTTAACTCTAAGTTATTAGCTGTTTGGAAAATTTCCAAAGTTAAAAAGATTAGTGGTACCATAGAGTGAAATAATGTAAACATTTTGAGTTGATACCAAAATGATAAGATACTGCTTTAAATATGACAAAAATAGATGAATACAGGCCCTTAGCAAGGAATTTTCAGAGAGGGTAATATAGATGGTTCCCATCCACTTTTATAATATAAATAAATATAAGTTCGACTTTTATAACGTCCTTTAAAAAAAGAAATTCGTACAATTGCCCAATACTCAGTTGTTCAAATGATTGGTCTACTTTCTCGATTATATTGACCCTTACGATATTTTCTTCTAAATTAATGTCGGCATTATATAATATCGTGACCTTATGTTGGTATCATTTTTTTCAGGAAATAACATGTTATTGCCATACTTTGTTTTTAAAAACACAATACCCTTGCATTGTGTCCTGACATTTTATGATATTTAAATATGAAATATTATTGATATTTTTCAGTCAGAATTCATCACCCTTCTGCATGATCAGATAGCATTTTATAAATGTCATATATATTAAAATGTATGATGCGTATATTTTTATGCATCGTCATCCTTTTTAAATCGTCATGACAAAGCATTGTTGAAAGTCATAAGCAAATGAACATATAAGTATTAATCCAGTTCAATTTAGAACAATTTGTTGACTTTTTTCATCATAACAGCCAAAGTCAAAATTTGATACATATTGAGGATGAGAACAGGTTAAGATACAGATCAAAAAAGAAGGTTGTGTACAGTGGCTGAAAAAAAATGGCAGGAGTGAATTTTGTCAGAAGAAGGGAACTTAAGATTGGAATACAAATAAGCCCTGTAACGGTTAGCTACAAACATTTTCCCACCTAGATCACTAACACGCAGAACAAAAGGCATTCTCCCAACATTCCAACATGACGTGTTTGCCTTTGGATATACTTTTAGACACACAATGAGAACTTCACCCAAAGCATTGATATATATAACTGTCTGACAAAATAATTCCAAGTAACGAATGAAGTAATGGATTAACTATGATAATCTTTAAAACTAAATACCATTGACAACTCAAATGATATATGTGATGACTTCTAAGGTTAGATTTAAAACCCATTCAATTTTGACAGATCGCATTTGTTTATATATATATTAAGTTATCAGAATATATATTTGCATATGATGTATCAATATTGAAATTGAATACTTGTTTCTAGTGTTAAAAAGCTCAGTTCTCAATGAATTATGCATTTGATTTATTCAAAGTGTTATTTTTCATTGTTACAAGCCTACTTTGCCATAGTTATATATTATCTTTATACATACTAAAGCTCTGTAACAGTTATATATTCTCAGATATTTAATTTACAAGCTAATGTATTACCATACCTTTCAATTAATCTGTCAAACCTGCAATTCAACAGCTAAAGGGAAATAACTCAATTCACTATACAATGTTGTTGACGCTTTTGTTGCATTGGAATATAAGATTCAATATTTAGTACTCGTTTCATAAATGCGATGAACTGAGATTGATTTACCATATGAGCATTTTAAAAGACCCGGGTGTTCTATATACTACGGACACCAGGACTGTTGCAAACATTGGAAACACTAATCATTTCGCACATTTGACAGGAAGCTTTACTAATAACTTAACCTACTGCTTTATATAACATGATGATTGTGGAGGTACATCTTAAATTGTTGAAAATAAGTTTGATGGTCAGCACCATGCATTGACGTGTCAACTCATAAAAAAGAAACGTTTTCGGTGTGTTAGATCTTCAGATACAAGACAAGTCGTCTCATCATTAGTATTACAGGTGGCGCTTTTCTCCTATTTTCCTATCAACGCACAATATCTCGTGTCGTTTTGTTTTTCATGCGATTCTCTCAGATTTTTTATCTTGATTTGTATATTAATCGTTAAAATTTGAGCATTGATATATGTTGTGTGTATTTTTAAGTTTTAATAAATTAATATTTATTGCATTATGTAGGTCAGATTAATAACGGCAAAAAACCATCTACACGAAGTTTGAAATTCAATACAATTTTAGGGTTACTCCCCTTTGGATGGTAATACAAAATATTGTTCTTTTATCTTAGTGTATCTATTATCTATGATACTTCCTATTATGTTATTTTTCAATATACTGTGTACATACTGAAAAATGTGAAGCTGGATAATCGATTCTCATCAGGTAAAAGCAATTATACAGGGGTCCTTAGAATGTAACCTAGGCGTCTTTGGTATTTATGTATCAGGAAATGCTTGAAAAAATCATATTTGTTTTTGTTAACAAATGTAGATAATCGGTGTTGATAATAAAGATAGCTTATATTATAAACTCAAAGATCAATTACAATATCTTACATGATCTTGTAATCGTTACAAACAAGTACTAATACAAATAATCGCATACAAACATATATCTTTTTTCATTCATGTATATTTCAAACCTAAGAAAAAAAATCACGTACATATGAGTATTTAATTTATAATACAGTTCATTCATTTTTTGAACAGATTGAAGTAAACGTTAAACACGACGTTTTGGAACTTTTGCTTCGCAATGCCCTTTAACTTCGCATTTGATTTTAGCACGCAATAGTTTTGATTAAAAAACTACTGCAAATGAGTTTAATGTAGGTGAAACGCGCGTCTGGCGTTCTCTGTCTGGAATCGTCATAAGTTGAAACAAACATGGTTTACCGATCTTTTCAGGGCTTGACATGTTTTTAAAAACAAACATTTGTAGACTGTTTTAAGTATCATGTTAAGGCTTCCTGTTTGCATGTGTTTTCCAAAAACACTTATTACATATATTGTCTGCTAGACATCTTTTTT
The DNA here is from genome assembly GCF_021869535.1 of Mytilus californianus. NCBI lineage: Eukaryota > Metazoa > Mollusca > Bivalvia > Mytilida > Mytilidae > Mytilus > Mytilus californianus. Next base: position 6,806,018 of record NW_026262615.1, read on the forward strand.
GCAAGGCTTGGTGTGTTGTTCAACAATTTGTGCTTATTTCCTGAACATTTGCTATGCTGTTTTTGTTATTTCATTGGTACCTTGTTTTATTGTCATACATACTGGAAACAAACAATTGTTTACTTTACTTATGGTTCAATGAATGGTTTGTACTTTAATCATATGTGTTAATCCATTAAACATGACGCTATGTCTAACTGATGATATATTACTAACTATTTTTATACTTACAGAGTTTTGAAAATTTACAGTATATTGGTATTGGTATATACTGTACAAAAACATGTCAATATATCAACGTACTTTAATTTTAGATGTAACACATTTTCTGATTGGCTGAACGTTTTTGTCTATAAGCTCATACACGAATTTTGTCATGTGGCCTTGACGTCATCAACAATTGGTCATGATTTACTCTTTAAAGATTGAATTAAGATTTAAATCATAAGGAAGGACTGTAATACTTTATCTGTCTTTATTCGAAATAACCTTAAAAAATTTGGCGCACACTTTTAGATAACCCGCTACTCATGTTATTCAGTGTTCACCGCATTTAAAAAAAAAATTTCATAGACAGAAAAAAATATTACAGTCATTCTTAAATAGTTTGATCATATAACTCTTTCACAACTTTTACTATTACTAGTCAGCTTATGCTGGGCTTATATTCAGTTTACAAAAAAAAATCATTGATAATAATTTGACAGTTGTTATATAATATAAACAGAATTAGGATATAAATATTGAAATATGTTCACTGTAGGTCAAAGGACTGCTTTTTGTAACCAATCCGAGATAAATAAAGTTGCGGATAAAATGAAAATTGATAGATTCATTAGTCATTAGGCTGGTATTTGACTGTAACTGTAAGTATGGTAATGTCGAGCTCTGCAGTTTGATGCTATAAACAAATCTTGTTATGATTGTAGAAGTTTATGGCGTATACCTACATAGAATACCACTAATCTAGTTTGTATTCCTTTTATTTGAAGAACAGGCTAATTGAGATGATCAACGATACGACATTTACAAGTTTGTGTGATATTGTGCAGCCAAACGCCTTGTTGCTTGTTTTGAGTCACTATGTTTGTTTTATAATGTTTCAGTATATGATGATGTAATCGGCATTAATTCAAAGTGCAGTTATTGTTTTTATTGAGGGTCCAAAAGGTTTATCAAAATGAGAAAAGTTTTCCGGTCCTAGAATTGTGCCTTGTGGTACCCCAGATGTAGCACCATTTTATTGTCCTCCACCAGTCATGACTGTTAAGGTACATGTTTGTAGAAACTCACCAATCAATGCTGAGGTATATTTGTCTTCGTTCTACGATTTTTATTTGTTCAATAGTTTTTTGTAAAGGACTTTATTAGATCTAATGACGCCTTTATATAAAATATATGTGAATTGGTTAATTTAGCGATTTGAAATTAGTTGCCCTCTCTCGAAAACATGACAGGGAAGTGTTCGGTAAGACAGGGTTAACAGCAAACACATAGTCAATGTTCAATATCATGTGTTACAGAACTTTTCGATAGGTTTAGAAGAGAAAAAAAAAGAAAACAAGTTCATTTAGATGATCGAATATTTAAGTCATTGAGCAGAAGAAAAATCAAAAGCTCATGTTCAGAATAATATACAAAAACATTTGACTGAAAGTTAGAGACACCTGATTACGTATATATATATATATATATATTAGTAATTTATTAACCGTAATAAGATTTATATAACAGTTGGTACCTCCTCTAAGTGTCATGTTGATAATTAAATGATAATGGATTTCCCATTTAAAGGTGTCTGATTTAAAGTATCCCAATCATTCTTACATGTTAAAACTGTAACGCAATAAAGTTATATTAGAGAATTTAAATGCTTTTTTTCTAAAAAAAAGAAGATGTGGTATGTTTGTCAATGAGACAAATTTCCAGCAGAGACCAAATGGCGCAGAAGGTTAGCTGCAATAGGTCACCGTACGGCCTTCAACAATGAGGAAAAAAAAAACATATCGCATAGCAAACTATGGGAGGTCCTAAAATGACAAATGTAAAACAATTCAAACGAAAAAAACAACAGCCTGATATATGTACAAACATAATAAACGAAACACAAATATTATTTATACAGTATAAAAAAAAAGCCCAATAAATTACAAGCTCCTGACTCCTAACAAACAAAATGAATCTATACCGATAAAAACAATACTCACAGAATAAAAGTGTTTCATTATAAACTTTTAGAATAAGATGTTTTTTTTATTAATCATGTTAATCCTGTTGTAGTAATTTTTCTACTGATTAAACCATACTAACATATGTAACAAGTAATTCAAAATGTGAAAAAGTCCGCAATTGTTTTGGAACTATAAGTTGTGGAGCTTCAAAATGTTTTAAGTATATTTTATTGGTTCAACTCGAAAAAACGTATTATAAGTTCACATCATTATTGAAAAAAAAAAAATAGATCTGACCTTAATTTATGACAGACTTAAGTAAGACTAAATTTATAAACAATTAATGTAAAAGAGAATGCCAAAAATTTAACAATTTATTTGGCATGCCGAAATCTTATTATGGGTGAAGTTTGTTGCTAAGTAAATCAATGTATCAAATCAATTAAAAAAGTTACAGTGTCATGGATGCAGCTATGGCATACATTGTAATGAACTATTTGCTTTGAGACAATTATGAACCTTTTTCACCAATGTTGCTTACAGATCATTAGGACAATATATATCACACCTCCATTTCGAAATTCTGCTAACTAAATTTGATTCAAATTTCCCGAATATAACTATTGCTAATCATTATCTTTATTAAAACATTTATGTTTTTCTCCAGTAAGAGTTACATGTAGTGACATATGATCAGACGCAACATAATTATCAACAAATTTATTGACCAAACCAATCAAAATGATGAATACATAAAAAAAAAAAAGAAATTGAAATGTACAATGTGTTTTTTATTAATGTTCTTGTAAATTTAATGTCTAAAGCTTGAACTAATAAAACCGATATACATCAGGTGTTTCACGTTGAAAAAGTTCACGCACTTAAAACATGTTACAAAAACATAAATACACTGTTTAAAAAACCGCCACAATATATGGACGCTATCTATGGTCTGAATGTTGATTGAGGATTTCAATTAATTAAAAATAATATTTGAAAACGTATTAAATAAATGTACGTCCATTCTGTACTCGTATGCTATTATGAAATTTTTGACGCAAATTTAGTAGGTATTGGATGTGTTTTCGATTTTATATAAAGTGTTATATATTTATGATCTATTTAAATACATTTATAATATCGTTTATGAACTGTCATTAGGTTAAGGCGTGAATGTCTGTATATGACCTAATTCCAAACCTGACAAATGACGTCATATTTAATCCCAGGAGGAAGGCAATAATTATATCAAAAGGAAAAAAAACGTGTGATAACACATGTATATAGTATTACCTTCCAACTATGTTTGGCTTCCTAGATTATTCAAAACAAGCCATCTACATTCATAAAACTTTATTTTATATTTGCATTAAAAAAATGCTAAATAACACATTTTTTTTGTTGTTTTTGCTGTTGTTCTTACGCTTGTTAAAACATCGTTTTACATTTTTCAATGTTGGGTCCTTTTACAGATAACGGTTTATAGAGTGTATAAAAACGACCCAGCTGTTCCAAGGATTGTGGCAAACATCGGAAACGTTTGTCATAAAAAAAGTATAAAAAATAAATACCGAACTCCAAGGCAAATTTCAAAAGGGGGAGTCCATAAATACTTACAAAACCAAACGCTATCAATCAAAGCAATATTCCTGACTTGGAACAGGCATTTTCCGAAAAACATGTTGGGTAAAACCTAGTGTTATAGCTAGCTAAATTTTTAACTTATGTGACAGTTGTTTATATTTCCGTGATATTGACCAAATTGGGTGAGAAACCCAAACAGACATAAGAGATTAATGTGACGACAATTAGGATTGTGTTGAAAAAGTAAATAACAAAAGAACCGAACTCCAAGGAAAATTCAAATCGGAAAGTCCCTTATCAAATTCCAAAGACGTAAATGTTGAAAATTATTTTAACACAACACAAGTTTGATCGTCACCATCACACATTGGTGTGGTAACTAAAAAACGAAACGTTTTTATTGTCTTAGATCTTTGTATACCAGATAAGTCATCTCAACTTGTGTATAACATACTGAGCTTATCCCATATTGTGAAATTTTATTTGAATGTTGATTCGCAAGAAAGATGATGCTTGTTTAGGCAGAATACGCTTACCCTTAAACACACAGGGTCTTGCTTTGTATTTTGGTTCATACGATTCTCTCAGATTGATTTGCAAATATTTGTTTGTATTTTAATATGGTTGACGAGATTTGAAATTCGACAAACATCGATATTCTTCAGTTTCACCTTCTAAAATTTACTTTTTATAAATAATACGTATTGCATTATCAAGTTCCAATTATAACCTAAACAAAAAACAAACAAAAAAACATCAGTATGAAGTGTGAACCGCATTAGTGTTTAATGGGATATCCCCTCTGGTTGTATGGATGTGTTTGAGCTTGTTGTTTTCATACAATTACGTCTGACGAGACATCTTTGTTTCAAGACTTGGTTTGTGGTTTGAGGAAATGCTTTTTTTATGAACATTCACAATGGCTTTTTGTTGTTTTATTGTTGCGCTTGTTATCTATTTACATTTAAAGTAAAGAGAGTGTATAAAAACGACCCGGCTGTTCCAAGGATTGTGGCAAACATCGGAAACGTTTATCATCAAAAAAGTATAAAAAAACAAATACCGAACTCCAAGGCAAATTTCAAAAGGGGGAGTCCATAAATACTTACAAAACCAAACGCTATCAATCAAAGCAATATTCCTGACTATACAACAATGGTTGACTAAACATATTGTTTAAGGAATAGTATGTACTAAAGCCTTTTGTGCTTACTTTTTGAAAATTAGGCTTTAGCTTAATGTTGGTCTTTTTTAATACTTACTAAGTTTTAAACATATTCAGTATATTGTGTAACATGGATCATTCTTTGTCCCTTATGGTATATCAGATGTTACCCAATCATTTCAAGCATTACTGTCACATAACGCTTCTGTAGATCCTCAACAATACATTCTAAGGTACTTTTGTTTTCGCCATAGAATTTTAATTTGTAGAGTTGTCGTTTGTCGACATAACATGGTAAATAAGTTGAATTGAATAGTTTATCAGATTTTAACTGAATAGCAATGCCAAGGAAAACATTATCAGGGGGAAACAGTTCAGTTAGAGTTGTTAACAGATAATTGATAGTCAATGTCGCATGTGCTTAAATATCGTCGATATGTTTTAATTCAATGTTTTGTTTTAAAATTGCATATAATCCTTGAAAAGAAGAAGAATATCAGAACAGAAGCAAAGATTATCAAGTATAATCAAGATAGAAAAAAATCCTTTGCCGGAAAGTTGGAGACACCTCATTACCTATATATAGAAACGTATACATAGATGTGTACAGCAGTTGGTATTTCCTCTAAGTGTCATGTTGATAATCAAATGATACTGGATCTCCAATTCGAATGTGTCTCTTTCAAAGTATCACAAACATACTTAGTGTGAAATCCGAAACGTAATAAAGTTATATGTGAAAATGTAAATGCTAATTTTTATTAAATAAGAAGATGTTGCATCATTCCTTATAATACAATTCGTCACCAGCGAGCAAACAGCATTGACAGTCAGCATCTATAGGACATGGTAAGGCCTTCAACAATGATAGTACCGTTATTTCAAAAAAACTATACAAGGCCGGTAAATGACAATTAACTTTATGAATCATCTTTCAAAACACCACTTTTATTTCTATACATATATTTCCCGTTGATCACATAAAACAGTCCAATGAATGCTCTATATTATACCTCTGGGTCCTGATAAGTTTTTTGCATGAGTACACGTTTAATAGAGACCTGTTTAGTATTAACCTTTTTTTCATGTTCAAACCAAACCGGAGAAATAACAATAAGGCGATATGGTATGTTTGCCAATGAAATAACTAGTCATAGAGTAAAGGGCAAATATTTGAGCTATCTTAGATCATCGTATGGCCTTGACAAATGAGGAAAACCCATCCTCATCGTAAGCTATTCGGGACCCAAGTGACTAAATGTGACACAGTGCAAAATATAAAAACAATCTCGTGATATATACTATAACCATGATTATAAGCGTCTGCTCTATATTTTCTTACCACTCAAATATTTACTGATAATTTAAAGATGTGAAATTGATAGATCAAATTATGACAGTTGTTGAAACAGACTGTGTATTAGAATGACTTACTTATGAATAGTATGATGACTACAAACTGCAATATAGCAAACCGCTGTGTAGAAAAGAGTGACAATTTAAACTCTGTATGTGTATCTTAAACTTTGAATTACATGATGACACAAATAAAATGGATTCTAAAGTCTCAAAGTAAACCGGACATTATTATTCTAAATGAGGATAAACTAAGCTATGGTAAATGTTTTTCGTTACCATGTTTAATGAATCGATTCAGAACAAAATTCTGAAAATTTTTTTTAGTAAAGTGACACAAGCAAAAATGACACACTTGTTTTTAAGGAACAGTATGGTCTTATTACAAATTGCAAACTGTTATGCTCTATATTTTATTTATGTAAAAGTACAAGTCATGCTATCGATGGTTTGCCTAACGAGTATTTTATTGAATTCAAGAATATGCAGCTGCAAATGACGAATAAATAAGCTAACGGTGTGTTGTCGTCTTAACCAATAATGAAACGTATTCGATTGGAGCCAGTCTTAAAACGTTATATTTTTATAAGCAAAATAACTTCCTTGAATGCTATTTAGCTGAACCTTTACCATCATTAAACAAGGTGTGATGACAAAAACATTGTTTGACAAGAAGAAACTTTATTCCTGATTTGTTGATTATACATAAGTATTTGACATTATTTACCAATTAATTGGTAGCATAAATCGTTCGAAATATATATACAAGATAAATCACTGTCGTTTTTTAAGTCTGTGTATTGAACAATGTTCAAATGTGAAATTATGCATTACAATAAATGGGTTTTATTATGATTGTTTTCAATGAAAACGTTGGTTTAATGGAAGGGGATGTATCGTCTCCCATTTTGTTTGCTATATATTTTAATGATTGTGCGGTGGTAGTTTATAAATGAAAAGTTTTATGCTATAGAGTTGAAAGAGTTAAGTTTATTCTTATTGATGTTTGCCGATGTCATAATTTTGTTCGAAATAAAGAAAAATTAAGGCAACAGTAGTATACCGCTGTTCGAAATTCATAAATCGATTTAAACAAATCCGGGTTACAAACAGACACACACAGAAACGAACTATAATATAACAATGGCCATTTTCCTGACTTGGTACAGGACATTTTAAGAAAAAAATGGTGAGTTGATCCTGGTTTTGTGGCTAACCAAACCTCCCACTTTTATGGCAATGTTAAATATAACATTAAAATGACAACATTACATGACAGGACTACAATACAAATAAATGGGAGAACATATAGGACAGAGAAACATACGAATAATAGCTAACAAAAGGTACCAGGTTTAAAATTTAATACGCAAGACGCGCGTTTCGTCCACACAAGACTAACCAGTGACCTCAGATCAAAAAAGTTCGAAAGCCAAAACAAGTACAAAGTCGAAGAGCATTGAGGACCAAAAGTTCCAAAAAGTTGTGCCTAATACGGCTAAGGTTTTCTGTCTGGGATAAGAACATCCTTATTATTTAGAATAATTTAAACTTTTGAAAACAGTAAATTTATAAAAATGACTATATAATAGATATACATGATAACACCGAAGTGGTGACTAACTACAGAATAAAAACGGATACATAAAACAACATAAACTAGTACATAAAAATTCACAGTCGAGTTAGCCAAAGAGATCAACGCACAAAGTGACGTCACATTTGAATTTCTAAAAATTTCCCCAAAATAGGATAGAATTAGGATATAATTCAAGAGTAGGTTTGTAATACTCATATACCATTTGTTAATAACAATGAAAATTACAATACTAATTAATATAAAATTGTGGTAGTAATCAGATGATTAATTGTATTATCTAGCTATGTCGGTGTTTCTTCTAAATCAAACTGTAAACCAACTATATCGTATAAATTTAGTTGACCCAAACTAAAATCTAATAAATGAACTGGATGATTAATTATCTTTACCATAACACACGAATACAACAGAAAAAAATAAGATTTACAACTACAAACGATAAGACATTTGACAACATCCGATGAGGATAACAAATATAACATCAAAACTAAATCCATGAATTTTGGATAGAAAAGTACCGTGACAAGTCTTATAGCAATGTGAATTCACACTCAGCAAAACAGTCACAATCGGGAATAAGTCACGTTCGGTAATTCAAAGATCAGACGAAGTAATGTCAAACCACAATCTAACACGTGGTAAAATGTCCTTAGTTAGTTTGGACAAAGACACATCGTATGGATCAACCAATTTGTGATGGTGTCCGTAAAAATTACGGAGTGTCATTTTTAATCTGTCCTCCTCATAACTTTGTTGGAGCAGTTTCTGTGTTAGGAGCACACTCCTGTATATGAAGTCCGTATAGTGTGAACAAGCACGAGAATAACGTATCAATTGAGATATGTAAACACCATACGAAGGGGCAGAGGGTATGTTACTGCTGAGAAATGGGAAACTGATAATTGGGAAGTTGAAATCGTCCCGTTTATCATAGATTTTCGTGTGAAGTCGTCCATCTGTGTCAATATTGAGGAAAAGATCAAGGTATGAAGCAGTCCTTCTAGTATCAGTAGTATCCTTAATTTCAAGTTCACTGGGAGATATGATATACGAGTACAAATACATATCGGCCAGTAGGGGTGCACAATTAGTACCTATTGGAATGCCGACTGTCTGTTGAAATATAAATCCTCCAGACTCAACAAATATATTGTCGATCAAAAGTCCAGCATTTTCATAATATCATCTTCAGTATATTTTCTGGTAGATTCAGTGTGGTTCTTTACAAAATATGAATTATTGTAACCCAAAACAAAAAATTTGTATCTACGATTCCCATTTTTATAGAAAAAGCTCTGTTTGATGAGATGGTGAAGTCGATCTTTCAACTGAGCATGGGGAATAGTAGTGTAAAGCGTAGAAAAATCAAAAGTCTTTATGTTGCTGCAAAATTGCAAAGATTGTGATTGAAGATTAAGCAGTAGATCTTTCTAATTTTTGAGAATCTACATCTGGTTAACACCACTGGTAGAATATATCTCATCACAATATTTTTGAAGCCCATCTTTAACTGTAAAGTGTCCAGTTCTTGTTCGTCTGGTTCGCGCTTTACCCATTTTCTTGCAAAGTCCTCAACTGCACCCATCAGTAACCTGAAGTTCTTTTTCCAGTTGATGGGCTGGGGAATTCTATATTTTGGTCCCTTGGCTAACAACTCTCTTAGTTGTTCATTGGTAACGATGCCAAGGTCGCCAGTAATAACATGACCAGCAGTATTGCGACGATGCACATGAGCAATCCGGAGCCTTGGATTTCACATCTTAGAGGTTAAAGGCCTCTAAAACCCTCTTGTGGTTGAAAATATTGGATGCAATAGACTGGGTGTAAGTATAAGAAATAACAGGTGTAGCTTTATTTTTGAAGTAATCAAATATAGTTTTTTGTACAGATTTCTGGTGGAAAATATTGCTTATATTTACAGCATCTAAACCTATATTGGCGAATTCTACCTTAAAAAACTTACGTTTTTCCTAATTTTTTTATGTAGTCGATACGGGTTTGAATAGTCTATGGTTAGCAATGTCCATGATTATTGCAACTAATCTATATTTGTCGTAGACTTTAAATGCGTTATCTAAAAAGTAAAATAACGAAAAAACTAAACTCCAAGGAAAACTCAAAGCAGATAGTCCCTTATCAAATGACAAAATCGAAAGCTCAAACACGTCAAACGAATGGAAAAAACTGTCATATTCCTGACTTAATATGGAAAATGTACTGCGACCTAAGATTGTTCTCGCATAAACTAGCTATTGAAAAGAGCTGGTACTCAAATGTGAAAATAAGTTCTAGAAATGCATGCTATATTATTATGTTCAAATTTACGTGAATGCAATTATAATACGGGTTAGGGTTTTCTTGTATGTATTATAATTATTATAATAGTAATGTACTGCTGATCTAGTAATTAAAGGATTTGTGATAGAACATGACTGATTATCCTCCTTTCTATACATGATTCACGTAGTATTCAACACAGTGGTATGACTCTTTTCAACTCCTTGCTTTGATTGGCTTTTCAATTGTTTTGATTCAAGCGCCACTGGTTATTGTGTAGACAAACCGCTTGTCTGGTGTACCAAATTATAGACATGGTAACTTTTATCGTCCCTGATGAGTCTGTGGAAGACGACTCGCTTGTCTGGCGTACAAAATTTAAATCCTAGTAGCTATGACGAGTTTTTTTTTATTAGTTTTTATACTATAGTAGTCTCAGATTCTAGAAAGAACATCACAACATATAAGTACTGAATATCATGGAATATTCTCTTTTACAGAATTGTTGTAATGTATTCAACATTTTGTTTTTAAGAACAAAGCTAAAATGGTAGTGTTTTGTTTGGGCCGGATATGCATTAAAGCAAAAAATAGGTTAAAAAAAATCAACACCAGAAACAAATGTTGTTTTTATTTTTAATCTCGGACTTGACATTATGATTTTAAACTTTATTATAAACAAACAAGTAAATAAAATTCAAGAAATACTCCAATTTCTACTGTAGATTGGGACAATCACTGTGGTCAACAAATATGAAATTATCTGGATCAACACCATTAGTTCTGAGCAAAAAATATATTTTCTGTAAGGTGGACTTCTTCATTGGTTTTGCTCTGCGGGATAAAATCAATGCGGTCTCTGTAAAAGTCAGGGAAATTATTCTTTTTTTTTAATTTTTAATTTATAATCATTTCCACTATATAATACGATTCAGAATATAATAAAAGAATTGTCTAACCAATCATATGCTTTGTTTCATATATATAAGACGAAAGACTACTTACAATCTAATCTGCACTATCTATCCGAATTCACTCTCTCACACAGATTCTTGTTGACATGAGACTAGAATTCGTTAAAAAATGTTATAGAACACTTACCGTTAAAAGTTAACAAACATCACTGAAGTTTCATTTTACCGTTCAATGTCCATTTAGATGGGAACAATTTGTATGAAAAAAAAACTCTTAATCTATACATTTTATTTCTATGAAAGGTTCATTACAAAGTAGGCTTTTGTTCGCAACACACATATCTGATTCCTTAAGGACATGTGTTTGGTAGAAGGAGCACTCATATGTTGTCTGTAAAAAGTTAGTTTTTGGAGAGACATGTCTGCTTGTGTTATGTAACCGTGTTCGCATCGACAACATTTTTTTACATGCCACATGTGACTCAAGATCTGCTTACCATTCTGAAGCACCTGAGATCACCTGGTTTTGATGGAGGTCGTGTCGCTCAATATTTTTTCATGCGGTGTTTTGTATATTGTTGTTTGTCCTTTAGCCCTTTTAATAGTTTTTGCCATGGCTTTGTCAGTTTTTTTTCGACTAATGAGTTTAAACGTCCCTTTGTTATCTTTCGTCTCTCTTATAAAACATAAAGATGTCTGAGGCAACATTTGATTAATGAGTTGTAATTCAAATGGATAGAATATTTTGTAGACTGATTGTCGGTTTGTTTTGGCCATGATGTTGTTTGTTTTTCTGAGACCTACGGTTTGTCCCCTTGCTATATTCTACCTATATTTCTTTTTTATAAAAATGTGTTATTAATTATTATCATTTATTACAGATAACGTTGACAAACATCGGCTCTTTGAAGAACATGCGGTCTGCTATGTGTAATAAAAAGGAAATTTAGTTTCAGATAGCTTTAATTACATATAAATTGGTTAAATTGCAGTAATACGTTTGGTTTCAGGAAAATGATAAAGGTATGTACAGTCAAATTGGTCTTCTATTGTCTAAATGTATGACCGATTTGAACAAGCATATGTTAAAAAGATGTTATACCGTGGCGGCTGATTGGATGTGTAGCAAGAATGCAGTTATTCCTAAAGGAAATGTTGTGCTTCCCCCACTAAAACAATAAATTATAGTTTAAATTTTATATCAGTCTATGTGTGTCTTTATATTCACTTCAATTCATAAGTTTGTATATACGTTTGGAAAGGTTCGTTTTTTATTTTAATTGTCAAAATACTTCATGAATTTTTCATGCATAAACAAATCATTCTGAAATATTTTTGCTTCAGCTCCTTTTGTACGTCATAGACATATGCATACCTAGACTAGTTTGCTGTCCTCCACCATCTTCACACGCATACAACAAATGAAAATTGTCGTATTGCATCTGCATAAGAGAAGCGAGATACCGCGGCGTAGCTGAAACGAATAAGGTAATATGCAGTTATATCATATGTAAAACCAAAGTACATTCGTATAGCGATACACACAATTAATATTACATAATGCATATTTTCAGATATACAAAAAAACAAACAAAAGTAGGACCGAGGCAATTACAGATATTAAGGGAAATGTAAATTTCTCAAGAGTTTATCAAGGAGAGCCTACTAGCTGTTTTAGTCATTCAAGAGCATATAAATTTTTGTTGTTCATCAGTTCATTAAATTTCAATGAATTTGTTTGGTTTGTATGTTTGTTTTTCAATATAGGCTTATGTTTACCATAAAATACAGAAAATGTAAAAATATAATGAAATTCATACAAGATATTTTTTTCTGTTACAAAGTAAACATTTTCTATTTTCTCTTTGTAATATGTTGCCATCTTTCAATTTCAATAGGATATTTATGATTCCCCCTTCTAAACACAAAGTTGTAAAGTATTTGTCTTCTAAATATTTTAAATGATATTCAAATTCACAGTTTTATTTATGAATATGATAGTTGAGTACTTTTTGGTGATTCAAGTACATTAGCATCTTTGCTAGCCAAGGGTTACGATCCACTTACCTCCTCTCCACCCTTGGCGGATTGAGATAGAATTTCGGAGACACAAGGTCATGATTTTCATTGGTTGCAGTCTAAACTCGCTGCATCCAATCAAAAAGCGCCTATAGCATGATCACGAATAAATGTAGAAAGTGTATGTAAACAATTGCCACGTGCTTATTTTGCAACAAGTCTTTACATCCCTAAACATACGACTATATTTAGTGACAATTTGAATGTTTTTAATCGACTTATAGAAGTTCCTGTGTGTGTTTCTTGCACAAATGCATGAATGTCAACGTATATTTTCGTTTCCTGCTTTACCAAGTGTGTAGAATCTAGACGCTTCAGCCCTTGGATGGTGTAAACCTCCCAAAATAACGTGTATGGTGTAATGGTGTATGGCATATGGTGCAATGGTAGAAGGTGTATGGTGCTATGGTGTATGGTGTAAGGGTAATGGTGTAATGGTGTATGAGGAATGGTGTGATTGTGTAACGTGCGATCGGGAATGGTGTGAATGAATGGTGTACGACATTTCATTGGTTGAAACCGAAGTTCATTTTATTTCAATTTTTCGGATTGTAAACATAAACAATAATAATAATCCTATTGTTCTTTTTTCCCAGTAAAGCAAATTACTTTACTCGTTAGACTCTATGTCATATATATTTAATATACAAATATTAAAAAATCTTTTTTTTTCATATTCTTATTTACATTAAACAATGGCTTTAAAATTACACACTTGTGATCACATGCAGTTATCATAAAAGAAAGGATTTTATTTAAACTAGAAGGCGGATAGAAAGGTTATCCACGCATCGGAACAGTATTGTTATATCACGGTTTATCAACATCATTTTTAAAGTTGCTTCGTTCCCCACTTTTGACAGTCTCTTTATAAATATCTTATCGTCATTCACCTATGTTTGCCTTGGATTTACGATTCTGTTTTCCAAAAAATGTTCAAAGGAAAATTGTACAGTGTTATTGCACATAAGGTGTTGTATAATTATGAACAATCTCGTCAATTTCGTTAGATTTGTCTTTACGGATTATAAATGATATCTTGAACGTCCGAAAAAATATACTTATGTGAAACGGAATGAAATATTTGCCACTTGATATTTAGCCACCAACAAAATCAACCAACCGACATAATAGAATAACAGTATACTTTTCCTAGAAGAGAACTTCTCATACTTTTCATTATAAAGTACAAATGAAATCTGTCATGTCAGTCACACTGTTGGATGATGAGGTGGAATAGTTTTATTATACAAACCATCCTGAACTACTGAGTTTAAATCATCACACCTCAGCAAGCACGACTAATGTATGCGCAGACCAACCCATCACACAATAGCCCAAAAGGAATCTGTCATGTACCCGTCCATATTCAGAAGTCATGGAAGTGGGAAATACAGATATTGATACTGACTTTAGTGACAGTTTTATATAACGAATACAGAGATGAAATGCTGGCACTCTAAATTAAAGCGGACAAGATTTTGTTATCATTGTATTGCAATGTTGCTGTCATTTGTATTATACAATCCATCCTGACATCAAAATATTGCTGATTTACTATGCGGCTGGCGCTATATAGATTTACATAATAAAGTGCAAATATGGTCAGTTTTGTTTGATACTTTAAAATAGTTTTGTTATACGAGTCAGCCTGAGGTATCAACACTACTGAAATTTTCTTGCGAGACAATATTTTTAATAAAAAGAGGACATGCTGGCTATCTAGATTGATGGGGAAAAATTTTGTTGTCATTGTATTGCAATGTTGTTGTCATTTGTATTATACAATCCATCCTCACATCAAAATATTGCTGATTTACTTTGCGGCTATATGCTGATTTACTATGCGGCTATATAGATTTACATACATGACATAATAAAGTGCTAATATGATCAGTTGTGGCTGATGCTTTAAAATAATTTTGTTATACAAGTCAGCCTGAGGTATCAAAACTACTAAAATTTTCATGCGAGACAATATTTTGAATAAAAAGAGGACATGCTGGCTATCTACATGTAGATTGATGGGGACAAATTTTTGTTGTCATTGTGTTGCAATGTTGCTGTCATTTAATTTGTATAATGCAATCCATTCTGACATCAAAATATTGTTGTTTACTTTGCGGCTATATAGATTTACATAATAAAGTGCAAATATGGTCAGTTTTGGTTGATTCGTTTAAATAATTTTGTTATACGAGTCAGCCTGAGGTATCAAAACTACTGAAATTTTGTTGCGAGACAATATTTTGAATAAAAAGAGGACATGCTGGCTATCTAGATTGATGGGGATAATTTTTGTTGTCATTGTATTGCAATGTTGCTGTCATTTGTATTATACAATCCATTCTGACAATAAAATACAGCTGCTTTACTATGTGGCTATATAAATATACATAATATTAAAAGTGCAAATATGGTCAGTTTTGGTTGATGCTGTAAAAAAATTTTGTTATACAAGTCAGCCTGAGGTATCAAAACTACTGAAAATTTCTTAAGAGACAATATTTTGAATACAAAGAGGACATGCTGGCTATCTAGATTGATGGGGACAAATTTTTGTTGTCATTGTATTGCAATGTTGCTGTCTTTTGTATTATACAATCCATCCTGACATCAAAATATTGCTGATTTACTATGCGGCTATATAGATTTACATAATAAAGTGCAAATATGGTCAGTTTTATTTGATACTTTAAAATAGTTTTGTTATATGAGTCAGCCTAAGGTATCAAAACTACTGAAATTTTCTTGCGACACAATATTTTGAATAAAAAGAGGACATGCTGGCAATCTAGATTGATGGGGACAAGTTTTTGTTGTCATTGTGTTGCAATGTTGCTGTCATTTGTATTATGCAATCCATTCTGACAACAAACTATTGCTGATTTACTATGCGGCTATATAGATTTACATAATAAAATGCAAATATGGTCAGTTTTGGTTGATTTGTTTAAATAATTTTGTTATACGAGTCAGCCTGAGGTATCAAAACTCTGAAATTTTGTTGCGTGACAATATTTTGAATAAAAAGAGGACATGCTGGCAATCTATATTGATGGGAATAAATGTTTGTTGTCATTGTATTGCAATGTTGCTGTCATTTGTATTATACAATCCATCCTGACATCAAAATATTGCTGATTTACTATGTGGCTATATAGATATACATAATAATGTGCAAATATGGTCAGTTTTTGTTGATGCGTTTCAATAATTTTGTTATACTAGTCAGCCTTAGGTATCAAAATTACTGAAAAATTGTTGCGGCTATATAGATTTACATAATAAAATGCAAATATGGTCAGTTTTGGTTGATTTGTTTAAATAATTTTGTTATACGAGTCAGCCTGAGGTATCAAAACTACTGAAATTTTGTTGCGAGACAATATTTTGAATAAAAAGAGGACATGCTGGCAATCTAAATTAATTGGGATAATTTTTGATGTCATTGTGTTGCAATGTTGCTGTCATTTGTATTATACAATCCATTCTGACAATAAAATATAGCTGCTTTACTATGTGGCTATATAGATAAACAAGATATTAAAAGTGCAAATATAATCAGTTTTGGTTGATGTTGTAAAATAATTTTGCTATACAAGTCAGCCTGAGGTATCAAAACTACTGAAATTTTCTTACGAGACAATATTTTGAATAAAAAGAGGACATGCTGGCTATCTAGATTGATGGGGACAAATTTTTGTTGTCATTGTATTGCAATGTTGCTGTCATTTGTATTATACAATCCATCCTGACATCAAAATATTGCTGATTTACTATGCGGCTATATAGATTTACATAATAAAGTGCAAATATGGTCAGTTTTGGTTGATACTTTAAAATAGTTTTGTTATATGAGTCAGCCTGAGGTATCAAAACTACTGAAATTTTCATGTGACACAATATTTTGAATAAAAAGAGGACATGCTGGCAATCTAGATTGATGGGGACAAATTTTTGTTGTCATTGTGTTGCAATGTTGCTGTCATTTGTATTATACAATCCATTCTGACAACAAAATATTGCTGATTTACTATGCGGCTATATAGATTTACATAATAATAAAATGCAAATATGGTCAGTTTTGGTTGATTCGTTTAAATAATTTTGTTATACGAGTCAGACTAAGGTATCAAAACTACTGACATTTTGTTGCGTGACAATATTTTGAATAAAAAGAGGACATGCTGGCTATCTAGATTGATGGGCATAAATTTTTGTTGTCATTGTATTGCAATGTTGCTGTCATTTGTATTATACAATCCATCCTGACATCAAAATATTGCTGATTTACTATGTGGCTATATAGATATACATAATAATGTGCAAATATGGTCAGTTTTTGTTGATGCGTTTAAATAATTTTGTTATACTAGTCAGCCTTAGGTATCAAAATTACTGAAATTTTGTTTCGAGACAATATTTTGAATAAAAAGAGGACATGCTGGCAATCTTAATTGATGGGGATAATTTTTGTTGTCATTGTGTTGCAATGTTGCTGTCATTTGTATAATGCAACCCATTCTGACAATAAAATATAGCTGCTTTACTATGTGGCTATATAGATATACATAATATTAAAAGTGCAAATATGGTCAGTTTTGGTTGATGCTTTAAAATAATTTTGTTATACAAGTCAGCCTGAAGTATCAAAACTACTGAAATTTTCTTACGAGACAATATTTTGAATAAAAAGAGGACATGCTGGCTATCTAGATTGATGGGGACAAATTTTTGTTGCCATTGTATTCCAATGTTGCTGTCATTTATATATACAATCCATCCTGACATCAAAATATTGCTGATTTACTATGCGGCTATATAGATATACATAATAAAGTGCAAATATGGTCAGTTTTTGTTGTTGCGTTTAAATAATTTTGTTATACTAGTCAGCCTTAGGTATCAAAATTACTGAAAAATTGTTGCGAGACCATATTTTAATTAAAAAGAGGACATGCTGGCTATCTAAATTGATGGGTATATTTTTTGTCGTCATTGTGTTGCAATGTTGCTGTCATATGTATTATACAATCCATTCTGACATCAAAATATTGTTGATTTACTATGCGGCTATATAGATTTACATGATAAAGTGCAAATATGGTCAGTTTTGGCTGATGCTTTAAAATAATTTTGTTATACGAGTCAGCCTGAGGTATCAAAACTACTGAAATTTTCTTGCGAGACAATATTTTGAATAAAAGAGGTCATGCTGGCTATCTAGATTGATCAGGACAAATTTTTGTTGTCATTGTATTGCACTGTTGCTGTCATTTGTGTTATACAATCCATCCTGACAACAAGATATTGCTGATTTACTATGTGGCTTAATAGATATACATAATAAAGTGCAAATATGGTCAGTTTTTGTCGATGCGTTAAAATAATTTTGTTATACAAGTCAACCTGAGGTATCAAAACTACTGAAATTTTGTTGCGAGACAATATATTGATTAAACTAGGACATGCTGGCAATCTAGATTGATGGGGACAAATTTTTGTCATTGTACATGTTGTTTTGCAATGTTGCTGTCATTTGTATTATACAATCCACCCTGACATCAAAATATTGCTGATTTACTATGCGGTTATATAGATCTATATAATAAAGTGAAAATATTATGGTCAGTTTTGGTTGATGAGTTAAATAATTTTGTTATATGAGTCAGCCTGAGGTATCAAAATTACTGAAATTTTGTAGCGAGACAATATTTTTAATAAAAGGAGGGCAAAAATATTTCCAAATTTTTTAGCCCTATATAAATTAACAGATTGACACACTCCCCATTTCCATTCTCAATTTTATAATTATAAGTGCAAATATGGTCAGTTTTGGTTGATGCTTAAACTAATTTTGTTGTACATGTTGTACAGGTACCAGTCATCCTGAAGTATTCATTTTTGGCATTGTTTGTCGATTTTATATGAAAACCAAGTTTATAAGATTTACGATACATGTTAAAACCGATAATAATAGCATTGTAACCAATATCGTTTTTAATTTATAGATAGGCAGATCGCGGATAAATTTGCATTACAAGCAAAGTTTTATGCGTACATTATTTACAAATACATGTATATATATTTAATCTGTATTGTTTATATAACCATCATAGGCATGACCACGGAGATTTTAATTTTATACATTAATTTACAATATTGTGATCAAAATTCGTTTTTTAAATCAAAAAAATAATTTTGTAGTCGCACGCTTTCTTTGAAATTTAATTGCATTATGGGTAATTTCGGATCGTGTAGATAGAATTGGGAATGGTGTATGGTGTAATGTGAAAGGTGTATGGTGCAAAGGTGTAACGTGTATGGTGTAATGGCACAAGGTGTATGGTGTAATGGTGTATGGTGAATGGTGTAATGGTGTATCGTGTGAGTGGGAAGTTTACACCATCCAAGGACTGTACCGTGTTTTACCTCCAAATTGAAGTGCTACCATTGGTCAAGAATAATGTATTCGCAATGGGCGTGACTTTAATCTACCGATAGATGGCGCAACATTGTTATCACAAATGTTGGCTTAATCTGGCAAGGGTGGAGAGGAGGGAGGTGGATCGTAACCCTTGGCTAGCGAAGATGGTACATTAGTGGTCCATTTCTGTTTTAACTTATTAGCTAAATTTTACCAATATATAGGCAAACTGTACACTAGTGTATGCGTAATCTAAGGTCTTCAATAAACAAAGAAATAAGTATAACAATAAGTCATTATTTGTTAAAGGAGAAAGGTAATAATATTATGTATTTAGCAAATCAGTGTTGTATGCATGTTAATTTGTATCAAAGTAGAAACATTAATTTCATAGCAGACAATTTTCTTATTTAAGTCAATCATTGCAGATTGCACAAATTGATGAAAATAATGGGGTTAATTTTGAATATGAGGTTGAGTGGGAGAGTAAAAATGGAATGAAAACAAAACTATAGTTAATTTAGCTTACACTCAAGTGTTCCCTCAAAAGTAGACAGTCCTGGATTACTTGGATCTGGTATAATTTTACCAACAAACACATCTTTAAAGAACTGATTAGTACTGTAAATAAACAATGCCTAAACATTTAACTAAGATACAAGTACAAACACATGCAAAGAACAACTATTTTAATAGAAAGGGAGTAGATAACAATAAAGCAAAACCATAAATCGAATGCAAATATGACTTTATATATTTATTGGCTCTTATTATTAACACATAAATTTTAACAAATAGATACTGAATTTAGAAGTTGTATATATTTATCAACTTCACAACAGAAATGTATTTTTGTACTCGATTTCATTAGGCTGAACGTCTATACTGATCGATTCGCAATTCTACGAAAGTTTCACATGATGGTTGAATTTATAAAGCCACAGTTTTTTTTTCTCAACTTTTTAAAGATGTTTCATTTTGTAGAAGATCCTTTGCACCCATTCAACATTACTTACTGTTTTACCATATGCGTGGCTTTGATACTTGTCACTTGACATAATTACATGTTCATTATAAATTTGACTGCCAAGGACCAGATGCGCAGATCGACAATCAATATTTCTTCGGCGATGCTTGAGGCTAACATATTTGAAATTTAGAATTTAATACTTCAGTTGAAGAACAAATCAAACGAAAATGACTTAAAAAGAAATGAGAAGATGTCGTATAAGTGCCAATGAGACAACTCTCCATCCAAGTCACAATTGCAATGAGAAAAAAATAACAATTATAGGTCAAAGTACGGCCTTCAACACGGAGCCTTTGCTCATACAGCACAGCAAGATATCAAGGCCCCAAAATGACTAGTGTAAAACAATTCAAAAAGGAAAACAAACAGTCTAATCTTTAAAAAAAAAAACGAGAAACGAGAAACATTCATAAACCTCAACAACAAACGACAACCACTGAACAACAGGCTCCGGACTTAGGACAGGTGCATACAAATGCAGCGGGTTTAAACGTTTTAACAGGCGCCTACCTTCACCCTTACCTGCAACAGTAGTGTAACAAAGTCAAGAAAAATCCAGACAAAGGAAAAGAGATTTGCATTACGGAGATATGAAAATTTTAAACAATTTCCCAGTTTAATTAAGAAAAAAAAATACACCCACTTCAAGTCAAATTCATTAAAACGGACAAACTCAAGCGCTATCAATCAACAGAACAATTGAAAATCAACTCCAAACCACCGTCTTGTATGGTAGTTGTTTATAGTTCAGTTATATTGACAAAATAAGGTTAGCAACCCAAACAGACCATGCAGACATAATAGGTTGATATTACAATAATTGGACCCAAACAGCAAAAACTGTATAAACATTCATCATAGACATACAACATAACTGTCTAAAACGCACACATTAATCTAACAAAGACAACAATATCCGTATTTTAATGTAGAATATTATAACCTGAAATCTTGTGGGATGTATATCAAGTGGCGTAACATGCTTTTGCAGTCGGTGCTGGTGAGTAATGTGTGGCAAAATATGCTTAAATTGTCAAAATATTGGTGGCAAAATATGCTTAAATTGTCAAAATAATGGTGGCATGACATGCTTAACCTGTCAGAATGGCGGATGGTTCATGCGTTGCATGAGTTATGCGTAACAAAAATTGAATCTCGCTGTCAACTTGACAAATGATTCTTACGCAACAAAAATGTCATTTGTTTTAACTCTCTTATATTTTTGTATATCTAAATTTTTTTGAACTAACACCGACACTACACTTCTTAGAAATGATTCTTACGCAACAAAAATGACGATATAACAGACGATTTATCCACGACAGGAAATGTTAACGACGGTAATGAATCTAGTCTTGTATGAAGTTAAACAATTTCATGTGTTTCAGGTTCAACCCAACATTTTTTTCTTATAATGTCCTGTACCTAGTCAGGAATATGGCAGTTGTTATCTAATAGTTCGTTTATATGTATGTTGCGTTGTCGTTTGTATTTTGTTGCACTTCAGTGTTCTGTTGTTTCGTTGTTTTCCTCTAATAGTTGATGTGTTTCCCTTGGTTTTAGTTTGTAGCCCGGAATTATTTTCTCTCAATCGATTAATGACCTTTGAAAAGCGGTATACTACTGTTGTCTTTTTTTAACTCTGGTATAATTTTTTTTTTATATCTATTTCTTTTTAACTTATACCGACACTACACTTCTTAGAAAGTATCTGTTAAAGTGAAATACTCACAATGTGTTTAGCCAGGAGGCAAACACACTTATAGTACCATCACTGTTTACTTCTTTTATTTCCGATATACAGGTCTGATTCTGTAACCGTGGATCTCTTTCTGGGAACTCACTGATTCTATACCATCGACCTTCTGTCTTGTATTAAAAAAGAAATATGTTTGGTTTTGTATCTGAAAATTACGACTACAATTTTGAGGTCTTGGATAGAATAGGATGTTCACCGTTCCGGTCACTTTTATACTCTCTCCTTCTCTTATCCTATCTAATAGGTGAAATTACATTTAGATACTCGATGTAAAAAGAAACATCTGACAGAGATGAATAACGATATCCTACTGTAGCTATGTCTCTTATTGGAAAGATTCGAAATGACGATTATCGGTAGAGAACATATCTAACATTATCACTGTCAGTTTTGTTTACATTAATATACTCCTACGCTCATATAAGAATATTCCCGTCATACAGACCTAATTTATAAGCCTTTCCTTTCATTTATAATCTTATCGAAAGTTGTAGGGATTCGTTTTCTTTTGATTATATATATACTCAGCTTAAAAGAAGTCCGAGTACGATGTTAGAATAGGTAACAAAAGAAACTAAGCAAAATTCTGATTTTTATTAAAATGCTCATTTGGTTAGGTATATGATTTTTCTAAATCAGATTATGAGGCAAAGTGGTGTATAGGGTAGAAAAATCAAAACTTTGAACAGTTATATTTGGAGTGAGTCTTGGATGATGCCATGACGCTCATTCCAATTAATAATTGACGGGGGATATATTTAGGCCCTTTCCTAAAAAATTAAATAACACTCGATCCTGGACTATGTTAAGGTGTCCAGTTATAGCATGGGTACTGGGGCCATACATATATTTGGCAGATTCTGGCGCGTTATCCAATATCCATTTTTTTTTACTCCACAAAAATTGATATCCACGAAAATCACAGAATCCACAATAGTATATAAAAAACGCAGAAACTTATTAGTTGAACAACTGTATCACTAGCCTGTCAACACTGATGTTTTGAGTTCTAATCCCGCACGTGGCAGGTGTGCTCGACACTAATCTTAATTGACTAGGATTTTCCTACCGAAGGTAGGCCATTCTCTCCAGGCATTCTGTCTTCCTCTACCAATACAAGCTGACCGCCATGAAAGTTGTGTTAAAAAACAATCAATCATTCAATAAAAATCAAATTTTCTAGCCTAAGGGAACCGATTCAAGCAATAAAAAGATAAAGCTTTATTGTCGATCAGCGTGAATTTATAAATGCTGACACCAAGACAGCTTACACGATTTTATTCCGACATCGGAGAAAACGCCTTGATTAATGCTCAAATATCGAATGCCTTGTAACCAGTAGCTACTTGATAATTTTAGACATTGTTAGTTTGATACAATTATGATACGCTGAACTGTTATATACAATTCGTCTGCAAAATATATTCAATTATGCTTCATTCATTTTTATAACAAAGTTTCCTTCAAAAATATACATGTTATTTACATGTTAGAAATCTATTTAACACGAAGTTAATATCGTATTATGTTAACACGAATGCGCAGGTTATTTTCATTAATCCGACAAAATATGTAAGTAAGATGTTTTTATCATTGATAACAACATATATTTCGCATTTAATATATCTGTTATTAAGTGCAACATAATATTTTCCGAAAATAAGAAAATAAAATTGTAAAGGTACATTGTATTTTCAGTGCTTTTTCATAATGTCTTACTGAAGCCTAACGACATGAAACATACTACGACTTTAAAAATCATTTGCCAATTGAACTTTATGTAAGCAAAAAACATAGTTTAAAATCTATCTATCATGTATGTATGGTAACAAATGTAAGTTATCTGTAAGTAGTATCATTAACACACAATATGGACTATACGTCTATAAGACATTAAAATAAATAATAAAAAAAAAAAAAACAGAAGAAAAAAAAAAAAAACAGAGAGATTTCTGTTGTTTAGCTTTGGTCCTCAACAATATACAAGTGTATATGCAAATTGTCATGGTCCTGTCTGATCATCTCCCAAATGAAAAAAAAACATCATTAGTTCAACAGTGTTATGACGTACTTGCTATATTGTATTGGTGTACACATGGTGATATATCGTTATTTTATCTACAGTAAACAATTCGACAAGACATCAATATGCCTAAAGCAAATTACTAAAGTGGAGTAGGTAATTGTTTTTATGTCAATTTTGTCAAATATCTCCTATTATGATCACGATTGGTACATTCTAAGCTTTGATATGTTTAAGATGTGTGTGTGTTCTTGATACACTTAATTCTAGGAAACCCCTTTTGATGCACAACACGTTAACACATAGCAAGATACACATACCAAGCCGACATACCTGTTTATTTCTTTTAAATTCATGCCATCCCCTACATGTATTTTCTAATTGTATATCATTTGTTTTCTGATTGAAAACAAAATTACGGTTTTGAAGATTCTGTCACTTTTATTGTAATACCTTTATTATAATGACAAAATCGATCTTACCTTTTTCCAATTGACATGGGAAACAGTCTTCACATTTGGACATCCCCCGGGTCTTGTAACTTGTCCAGACGAAGATAATATGCAGAGCAAAACGCTCACCAATTGAAACAGAAACATCTCTAGATTAATCAAGGTCATATTACGAAGAAAACACTTACAAGTTGATATTCTTTTGTGTTTATATGTAATAGTTTTTACCTATAAACGAGTGTAAGTAACATCTTGTTCAATAATGTGATTAGTACTGTAAGAAGGGACGTAATATAATTGATCGATTGTTAACATGCTTTTTCAACTGTGACTTTAAAAGAAAATATACACCAGTATATGTACCTTTTACCGTCTATCTAAGTTCATAATCTAGAACCATATTAAGATTTATCTTTTATTTATAAAATGTTCATGTAATCGTGGTAATACTGTAAAATACTAATTTTTAATGAAAATAAACATGATAAAAGTTAAACAATGTGTAGATAATGCACAAATTGACACTACTGGTGGTGATATCTAAAGTTTATCTATGCAGCACTTGTAATATGAAATTTGGTAATGATATCATATTTTGTTATTTTTTGTGAAATATATACACAACTTTTTAAACCTTTCTGTTATGTAATGCTTAACATATGGTGGAAATGGGAGAAGTTCAAAAATAGAAATCTGGAATAGTTACGTTTGTGAGAGATCCTATTTTAAATCGTTCCTATGTTTTCATAACACAAATATCGAGATATGATTGAAGCAGAGCTGCTCGTTTAAATGTTATCCTTAATGACATATTCTTAATGACATATCCCTAATGACATATTTACTGGGATATATGGGATACAAACACTTATCTATTTTTTAACATACAATGAACAGTCGGGTACTTAGCGAACTCCATATTAATATGGAATGCCTTTATTAAATTTGTATAAGGAAAATCCATTATATTATGAGATTAAGAAATATTTCGGGTAATATTCTTCAAGCCATCAATTTGGAAAATTTTGAATTGCATAATAATGCACGCAAAAACAAATTTGAAACGTCCGGAAAATAATTTTTCTAGACACTGCTTATCAGTTTCGACAATTCTGACGTGCTATTGTTGTGATCATCTAATGATCATAGTCATCCGAAAACCGTCGTAATTTCTACCTAACCATAAATGATACATCCCACCTGTTTATTTTTTATAAACAGTGTTGTACAAGAAAGGAAACTCGTGTTGTCTTATATGTTATTTTCAATTAAACTTGTTTTCGTTCTTGAAATATAGAATTAATCGTTAGAAAATTTTAATGTTAGGGTCGTTATATGGCAATTGTTATCACATAGTCCGTTTCTATGTATGTTTGCGTTTGTTTTTGTAACAGTTTCAGTGTTTCTGTTGTTCCGTTTTGTTTCCTCTTATAGTTGATGTGTTTGCCTCAGTTTTAGTTTGTGACTCGGATTTGTATCAGTTAAATCAATTTATGACTATTGAACAGCGGTATACTACTATTGCCTTTATTTACAATTCATTATTCTGCACACATAAAAATGAAACGTATAATGGTATTTAGTATCAGATCAACAACAATCTATAATTTGTGTATGTCATACCAAAACATTTGGAGTTCATGGCAAACATTGTAATTTAAAATTTAGAATGTATATGGGGAATGTGTCAAAGAGACAACAACCCGACCAAAGAGCAAAAAACAGCATAAAGCCACCAATGGGTCTTTAACATAGCGAGAAAATACGGCACCCGGAGGCGGGCCTCAGCTGGCCCCTAAACACAAATGTGAACTAGTTCAGTGAAAATGGACGTCACAATAAACTCCGAAACTTATAAATGAACTAAAATTCAAAAAAACATACAATACCAACAAAGTCCAGAGGCTCCTGACTTGGGACAGGCGCAAAAATGCGGCAAGGTTAAACATGTTTTGTGAGATTTCAACTTACTGAACACATATCTTAGGCCTGAGTACATAATTATTTCTAAGTGTATTTCTGTTAGACAATAAATTCAAATCTTAAAAATCACACATATTTCATCTAAACGCATTTTTACAGCGTAATGTCCTTCTTTTGAGTCAATGTGTCTGTTTAGTTTATCCAAATTGTTTTATTTAATCAGGAACAATTTTGAGCTTGTTTAATTGTTTAGACACATGTCAATTCATTCAATATTGAGTCAAGATGTATTGTTGCATTGTCCTTTAAGTTTCGCTGTCTACAAATATAGGCCCTTGTTGTGAATAATGTATAACTTGCAATTTTTCTCATTGACGTTTCAAATTAATTTCTTAATAATGTTATTCATAAAGTGGTAAGAAGGGTGAAAAAATGACAGGCAAAACAATTTCGATTAGGAATTTTAAGGCAATATACTTATTTTGTCCAGTTGAAAAAGGCACACAACTAGTATGATAAAGCTGTCAAACTGAATTATTGACCCCCTTAACATCAAATTGTCCATAATGTAAGTTAGCGCTGGTATAATTTTCTATACTTTTGATATAATTTGACACAAAAGAAGGACATTACGCTGTAAAAATGTGTTTTAGATGGAGCATCTATGATTTATAAGATTTGTATTTTTTGTCTAAAAGAAATACACTAAGATATAAATATGTACTTGGGCCCATGAGATGCATTCAGTAAATGTAGATTCTGTACTTTCCTGAATGGTTCCTGGTATCAATTCGTCAAAATGAATCAATGTACAGAATTTACATCTCTATGAAATATGAGGGGCTTTGCACATAAAAGTTGAGTTCAATCATAAATATTTCACTAAATCTGTAAAACAAGCACCTAACAATGATAAGGATACTTGTGTCATTTCATATATTTAAAAGCACTTTTATTTTCTTCTGAGGTATAGTAAGTGCTTCAAATATATCCCTAATATCAGACTAAAATTATATGCAAGTTTTTCACTGAAAAGTGAACAATCTGTGCACCAGACCATACTGTCTGCCAAAATGTATTGAATTCAAGAATCCTATTGCATTCAGATATCTTGTTTCATAACATCGTAGCACAGAAATGAGCAGGAAAAAACCCCAGCATATTTCTATTTTTTATATAGCTTTTGTATGCAATTTATATTTAAATATGTGTTACGGACTATTGACTTTAAATAGTTCCCAGTCTAACAAGGCCTTAGACCATACTATACTCATGTAGTATGTATTTGTAACTTTATTTCCATTTAAGGTACATTAGATATATATGAAAGATTTATTTTGTACCAAAATAATTTCAAAATTGTTTAATTGTAGGAAAACAAATACATGTTCATATAAGACCCCCCCCCTCGTTCATTGAAAATCTCTTTTCTTAGGCGCATGCTCATATACATTTTACGTTTAAACCAATGTAAAGAATCTGATACACCAAACGAGCGTTCAGGTAATTTTAATACATGATTCAAAAGTGCATTTCAAAAGCAAATTCTTTCAACATCTAAATATCTAAATATCTAAATATCTTAAAAGTTGAAATTATTTTATTTGAACTGTCAAAATGAACACCAAAAGTTCAAAATTAAAATGGTCATATTGTCTTTAATATATATCATATTGTCATGAAACTCTGCCAACTGTCTTATCGTTCCTTTAGCTGAGGTCATGCTGAGTGTTATTTAATTTTTACATGGCTTTTTATTCTATAATCTGTTTAGCGATTGATGCTATGAAATTAAAGGTCAAAATCACACCTATAGCTTAGATGATCCAAAGTGATTATTCGTTCAGGACATGGAATTGTTGTTATTTCAATCAAGTAAATATTGCACACTGGCCGACTTAAATCTTAATTGAAACGCAATAATTATAAAAATTAGAAGATGTCATATAACTGCCAATGAGACAACCCTCAACAAGAGACCAAATGACATAGACGTGACAACTATAGGTCACCGTACGGCCTTCAACAATGATCAAAACCCATACCGTAAAGTCAGCTTGAAAGACCCCAAAAGGACAGGTATTTTCCATTTGTTTGATATGTTTTAGCTTTTGATTTTGATTTTTGATAAAGAACTTTCCGTGTTAAGTTTTTCTCGTAGTTAGGTTTTTTTTATTTTTTTTTAACTTTTTTTTAAAACAACAATGAATAAGACATCCAGCTAGTATCATAATTCAACTCATAAAACAAAAAAATTGTATACATACTATATATTTCTAATTCAAAATATGTTTTTATTATAGAAGTCTACTAAAAATACATTTTTGAGCCTCTATTGTAGATTTGGACAATTGCGATGGTCAACGAACACAAACTTATCTGGATCTACGCCGTTACTTCCTAGAAGACAATATATATTATCTAGCTCAGATCTCTCCAATGGCTCTGGTGTACGTGAGAAAATAAATGCGGTCTCTACAATTATAGTAAGAAAGATTACATTAAGCGTTTGAAGTGGTTTCTTGTATCAAAAATGTTATCGCATGTTAAAATGATTTTAAAAAAAGAACATTTTATTTACTACACATGTGTTTTTTTTTTATGTTTATTGTCGTTATACTAAAAAAAAATACAAATTGAAAAGCTGTAGCTAACTTTTTTAGTTTCTTTTTTATATTTTGACATTGTGTTTAAGATAATGTGCATGTATCATTTCCTTGTTCAAGTCAGTGGTTATCCTGTTGGTACCTCCTCTTGCGGTTTATTGTCGTATTTTTAGTTTAAAGAAATACAGCCTGGATACATGAAGTTAATGGATCTGTATACTCATGAACATAGAATGGTGTAACCTCAATTTTTAGCGCCAGTATCAAGAAAAGCTATCTCAACCGTGCGTCGATTATTGTAGGTTGTCCTTGTTTTATGATTCATATATCCCTTGTATCAATTACTTAACAATTTCACTCTATATGATGCTTTGACAGTAAGAAATTCGCTAACGAATCAAAAATATCATGCGTACAAGATGGCCGCTGAGCTGATAACACTGTGAAAAGTCAGCTCCCAATTTTTGCAATATTTTGAGCGGTTTAAATGTTTGAAATGGATTAATTTTATGGCCAGGAAGAAGTTTTTGAAGTGATACATCCATTGATATGTTTTTTGTGTGATATATTTCAAGAATATATGAAATATTAGAAATATTAGACATTTTCAAGGATTTTATTGTGTAAAATTGAATGATTGGATTTATCTACAATAGACTTGTATAATTATATTGTGTGCACTATGCCTGTAGGTAGTAAACCTTCAAATACACTTTCAAGTCAATCAGCAGATCAACAGAAACAAGTAAAAACTGTTCAGTCTTTATTAACAGCTAAAAAAGATAAAGATAAAAATAAACACCCCCCTAAGAGAACTCGCTCAGATGTGTCAACAGATTCTAATACTAGTATGGATTTATCAGGGATAATTTATTTTCAAAAAGACCTTGATGAAATCAAGTTTAGCCTCAGGGATGTTACAACAAAAGATGATCTGAATGAAGTAACAAAAGACCTTGTCAAAACAGCTGACCTTGAGAATATGGTTACTGGTATTGTGAAAAAACTTTTTAGTAAATTTGAATCCACTTTAGATAAAAAGATGAATGAAAGATTGAATAAAATCCAAACAGAAATGCAAGAAAAGGTGGAGGCCTTATCAATTGAAAATGAACATTTGAAAAGGAAGATAAACCAAAATGAAGCCAAAACATTTTCGATTAGAAAAGAACTGTCTGAAACAACAGAAATTGCTAAAGTAACAAATATAAGCAGTAACTATAACGAACAATACTCCAGAAAGAATAACATAAAGGTATATAATTTTCCATGGAAAGAGCAGCAAGATCTCCGTCAAGAATTTATACAAATGGTAAAGTCAGACTTAAACAAAACACTGCATGACCGAGATATTGTAGCCATTCATCGTTTACCTGCACAACGAGAACCAAGACCATTAATCGTAAGATGTTTTGATACTAACGTAAAGAGGAGTATAATGAGAAAAAGAAAAGAACTAAGAAATAAAGTAAAATTTGTAGATGATGTTACCACCAGAAATATGGCCCTTATAAAAAGACTAGAGGATAGTGGAAGGTTTGATCAGGTGTGGTATTTTAACTGTGGCATTTATGGCAGAACTGATAATGGTCTCCAAATGAAGTATGGGTTGTCTGATGACATCAACAAAAGACTGAGAGAAGGGAAGTAACTCTGACTTTTTGGAGGTTAAGAGAAAATATATATGTACTTTGTCGATTTAGATTACTCAATACTGAAAGAAGGGAGATAATTCTAGTTACCTTTTAAAAAAAACCAATTATTACTTAAAGCTTGTATATTATTTTGAAATTGTTCTGATCTGACTATATGTTATTTCAAACAAAATAAGATTTATTAAAATAGTTGAGTGAATATTTAACTAAACAGAGAAAAATATTGCAAAAATTGAAACTGCATCATTACATTGTATGCAGAAAACAGTAATAATGCTTGTTGTCTTGATACTGTTTATAAATTTTTATCTAATAGTTTCATCACTTTTTCAAATTATTGTTTTTTTCTTTTTTGATTGTTTGGTTAAAACAAGATACTTTCTCAGTACAAATAACCCATCAGATGAATATTGCTTTTATTTTTTTTGTATTCTTTTTGGAATTTACACAAAATTATACTCATAATTTAATTGGCTCTTTTAAGATATTATCAGTTAACTGTCAAGGTCTAGGTGACATAGAAGAGAGAAGAGATGTATTTAATTTTCTTAAGTCTAAAAAATGCAACATCTTTTGTTTTCAAGATACACATTTCACAAATGAAAGTGAAATGAATATCAAGACCATGTGGGGCTATGAGTGTTATTTTTCAACTTTCTCGTCAAACTCTAGAGGAGTTGCTGTATTGTTCAATAAAAATTTTGAATTTAGGGTATTAAAAGAAAGATGTAAATGGTAATTATCTAGCATTAGATATTGTTATAGACAAAGTGAGAGTACAGTCCGTGTAACGTAAAAGTTAACAATACGAACGATGCCCGAATCATGTACGGACGATGCCCGAACGATGTACGTACGCTTCCCGAACGGTGTACGAATGCAAACGAAACGCTGACCGAACGTTGTACGGACGCTGAACGAATGATGTACGAACGAAACCATATACCATAAACCATACCATAAACGATAACATAAGCGCCCTTTTATTGTACATCGTATGGTTTTGCGTACATCGTTTCATTAAGCGTATATCGTATCGTTTAGCGTATTAGCGTACATCGTTTCGTTTAGCGTACATCGTTTCTCGGCGTGCATAGTTTCGTTTAGCGTATATGTTTTTTTTTAAATATAAAACATGAATGGTGTTCTGTTTAATTTTTTTATATAGGTGATAATAGGCGTAAAATTTAGATTGGATGCATGTTTCAGTTTTTAATTAATAATTTAATAAATTATAATTTGGGCTGACTCTATGTTGATCCAAAATTATTTACATAAAACGTTTGAAAAATAAACACTGAAATAAATTTAAACAAATTAAAAGATACGATTATGAATTTTGTTAGCCGTAGAAATACGTACTTGGTGAATGTGCGAGTAAACTGCAGTCTGCATGGTATTTAGTCAACATTTTTTGAAAATAGCCCAAGGTATTAACATTATTTTTTTTACCTAAATGAACAAATGATTTAAGATGGAATTCGGAATTAATCTAATGTTCTTACAAAAGTTTATTTGGGGTCTTAAGGTTGACCTTTTGTCCAAAAGGTTTGTTAATTTTTTTATGTATTCTCTTTTATCGCATGTATTTTAAAATCGACTGAATAGCAGTTGTATCCATATATCGTAATTAAACCAATTTTTTTAGATTATAGATTTTTTTTATTCATCTATCAAATCAGTCGAAAAAAAACAAATATTCGAGAAATTTCAAATAAAAACAATTACTCGTTATGTGCCTCATCAACCCTAAACATAAATCCCTACCGATGTACATACGATTGTGTATTGTTTTAACTATAAATGCACTTGACTTTAAACTATCATCAACAATTGTCCGGCAAAAAAACTAGACCCTATATTCTTTAATTTTCTTATACCATTTTCCTCTGTTCTTTATTTTTCCCGTTATACTCTATTCTAATTTTATATTTTTTTTTCTTTATTTTCCTGTATCTATACCTCCTTTATTCGGAGCAACCCCACCCTAAATATACATATGATACACACGGTCTATAGGTCATCGCTTGTGCCGTGATACATGTTTGCATAACAAAGGATGTCCTTGTTCATATTTATAACATTTTAAATGTCCTCCTAATAATACATATAATAGTTGCCACTGGACATTAAACAGCTAACTCTAAATTCATCCGTCATATTCTTAGTTTTGTTATAATGTGTAAATCACACAACATGATGAACAAATAATTATTGCAGATTTTCACTGCCGAAATAATGGGAAATAATTGTAAACAAAACCACTCAATCACATCCCTACGCCACAAAGTCTTTTCACATGTAAATAAATTATTTTCATAAATCTATTTCAAAATAATTTTAAACAATTTTAAATCAAACGGTCATTTTTCTTATTTGCCAAAAAAAACAACAACATCAAACAGTTATTTTCTTTTCTTATTTTAAACAGATCGATTGTTTTCAATGGTCGGTGCCTGACAGCATCTATAAAATCTATCACCATGTTTGCCAATAAGAAAGCTTCATAGAACAGGAAAACAACAATGTCTTATAGAAATACTTCCAGGCCATATTTTCCAATTTCTGTTGTAATGTGGTTTAATGCAAAAAAGGTAACTCCTGAATACTGATTTGTACCCATCAAGCATTTGGGGTTAATAACAAATCTATGGTAGTCTCTTTTTCTTTACTCGCAAAGTATTCGACTAAATCATGTTTTATTTATGAAAATTGCTCATTGCTGACGAATGTTAAATATTGATCCCTAGATTTTCAATTGTTTAGTTGTTAGGTTACTGTCTGATCTCGCAAACCTGACATTTTATGGTCATTATGTTTTGCATCCAATTGCACCAATTTATTAAAAAGATATTAACGCGACACCGTACGAGAGTCGTTACTTTACATAAACTACTAGTATTTTTTTTTCTATAACGAAATACGAAACCACTTCTCGCAATTCGCTTTGGGGTAATTGTGCTTCTCTTTTGACAAAATATGGCCTTGTCTCAAAAACAAAAAGTATAATATAATATAGAGTAATATATAAAACTGGACTAGAGTGAAGAGTTAGGAAGTAGGAATTCCTAATTTTAATTGAATGTTCTAAATCTTTGTGTATTTCTGATAAATGATTGTACAGACTCAAAAAAGTCTTTGTTTTGCTGAAATGAAAGGTCACCGTCACCAGCCAATAGAAGCAAAATGGATATAGTAGATCTTTCTAATTTTGAAAACAATATTTCTGTTGCTTCGTTGATAAAAGGGCACTTAAAAAATAATGAATACTATCCTCAACAGGATGGCCACAACTGCATGCGGGATTGGGTTTAATATTAATAAGGTTTAAATCTGCATTTGAAGAACTGCACCATATTTCTCAACTGTGTATCAATGATATTAAGATTTCTATCACCACAACTGAACTAGGAAGTGCGTACTGTGAATAAATTATTATACTCAGTTTACTTTTGCTTACAACAATTTATCACATACATGTATAATACCACGTTAACAATTAGGCCCGAGAACACAGTTATTTCGTAGTGCATTTCTTTTAGACAATAAATTCAAATTAAAAAAATCGCACCTGCTCTATCTCAAGAAAGATTTTTACAGTGTAGTGTACTACTATTGGGACAAATAATATCAAAATTATAGTAACTTCTACCAGCTCCAGAGGAGGGGCGACAGCCTTAGGTGCTGTGTGCAAATTTTTGTAGGTCACGTGGTACGATTTTAGCGTCTCTCGACAATTTTGAATCTGGAAAAGATCGATCTGTTCATGTTTTTATATCAAATATACTCTCTTGCACTCGCAGAAAATATAGAAAGTTTTGAAATAAAAAGATTAATCAATGATAGAAGATCACTTTATATGAAATATTTTCTTTATGTTTTTTTATCTTTTAAGTAAATTCTATCAATAAAGAAATGCACTGTAATGGCGGGAAATTTTATTCGATCTCTGCGAAATCACGAGGCACAGATTTTTGTAAATTTTACAAATGTCAGCATGTGAAAATCATTCAAATTTATGCCAATTAAAGAACACTATTCAAACATTCTAAATCTTCTTAAGTCTCCTTAAGTCTCCAGCCGTTGCTTTGTAATAAGTCGCTAAAATATGATTTCCGGTAAGTAAAATATCAATAATATTTCACGGTCAAATCCGCTAGTAATTATGTTATTTTAGGCATATAAACTCTTATATGTATTTTAATCATTTTGAAAACAAAATGAAAATTTTGTCTTATGAATAACCATCATGATAAATATAGTTTTTTTTCATAATTGAATCGTGCATTATTTGTGTATTGGATTGCTTAATTGCCTTCTCTCTAGTGTTATCTCTGTTTTGTTAACTGACAAATGACGAAATAATGCAATATTTAAAATTAAGTATTTTACAAAACTTTGTCCCGATTAAAAACTTAAAACCGATTGAATAAATTGAGAATTCAGTGATTATCGATGTCGAAATTAGCCCTTGGTAATAAACAGTTAGTTTGGGTATAAATATGTTTATTGTCAAGAAATAACTAACAAATTTGTTTATTATGTATGTACTAAGTATATGTATATTGCATGATCAGCCCTCCTGTATATTACTTGTTTTTTTTAATTGATTCAACAAATTTCGTTTGTCCAGGTGTCATTAACGGTGATGTCAACACCACGAGTAGTTTGATATAAATGACACAATACCACCGCGACCGATCGATAATAGAAGACAAATCTGCGTGCCG
This sequence comes from Mytilus californianus, assembly GCF_021869535.1. Taxonomy (NCBI): domain Eukaryota; kingdom Metazoa; phylum Mollusca; class Bivalvia; order Mytilida; family Mytilidae; genus Mytilus; species Mytilus californianus. Next base: position 6,841,772 of record NW_026262615.1, read on the forward strand.
TGTGCAGAGTGTCGTTCCTCCTTTATACCAGCTCTAACTCAAAATATTGACAATTCTGTGATAAGGGGGTCTAAAATTCAGTTTGACAGCTTCAGACGTACTAATGTTTTACCTATTTTAACTGGACCAAATCACTCCTTAACATAAAGATTCAGCACCCAAATTGTTTTAACATGTAATTTCATCCCCCTTCTTGATATTTCGTGCATTAAATTTCAAGAAATAAATTGGGAAAGTATATCCAAAAAAAAATGCAAGTTATACACTGTTCACACTAGAGACTATATTCGTAGGGTGACGGTGTTTGACAGTCTGAAGGAGACAGCATCAAGGATTTAATAACTAAAAGGCAAAGCTTTTGTTGTACTCAATCTTACTTTAAGTTTTCTTTATTATATTTAATAGATATATATCCGAGATACGATAATGTAGTTTTCTTTTTTATATCAAACCTGATCATCTATGATATATATATGGAACTTTTTAACGACCTTGGCTGGCTATACAGCCCTTGCACGGTCGGTTCATCTATGATGATGATGGGAGTTTTTAACGACCTTGACTGGCTATACAGCCCTCGCACGGTCGGTGTGCAAATGATGTCATCTATAATAACAGATGGAAGTTTTTAACGACCTTGACTGGCTATACAGCCCTAATCTATAATGGGATATTATTCCACTTTTTATACATATTGATAGTTTAATCAATATCTGATTGGTTGAGACTATCCCACGTGTCGTTGAACAAATCTTCATATTCCATTCTGAGGATCATATTCCCCTCTGAAATGTCGGGATAACATCGTGTAACGTTACGCGCGGTTAATGTACATAACGTTTTGAACTTCTTATTCTTCTTATTCTTCTTAAAATAGCGATAGCAATAATCATTATCATGTTCAAATTTATTTCAGACGATAAAACAAAAAGACTTATAATTAAATTTTGATCCGTACTGTTTATCAATGGGTATGTCGTGTTTTGTTTAACTTATAAAAACAAGCGGATAAGAAAACAAAATGTATGCAAAATAATATTTAATGTATTGATAGTAAACAAACCATAGGCAGTGGAATAAAACATTCATTTCCCTTTGCTTCGGGAGATATGAAGATTTGCTCACCCTCGAAAAATCAGAGTTCCCTCGGGCAGAGCCCTCGTGAAATATGAATATTCTTGGGTGAACAAATCTTCATATCTCCCTCAGACACGGGAAATAAATGTATAATGTCTAATGAGAGAATTTAACCAGAGACTGAATAACGTAGAAATAACAAATTAAAGGTTACTGTACGGCCTTCAACAATGAGCAAAATCCATACAGCATATTAAGATATTAAAGAATCCGAAATGACAAATGTAAAATGCACTCAACACTGTTCAAACATCACCGCACGTCAAACTTTGAACAACAGAAAAACTTGATTGGACATTGGTGACAATTTGTCACGCCCTCATGAATTGGCGTACATGTACGTCCTATCAAATACCTTCAGAAAGCTTCCACTGAAATTATTTTACACACAAGTAACTGTGTATTTTACTGATTTTCTTAATAAAAAAAAACAAAATGTATTTTGCGTTAAATGTGCAATGAAGCCACGGATTCGTAATCTTCAAAAAATAGTTCAGAAACGGTTGATAAAATGTGGAATGTCTGAATAGAAATATAACAATTATGTTCAGTGCGCGTTTATAAAACGGACTCTATTTGGACATTTTAAGATACTATAAGTACTTGTTTTCTGTGTATAGAATTTTAGAGGTCAATACGACTTTTCATAAGTTGGATTTTCAATTTTAATAAAAAATGAGTTGGGTTTTCTTCTTTTCTTTAAATTTATATCATGATTTTTTGATATTTCCCATTATCTTCTGAATATTTTTTAAGATGAATAATTTAAAATTTGTATACCAAACATTTTTAATTTTACTCTGCGTTTATAAATAGCATTGAAAGTACAACATCTTATAAACGATAAACATTGATAGAGAGTTGTCTCATTGGCACTCATACCACATCTTCCTATATCTATTAACAATCGAAACCCCTGAAATATCGTCTCATGACAAGCACGAAAAAATGGCGAAACTGAACTTCCAACAGCGGGCGATGATTTTTAATTATACAATATTCTTTCAATGGATTTTTTAAATGCAATGTAGAAATTATCAATTAAGACATTTTTTATCCCTTTTGAAATTACTTAATCGAATATGAAGTCACATGCACGAAGAAGTTTGTCTGACGTGAAAATACGTAAGTCCCATATCTCACGGCTACATGGACACACACAGTGTACTGATCTTAATAATATATTAATGTTTGCAAATTCGTTGTAAGAAGAAAGACCTTTTAACTTTATATCACAATAAGCATATCTAAAGTAAGTCGTCACGTAGCTCATTTATGAAGAAATGTCAAACTGCCAATACTGCTAGTTTGTACTCTATTGTCGGAGGACAACTGATTCAAAATAAGGGAGCTACCATTTATTTTTAGGGGCGGTGCTGGGGGCTAAGGGTGGGGGGGGGGGGGGGGGGGGGCTAGTATGAAACTTGAAAAAAGGGCATGACAGGAGTTTAGAGAAAAAAAGGAAGGATGGGCATCTTGCCAAAAAGAAAAAGGCATGATGACTTTATGTAAAACAAGTCAGGAAAAATTAATAACTAAGAAAGGAAGGACCGAATAGAGTGTAAAATAAAAAAGCAGGACTATATTTACATTGAGTTTACATTTATAGAAAAATGCAGGACATCATTTTTCATCATATTACGCGTCATTGATAATCTGATCACTACAACGTTTTTACAAAATATTCGTTCCCGTGAAAACTAAGATTTGTTAAACTTTCAAATTTCATCGAGGTCTCTTCTCAGGATATAACGGCCATCTGTATGTTGGCTTTAAGGTCGACAAGATAACAGGTCAATATATTAATGTATTCAAGTGAATTTAAGATTTGTTGCAATTCTAAAGTACAATGGGTAAATCAATCTTATCTTTGATGTGCCACATGGGCATCCCTATAAACATGATAAAGTAAGACAGTCCATGCGTGACCCATAGCATTAGATATTTTATGCAGTTCATTGGATATTTTCTATCACAATCCAGGCAAGCTAATAACCTATATTATTTACGTGTCTGAAGACGAATTTGTATAAAACATTGTGTTTGATTTTAATTTCTGAAAATTAAACTTAACTCTAGAACAGACCATTTATGAACATCGGGTTGGGACTTTTTTATGTGTTTGAATTCGGTTTTTACACGTATTAAACTCTGGAATATATGATCAAACTTTTCGGGATTCGGGAAAAAATGCTTCAGCAAACACTCGTGAGGAAAACAAATAAAAAGAATCATTCTGTATCATAATTTTAATTTGTTAAATATTTGCAACTCTTAAAAAGTTTCAAAACCAGCTGATTTTTTTTGTATTTCTTCATATTGAATAACTTTAAAAAAATAGGCAGTGTGGCGGATTTACCGGGGGCACAGGGGGCACGTGCGGCCCCAAGTCCAGGTCACCAATACATTTTCTAACATGATTATATTGCTACTGAATCTGCTTATCAAGAGTGGAAATTAATCACAGCTAGATTTGACTTCTTAACTAGCCGTTAATTAACCCCAGCTTCAACATGCGTGATTATGACAAGTTATCGGTGGGTCTGTAAATTTTGACACGTGTGTGTAATGTCTCATTTAAAAAGATTTGATCAAGGAGGTTATATGAGATCTCATATAACCTCCTTGATTTGATGTACATGTTGATTGGAAAAGTACGAATATTTTTATTGGTTTTTAATACAATATCATCCCCTGACCAGGAAAGAAATTACTAACCAAAATCTGTGTTTTAAATAAATATGTACAAATAAATGTTTAGTGCCAAGAATATAAGTATCGATGTATGGGATATGTCTTCATAACAAAATTCTCACATTATCATTTTTATAAACTAAATGTCGTATTTTCTTTTCACTACTATTTTCAAAGGAAACCAATAATTTGTTTAAAAAAAACTGTCCCCCCACTCTTTCCACAAAAAAAGAATTTGGTTGTCATTGTTTCTAATTAAAACGCAATTGCATTTTATAGAAGATAATCTGGAACTAATACGTTTATCTATTAGTTCCAGCATACAGTAATATGACTGTATATTTTTCCTGTTTCAGTTACAATGTACGTATATGTATGAGGCTAGGAAAAGGTTATCATTTATGAGGATATGAATGGGGTCAGAGATATATAATATTTGTCGCTGATGGGGTTTAAAGAACAGAGACTCATGGGACCAATAGATTTAAATAAATATAGATAACAGAATAAAGAGGTGATTGTTTGTTGCTTAACGTCCAGTGGCAAAAATTACATGTATGCTTAGGACAATTATTAAACAGATTGATTGGCAGAAGAATAAAGAAAACTGAAATGGTAGAAAAATAAAAGATATAGAACTATAGAAACGATGATCTGACTCCCCCCTCCCCCCCCCCCTCCCCCCCCCCCCCCCACACCACCACAACCATTTTTTATCAAATTCGAATACTGGGAGCTATCTGAAGTCAGTTCATAGGACCTCAGGCGTGGCAATCCATCACTTTTATCCAATCAACTGTCCTTAATAATAAAGATTGGAGTGCAATTGTGTCTGTATCAAGTTAGATAAATATAATCATATTTCTGGACGTACATATGTCGGGGTTTAGGCTATTTCAGTCGATAGAAATAGATGAAAAAAAAAAGAATTTTTCTGGTTATATCTATTTATAACTGAAAAAGTGGCATTAAATCGTAGAGGCAGTCCCTCTTTATGTGAAGAATAGAACATATTGAGCTTTCTGGATTTTCTTCTGTCCACTAGCAAATGTGGGCCTGTACCACTGAAAATATATAACTTCCGGACTAGAAAACACGGACAACCCAGTTACTAATCTTCCTGCTTCCAACTAAACGTCATGTTCTAGATTGTCGGAATCTTGTTGAGTACAGCCATCCCATAACTCACATGCATATTCCATAATTAATCTTATAAGTGTTAAGTTTATACGATTAAGATACTGATTTCTAGTCAATACATATTTCAATTCTTTTTAGAAATTTAATCTTGTGCTTGCACAATTTAAAACGTTTTATATATGTGTATAGAATTTACCATTGGAATCAAAAGAAATCCCTAAGTGTTTATGATAGGAGACAATTCTACTACTTGATTTTGAAGTTCTATTTTAATATCATCTGGGGAAGAATTACAGGAGAATAGCATAGTAATTGTCTTGTGAGGATTAAAATCAATAAGCCAATCTTTAGACCATGCTGCAATTTGTTCTAAATCGCTATTAAAGACATCCTCTATTGTGTAAGGACTATAATACTTAAATTAGAAAGGGATGTTTCATCAGCAGACAATCGAGTTAGACTTATCAAATTACCAGCTATCTCATATACATCAATTAGGAATAGTACGGAACCTAATACAGAGCCTTGTGGAACTCCTGCATTAGTATTCTAAAAAGGCGAATATGAACTTGAAACAAAAACGCTTTCTTGAATATTTGAAATATAACTAATTAAGTGATTAAATATACTGACTGACTTTAAAAACGCAACACTCATTTTGTTGATTTTTTTTCCCACATCATGTTTGATTCTCATACAACTACTGTTCATGCTTACCATACTTCTTTCTCTTAAGAAAAAATCAACATCTGACTTACCTGTGGTTATTGAACATACCGGATTTTTGAAGTCGCACGAATTTCGTAAAGCGAAATTTGAAACCCATAAAAGATTTTTTTCAGTTTGTTTTGCTTCGTGAAACAGTTCTTTTAATCCTTGGCCACACTTAAATCAGTTAAAAAATGTTGCATCTCCATATTGCCAAGACTGAGGAATAAAAAACTAAATCAGCCCATAAGAATACTGCAAACAAGAAAACGTGAACGTGCTGCAACCATACAGTTTGACTTCAGAAACCCGTCTTACTGTCCTTCCGACATCGATACAGGTAGACAGGAATTGTTGCTTACCATCAATGACCAGATCATCATGTAGTGACAATGCAACGTCAATAGAATTTGATTACGCAACGTCATTTGCGAGACATGTTTACGGCCGCAACGTCAACTGCTTATCAAATTGTCGAATGCCATTGCACACAGATTCATGTCATAAACGTTTTCCATAACCTGAACTGCCAAAGATTCCACTGAAGAAAAACATTTAAAGCCCTGAAGTTTCAGCCGCATAATTGCCAAAACCCATTGTAATGGGTGGAACAACCGCATATTCAGAAGGTGTAAAACAGAACCCAAAACATGTGGAACAGAATTGGTTGATCTTTCTGACAATAATTTTGGCGTTTGTTACAGGCAGTCATTGCTTTTGACAGTGCCACATTCATTCAAAAATTTAAAAAGAATAATCTAGTGTTGCGTTTCTAAAGTCGGTCAGTATACATTTTAAATACAATTTTTTCAAATACTTTTCCCACTGTTGATAAAAATGAGATTGGTCTATAATTTGAAATCAGTGATTTGAAGCACAAATAAATTTTCATACATTGTCAGATCAAAATATCTTAAAAACCCCAGTCCAGAGATACCGTATACATTCGACTGAATATACCAATTCGATAATTTTACATTCGAACTTGTTACGTAATAAGATCTGTGTCCAGGTAAAAAGAACCAGCAGGTGATATATATTCTTAAGTGTTTATCACCTTCCATTATACATCTGACGATGACATTTACCTTTAGGGCCATTTTGTTTGAAATATCATTTTAAAGGTAAACTGATAAGCATAACGTCCTCGCAATTTCTTTTTCAGATCCAGGGACACAGATGTCAGAATGAATAAGAAAACACTAAATTCTTCAATAATATATTGTAAAATGGACAGCAAGCACATTTGATAGACTAGTGTACTAATAGATTTTCTTGTGTATTTTCTATGTTCTGGAAACTTCAACATCCTATCAAAAATACTTAAATTAAAGTCTTAAGTTTAATTAAATGTTTTTTTTTTAAATATTATTTGCAAGGCTGCATGAACATTGCACCTATCGTTTTCGTATATTTCTTTTCCGCCATGCATAAGTTTAATGTTTACTGTGACTTCTATAATGCTTAAAAAATGATGCAATTGTATTATCAATCTAAAAATATTAATCGTGAACAACAACCAAAATAAATTATATATTAAACGACTAAAGCAATTTAAAATTCTAAAGGATATTGTTACAATATTGCCAAAAACTGAGACTACTATAGATATAAGAAGATGTGGTATGAGTGCCAATGAGACAACTCTCCATCCAAGTCAAAATTTAAAAAAGTAAACCATTATAGGTCAAAGTACGGTCTTCAACACGGAGCCTTGGCTCACACCGAACAGTAAGCTATATGAAGGGCCCCAAAAATTACTAGTGTAAAACCATTCAAACGGGAAAACTAACGTTTGATGGGATGTCTAATCTATATAAAAAAAAAACTGTTATAGTAGTCTCAGCCGAAAACAATACGAAATTGATAAGCAAGTATGACTAACCAATCAAAAAATTTGTTGTTTGGGATTATTCATGGTTGACTAGTTCTATATTAACCAGTGGCACGTGTCCTAATTATTAAGAAAAGGGACAGAAAAGTATTAAACAGAAATAACCGGTTTTTCAAAACCATATTTTCAAAATTAACTGCATGATTTAAACAGCTTAAAAGTGTTTCATTTATTTTATCTGTGTGCGTATACGAAAAATTGATAGCAAGATAAACTTCAATGTACATGAATTACGAGTATTAGATTTCTTGTGAAATTGATCGATGAGCGGCTTTTTACAAATACCGAAAAAAAGAATACTGCGTAAACGTCAATTAATGGACAAGCAACCCAACGAGAAAAATAAAATTTAAGAGGCATCTATAACTAGTTTTGAGTTGGAGAAATCATTCAATGCCATATGATTCTATTTAGGTTTCTGCGTTTTTCGATTTACGAATAAGTCAATAAAAAAAAAATAAGTAATTGAAGCCAAAAAAGAAGACACAAAACATACATGAAATAAAGTAATAACATATTAAGTTTACAAATACGTACCTAGGTGCATTTAATAAAGCAACATTTGAACTTATTATAGAAAAAGGAGAAATTAAATGGAAACATAATGCGCGCTGTTAAATCATGCTTTGCAAGGCTGTTTAGAGATGACTCGTGCACAATCATTTTGAATGGTGAATAAGATCACATACATGCATTAAGCACTCAGAAACTAGCCCGTAAATAGCTAGGAGGAGGGAATCCAGTTATTAATTAAATATCAAAACGGTGTGCAGAAATACCGCAAAGGACTTCTTAGTGCACTAAGACCAACGTGTTTGCACTAAGGACACTAAAACGATGTTTTAAGACCACAAAGAACATGGATAAAAGAAGATATGAGTATATAACTCATAAATATAAAGTTTGGTGTGAATAGATTTTATTATTTTGAAGTTAAATGACTTTGTAATCAGCGCGTGCCACTGGTACAAATCCAGGATAGTTTAAGAAAGTTTTTAAAAAATTTAAAACTTCTAACCACAGAGTGAAAATAATGTTAGCTGGCAGAAAAACTCCATTTATAAATAAAATACGATTTATTCTACAAAATTTACTTCTGGATACTATTTTGTGATCATAAACAAGCTTCTATCCAAGTTTGGTAGAAATCCGGGATATTTTAAGAAAGTTATTTAAATTTCAAAAACTTTAACCACAGAATGAATGTAATGTTAACTGAGAGAAAAAAGTCCATTTATACATGTAAGTAAAACACAGATAACCAGGATTTTTTTTCCAAACTTTACTTCTGGATACTATCTTATGATCATAAACATTCTTCTGTTGGTAGAAATCCTGGATAGTTTAAGAAAGTAATTAAAATTTCAAAAACTTTAACCACAGAGTGAGTATGTGGATGTCGCTAGCCGACGCCGACGACGGAATGTAGGATCGATATACGTCTCGCTTTTGCGACAAAAGTCGCAGGCTCGACAAAAATGTAATAAACTGTTATACTTTGAACAGTCATGTGTATCTTATGTGCTGGTAAACAAGTATATACATTCTAAAATATTTTGTAATAAAAAAATACTAGAGAACTATAAAAAAGTGAAGTTTACAAACAACCAAGAGAAATTAAAAGGAAAAAAAAAATAAAAATATAGAACATACATTATTACATTGAACTAAAAAATATAACAGTCAGAAAAACAAAAGAAATACGACAGTAACAAACAGACGAAAAAAATCAGAGACAATTGAAATATCATAAACATGTTAATTTAAAATACAAGCGGATTCAAAACGGTTCAAGGTTGAACGAACATGAATTGCTTTCGATTACACAGGTGACAATCAACAGAGGGTGGCGCGTGTCGATACAACATTAAATAAATTTATAATTACCGGGTACTAAAGATATGATTATAAAATTTGAAATTGTATTCCTTCTATATGCCATGTTTTTTGTGTCAATTCTATCATTCCATCAGGACTGGTCCTTAGTGCAATATTTTGTTCTTAGTGAACAAGTAGAAATACCGCAAAGGGCCTCCTCAGTGCACTAAGAACAACAATTTGCAAATAAGTCTATAACATTTGCGCAATTACATGCTTGTTTTATTGGCGCAAATGAATGCTGCAGTTTTTAAAATAAAGTGATACGAAAAAAGAATTAGCCTAATTAATTTGCGGCGCAAATTAATTCTTTTTCATCGAAATTGGATATCGGCCTTCAAAACACCGTGTGTACACTAACAAAACAGTATTCATCTTTTACGCTGTCTAGCCTGAGAATAAAAGTTTTGGCAATTTGTGTAGGATTTTAATTTTAGAATGTAATGAACAAGTAAGAAGATCGTTAAAAACCTTAAGTGATTTGGAAAATGAGCTATGCACGATAAAAGGAAATAGTTTGGTGCGTCGATATGATTTTCATAGAGGCATGTGATATTTGTAAAATTTAAAGTCTTTCAATAACAACCATTTGTGGAAGTGGTTATTTCGATCCTTCAAATATGCGTAAAATAATTAAAATTTATATTATTTAGTCTCTTTCATATATACAACTGCAGTATGTTTATAAATACTGTAGATTTGTATTTGATCATCGATTGCATGCATAACGTCCAGTGACAAATATTTCATGTATTCGTACACAGAACAAATCAACAACTTTTAGAATACAATTGATTGGTTATTTAAGGTAAATGATTTGCGTTAAAATTGGTGAAACTTGGCCAGGAGCTTACCTCTAAAATAAAGAAATATAAAAAACGGTAGAGTTATTTTTTTAATTCTGTATTTTACTCATACATGGACTTAAGCACTGTTTACAGTCAAAATAACAGTTTTAACACCGACAGCAGGAATCACAAGCGACGCTGGTTCCATAGAAGTCTTCAACGAATTTTTATATATCCCTGGCAATTTTCGGTTTATATCAGACTGTGACATTGAGGGGAACAAATACCATGGATGTCTTGTCTTTTCTTTAAATACATTTAAATATAAAACGTGTATCTCATATAAAGCCTCATTTATAGAACATTATATATAATTTATTGTTTCAAGGAAATATTTGGTGGAGGAGAGAGAGAGAGAAAGAGAGAGACTTATTTCGCGGTATTTCAAATTGGTCTCATGTTATTCATGTCAAAATGTGGTGTAAGGAAATGTTTCCCCTTCGTTTTATATAGCAGGGTATTCTATAATGATATTAGTTGCAGATTTTTTTTCTATCGGTAAGATATGGTTTACAGTTCGAAATCTACGTTAAGTTATAGTACATTTAAAGTAAGTTTATTGCATTGCTAAACGTTTCTCAATCAAGATAAAACGTTTACAACCAATACTATTTTTACGACTAAATATGTTTTATGTAAATAAATAGTTCACGTTTCAATTAACTAAGGTTATTGTATAGGTTAGTTTTTTTTTTAACATTTTATAAGATCGAATTTGAAATGATTCAAAATCACAAAAAGACATCAAGAACTACGCAGTTAGTATGAAACAAAATATATAATAAATAAGATAACTTATTTGCTTTAATTAACAAGTGAAATGTTTCCAATCCAATCTTTCCAATCTAATATAGTCCAAAGGGTGACAAAAGGATATAAATATGGTCACTAAAGGTTTTCTCACGGCTGGCAGTAAAAAAAAAACTTGCCAAAGTGGGGGCATCCGTTTGGTTGTTTGGGATATACTAGTACGCAACCAACTTTCAATCAATCCAAACTAATAATTGTTTTTTTTTTATCCCGCATCTTTTTATATTAATTTATTTTAACTCAAAATAATAATTGAAATAACTTTCTGAAATAAAACCCTAACATATATCAGACGCTTAACAAAACGATATACCATACGATAGATGAAACGCTTAACGATATCATATACTATACGATAAACGAAACGCTAAACGCTAAACCATACCATGTACCATACGACAAATAAAACGCTTAACGATAACATGAACCATACGATATACAAAACCCTAAACGATGACATTTACCATACGATGAACGAACGATGAACGAACGCTGACCGAACGTTGTACGGACGCTATACGAATGATGTACGAACGATGACCGAACTCTATACGAACGATTCCCGAACGCTGTACGTACGATTCCCGAATGAAAAAAGTGTTAACTTTTACGTTACAGGGACTGTAACACTTCTATCATTGTATGGGCCTAATTCAGATAATCCTAATTTTTACCATCTTATTATGTGTATTATAGAAGATTTTGGAAATGAAAACTTTATAATATGTGGTGATTTAATCTTGTATTGTATCCCCATATAGACTATTGTAACTATCTACATATTAATAACCCTAATGCTAGAGATAAAATTTTAGAAATCATAGATCAATGGAGCCTTATAGATCCTTTCAGGGAACTTTTTCCAGACTCGCGTAGATATACATGGAGAAAAAGAAGCCCTTTAAACAAGCTAGGTTGGATTTTTTTCTTATTACAGATAACATGTTAACAAATTCACTAAATTGTAAAATTGAACCTAGCTATCACTCGGATCTTTTGTAATTTTAGAGCTTCAATTCAACCCATTTATAAGAGGTAAAGGACTGTGGAAATTCATTAATTCCTTATTATATGATCAAGAATATGTAAATATTGTAAACGAAAAAATAATTTATGTCAAGAAACAATATTGTGCACATGTTTATGATTTGGAACATATTGATGAAATCTATGATGAAAATTTACAACTTACTATACACAAGCAATTATTTCTTGAGACTTTATTGATGGAAATCAGGGGAAAGACGATTTCGTACGCAAGTTTTAAGAAAAAAGAAAAGGATAAAAAGGTTCGTAATTTACAAAGGGAAATTGATTCATTAGAAGAAAATTCTAAGAAAGAATTAATAAATCAATTAAAAGATAAAAAACAAGAACTGGAGGATATAAGGAAAGAAAAGATGAAGGGTAAACTAATACGTTCAAGGGTCAAACGGATTGAAGAAGGGGAAAAGCCAACTAAATATTTTTGTGGTCTTGAGTCAAAAAATTTTACTAGTAAAATTATACAAAAAGTTGAAACAGAAGCTGGAAGGATTATAACAAAGCAATATGATATTTTAAAAGAAACAAAAGTATTTTATGAAACACTTTATAAAAATAGGGATTGTAGTTTAAATGGCTGTAAAATTAAACAGTAAGAAAATGATTTAAAAAATTTAAAATTTGAAACAATTGAAACAGGATGAAAAAAAAAATTTAGAAGGGGAGATAACTATAGCTGAGGCAGGTTTAACATTACAAAAAATGAAAAATAATAAATTTCCTGGATCTGACGGTTTTTCGACTGAGTTTTTCAAATTTTTTTGGAAAGATTTAAAATATTTTATTGTAGAATCTCTAAATTGTGGATTTCACATTGGATCATTATCAGTCACTCAAAAACAAGGCATTATCACATGTTTGCCAAAGGATAATAAGCCACTGGCGCCCCATTTCATTATTAAATACAGTTTATAAAATTGGGTCAGGGGTGATTGCAAATAGATTTAAAAAAGTTTTAGATAAATTCATTAATTTAGATCAAACTGGTTTCATAAGTGGGCGTTATATGGGAGATAATATCCGACTTATATATGATATTTTGCAGTATACTGAAGAAAAAGATATCCCTGGTTTATTACTGTTGATAGACTTTGAAAAAGCTTTTGATACAGTATCCTGGGATTTTCTTTTAGCAGTTCTGACTTTTTCAATTTTGGGAATTCCATAATCAATTGGATAAAAGTATTTTACAATAATATTAGCTCTGCAGTCATTCAGGGTGGAAATTTATCAGAGTTCTTTGGTATTGGACGAGGCTGTAAACAGGGGGAACCACTATCACCGTACCTTTTCATATTATGTGCAGATATTTTGGCAATAAAGGTTAGAGGTAATACGAAAATACAGGGTTTAGAAATTTTCTCAAGTTGAACATAAATTATCTCAGTTTGCAGATGACACTTCACTGGTTTTGGATGGAAGTGGAGAATCTATGGAAGAAGCTTTATTAGAGCTTGATTGGTATGCAAAACTTTCTGGACTAAGGATAAATTTTACAAAAACTCAAGTGGTATGGATTGGAGGTAAAAAAATACAGTAGAGAAATGTTATGCCAGAACAGAAATTTATCATGGGGTCAACTTCTTTTAGGCTGTTAGGGGTAAACTTCGATATTGATCTTGAAAAAACTTAAATTATACTGATAGGTTTCTTCAGATAAAAATATCATGCGCCCGAAGCACGTATTTATCTCTACCAAGAACGCTCAAACCCAATCATTTGAAAGCAAAGGAGCTATCAACAATTGTGTTTTGTTAGTTTTACTCTAAAATAAAATGACTGCAGTATGTCAGCCTAAAAAAACAATATGGTATGCATATGTTGGCGTGGCATAGGCGAAAAAAAAGGGACGGGTATTGAGCCAATAATATTTGTTTGGGCAAACATAACACATTCTGATACATCATAGGACATCCATTTTAGTCTCATCTCCATACTGTTGTCTACTCTAAACCTGTTGTAAAGCTTCCGAAAGTCACCACTATGTGTAAGTAATTTCTTTTTATCGGAAGTTGTTGTACTTATCCTTCAATATCAATTCCCTCTAACTTCGAATTATCTAACGATACTGGTTATTATATTTATCGCTATTTACGAACCTAAACTATCTTGCCGTCCTTTACCATCTTCACAACCATAGAGCAAATGAAAGTTGTCGTATTGTACCGCCATTATAGAATATTGATACTGCGGAACAGCTGAAACATAAGATGCAATGTCCAGTTGGTAAATCTATTTTAGTTGATTGTTTTCAGGGATGTACTTTTAAGAAACCGTAACAAGATTGTAAGCAATTAAAACATCATTCAGAGTTGGCACGAATTCGAATTGTAAATAATTTTAGTCTTAGACGATCATTTTGGATCTTAATAACATGTGCAAAGTCTGAACTGTAAGTTATCAAGTCATGTTTGCTCTTTCAGTCAATTTACAATCATATCAACTGCGTTAAATTCAGTATTTTTAGACAATTCGCTTCCAATTAATACAGAACTGTTCAGTAGATTTTCAGTCAATTTGATATATTGATAATGTGTGCAGGTAATCAACTAAAACCGAACAGTCTGAACCTAGACTGAATAGATCGTGATTGACTACCAGCGAATTGTCTTAACAGTACTGAATTTAGCACAGTGAACAAGTCTGAAAATTGACTGAAAGACTGAAATAACGTTATAATTTAAGAACTGTTAAAATCCAAATGACCAGATCAAAGTTGGTCTACTAATGTGGTTTTCTCTTTGGTGTTCAGAGTAAAGCAGGCATAACAATTTCTTCTATCATTATCATTATTCCGTAATTGAAACTAGTAACAAGAACAGAAATAAAGTATCAATATCAACATTATGTTTCAACTTACAGTCAAGAGTTCCGTCAAACGAGGCCATTCCTGGATTTTCTGCATCAGGTATAATTCTACCAACAAACATATCTTGAAAGAATTGACCAGTACTGTGTGTCATAAAATTCATAAAATATGATTCAATATTGAACAAAAATCATTTTAAGATAACAAGAAATTAGTTTACTCATAGAAGTTATACAATTGTGTAAGAAATTGCTTTAAAGACTAGAGCGCAACAATTATCTGTATGATACATATGATATATTTACAAGACAGACCGCAATATAGAGATGAAAAAAAAAGAACTCATAAAAAATACCAGAATTATAATGATTTACGCCAGACACGCTTTTCATAAACTGAAGACTCATCAGTGACTCTCGAATAAAATCAAATAAAAAAGAGCAAAACATAGTACAAAGTTGAGGATCTCTGAGGGCAAAAAATGCCGAAAGGTTTCGCCAAAATTAATACCACTCAGATTAAACTACCACTAGGAAACAATGACGGGAAATAAACATGTTCAAATTACATACTAAAATTGGACCCGACTGATGTGAATGGATTTTTCAAATCATTAAAGAGACTCCTTCCATTTCTGGATATAGTTTATTTTGCATGAGAACAATTCAAGTTATGAAAAACATGAATATAAAATGAACTATTTTTACAGTATATACAATTTCATTGTACAATACCAGTTCAAGCTCAGTATGAAGATTTTTAATGAAGATAATTATAAGAACATACAAAACTGAAATACCATTTCAGAGCACATGGAGCAATAGCTGTGTATTCCTTTTTCCTATAGTATTTAAAGATTAGCATGGATTTGCTCAATATTAAAGGCCTTCCGGTGACCTTTAGTTGTTAACTTCAACGTCATTTGATCTCTGGTTGAGAGTTGTCTCACGGGATCAGTGTATTATGCTTTTTTATGCAATAATACTTTAAGTTTTCATAACTTTCTCTGTGTGTTCATTCAATTTTACCCATTGGTCCGTCAATTCTATATCTTCACGTGATAGTTTACTTACAATGTGTTTAGCCAGGAAGCAAACACACTTATAGTACCATCATTGTTTACTTCTTTTATTTCTGATAAACAGGTCTGATTCTGTAACCGTGGATCTCTTTCTGGGAACTCACTCATTCTGTACCATCGACCTTCCATCTTGTATACAAAAAAAATCAATGACAGTACAATATATCTCCTATCTTCTATGCAAGGTATTAAAACTGGTATTTAATCACCCTTAATTGTTTATGATAAACATGATGTTCACAACAGTTTAGAGCGGATTCAAAGGTTTGAAGTACAAGATTTCCGGGTTTAACAGGTATTTTGTAAAAATTTGCTATTTTGCATACAGGTTCTGTTCAAATGCACTCCACGATATCAGCTTTGTTTCTGTAAGGATTTGACAGTGTCTGTAATGTAACTGAATATTCTCAGTAGACTTGTCATGCTTCTTTCAACCTGTTTAGTTTTACTTATAGACATATATTATACTTACGGATTTTATTTCGAATTGAGTTATATTAGAGATATTGCCTCTGAGTGCTGAAGCTACCTTTTAATCATTCAGGAATGACCAAAAATGCACACTTTTGTTTAGAAAGTCACACAGAAAAAGCCCGTTTAACAATACGGGGAAGAACAGAACTAATGTCTCCAATATTGACCTCAATTAGAGGAACATAACTATAAAAGGAAGTAAAAATAACCTGTAGGCGCTGTTAACGAACATGATGCGTTTTAAGTAATTGAATGTGCATAAACTTTTATCCATTAAGTTCTTAAAGTAAACGTCCTGAAAAGTTATGATGACAGATGATTTGGGTATCGGAATAATGAGTATTCAATGACGAAATTTGGGATTTACAAACGCATTTATTTATAAAGTGCACACATACATCAGTGGTGCTGAGTAACATTTAACAACCTATATGAACACAAATTATGTACTTAGTTTACAAACAGTTCTTTGTTTTTGTTCGTAAAATTCTATATAAAATTGCAATGAAATTAGGTTAAAATTTATTTAAATGGAAACTTGTACTTTATTTTTTGAATTTGTCTTTGAAGTTCGACAGTGTAAAGAAGCATGTCATTACAACTCATAACAGTCGAGGAATAACAGTTTAAGAAGTAGATTACCAAACGGCATTTGATACGCTGATTTGAATGGATTTATTATGAAAACTATATAGAGCAGAACATTTTGAATTTTAAATCCATTATAAACTTGTTAAACAATTCATGAAGGAAAAGAGGAAAAAGGTAATTATTACCTTAAAAAAAATAAAAATAAAAATAAAAATAAAAAACGTAAAACGTTAATTTTTTTCCAGATAAATAAAGGCTTGTATACCGCTGTTCAATAGTCATAAATTGATTTAACTAAACGCCAACATACATAGAAACGGACTATTTGATAACAACTGCCATATTTCTGACTTGGTACAGGACATTTAAAGAAAACATTTGGTGAGTTGAACCTGGTTTTATGGCTAGCCAAACCTCCCGCTTATATGGTAATGTTAAAATACCGCTAAAATGACAAAATTACGTGAAAGGAATACATTACAACTAAACGCAAGAACACTCAGGACAGAGACATACATAAATAAATAATATAATTGAGGTTATATTATATTGCAATACAACTGAGCGTTTTGTTGAAAATTAAATCTAATTGATCAAACATTGCACATAATAACAGATCTTCAAAATATTTCTTGTCGTTACTAGTTTGGGAATATCAGTTTGAGAATGATTATAGATTTATAAGAATACCCATTTTACGACAGAATAAAATATTAGAAAATGTGATGTACAATGCACCTATGTAAAACATAGGAAGAACAAGATGTTTTACTAAACTTGTTATGTTTATTTTTTATTTTGAACGGCTTTTGTATCACAATGACATGACTTCCATCAGACTGGAAATGTCATATAGGGTCACATATAATATTTGTTAATTTTGAAATGGTTTTATCATGTCTTCTTATTGTTTAACCTATTTTCAATGTTTGTCTTTGATCACATAAAAAAAGTCTTGAATGTTTTACGACATTGTCTACAGTGTATTAGTCGTTTTAATCAGCGATATTCTTTACAAAATAACTAAAAACGAATACTTTAGAAAATAAACGTTACATAAATTATACAGTTATACAGATACATTTTTGTCAACCTTAAATACCTATATTTCATCTAAAATATCTGACAAGTATATCACCTAAGTATCAAGTGTCTAGTCGGAGTTTATTTGGTTCGCTAATTGTAGATCACACGTTGACTTGAATAAAAAACATAAAACACTATTATATTATACGTACGTCTATTGACAGGTTATTGATTTTCTTGAAACACGGATTTTAAAAAATGATATAATTTACAAATGGTACTTCGACTTTTTTTATTTACTTTCTGAAATACTTTTGACAACATTTGAATATCCCTTTGGTATTTGTTGGCTTTCTTTCAAAATGCATTAATAATTATGATTACGATTTTCCTAAAAGGTTTGACTAAATGCATATTAAATGTAACGACAGGAAATTAAAAGGATTACTATCATATGCATATGATGCCTTACAACTATTATAATTATCACCAAAGTTTGTAGATTTTCTAGTATTTCAATTGTTAGCAGACACAACCACTAAAATAAATATGGTCACCTTGCTTTATATGTTAAATGCTTCAATTTCAAGTTTGTATAGTTCCTTCGGTCTTTTCCATTCGAGCATCACTGATAAGTCTTTTGAATATGAAACGCGCGTTTTGTGTACACAGTTTAAATTATGGTATCTATGACGCGTATATTGGCTTAAGATCACATAAAGTGACAGTCAGTTAATGTCCAATTTTAACTACTCTTGTTGTGGTGAACAAATCAACATGCCTTTAATTGAACATAAGAGCGTAGTGATTTCTGTAACCTAAGATTTATCAAATCATGTACTTATGACTTGAGAAATGACGAGAAATTACCCTTTTTTAAAATTTCCTGCAAGATTTTTATCATTCAAAATTATCTGTCAAAACAGTGACACCTGAGTGATCACCGGTCATTCAACTTTTGTTTGATCACTAAAGTATTCAACATATTTCAAAAAATATATCTTTTTATAGCAACTATTTTGTTCTGAATATGTACTATATCTGGTATGTTCTTTTTTACCGTTCATTAATTAGAGGTGTTACACCTAAACAATTCTTTTTTAAACAATATAAGTCCTACCTTATTCCAATTGACAAACGAAACAGTTTTCACTGATGGACATTCACTGAGTCTTGAAATCTGTCCATAAGCAGAGATTACGTAAAGCAAAACGATAACAAATCGGAAGACACACATCTCAAGTATTTTAAACAGTTAGTGGTTGAATAACACAAGGTGAGTCGACGT
Source organism: Mytilus californianus (assembly GCF_021869535.1). Lineage (NCBI taxonomy): Eukaryota > Metazoa > Mollusca > Bivalvia > Mytilida > Mytilidae > Mytilus > Mytilus californianus. Next base: position 6,861,194 of record NW_026262615.1, read on the forward strand.
TATGTTGAAATGATAATCATACAGCGTGCAAAATATATATTACAAAAATATGAGACCTATAAATGTTTTCTTATGAAAAATTTGACGAAGTTATTAATGTAGTCATTAAGTACTGTGCATTAATGATTTTTTTTTCAACCGAAATTATTGCACTGTGATGAGATAGATGTGAATCTTGTCAAATATCTGACTTAAACGAGATATATCTCTATAAAGGACTTTTTTTATTTTTAAATAAAAAAAAAATGTTTATATTTTTGCTTGTTTGTAAGTGTTTAACCCCACTTTCAGCTACAATAGCTGAATCCAGGAGACCAGTCTGTATTGGTGGAGTAAATTCCGGCATTAATCATCGACTGTCTGCAGGAAACACTCTCATTGTCCCTTAAAAATAGGATTGAAAGAAACCTTGCCACAACATTAGAACTGACAGAATCCTTATACATGTTATAACTGTAGATGAACAATTAAGAACACTAGCCTTCAGCTATTGAAGCTATGAAAAAGGTTAATTGGATAAGAAAAAAATGACGATTTACACTGTAGGCTCTGTTAGGAACCTATACTGTCTGTTTTAGTTGCTCGCCCAATTTTGCCAATATGACATAATTATAAAACACTGTCATACAGGTAGGAGGTTGAGCTAGATATAAAACAAAATTTATAGGTATCTATTTGAATTTAGTCAAAACTGAAAATGTTAGCTTTTTTTTACCTATTAAGTTCTTATTTTGACAGCAATACACCAAACTTCCAAACTACCTGGCAATCTGTAGGTTGCACTTTGCAAATACAGCTGTTTCACAAACCACGCCTCTTTTTGGGAGATATATAATATTCATAGATATTTTGTTTTGTTTACGTACTGGTTCCACGATATGATCTCTAGGTTTCATGTCATAGAGACAGAACTTGGAAATGTTACTAGTATAAATGCACATGGTAGGCGGTGGAATTGAATTCTGAGAAAGACCTCAAGTGAAGTGGTAATCCAGAATTTTAGTATAAGTTTAAACCCTTAGAAGTTCGAGGCATATAAATGTTGAAAATATGCCGCACAGACCTATGTTTTGACCTTTGAATAAAAAAGTAGTGCATATCAACTTGCCATTCTAGGATAAACTTCACATTAAAAGTGGCACAGTTTTAGCCGTAAACGGAGATCCTATGGGAAATTGCATTGTCTATATTAACAGAAATGCAACCTGTAAGATAAATATATAACTGAGATAGCCGGATAGTTTTTATAAAAATCCAAGTTGATTTGAAAAAGTAATAAAACATGTGACTATCTAAATTCAGTCCGATCTGAAAATTCTAGCTTTTTTTGTAACCTATTAATAGAATCCTTTAATTTGAAAGCAATAAACCAAACTACCAAACTATCTGGCATTCTGTAAGATCAATGTATAATTGAGATAGCTGTAGAGCTTTTCGAAAATCCAAGTTGATTTGAAAAAGCTACAAAAAGATTTAAAGGTGACTATCTGTATTTAATCAAAACTGAAAATTCTAGCTTTTTTTGTTACCTATTAATGGAATCCTTTAATTTGAAAGCAATAAACCAAACGACCTGGCATTCTGTAAGATCAATGAATAATTGAGATAGCTGTAGAGCTTTATGAAAATCCAAGTTGATTTGAAAAAGCTACAAAAAGATTTAAAGGTGACTATCTGTATTTAATCAAAACTGAAAATTATAGCTTTTATTACTTACTAATTAAATATTTTGATCTGACAGCAATGAACCAATCTAATAAATAATTTTGTAAGATCAATACATAATTGAGTTAGATGGGATGATTCAGACCAGTCGAGACTTAATTTAAAGGTCAAGACTGAGTCTAGACATGTCTAGACAGGTAGTGATTGGTCAAAATTGAGTCGAGACCGGTCGAGCATTTATCGAAGCCATTTCAGACTATACCAAGATTTTCAAGTTCTGAATCAGACTTATTTAGTTAAGTCGAGACCAGAGCCGAATACAGTTAAGTACAGTTAAGTACTGTCGAGATTATGTCGAGTCTTGTTAAGTAAAATCTGTGCTCGATCTTTCTGGTCGAGCACAAAATATGGTCTTTGACGAGATTGCAGTTTGAAGTGTCTGTTAAACTGGCATTTTCGAATACAAGTCAAAATGACAATTTTTTATTCGGTTTACTAGTATATACTTCGAACATTATGCACAACATAATTAGTTTAACCAGATCATACATTCTGTCAAAAAGGTCAAACTAAATACAATTTTACATAATTGAACAAAATGCAGACACTTAGACTTGTTGGTTGTAGTATTTATTTCAAAATCCAATTGTTTATATAGTATGATAAGATAGACATGAAAGTCTTTGTTTTTAAGAAGGTTACTACTTCTTCCCTTAGTTTATTTATTTTGTATTTACATTGTGTCATAGGTCAAATTTATTTGTTCAGTGTATGATGAATGGTGTTAATATGTCCTTTGATTGAGTTAAGCTATTTCAGTTGATATTTTATAGTGTGTCTTTCCATGTTGTGAAGCTACACTATTGTTTCAGAAATAGGATGAAGGTTTGGTACCATTAAAACGTTTAAACCCGCTGCATTTGTTTGCACCTGTCCTAAATCAGGAATCTGATGTTCAGTAGTTGTCGTTTGTTGATGTGGTTCATAAGTGTTTCTCGTTTCTCGTTTTTTATATAGATTAGACCGTTGGTTTTCCCGTTTGAATGGTTTTACACTAGTAATTTTTGGGGCCCTTCATAGCTTACTGTTCGGTGTGAGCCAAGGCTCCGTGTTGAAGACCGTACTGTGACCTATAATGGTTTACTTTTATAGGTTTTGACTTGGATGGAGAGTTGTCTCATTGGCACTCATACCACATCGTCTTATGTCTATAAGATAGAAGTTCAATTCATGATCCTAACGCAGTCATTTCAATGCTTTGCAACTACTAAACAATTCATGATCCTAACGCAGTTATTTCAAGGCTTTGCAACTACTAAACAATTCATGATCTTAATGCAGTTATTTCAATGCTTCGCCACTACTAAACAAATTACTGATACAGTGAGAGGGAAAACAGATCTGTATAGTCATTTCAGTGCCTCGCCACTACTAAACAAATTATTAATACAATTCATGATCCTAACGCAGCCCTTTCAATGCTTCGCCACTACTAAACAAATCACTGATACAATGAGAGGGAAAACAGATATGTATAGTCATAAGGAAACGTCAACGTTCCAACTTTCTTCTGATTATCCTGGACGTATAGTTGGTAAGAAAACCAACAATTATGTAGAAATTAGAGAAAACTAAATTTGAAGAAATGTTCTCCTGTGATTTTCATCTGGTTTCACCATCTGCCGGGCTAAGTTCCGAAAGGCTGGAATCATTTCGTAAAACTTTGACAGCTACGTTTGCCTAGCACAGCAGATAATATTTTCCCTATCATGTTTTTCAGTTAGAAAGCCTACTGGATGGAAGAATTCATGTAAAAAAAGAGCATGCGTTGTGGGTTATTTCATATATACGGAATGCGAAAAACAGTAAACTTACAAATAATTTATAAGTTCAAACAATGCAATTTAATACATACGTACCACTGAAATATCGATTCCTTCTGGGATTAAACACTGAAAGGGTGCACCAAAGCAGTAGTTTTGATAATAATTATCCACGAGAACCAGGCTAATGATGGTTTACCCTAATACACCTTTCTTTCGTCTACACAAAACTCATTAGTAGCGTTCTATTCAAAAGATTTTAAGGACAAAAACCAATACCAAAATTGTTGAGTATTAAACAGAAAAGTGTCAAATCTTGCTGAAGCTTTGTAAGTCGGGGAGCAGAACAACATTGAGTGTATTTTAACATTTGACGAACTGTATATTAAAGATACAAGTATAATATACAAAATGACGATACAAGAGAATCTCAAAGATAAATTTTAGATTAACCAACGTTTGAGCTATTGGACATATAAATTGAAATCAATTGTTGGAAATAATGGTTATGTAGCAGAGAATTTCCAACTTGATATATATTTGACGTTTTTTTTTTATTAACGACGGATTATACATTTATATACCACTAATTATTGTGTTAGTTGTCTTTAAATGAAACATGCATCCTACTTTGTTCCAATTTAGTTGACACATAGAGCTTACAGACGGACATCGAGCAGGTCTTAATATTTGCCCACATATAGTGCCTATATAAAACAAGCATATCACTTACTTAAAGGAGAACATTTCCTGATCTACCAATGTATCAGTCGAAATGTAAAGGTACAGTTGAAATAAATATCTTCAGTATACAATCTTACTAATGCACATGCAATCTGTCTTTCCTAAAAACATGAAACGACATTTGTCTTTTTCCATGTTTGCATCTCATTATTCAACCTTTATTATGATGATACATGTAATTATGTGTTCATTCATTTTGCAAACTTGAGCAATCAAAACTTGTACGGACATTTAACTCTAGATTGAAGTCGGTAATAATACAGCACATAAAAAGAAGATCAACTGAAACCATATGAATAAAAAACAAATTGTTTTGCACTCAGATGCTCCGGTAGACTATTGTTACTCCATTGATAATATCCATCATGTTTCCTATGACTTGTAACAATTTTTTATAAGTTTTATATTAATCAATTTGTTGTTGGTATTTACCGCCACTTGCAACATTCTTTGCTATATTGTGGCGGCCATTTTTGATAAAGTAGAACTCTGAATTTTTCGGAGAGAACCATCGATGATCGAAAGGGAAATTGGCGATCATAGTCAAAAAATATAAAAGTCTAATGCAACTGCACCAAGCCGGATCGGAACTAACAACCTCAGTGTTGACATTCAAGTCTTGAACTTGTGGTGGTTAAAGTAATACAGCAATTTCAAAACGCACAAGCAAAGTCACCTCATGTTTAAGTATCTGTTTATGGTATAAATTTGGCAACAACGGAAAGCAAATTAAACCTGATTTTGTAAAAAGTCACGCGTAATAAGTATTATCCCCGGTTTAGTATATTTCTAGGATTTTGATTGGTTAACGCACGTCGTTACAAAACCCATAGCCCCTGGGTGTTGCTAACCCATATACACGAACGTTGCTATCCATTACACCGGGGAACTTCACGCGCGTTTTCCTTAGTTCCATGGTTGTTCCTTGTGGAATATCGAATTCTGTAGATTATCCATAATGTCTGTAATTAAATATTTAATCCACTAACGATTTTATCTTAGCATGCCGATCATTTGCACTCATTTTAGTAAATGCATCACTTGGCTGCCGCATTCTCAATAAATGGGACTACTGACCTAGCTATGCAAATGACCCACGCTGACGTCACACCGTCTATGATGTAACTCTCACAACATTGAGCGCCAAATTCGACACATTCCTGTTTCTCTGTCTCTGCATTAAAAACGACTTATACTTGACTACCTGTAGGGCTCTACCAAAGGTAGTACCCTACACCCTGTTAAAAATATGTCAAATTCCCAAATTTCAATAGAACATTTTTAAATAATGAAAAAAAACGTTGCTTTCACGTTACACTGTGTGGTCGAATTTCTCTAAAAATCGCCACATTTGGACTAAGACCGGGGATAAATTCGTTATCTACGTTCATATCCGTAGATATGGATATTTTAACACCCTTCAGTACCCTGTACACCATTCGGCTTCGCCTCAAGATGTACTTGGATACTGCAGGGTGTTAAAATATCCATATCTACGGATATGAACGTAGATAACTTATAATGTAGCGAAGTGAATCATGTTGTAATATTTGTAAACATAATGTGTTGTTACCTGAGAAAAACAAGTTTTAAATCTACTTATTTTTGTCTTTTAATGTCCGAGATCAATATTCAAATGTAAATTTGCATATTTAGGATTATTTAATTTGTAAGTGATTACATGTCGTTGGATGAAAAATGATTTTCATTCAAATGTATTCCGAATGCATTTTTTCAAATCTATTACAGATACATTGTTTCGAATTCATTTTAAATGCACTATTTCAAATTCATTCAAAAAACATTTCAAATTATAGTAATTATCATAAGCCTACATATAAACATCCAGCCAACGTTTAAGTGAAAGCAGATGCAAAGCTTTATTTGTATGGCCCTTATCATTATCTTTAAATTAATGTTTTATATATTTTTTTTTTGTATATTTATATATAGTAAATATTTGTTTAGACTTATTTCAATATCTTTACAAAAAACTATGTTTCCTTTTATACCTTTAAATACTTTTCGTATGTTTGAAATTCCACGTACTTTCCTTGTACTTTGTAATAACGCAATAAATTAGCAACATATATATTTCCTGCTCTTCCTTTAAGATAAAAGAAAAAGACAAGATGGATAATATGCTTTTAGAAAATTAGAAAAAAATATACCTCTTATTAGTCTTTAATATTTAAAATTAATGAAAATATAATAAGAGCAAAGGTAAAATTGCAAATCGAAGGGAAGAAAAATAATATAGTGTTGTTGTAATCTCGAAAAAAAACATCATACAGAAAAAAATATATCAAAATTGTAAAATGTAAATTCAGAAATTATTGCGTGCATTTATTATTGCGATTTTGTCATTTTAGACCAAAATGCGATTATTACTTTTGCAATACTGAGAAAAATTCCACTCCATTCATATACAAAAAATCCAAAATGCGAGTTTAAATTATTGTGATTACAATCTTGGTGCATTTTTCGTAATAATAAAAACATCGCATTAATTTCCAAATTTATAGTAATCAAATCATTCATGATCTAAGTGCGATTCTTCAAGAACTAAACCTATATAACGAAACTGTATATAAAAGTTATGTAACCAAAAAATGAGGATAACGCAACATTCATGAATGAAAAAAAAAACTTTATTACTAAACTGACTTAGACAAGATTAATTACTGTGAGGGTCAAATTACATATGTACCTTACATGAATGCAAGATTAAGAAAATAAGAAAATGTGAATTCATGGAGATTTGATACATACATTAAAAGAAGAAGATATTCCAGGATTGTTATGACTTTAAAAAAGATTTCTACATGGTCGATTGGTCCTTTATTGAAATGTTTTTTTTTAAGGGTTTGGCCTCATACTTTGTAAATGGGTAAAATACTCTTATACAGTGACGTTCGATTTAAAAAGCTAAAAAGCTAAATAAATTACGAAGTTTAGGAGTATTGTGGACTTAAAAGATTTTGCTAAATGCAACTAAGGTAATTTATTCGTGCGGTAAACATTCCTTAGTTTTTCGAACAATTAGGTTTTTAGGGTTATTCTTAGGGAAAAGCATGTTTTGTTTACATGAGACTCATAAATGGCGCTTGAATCGCAATAGTGTGATAGTCAGAATCAACTTCGACACTGAATATCGAAATTAAATAAAAAATCGAAAACTTATGCACGAGTAAGTCTGAAATCTTTTATTCTCGATGGTTAGCAAACTTTTTTTTTTCTTTCGAAAAACAAACATTTCATCAGCAGTAATTTACAAAAATGTCTAAGTTCAAACATTATTTGCATGAAAAGTAGTGTATAGTGTGATCATTGCATAATAAGAAAGTTTGTTATCGATACTTCAATCTTTAATTAAATATTAAACAAGATACAGGCAGAAACTTTTCTCGACCTTGGATTGTTTATGTCTTGTTGAGTTTGTTTTTCTTTTCTTTTTTTTAAATTTAAATGAAAATTAAAAAAAAAATTAAAGACTTAATAGGACAATAAAATACGAAATTATAATTTAGATGATTGATAAAGTAAAAAGTGTGAAATAAATTTTTAGTTTCGGTGAGAAAAGTTTTATAAATAGTATAGTAGATATTTCAGGTCATTATGAATCCTCCTTTCCTTATGTTTACATAAACAATGAGAAAAAGACAATCGGTGGATCGCTACAAAGTCTAGTGACCTGTCAAAAAGAAGACAAACATAAATATTGTCTTTGTTGAATGGATGCCGCTATTTCAATAACAATAAGTTAATGCTACTTTATGTTAAACGTGTGTTATAAAGTATGATATAATGTGTTTCATTAGGTAAATATGCATACATTTAAAACATGCAGTATTATTGATCAACTATTGACCGAATTTGTGTACCGAAAAACACATACAGATTTGTCAAGCACAAAAATTTTCATATCTTTTGTATGCGTTCAGACGTAAATGTATCTGCTACTACATTGTACTAGCACATACAAATTTGTCAAGCACTAACATTTTCTTATCTTTTGTATGCTTTCAGATGTAAATGTATCTGCTATTACATTGTACTAGGGACGTACGGCTAATCGACAAATTGCATGAATTATCTACGTATCAGACACACCAGAGCTACAAATGATGAATTTGTTATGTGCAGAAGATAATATATTGTATTTTAACTTCGTTTCTTCCCTTTTCCACAACTTAAAACAAAATAATGAATAATACGTCTGATGCTTACGAAAAGTGTGTAATATTTCTATGATGTGTGCATTCTTCGAACATTCCTTAAAAAGTGTAACAGCACGCGCATACAAGTCTTCGTTTAAAAAGGCTATTATAAGGATTCAATTTTACGATATAATTTATTCCACCTGACATATAGAAATAAAAAAGGATTTAAAATTTAAAGAATGACACAACAATGAATCAAATAAATTAAACACAACAAAAACCAAGTCCACATATTTACATAAATTATTACGAAACACAACCAACAAGATAAAGGGATTCGGACCCATATACTGAAAAGGGTGCCCCCTTGCTTCTGTAGTAACCCGCATCATATCGTCATCTTGTAATAATAGGTAATTGTGAAAATAAGATTATGTGTTCTATAACAACGAGAAAAAGATGCATGGTCGATATACGACATATCGAATATAACCGCTGTCACCTGAAAGTAATATGTAACACAACGGAGTATTAAATACCCATGTCGTCCATAAACCGTTTGAAGAATTGTTTTTAACTTTATTATAAAGAACATTTAATTCAATAGTTAACTGGTAATCAGCAACCCTCTATCAGAGAAATCCTGGTAAATAAAGATTAGTATACCGGTGTTCAAATGAAACACAAACCACTGAATTGAGTATAAAACAATATATATATATATACATGGTTTCCATTTACAAGGATTATATTTAAATCAAATACGAACAACATAATGGGAAAATTCACAATGGAATTATCTCAAGTCGTAATATTATCGTACATCTTATTTTGGTGTTGGTTTAACTTTAACTTGGTTAAAAAAATATGACTGAGATATTGGTTTTCAAGTAATACTGGGATAACAACAAAACAAAATTATTTGATGCCCACAATATTCCATTGTTAGTAAGTACAGGGATCAAAAGTGAGTCGGTCACTTCATGTTTTTGGCATCTAATATCTCGAAATGCTAATGTTTGACGGAGAGAGCTAGATTCACCTACTTATTAATTGAACCGATGTAATATATTTAATGACAATCAATAGCCATTTATTATGATGGTTTTCAGTATATAGCCCTTTCATTGTATTCCTGCATTTAAATGACCTATGAGTAGTAACTAATTTTGGTCTTAGATCGTTGCTTTTTTTTTGTTTTTATTTTCAACTTATCACTTAAAAAGCAGCAATCATTGTTAACAATAAGTTTGTAATTAACACGCTCATAATATCATATCTATATATACATACTTCGAAAAGTACACGTACTCAGAGAACTTTCGGAGCTGCAAAGGATTGTACAGATGCTGTTTTCTCCCTGATCTACTGCTATGCCATCTTTGTTGATAATATGGTCAAAATACTGTACATGCGAATTGACACACAATTTAGTTTTATAAATAATACTGCTTTGATTAAATAGAACTCCTAAGTGACAAAGGTGTTCTTCAAAGTTCTTACTGTAAATTAAAATGTCGTCTACATAAACTACATAAAAGAGCATATCCATCCGAAATAAAATGAGAGGGATAATTATTTTGATGAATTATACATGTACGCTGATTTGCCTTATTAAAATCAAGGCTAAAATACAGAATGTATTAAAATGTTTCGTGTATGTGACTGTGTGCATGCGATTAAGCGCCGGCTGTCGTTTGCGTGATTTTAAAGCAGTTGAGAAGAACTCATCATTAATACAAGGATTAAATGTTGTACGCAAGTGGTATACAAAAGACTCAACAGCGACGTTCGAATCAAAAACTATAAAATAGCTAGGAAGTTCAGGAGATTTGCGGTCACAAATTTCAAACAGGTTTTGCCAAAAAGAGCTAAGATAATCTTTTCCTGGGGGCAGAAAACCCGTAGTATTCAAACAATTCAAAATTCAACTTGATCCCTCAATAGATTATTTTGATAATTGGTTTAAAATTGATAAAACATTGAGAGTTGTCAGTTTGTCTTTTACTTCTGAGCTTTGAATGTCCCATTGGTGTATTCCGCTTTTCTGTTGTCGCAATATTTGAAAGACACTTATACAATTTATACTTTTCAGCATTTTAATAATATAAAAGTTGATTGAAATCCTGAAGATTCAACACTTTGTTTTTTGATTAAGCGTTATAGTACATATGGTCTTGGAGGTGGTTTTTAATGGATTTGTTTGTGTTCATTTTTTATTCCGGTATTTGGTCATGTCTAATAATGAAAAACACTAATTGCGTAATTAGCTCGCATACAACAAATCTCGTTATTGTTACACTAGGAACCGACATTTATATCCTCTATTTCAGTTCTTATTTCGAATGATCTTTTTCAATCAGACATATTTATAAACCAATAAGTTAAAAAACCAATACTCCTAATGTAAAACTTCTTAATTTCTTACTCTGCGATTTATAAAACCGTTTTGTTAGTCAAATGGTTGCAACGTCAGTGGTTACCAATGTAACTAAAATAGAACAAGACTCGGAGTAATAATAATGTGTTCGGGTAGGGTACCATGGCTACCTGTGGACTGTTACCTTGTGAACTAGCACATTCAAAATCCTACTCAGCGTGTTGGTCTAGTACAAATTAAAGCAGGGTTAATATTTATATAACATTAACATGTTCTCGTCCTGAATATGCATTTAATTTGCGGAAGGACGTAAATAGCCATTCATCATCATCTTCATGATCATCATGATCATCATTATCATCATCATAATCATAATAATTGGTTGTTTTATTTCGGTTGATGTTACATGAATTATCTGTTCATTAATTTAAGATAATTGAATCTCTTTCATTCCTGAAAACTATAAGTACACTAAAAAAAGTACTGATTTTGATCTTTCTATAGATAATTAAAGTTTAAATTACAGCGTACATAGATAGAAATGTTAATTTGTGTTGCTTTTTACACTAGTAGTTCTAGACAATAAAATAATATATCCAGTAACTACTCACACTAAAAACGATTTAATAACCCACTTAAATATTTTCGTTCTTGACCATTTACACAACAAACAAATATGACAACCAATCTTCATTAAATTTGATTGCAAAACAATATAATATTTAAATGTATTTAACCATTCAAATTAATAATTAAATGTTTAACATGAAAGCACAAACTGTTTTTCTTTAAGTTTCATGTATGAAGAAGATATAAAGCAGACATTTTGATTTATACAGTATCAGTTCAACAACAGAATTGAGACGGGAGTATTCGCAGTATGAATTCTGCTTCATATAAGTATCAAATTTAGTCGGTCGGTAGGGGTGGACAATAAGTACTAACTGGAATACCAAGAAATAAATTCACCAAATTCAACAAATATGTTATCAATTAAGAATCCAGCAAAAGGTGTAGTATATGTTGAAATTACAATTTTAAGATTTTAAATGGCCGAAACAAGAGATGTGTATCTATGATTCTTGTTTGCAGAAAAGATACGAGAATATGTACAATGAGGCTGACGATTTTTCATTTGAGAATAGGGAAAAGTAGTATATATAGCGTAAAAATTAAATGGTATCGATATTACTGGAAAAAGCTGTTATGATTATGATTGATTAATTTAACATGTCATTGACACCAGATGGACGACCTCAATCTAGAACATATGACAAACGTGATGAATTCAACTTCCCAATTGTTAACTTTTCATCCCAAGCAGTAAAATACCCTCTGCGATACCGTATGGCATGCACTTATTTCAATCAATACCATGCACAATATACGTTCCTCATAATTAAGGGTGTTGCTGCGGCAGAGTATTCAGGAAAAGCAACTAAAATCGACACAATATACGTTATACGGTTACCATTACAAATAGAATGACCAATACTACTTGTCTGTGTTTTAACTCACTAGTGGAATGTGTCTGTGGTCTTATAACTATAGATAATGGAAAATGAAAACAACATTTTATACATTTCATGAGTCCGAAGCGCGCTTTGGGATTTTCTTCATCGGGAACGCTCAAACCCGATTAATAGAAAGTCAAGGAGCTATAAGAATCGACAAAATTGAAGAACTATATGAACAACATGGATATAGAATAATAGGTGACTGGATAAATGATTTATCATTAGTTGATTTTGGCTATGCACTAGATTTTAGTAACTGTGAGTACTCTCAGATATGTAATTTGTGTCTTTCGTATTTTCTTTTGGTTTTTTGTGCTTTGTATTGATCTGATGAGCTAAGAGCTAAGCCCTTTTCACTGATTTTTATATTTTGTTCTTAAGTTGTACAGTAATACCACTGTCCCAAGATTAGGTGGAGGGTTTTGGCACCAGCAAACATATTTATCCCTGCAACATTCTGTATATGTCTGTCCCAAATCATTAATTAGTATCTCGGTGGCAATCGTTTGTTGCTGTTTTTCATATTTGTTTTTCGTTTAGTGTTTTGTACATAAACCAGTCCGTTAGTTTTTCTCGTTTCATTTGTCATGTCGGGACCTTTTGTAGCTTACTTTGCGATATGAGTTTTGCTCATTGTTGAAGGCCCTTATATTATCTGATGTATTTTATATATATATATATATATAGATACAAGTCTAAATTGAAAACAACGTTCAAACCTATGATTGCGTTGGATAAAAACCGCAATTTTTATACGTGTGCATGCAAAAAAAAATTATTGTTAGAGGGGGTCTAAATACAGCACAAACAACATTTTCCAAAAGACCAAAACAGTGAAAAGTATATTTTAACAAAACGCATTTGACTAACAGGTCGAACAAAAACTTTTCTGAAGCCCTGCTGACTGTCATTGGCGATTGCCAAATAAACGGATCACCGATGTGATAAATGGACCTTAATTATAAATTTAATACTAAACAGAAAACAATAAACTTGCGGAAAAGATGATATACCGCAAACAAAAAGAGCAAAGGTTTTTGTATACCATATCCGGATTTCAACAATTAATGTCTCTTCAGTGATGTTGGGAATCGAAACGGTATTTGGAAAGCAATGAAATTTACCTAGTATATAACTAGCACTTTGCACTCAACCTTAGTTAATGAGTGACTGCTGTAACGAAAGAAGTTTTATAATTCCACAGTTTGACCGAATCACTTTTTATCACGTGTGAAAAGAGATATTAGAATATCACAATGAACACGGGTTCGGTACAGAATATAAACCTGTAGAGTCGCGTAACATTAAATTTTTAACTGCCTCAAGAAAAAGGGATTGTAAAAATTATGTTTTCTCTCGCTGTTAGACAATACAATACATCATTTATTAGCTTCATTGTACTAACAGTGGCGAGTTCTTGAAATTAACGTTTAGATATATATATTTCTCTAATTCTTCGTCAATTTATCCCTTTCTGCACCCATTGTATAAAAAAAATTTAATCAACGTGTGGTTCGTTTGATCTCAGTTCTTCATTGGTTAAAATCCGATTATGACTTAGAATTTTCTTGCTTTCCTCTGAATTTCCTGTTGTGACGGCATGAAAAAAGGCGACCATGCCTGATGACGTCACATAGAAAGAACACATCTTTTTGCAGATCATTCAAAAAGAAGGAAGAAGTTTGCCTGCATATTGTTTGAAAATCATTAGAGAAACAGATTCCACCACCAAATCTCGTGTAATACGATATTTATCCACTCTCGACAGTTAAATTTTAAATATTTAAAACGCTCGGCGAGCCTCGCGTTTTAACTTTGAAAATTTAACTGTCTCGAATGGATAAATATCGTATCACACTCGATGCAGTGGTAGAATCTTTATATATATATATATGTAATGTACTGTCATTGAGGAAACGGTACTTCAGCGGCAGGAGTATTATCATATATAACGATTTTCCACTATTTTTCGAGTTTTGCCTCTACTCTTAAAAAAATCTATAATGGATAGGTAGAAACTATGTATTTAGACTATTTCAAAGAAACCTCTTACTTGTTACTATTGTCCTTCAGCATGGGTAGTTGATCATATTATACTGTCATAGTGATATGAAAATGTTTTATGGGGTTTATGTGACTTAAATTAGAGCAATAATAAACTTCACTAAACAAGCTGTACGGTTACCGTTACGAATTGGGTAAACGATACAATTTGTATGTACAATGTATATGGCTATTAACGATCAACATGTTTTTTGAGGTCTAAGATTGTAAAATGAAAAACAATTACCATCTTTTCTGTACATATACCGATTCTCTCGTTTTCCCAGTCGTGACGTTTTAATGGAATTGGAAGTGCTGCTGTCACCTCTCCTCATAATCGATGACTTCACGGTCTTATGTATAGTCTTTTCTTTTATGCTCACTATGTTTCATGCAAAATCTTATATAAATCAATCAATAGGATAACATAAGACAAATTGTGTCCAAAAAAATTGATGGATGAATGGCTGGCAGTTAAATGTCCAATGCCTGCCAAGACGTTTTCTGCTTGGGAAAAAATGAAACGAAAAGGTACCACTAATATTGCATTGAGCATTGTTAAGATTGATGGTTGGCCACGGATTCGGAACACATATACAGTTTGCATCAACAATTAAACAAAAGGAATAATATGATATGTTGTATTTGATCTAGTACACACCACATACAATCAGTTTTTCATCAATAAGATACCTATAAGAATTCGATGTCGATGTTATCAGATGTTGATCCAATTGCTATTTAAAAAAATCGAATATCAGATAAAGTATCAATTATGAAACTTATATATCGACATCGAACTAGGTTTTTTGAAATATTATTGACGATTGCCTGATTTTTTTGTATTACTGTGTGTAATTGTAATCATTTCTTTCATCTAGTTGTTACGTGATCCACAACCTCAGAAAAAATCTAATGCATAATAACATTCTATGGATCAGTTAAAAATATTTAAAGTTTAAAAGCACAATATTCTTGACATAAACAACACTATGAGAAAACAATCACCTGTCATTGCGTAGTTGTGCTCGTTTATAACATTTTTAATACAACATATGCAACATATGTGAGCTCCCTTGCACCATACCTATCAATTTATTGGAATATTTATATCGAGAAATATTTTTGATATATATGTTTGGTGCTTATGGTTATCAACATTGTTTTCACATATCACACCTTTAACCTTTTTAGATTAGTTTTCATGAAAAATAAAGTGCTAACAAAGATATACAAAAAAGTGTATAAAAGACCTATTGATACCATTATCCTGGTATCTATGATGAGGTTATTTACAACCACTTGGTTGATGACACTGCTGGTGGAGTTTTTATTCCCCGAGGGTATCACTAGCCCAGTAGTCAGCACTTGACAAGAATTATCATTGATATGGTCATAATCATAAATAAACTGTTTACAAAACTTTGAATTTTTGAAATACTAAGGCTTTTCTACCACACAGGAATAGATTACCTTAGCTGTATTTGCTAAACTTTTTGAAATTTTTGGTCCTCAATGCTATTCAACTTCATACTTTATTTGGCCCTTTTAACTGTTTTTGATTCTAGCGTCACTGATGAGTCTTTTGTAAACGAAACGCGCGTCTGGCGCAAATACAAAATTTCAATCCTGGTATCTATGATGAGTTTATTGATACATTCACAGAATGACTTCTTTTCCTTGGTGTTTCTGCGCATTAGATAAGAATAATAGGCAGTGGATGATGACATTATTGTTGCACTTTCATAATTATACTTTAGTAAATTTAAAACACTCTTCTAAAATTTGACTTCAACCACCATCATGTTTACAAAAAACAGTCCTGCCAGGTCTTATTGTTGGATGCTTAATTCACCATCGTACCAATTGTCAAAATATCAAAAGCATAAAAAGAAGAAAAAGAAAACACTTGAAATATAAAATGAAACATTACAGGGACCATAGATGATTGAACGTCACTGTATAGACTTTACTCTAAGTTATTAGCTATTTGGAAAATTTCCAAAGTTTAAAAAGATTAGTGGTACCAAAGAGTGAAATAATGTAAACGTTTTGAGTTTTTACCAAAATGATAAGATACGGCTTTAAATATGACAAAAAAAGATGAATACAGGCCCTTAGCAAGGAATTTTTCCAGAGGGTAATATAGATGGTTCCCATCCACTTTTATAATATAAATATAAGTACGACTTTTATAACGTCCTTTAAAAAAAGAAATTCGTACAATTACCCAATACTTAGTTGTTCAAATGATTGGTCTACTTTCTCGATTCTATTGACACTAACGATATTTTCTTCTAAATTAATGTCGGCATTATATAATATCGTGACCTTATGTTGGTATCATTTTTTCAGGAAATAACATATTATTGCCATACTTTGTTTTTAAAAACACAATACCCTGGCATTGTGTCCTGACATTTTATGATATTTAAATATTAAATATTATTAATATTTTTCAGTCAGAATTCATCACCCTTCTGCATGATCAGATAGCATTTTATAAATGTCATATCTATTAAAATGTATGATGCGTATTTTTTTATGCATCATCATCCTTTTTAAATCGTCATGACAAAGCACTGTTGAAAGTCATAAGAAAATGAAAATATAAGTATTAATCCAGTTCAATTTAGAAAAATTTGTTTATTTTTTTATTATAACAGCCAATGTCAAAATTTGATACATATTGAGGATGAGAACAGGTAAAGATATAGATCAAATAAGAAGGTTGTGTACAGTGGCTGAAAAAAAATGGCAGGAGTGAATTTTGTCAGAAGAAGGGAACTAAAGATTGGAATACAAATTAGCCCTGTAACGGTTAACTACAAACATTTTCCCACCTAGATCACTAACATGCAGAACAAAAGGCATTCTCCCAAATTCCAACATGACGTTTTTGCCTTTGGATATACTTCTAGACACACAATGAGAACTTCATCCAAAGCATTGGTGTATATATAACTGTCTGACAAAAAAATTCCAAGTAACGAATAAAGTAATGGATTAACTATGATAATCTTTAAAACAAAATACCATTGACAACTTAAATGATATATGTTATGACTTCTAAGGTTAAATTTTAATTGAACCCATTCAATTTGGACAGATCGCATTTGTTTATATATATTAAGTTATCAGAATATATATTTGCATATGATGTATCAACATTGAAATTGAATACCTGTTTCTAGTGTTAAAAAGCTCAGTTCTCAATGAATTATGCATTTGATTTATTCAAAGTGTTAATTTTTATTGTTACAAGCCTACTTTGCCATAGTGCAGATGTTCACGTTTTTTTATTTATTATCTCTATGCATACTAAATCTCTGTAACAGTTATATATTCTCAGATATTTAATTTACAAGCTGATGTATTACCATACTTTTCAATTAATCTGTCAAACCTGCAATTCAACAGCCAAAGGGAAATTACTCAATTCACAATACAATGATGTTGACGCTTTTGTTGCATTGGAATATAAGTTTCAATATTTAGTACTCGTTTCATAAATGCGATGAACTGAGATTGATTTACCATATTAGCATTTCAAAAGACCCGGGTGTTCTATATAATACGGACACCAGGACTGGTGCAAACATTGGAAACACTAATCATTTCGCAAATTTGACAGGAAGCTTTACTAATAACTTAACCTACTGCTTTATATAACATGATGATTGGGGAGATATATCTTAAATTGTTGAAAATACGTTTGATGGTCAGCACCATGCATTGACGTGTCAACTCATAAAAAAGAAACGTTTTCGGTGTGTTAGATCTTTAGATACAAGACAAGTCGTCTCATCATTAGTATTACAGGTGGCGCTTTTCTCCTATTTTCCTATCAACGCACAATATCTCGTGTCGTTTTGTTTTTCATGCAGTTCTCTCCGATTTTTTATCTTGATCTGTATGTTAATCGTTAAAATTTGAGCATTGATATACTTATGTTGTGTGTATTTATAAGTTTTAATATATTAATATTTAATGCATTATGTAGGTCAGATTAATAACGGCAAACAACCATCTACACGAAGTTTGAAATTCAATAAAATTTTAAGGTTACTCCCCTTTGGATGGTAATACAAAATATTGTTCTTTTATCTTAGTATATCTATTATCTCTGATACTTCCTATTATGTTATCTTTCAATATACTGTGTACAAACTGAAAACTGTGAAGGTGGATAATCGATGCTCATCA
This sequence comes from Mytilus californianus, assembly GCF_021869535.1. Classification (NCBI taxonomy): domain Eukaryota; kingdom Metazoa; phylum Mollusca; class Bivalvia; order Mytilida; family Mytilidae; genus Mytilus; species Mytilus californianus. Next base: position 6,879,735 of record NW_026262615.1, read on the forward strand.
AGTAAAAGCAATTATACAGGGGTCCTTAGTATGTAACCTAGGCGTATTCGGTATTTATGTATCAGGAAATGCTTGAAAAAACATATTTGTTTTTGTTAAAAAGGAAGATAATCGGTGTTGATAATAAAGATAGCCCTATATTATAAACTCAAAGATCAATTACAATATCTTACATGATCTTGTAATCGTTTCAAACAAGTACTAATACAAATAATTGCATACAAACATATATCTTTTTTCATTCATGTATATTTCAAACCTGAGAAAAAAATCACGTACATATGAGTATTTAATTTATAATACAGTTCATTCATTTTTTGAACAGATTGAAGTAAACGTTTAACACGACGTTTTGGAACGTTTGCTTCGCAATGCCCTTTAACATCGCATTTGATATTAGCATGCAATAGTTTTGATTAAAAAACTACTACAAATGAGTTTAATGTAGGTGGAACGCGCGTTCTCTGTCTGCAATATTCATAAGTTTTTAATAATAAAAAAAGGTGAAACAAACATTGTTTACCTATCTTTTCAGCTTGGCAAGTTTTAAAATAAAAAATTGTGATTGTTTTTAAGTATCATGTTATGGCTTCCTGTTTACATGTGTTTGATCTTGGTATTTTTCAAAAAACTGATTACAAATATTATCTGACTAGACATCTTTTTCAAGGCTTTGTGTCTCGTTCAACAATTTGTGCTTATTTCCTGAACATTCGCTATGGTGTTTTTGTTGTTTTATTGGTACGTTTTTTATTGTCATACATACTGGGTACAAACAATTGTTTACTAAACTTAATGTTCAAGGAATGGTTTGTACTTTAATCATATGTGTTAACCCATTAAACATAACGCTATGTCTAACTGATGATATATTGCTATATTATTTTCATACTTACGGATTTTTGATAATTTACACTGTATTGGTATTGGTATGTACTGTACAAAAAAATGCCAATATATCAACGTAATTTAATTTTGGATGTAATACATCTTCTGATTGGCTGAACGTTTTTTGTCTATAAGCTCATACACGTAATTGTGTCATGTGACCTTGACGTCATCAATAATTTGTCATGATTTACTCCTTAAAGATTGAATTTAGATTTAAATTATAAGAAATGACTATAAAACTTGATTTGTCTATTCGAAATCACCTTATAAATTTTGCGCGCACTTTTTAATAACCCGCTACTCATGTTATTCAGTGTTCACTGCATTTTTCAGATTATTTTTTTATAGACAGATAAAATATTACAGTCATTCCTTAAATAATTTGATCATATAACTCTTTCACAACTTTGACTATTACTAGTCAGTTTGAGCTAGGCTTATATTCAGTTTACAAAACAAAATCATTGGTAATATTTTGACAGTTGTTGTATAAGATAAACAGAATCAAGATATAAATATTGAAGTATGTTCATTGTAGATCAAAGGACTGCTTTTTGTAGCCAATCCCAGATAATTAAAGTCGAGGATAAAATGAAAATTGATAGATGCTTTAATCATTAGGCTGGTATTTGCCTGTAACGGTAAGTATGGTAATGTCGAGTTCTGCAGTTTGATGCTATAAAGAAATCTTGTTATGATTGTGGAAGTTTATGGCATATACCTTTATAGAATACCACTAATCTAGTTTGTATTCGTCCCATTTGAAGACCAGGCCAATTGAGATGTTCATGAACAGACAAAGATGGTACTGATGATGTGTCGATGATACGGCATTTACAAGTATGTGTGATATTGTGCAGCCAAACGCCTTCTTGCTTGTTTTGAGTCACTATATTGTTTCAGTATGTGATGATGTAATCGGCAGTAATTTAAAGTGCAGTTATTGTTTTTATTCAGGGTTCAAAAAGTTTATCTAAATGAGAAAAAGTTTTCCGGTCCTAGAATTATGCCTTGTGGTACCCCAGATGTAACACCATTTTATTTGGATTGTACTCCTCCAGTCATGACTGTTAGGGGACTATTTTGTAGAAACTCACCAATCAATGCTGAGGTATATTTGTCTTCGTTCTACGATTTTGATTTGTACAATACATAACTATGGCCCGTAGAAAAGGTGAATATCCAAAATTGTCAACACGAGAAGGTTAACAATTTTTAGGGTTTTTGTTCCTTCATCGCTTTTTAGGGGCCACAATTGTTTTATTATACCGAACTAACAGTGAAAGGGCATTTTGAACCATTGAAAAAGCACGTACCTTACAAACACAAACACAAGTTAACTATTGAAAAATGAATTTGTGTCTTTGAATTTCTCGTATGTACAACAAAGGAAGAATCTTTTTGTAAAATATTGATGGCCCTGAAAAGGACCGTTTTTAAGAGATATCACCGGCACTAATTGCATGTCCAAAGCCTTGTTTCCTCGTCACTCCATAGGCTTCCCTTACAACGCGAACGTTGCCATTTTGTTTACTTATGCCTGTGACGTCATTTTCATGGGAGATAACTTGTGTACCAATTAAGAAACCCAAAAGGTTATTCGCCGGTGAATAATAGGGTTATTCACCGCTGGTGTAAATTTTTAGGGTTATTTGTCCTTCCTTGCAATTAAATGAAAAATATCTGAATTATTCCATGTCACGTGATAACGTTTCACCAAATAGAATTCTTTATAATATATGTAAGGTATAATAAAAGTCTTTTGTAAAGAACTATATCAGATCTAATGTCGCCATCGCATGGAATATATGTGAATTGGTTAATTCAACGGTTTGAAATGAGTAGCCTTCATTAGAAAACATGACAGGGAAGATTACTTCTAGGTGAAAAGTGTACGGTTAGACAGGGTTAACAGCAAATACATTGTCAATGTTCAATATCATGTGTTCCAGAACTTTTCGATAGTAGGTTTAGAAGAGAAAAACAAATCATTTAGATGATCGCATATTTAAGTCATTGAGCAAAAGAAAAATCAAAAGCTCATGTAAAGAATAATATACAAAAATCATTTGACTGAATGTTAAAGACACCAGATTACCTATATATATATCTTAGTAATTTATAAACATAAAATATATTTATATAACAGTTGGTACCTCCTCTAAGTGTCATGTTGATAATTAAATGATAATGGATTTCCCATTTAAAGGTCTGATTCAAAGTATCACAAACTTTCTTACATGTGAAAACTGTAACACAATAAAGTTATATTAGAGAATCTAAATGCTATTTTTTTCTAAAAATAAGAAGATGTGGTATATTGGTCAATAAGAAAAATCTCCAGGAGAGTTCAAATGGTGCAGAAGGTTAGCTTCTATAGATCACCGTACGGCTTTCAACAATGAGAAAAAAAATCCATATCGCATTGCAAACTATGGGAGGCCGTAAAATGACAAATGTAAAACAATTCAAACGAAAAAAAAACCAATGACCTGATTTATGTACAAAACAATCAACGAAACACAAATATTATTTATAAAGTAACAAAAAAAAAAACAAATAATAAACTACAAGCTCTTGACACCTAACAAACAAAATGTGATGGCGCGCTAGCAAACATGTTTAACACTCTTTTAACCTATTCATGTTATTGTAGTTGTATGGCAGCACTACAAAAGGATATACAATAAAAATAAGGTACATATATGAGAGTAACTGAAAGCTAGTTCAAAGCTAATAAAAACTTATTAGCAAATCATGTTTCTAAGACAGAAGTATCAACCTCTACTCGTTCATCTTCCAACGAATTAATTGTTGAGACATCATTAACAGTCATGACCTTCTGCATTCCCAAAACATAGGTTAAAAGGTTTGGCAGACAGATTGTAGGAACGTTAATGTGCATATGTGTATAACAATAATATTTAATTGGGTTAAAAGCTATTAATAACAAATTCAAAATTTATACCGATTAAAACAATACTCACAGAATAAGTGTTTCACTGTTACCTTTTAAAATATGTTTATTTTATTAATCGATAATTTAACCGGATCGTCAATAAATTAGCCGGCTCAGTTAACAATATCGCCGTAAAATTAGGACGTGCTTCACGTTGTAGAACTTTTTCTACAGGTTCAACAATGCTAACACATGTAATGTAAAATGTCAAAAAGTCCGCAATTGTTTTTGAACTATAAGTTTTGGAGCTTCAAAATTTTTGATGTTATTGGATCAACTCGAAAAGACGTATTATTAGTGCACATCATTATTGAAAAAAAATTAGATTTGACTTTACTTTATGGCAGGCTTATGCATGTTATGATAGATTAAAATGTATAGAAAATAATGTAAAAGACAATGCCAAAAAATTAACAATTGATTTGGAATGCCAAAATCTTGGATGATGTATGTTGCTTATTAAGGATGTTCGCTCCTCTTGTTTTTGATGTTTGTGTCAGATATTCGGAATCCACTTGTTTCATCCATGTAGTGCCATTAAAAATTTTGCCCGCTAACCCCTACTTTTCTTTTCATAATTTTATAACATATAGTTTAAAAAGCCATATTTGATAATCTTATAAAATCCTTGTTATTTTTTCATTGTTTTTGAGAGAAAAAAGGTGCCAATGTTAAATGTATGAAAAATCTGGAGAGGATAATTTCCCGCCAAATGTGACCATAGAAATGCTTATTTTTGCAAAATAAGAAGATGTTGCATCATTCCTTATAAGACATTTGTCACCAGAGAGCAAATGGCATTGACAGTTAGCATCTCTAGGACATGTTACGGCCTTCAACAATGATAGTATCATTACTGCAAAGCAAACTATACCGCGAAATGACAAGTGTAAAGCACTTAAAACAACAAAGGCAAAATGTACAGATATGAGAGTACTCGCAGTTGCTGCAAGCTAGTTCAACTCTCCCCTTTGGACAGCGGTGTAACAGCATAGCATAAAACCAACTCTAAAATTCAGACGAAAATGGCTAAACCCATTGATACACAGCAACAACAAAAAACCTACAAAGATACATAAACACAATGTACAAATCTGAGAGTACTCGCAGTTGATATAAGCTAGTTCAAAGCTAATAGCAACTAATAAGAAAGTCATATATATTAGACTAAAATATCAATCAGTACTCATATAAATTCAAATGAATTTTGGATAAAGACGTCATTAACAGTAAGAGAAAAACACAACCTTGTGCAATACCAAAATACATGTTTAAGATAGAAAGACCGTGAATGCCCTTATTCGAATTGTAAGGAAATACAATTTAAATGAGTTAAATTAATGTTTGTATGAATTAAATGTATAAAGATTGCCCTAATAAAAACGTAGAATAAAAATACCAAACTCAAAGGTAAATTCAAAAAGGGGAAGTCAATAAAAAATTAAACATCAAACGCGATCAATCAACGGTCACATTTAAAAAAGATAACGTCATATAATGAAACAGATAAATTTCTGGTAAACTCCATGGAATACGTTTACGCATTTAACAAATGATATAATTTTTTTAAACTACTTAATCTTTTGGCGTGATACGGTATATCTTTGCTCTTGTTTTAGTAGGATTCATCATGAAAATTTTTATTCATTAATGTTTCGTTCATTCCATATTTATTTGCATGTTATTTTAAACTCTTAATTTTTTAAAACATTGTTCATTCAATGATTCATTGTCCTTGGTTTTAAGCCTGAATGGCTGAAAAAAATTGGATATGACCTTTAATTCAAACCAACAAACAACGTAAAAGTAAGATGATAAAGACATCTGTGATATCGAAGAAAAAATTAACGTTGTGAAAACATGTGTATCTGGTATCATATTCCTACTATGTATTGGTTCCTAAATTACACAAAAAATAAGTATTGTAAAATATTTTAAATCTGAGTCAATAATATGTTACTATTCACATGTTACTATTGCTCTTACACATGTTAGATAAATCATTTAAAATATCGTGACCAATTTTATGCTAATAGAGGTATCGTGTGGTGTAAACAACTCTTTGGAATCGTGGAATTTCAGCGTTTGATGTTTTTATGTTTTATGGACTAGTCCTCTTTGAATGTGCCTTGAAGTTTTGCATTTTTTGTTGATATTTTTGTTCAAAATTTTACAATACCTTTGTACGATATCTTACACAACTTTTGTGCGATATCTTACAATATCTTTTTGCGATATCTTACAATACTTTTGTGCGATATCTTAAAATGTTTTTGTGCAATATCTTATAATACATTTGTAGTTTCAACAAATGAAAGTCAGTTTACCTTGGTTGAAAGCTATGCCGATCTATTATCTATAATTCCAAACCAATTCTCAGAAATGCTTACAAAAATGGCCATTCTAACTCTACCGCACAAACTTTTGGCAACGAGATAACCGCTAAAAACTCTCCATGACGTTAAAACACTAAATCTCTGGGACGGTTTTTAGTTAATCTCAGTCTCATTTGCATGATTTATTTTTCGTGGGCTTTTACTTAGCTTTAAATAACTGCAAGTACTCTCAAATCGTACTTTCGTGTTGATTTGACCTGTAAATACAACTTGTGATTCATTTTTTTTATTCAATGTTTACTTATTTTGTGTTATATGTCGTCCCATCGTTTTTAATATATACCACCTTTGATCAGTTTCTAGTATGACGATAAATTTTCATTTTTGTTCTCGTACTATGAGCAACAAATTTATCTATTTTGTAAAAATATTTCCAAACTCCATGTACTCCTTACAACAGGATTATTTTATTTACTAGTTACCTATATACGTTATTGTATTAAACGCCATTTTGTCCAAGGTTATAGTGGTCTTTCTGATAATGTTGTACATCACCCCCCCCCCCCCCCCCCCCCCCTTTCTTTTAAATATTTCATTTGCATTGTGTTGAACATCAAATTTCTTCGTTCAGTGTATGTTTACTTGTTTTTGTTAGTATGTCTTTTGATTGAGTTTAGCCATTTAGATTGATATTTTATAGTGTGTCTTCCTATGTTGTGGTGTTACATTCAGGAAAGGGTGAAGGTTGGCGCCTGTTAAAATGTTAAAACCCGCTGCATCTAGTTGCACCTGTCCTAATTCAGAAACCTGTTATTAAGTGGTTGTCAATTTTTGATGTAGTTCATAAGTGTTTCTCTTTTGTCATTTTTTATTTAGATTAAACGGTTGTTTTTCCCGTTTGATTTTCTTTACACTAGACATTTTTGGGGCCCTTGATGGCTTGCGGTTTTGTGTGAGCCAAGGCTCCATTTTGAAGGCCGTACTTTGACCTATAATGGTTTACTTTTTGAAAATGGTGACTTCGATGGTGAGGTTTGTCTTATTGGCACTCGTACCACATCTTCTTATATCTATTTGGAATATAATGCTATGTTCTGTATAATACTCGTTGACAATATTTTATTACAGAAAATAATCCTGAATGGTCTTGTGTTAAATGTTGACTCAATAGACTAATATATTCTGTATGATACCGTAGTACCACACTAATCTATTTCAGTGAAATGTTTCTAAAATTTATGTGGAAAGATCTTGTTGTCATTAGAGTGATTCACTGTATATTATACTGAAAATAATCCTGAATGGTCTTGTGATAAATGTTGACTCAATAGACTAATATATTCTGTATGATACCGTAGTACCACACTAATCTATTTCAGTGAAATGGTCCTAAAATTTATGTGGAAAGATCTTGTTGTCATTAGAGTGATTCACTGTGTATTATACTGAAAATAATCCTGAATGGTCTTGTGATAAATGTTGACTCAATAGACTAATATATTCTGTATGATACCGTACCACACTTATCTATTTCAGTGAAATGTTCCTAAAATGTATGTGGAAAGATCTTGATGTCATTAAAGTGAATCACTGTATATTATACTCCTCCTCGCAACATTGCAGCATTAACATTTTCCCAAAATGATGTTTAGATAGAATTTGATGCCAAAAGTATAATCTCTTCTGTATAATACTCTTAAACACAACATTATCGACACAGATACATTTTCTTTAACAGGTTTTCGGATAGATGTTGATGTCACAAGACTTATCTATTTTATATAATATTCAACCTCAACACAATCATGTTGCAGAGAGATTTCCTAAAATTATCATTGTAGATTTATCAATCATGATTTCAACAGAATGATTTATTCTGTATTTTACTCTTACACACAATGCATTTGCATATATATTATTCTGAAATTGCCTTTGAATAGATTTTAATCTCAGCATTTTGTTGTTTTAGTCTTTATAAATCATTGTGTAGTAAAGACATACAGTGAAAAGAATACACCAATTTTTCCTTGCTTAATTATATCACTGGGCATTAATGTGGAGAGATAGATCGCAAACTTATTGGTGTTCCAATAGAAACAATTTCTATATTGCTACATACTTTGTAAACATATCTACAAAAAAAACCCATTCTTCTTGCACAAAAATAATATGTAATATAGAGTAGCTGTATGTATCTGTGAGCATTCTGTTATGCTGTATATATATTTCTTTTACTTTTTAAGTTGTGTAAAATTTATTACCCGAAAAACCTCTTCAAGTTAATATCGGTTCATGCGATCGTCATTGCGTTACTTTGAAATAATTATAACTTTAAACAAGTACATAGTCAAAACCTTGCAAATGCACAAATTGTATTTATCCTATGATTGAGTCATAATGCAAATTGCAAAAAATGAGGTTTTATGATATTGTTTTCTTCTGTAGATATGTAAATTTAAGATATAATACCACCAAATCATAAAACGTTACATTCAGTTTAACACGAAAATGGGTCGAAAACATATTCCTTTGAATTTAACTTTTTAGAAGTTTTCGTTGCAGAAAAATTGTAAGAGTCATAAACATATAGCTTGACAAAAGGTAATTTGTTTTTAATTTGGTGTTTCTGTAAAATGTTTTTGAATCTTGAGGTTACATGGTTACTAATGCTTTTACACAAAAAAAGGGGTTGAACGTTTGATAAGTTAACTTCCAGTGATGATTATTATCTTATATGCAATAAAATGATATGTAAAATTTTGTCTGTAGTACTGGACAGGATACAATTTAAAAAGTATTTCTTTTTTTTTTAAACAAAGATAAATTCTGCACAATTTTTTGAAAAGTGCCAGTCTAACAAAGATTAATAGGGGAAAATCAATTGTGGTATTACTACTTAAATCAAATAGTTTTGCGAACAAAATGCTCTTCTTCTTGGTTATATCTTCCAACAGTCTTGATGAGAGCGCTACCAATCATTCTATATTTTACCACGGGATGGCCCTTATACGAAATATTTTATCACGAACAAGAGCGAAGGGTAAGATATCATCATAAAGGGACAATCCGTGGTAAAATCAATATAAAGCCAAGCCCTTATGAATTATTTCTATTCCAATAGGACAAAGAGAACAATTCTTTTGTTTCGAAACGCTTTAGGTGAGGGTAAATGTTTGCTGTTCCCGTAATTGAACATACTATCAATATTGACGTAAAATACAAAGAAAACTGGAAATGTGACATGCTTACATTTTTGACAATAACATACTAAGACTGGTTTGTACAAAGTGATTGATTATCTTAATCATATTTCGGAAAATGGATTTTCGTCGTAAAATATGCTGATCCTCAACGTTATGGATTAGTTTGGCTGTTCCAATCCTACTCCCACGTTGTATGCTTTTTATGAATTAATTACTCGGTGTCAGACGTTTCACATGACGTCATTGAACGATGACATAAGGATATAAGCATTCTACTGAAAAAACACGCAAACTGAATTCGCCAAAACATGAAAACATCAACAAACAATGATTAGAATTTGTTGAAAGCAAAAAATGTAGAATAACAAAAATACCATAATCCAAGGAAATACAGTTATTTTTTGATGTAGGAAACGGTGAATTTAGCCTGGTATTATATCAAGTTAAACCTCTCACTTGTCAGACAGTCGTATAAAATTCCATTATATTGACCACCATGTGATGTGTGAACAAAACAAACAGACATAATAGATAAAAGTGTCAAATATTGGGGTACATCAGTCAACATTGTGTTACAATCATAATCGCTCTAAAACAAGCACATATGTCAACAAAGATATAAAAAAAGACCCATTAACAAAGCACATTAGCAAAATCGAAAGACAAGAATACAAAAATTTACAATATAATCTTAATCACTATTCACTATAGAAAAAAACAAATATGTAAAAACAAGGAAAAACAAAAAGACACATAGACAAAGCACACAAGCAAAAACAAAAGATAGGAAAACAAAAAATTTTATGCCATAGCACAATTTCGGGATGTATAAGTTCCGAGCCACGTTAAATGGATATTAACTAAACAAGACTAAACAGTAAAAGTTATAATTAACAAAGAACAATAAACACGTTACTAAGATGATAAACAACGTCAGTACCTAGAATATATACCTCAAGAACATCGTGTATCATTTGTAAAGCTGATGCAGAATTTATCAACAAGGTCTATGTATCTTCCGATGAACTTATTTAGAGTAAGGGTGAGACGTTCTTTGACAAAACCCTGGTTCAACAACTTTCTGCTCAGAAACACTGGTGACGTTTTACAAAGTCTGAGTAGCAGCTGCAAGCTCTTGAATACCGAATGAGTTGGGAAATGTATATCTCATATGCAGGTGAAGTTGGTATATTGCTACTAGGGTGGGGGAAATTGATAATTTCTAAATTAAAATCGTCTAGTATGTCATAGATTATGGTACTTGACCGGTATGTCAAATTGGTAGTATAAATCTAAAAATTGAAAGAAGAAGTTGTTTCTATCGTTTCTCTAATTTCTAGTTAAGGAGGATATATCAATGGACATCGATCAGAAAAGTTGAGATTATTAATAGAAAAAACATCATCAATATATCTAAATGTTAAATTAAATGATCTGGCTTCTTTGATCTTCTTGTTTTTGTCCAGGGTCCAAAGGAATTCCGACTCATTTGAAAATAAGAAAAGGTCACCAAGGAGATGCACACAGTCCGTTCCCATTGGAATGCCGATAATTTGTTCAAATAATCTACCTCTAAATTCTAAAAAGCCAAAGCCTCTGGTTGAAATCATTGAAAAATGTAGTGTCCTTGTTGATCAGATTTTCCACCAGGAATCCTGCCAATATTGACCATTATCTTAACAAATATCTTCGAACAGCAAATCTATTATACAGTTATTGTTTTTATTTTGATAATTGTGGATTAGAAAGTTAACTTTGATAACATTTTTCAACAATTTGCGTGCATTCTATATTTATATGCGTGTTTTACGTGATCTAAATTTTGTAATAAATCAGATGATTTTGTATTACTATATATAACTAGCTACATATCCAGTTTTTGAGGAAAATTAAACAAACATATGTTAATTTGGTCATGGCGTTTTTTCTCGGTTTTTCGTGTGATTGAAAAAATGATTGTATATATCTTTTAACTCAACTAAACAAAACGTCAATAATTCAGTCTTTGGAGAAATTATCAAAATACTAAAGCTGATATACTAAAAACGTAGGATATGATTTTTTACACTTTAGACTGGAAGTACCAACAACATGCCATTACTTACCAGTAAAAGCCGGAAATGAGTAGTATAGGTATGGGATTGTACTGGTTTTTACGCGATCATTATGAATTAGTCTGGTTTTTACTCATACTACTCGACTGTAGCCAGAACAATACTTCAGAGTCTAAACTTTTACCTGACCTTTTCCAGACCATTTCTAGACCATTGCATAGAGTCTGGACCATACTAAACTAAATTCCTTACAATAATCGACAAAACACGAAAGTGATGTAACGGATTATGACAAACAGTTGTATGGTTTGATATTGTTTTCAAATTCATTCTTCTTTATACACCTACATAATACTAGCATATGTAAATAAAATGCTTATTCTTACATCCATTATGTCCATGTTAGGACAAAAGTAATTCAAAGAGCCAATCATATGCTAGTAAATATGCAGAAACACCACGAAACAAAATCAATGAAGAAAAACAAAACAGAACCGCAAACAAGAAAATCAGCATCGAGCAACTTGTGGTCTATAAAGTCAAAATTTGAGATGTCGCAACTTGCCAAATTTGAATCAATCTTAAGTCCTTTCGATGGTTTTAAGGACACACTCGCTAGTTTTTTTTTTTATATCGTTATGGAATATCCGTGCCTACGATTGAAATATCACAGAATGAAACTTATCACCGAAATAATACAAATCATTAGCAGCATGGAGGGTACTTCTTATGATTCAGGATCTGCTCACCCTTCCGAAGCACTCAATATTACCCCAGTTTACGATGCGATTCGTATTGCTCAATCTTTAGTGTTCACTCAAGTGTTTGTCGACTTGTTTTGTTGTCGTCTTTCATTGTTTTTTGCCAATTAGTATATTTATTCTGTTCCATTTTTAGGTGCGTATTTAAGCATTCATTGTTCAGACAAAAACAATATTTTCTATAACTGATGAAAAAAATAGATGATGGTTCTTCAATTAGAAATTTAAAAAATGTATATTTATACATGTATGTGTGTATAAATAAACATTTCAGTCCCTCTTTTCGATCAGTTTAGAGAAATCTATCGCATATATTTTTTTTTATCTACCTAGTGAGTAATTCTTATTTAAATTGGTCATCTTAATTGTGACTAAATATAAAACGATACAACTATACAATCTAGTTAAATTAAGATGAGAAGTTTGTTTATACATATTACTTCTATTCTATGGAAACTGTCATTGGATTCCTCAGCTTTCATTACCAAAAATGGTATAACATGATTTATGACATATGTAGTAGCTTTCGAGTCATTAGTCTTTGTCCAACAATCTTGTTTGGCTTTTTTGTTTGTTAACTTTTTTTAAATGCATTTGTCTATTTTCCATTATTCAAATTCAAATCATGTTGTCAGTGTCGTGTCAGTGTTGACGATGTATCCGACTGTTGTATTTAGTTTTCCTTAATACTCTGTCTTGAACTTTTATAAATTTATGAATATATATAAGGTTTGATGAATAATTTTCTGCGTCAGTAATAGAAATTATAATAACAATTTGTTTTTGTTAATTTCAAACAAACATGTTGTTTTTCTGAGGAATACACATTTTATACTGCTACATACAACATACAATTCAAACGTACACTTTGTATTCCTTACATCTATTGCAACAAATGTTATTGAAATACAAGTGAATATGGACAACTCAAACCAAACGATTTACACAACTAACATAAAAACATCAATTGCTATTAGAAATTTATCAAAACAGTATTTTGGTGAACATTGAAAACGACGTATTATGCTTATTTCAATCTTTTATGTCGATGTGCGTCATCCATGATATAAAAATTCCATATATCAAAAAAAAAGTTTTGTTTTTGTTATTCTAATTATCAATAACGTTGAGGGCGTCTAATGATTAAACCTTTGGAAGCTTGACGTAATTATTTGGCAACGTTTTATAATATAGGTCATCGGATACGGTGGTTAATAGCAGTCGCGAATCAGAAAAATATATAACGCCGATATTAAGCAAGCAATGATAATGGTAAACATGTGACAATAAACCATCCATCCAGACACACAGCCTGAGAAGCAAAGAAATTGATGGGAAACTTCAACTTACAGATATCCAAGCATTCTCTTGACAGGGCATCAAAATGGAACTAGATAGTGTATAAAAGTGATAACATAAAAGTGTATTTAAACGCTGATAAATGGTTTGAAAAATAAAATGTATTGTCGATTGACTAAAATTGACGTATCATCAAGGTTTCCTTAACATACATCCAGTTACATATATCTAATACTACAAAATTGACATTAGTAAATTTTAACATACATTGTTTGAACCAAAAGTTAAACCATCTCCAAACAATAAGGTCGTTTTTTTCTCATTCATTACTATTTTTCATTTTTTCACACTCTATTATTTACGTTTTGAAAGAAGGCAAACTTTCTTGCCAACTAGTTTTCAATTCACTTAAACATGTTTAAGATATACATTGGTTTGTCGTTCCACTCTAGCTATGAACCACCTTGCAGTGAGTATTATCAATTCATATGCCATAGTAAACTTCAAATTAAGAATGTTACCAAAAGTAAAGCTTTGGTTCATATCTTTAAATTGGTCTTGATACTGTCACAGATGGACGATTTCGTTACACACGTGATGATTTTAGCTTCTATTTAGCAACTTTCGATTTAGTCACAGTAACAAGCTCAATGACACACTGCCCCATCGTACGGCGTACATATATCTCTATAAATACGTTATGCTCAAAATCTTTAATTTTATGAACTTTAAACAGTACTATTAAACTATAAATAAATAAATATATAATTTTTATAAAGGAATTTAAACATTGTTATAGGATATTACGATATTGTTTTCTTTTTCTTGTTACAGCAGGAAAATACGTATGTTGACCCCATACTTTCTGTTGATTTTTAAAAATCATTTTATAAGTAGAGGTGGAATATACTTATGTAAGCAGTCTTTATCATATTTGTAACTTTAAACATTATATCGTCTACTGATTCACTGTTTAATCCATACAGAATGCGTAAAATTCTACCCAACTAGTACCTTGAATTCAAGCTGCCTGACTTGTTAATTTTTTTTTTCTTCAAATTTTTGAACGTATATGCAATACATTTTGACTAGAAGGAAAACATCATTTTCGTTTAAACTCCAATACCACTTTCACAATTTTTAAACTATGTTTGATGTTTTATATAAATGTACGTCATACATGATATTTTCATCTTATATTTAGAGACAGTTTTTTTCTTTTTTCATTGTGTGTAACATTGAGGGTATGTATTCAAATGTAAATAATGAAATTTGACGTCTTTGCCTTAGCACAGTTTTAAAATATAGGCCACGAGAGACGAATGTCAATAGCAGTTACGCATAAAAAAAAACCAATGACGATATTGAGCAAATAGTAATAACGAATACTAATATAAAATTGACAAATTCAGTAGAAAAGATTGGGCTTTGATGAGTGTTCATGGAATTGCTTCGAAATAGAACTAAAAAAATGTGAAATATAAACGCTCATGAAAGGAATGCAAATACTTATAATAAAGAATTAGATTTATTTCTCAATACTAATATATGTTCCTGGTATCCGCATTTTGTTGTTTGGAAAGAAAATAAATGATTTGAATCAACTTTAACATGGTAATGTGTCTAGTGAGAATACTTGTAGACATTGTATTTCTTATGATTTGTTTAGCTATGTCATGTATGTTCTGTCATTCAAAAATCGTCTTTGCAGTAGGTGATTGCATCATGTCTATCACAGCGAACTGGAAATTACGGATATGTCCGAATTTAGAAGGTTTGCTTTTTGATCATTTTTCTGATATTGAAGAAGATGGCATATATAAAGCTAGATTCGATGACACGCGTTATGATCTTAGCCTTATCATTGTCAACTGTTTTATCTCTCAGCCCAATCACATGGCCTTTATCTTGTTTATGTATGTAGAATAATACCTTTCGCTCTTTTATTTTTACATAATACGGACTTCTTCAACAGGGTCGTAGTTCTTACACAAAAAGTGTTCAAGTATGATTATTATGTAGAACGACTGAAATTGACATGCATGCGAATTGTTTGACAAATACGTTGTGCTGTGTTGGGGGCTCATGTCTGTCGCAAAATATTATTATCTTCATAGATTTGATGATGCAGGATATTCACTGATCGTAAAAAAAAGGTACATTAATATCCTTATCCCAATGATATTAAATACTGGGTTAAACTAAAATTGATGAAGTTGTTGATTTCAAATTTCTTATTTAGCAAATCCAAATACCATGGCAAAAAGTTCTAAAAAAAGCATATAAATGAGGTTATGAACTTGAAATGAAGGATACTACTGATACTAGAAGGACTGCTTCATACCTTGATCTTTTCCTCAATATTGACACAGAACGACGACTTCACACGAAAATCTATGATAAACGGGACGATTTCAACTTCCAAATTATCAATTTCCCATTTCTCAGCAGTAACATACCCTCTGCCCATTCGTATGGTGTTTACATATCTCACTTGATACGTTATTCTCGTCTTTTTTTATTGTGACAATTTAATTGAGTGTGAATCTGCATAACGGGTGATCCTTGCGTAATAGGTCTTACATTGTCAATGCATCCGGTTTTCCTCCGTTATTCTCGTGCTTGTTCACACTATACGGACTTTATATACAGAAGTGTGCTCCTTACGCAGAAACTGCTCCAACAAAGTTATGAGGAGGACAGATTAAAAATGACACTCTGTAAATTTTACGGACACCATCACGAATTGGTTGATCCATACGATGTGTCTTTGTCCAAACTAACTAAGGATATTTTTACCACGTGTTAGATTGTGGTTTGTCATTACGTCGTCTGATCTTTTAATTACCGAACGTGACTTATTCCCGATTGTGACTGTTTTGCTAAGTGTGAAACCGCATTGCTATAGGACGTGTATTTTATTTTGATGTTATATTTGTTATTCTCGTCGGATTTTGTCAAATGTCTTAACGCCTTTTCTGTTATATTCGTGTGTTATGTTAAAGATAATTAATCACCCCCTTCATTTATTAGATTTTAGTTTGGTTCAACGAAATTTATACGATATATTTGGTTTACAGTTCGATTCAGAAGAAACACCGACATAGCTAGTAAATACAATTAATTGTCTAATTACTACCACAATTTGATATTAATAAGAAATGTAATTGTCATTGTTATTAATACATGTAATGTCAGTATTACAAATCTAATCTTGAATCAATCGTAATCCTATCTTATTTTTGGGAAATATTTTTACAAATTAAAATGTGACGTCACTGTGTGTGTTTTTTTAGAATTTCAAATGTGACGTCACTTTGTGCGTTGAGGCTTTGGCTAACTCGGCTGTGTATTTTTATGTCTTGGAATAAGTTGTTTTATGTAATGTATCCGTTTTTATTCTGTATTTAGTCCCCACTTCGATTTTATCATGTATATCTATTATATAGTCATTTTATAAAATTTACTGTTTGCAAAATTATAAATTATTCTAATTAATAAGGATTTTCTTGTCCCAGGCAGAAAACCCTGGCCGTGTTGGGCGCAACTTTTTGAAAGTTTTGGTCCTCGGTGCTCTTCAGCTTTGTACTTGTTTTGGCTTTCAAACGTTTTTCATCTGAGCGTCACTGGTTAGTCTTGTGTGGACGAGACGCACGATTGGCGTATTGGATTTTAAACCTGGTGCCTTTTGTTGGCTATCATTCGTGTGTTTCTTTGTCCTATATGTTCTCCCATTTATTTGTATTGTAATCCTGTCATGTAATGTTGTCATTTTAATAATATATTTAACATTGCCATACAAGCGGGAGGTTTGACATGCCACAAAACCAGGTTCAATCCACCATTTTTTTCTTAGAATGTCCTGTACCAAGTCAGGAAAATGGCCTTTGTTATATTATAGTTCGTTTCTGTGTGTGTTACATTTTAATGTTGTGTTTTTGTTGTGTCGTTGTTCTCCTCTTATATTTGATGCGTTTCCCTCAGTTTTAGTTTGTAACCCGGATTTGTTTTTATCTCTATCGATTTATGAGTTATACTACTGTTGCCTTTATTGATGCCTCGACAATGCTGTAAACTAAACAAAGTTATTTAATGAAAGTTAATACATGAAAAAAACCCAAAATACCAATCAATGAAAATACAGGATACTTATGTAAGTTGTTGTTACAAAAGATGATGTATGTTATGAAATAAAGTTCAACAAATCGTGACACTTAATTTAATATTAATGTTTTTTTACAAATCATCAGTGTAGGTATTGTAGCTTTGATGTGTAATCATCATATAGTTATGAAATATAGTGATCTTGAGAGAAACTGAAATGAAGAAATAAGATTCAGGTGACAGTAATTATTGATGTTAAAATTTCGTATTTCGTGTAAAAATACACAAATCAAGGTATCAGACAAAACCATCGGGACGCGCATGATACTAACAAAAGCGCGTTATAATGTATATAAGTGTTTTCTGTTATGTATGCAACATCCGCCATCCAACAAAAAGAGAACCAATCGATATCAAATTGACAGTTCAAACTTTCACATTGAAGTGATAATTTGGTACATAATGATTGAATTTTTAATCTTTATGAAAACAAATATATAAAAAAAGTAAAACGATGTCAATAAACTAGCTATCAACCTAGTAAAATGCAGGATTCTTATATAAGGCGTAGGTGGTTGTTTTTAGAGTTCATTCATAGGCAAGTCAAAAAATTAAAAAAAAAAATATATAGGTCCGTGTGCTTATTTTTCCGTACTGCAGCCCTATATTGTTCATAATAATGGCTAATTGATAACAATCTGCCTTTTCCAGAAATCAGTATATGTGCATTTAAAGAAACAAAAAGCAATCATTCAAATAAGTATGAACATTATTTGTTTAATTAATGCTGAAAAACATGTCATTGTTTCATTTTACACAAACATATTTGTAAACAAGTCATTTCTCAAAGTTATTTACCTACTTGATTTCACAAAAAAACAAGAGAGTACGGTAAAACATATGACATCCAACAAAACTCTTTAAATCATCGTTTTAAGATAACAAGAAATTTACAATAGTTTCTGAAATTTTTCATTAGGTCTTATTGTTGAAATTTATAAAGAAAAAAGTATAGGTCCGTGGGCAAAACTTTGAATTAGAGCCGAAAAATTACAAAAAGTACGGGAAATAAATAATATTCAACTGAATTCTTTTTAATGCACATTTTAAAACAACAATAAATTAATAATTATTTCAGAAATTGTGTATTACATCATATTCTTGAAATTTATAAAGAAAAAAAGTATAGGTCTGTGTGCATAATTTTGAATTTGAGCTAAAAATTTACAAAAAGTACTGTAAATTGTAAATCACTCAACTAAATTCTTTTAAAGGCACCTTTTATACTAACAAGAAATGATCATATATTACAGAAATTGTGTATTAACTCGTATTCTTAAAAAAAAGAAAGATTGGTATGAACAAATTTTGAATGATGCCTATAAAAACCTAAAATTTTAAATAAAAAAGTACGGGAAAATCTTTAAATTTTGACTTTTTTCCTCTTCATTGTTAATAAAAATAATCAAAGATCACTTTTGTGAGTAGTAATTTAAAACTTATCTTAAATAATGAATAATTAACATGAACAAAACTTCTATTGAGTATATTGCTTCATTTCAATACAATAATTGTACTATGATGGTGGTCATAGAGATTTTTTAATTTGATGCCATACTTACAAGTACATAAGTTATGAGTAGTTTACTTAGCAGAACATTTCAGTATGAGTTATAAGTCTAGTAATTAAATAAATAAAATTGAGAATGGAAATGGGGAATGTGTCAAAGAGACAACAACCCGACCACAGAACACATATATATACTAGTTCAGTGATAATGAACGCCATACTAAACTCCAAATTGTACACAAGAAACTAAAATTAAAAATAATACAAGACTAACAAAGGCTAGAGGCTCCTGACTTGGGACAGGCGCAAAAATGCGGCGGGGTTAAACATGTTTATGAGATCTCAACCCTCCCCCTATACCTCTAGCCAATGTAGAAAAGTAAACGCATAACAATACGCACATTAAAATTCAATTCAAGAGAAGTCCGAGTCTGATGTCAGAAGATGTAACCATTCATGTTGCAGTAAGAGTATAACATTGTTCTTCAATGACCATTCCTTGTCAGAAATGCAAATCATCAAGGTTTGTTCAAAAACAAAGCTTTAACATATATTAAGTAAGATAACTCTTTGTCAAAGAAAGAGGGACGAAAGATATTAGAGGGACAGTCAAACTCATAGATCGAAAACAAACTGGCAACGGCATGGCCCAAAATAAAAAGACAAACAAACAAATAATAGTACAGATGACACAACATAGAAAACTAAAGACCAAGCAACAAGTGTGATGTATTTATGAACAAGCAATAACAATTATTTGTAACTTATACGCATAATTAAGTCCCAGCATAGGCAACAGTATAAATGAAATCTGATCCTGATTTAATAATACATGTATGCACACATCATTTATTTGACACTAGTATAAACACCCTAGGTTGAATAAAGTTTCTAACTTGCAACAGACTAACCCAACGGTATAAGGAGTTGAACAAAACCATGAAAGTTCATAAAGCAGAGTTCAACAATTAGTTTTTTTGCAAGTTATTGAACAAAATCAATTGTAAATTTACAAATCCCCTGGCAAAATAAACAAATTCGCACTAATTAAATGTTGTTATGCCAATCATATCCCAACTGATGATTTTAAATATGGGCAAATAGGAAGCAGGTGTCCGACAGATTTGAAAAGTGCATACACATTATTACTCATCATTGTCGAGTTGCTGAACAAGTACGAAGTCAGGTTATTCATTAGTACTTGAAAAAGTAAGACGCAAAGTTTCACGTTCATTCAAGATATTTTGAAATTCAGAAGGTAGATAACCAACAAATCTGAAAAATGCATTAGAACTCATCACTGTAAGCTGCTGAACAAATATAGTCATTCCATTAAACGGTTTCTCAGAAAGCAAGACAGAAATTATTATTGGACTATCGGACGGACAAGGTAAATGCAAAAAAGCCCACACTGTTATGGTTGGCGTATTAAACAAATTTTTACATTGAAAAATTGTATCATAATTTCCTGTCAATATGCACGTTTACATTGTATGTCCTTATTATCTACAAAGTTTCATGAAGTTCTGTTGTGTGGTGTTAGAGGAGTTGCGATGACAAACTGTTGCAGTAGTATATTTAGGCCAATAAGTGCAAAGGGGCATAACTCCTAGAAAAAAATTGAATCATAATTTTCTGTCAATATGCACATCTACATTGTATGTCCTTATTATCTATAAAGATTCATGAAATTCTTTTGTGTGGTTTGAGAGGTCAGTTGGAATGACAAGAACAGGACTGACGGACTGACAGATGGACAGACAGACAAACAGACTGACTGGTCAAAAACGTTATACATTATGCAACAATTGCGTGCGGTATAAGAGCAATTAGCCAGGCACCATAGGTTTCCCATTGTTTTTATGTTGATCATTCCTATTGATATCAGGAACTTGCAATTTTGTGAAGAATTCATTACATTCTAAAATTTGATAATGTGCATACTGTTATATTACATACATAAATATTAATCAATCTGCAAAATTGTAAGATTTCAATGTTGTAAAAACTCTGAAACTGTGTTTATTATCTTCTGAGAATTTGTAACACGTACACCTGACCCACAGCTCTCTGTGAAAATATCTCTTATCCCTTTTGCACCATTCCTTGAAAAGGCTAACTTCAAAGGCTTCAAGGAAAGTCCACTCTTGGCAATAATTTGTGCCATACTTATACCATGCAATCATAATTACATATATTGTGGCCTATAATAAAATCATTATGTGATTTATCAAGAAAAGAAATAAAATCGTTCAAACATTTTTTGATACCAACAGCTGGCATAACATTTCCTTTGAATAAGAGCTGACCATTCTCAAACGTAATTCCTCTGATTTTAGCGGCCCTCGGTGTTACTTGGCATGATGGTAATACAAATGCAGTATACATCTCCTCATCCCTTTTGGCAGATAATTGTACTATGTGCAATGTTCTACCGGCAAAGATTTTTTTTATCATAAACATAGAAAAAATATGTGTTGCATAATAATAATAATTGTATTAAAGCCATATATGAATGACATGTGATTATATATCAAAACTAGTATAAATTACTTAGAACAATTTTGAGATATTGTTGACTGTTATAGCAGACCTTACTATTTTTTTTTATCTTTAACAAATTGTTGAAATGCAGCAAGTTTGTTAATGGGTGCTATCAACAAACATACGTTCGAATAGAGTCGACACTACAGAACACTTGACCTTTGAAATTGACTGCTGACCTTGATAAAAAACCTAGGGCATTCTATAATAATCTGTCTTCATAATGATTAGGGATGTATTCTTTCGATACATATAGAATAATACATAGCAATTAAAATCCGAATCGCATGCTGTATCACCATAAGGAACCAATATCAATCTGGAGGGCCGAAGGTCCCGGGGGTTTATATGGGGAAAGTGGTAATACAGCATGCGATACAGATTTTGACATGTATTGATCTGTTTATCATATATTGACATGTATTGATCTGTTTATCATATATTTTGATAGAATCAGATTCATGTTTTATAACAGATCCGTTCAGACATTCCAGGATTAGGGTGTATATTCCCTTTCAATTCGGATCAAGGAATATAGCCCTAAGCTGAAAATGCAACATTATATTCCCCGTCTAAGACCGAAACAACATTAAATGTTTTACTGCAAGATCAACATATAATACTTACTAAGCCCAGTAGCGTCTAGGTCAAAATATATTCTAGACAAATTTGGAGGCATGGACTGATTGGTCACCGTTTGAACTGGTGCAGGTATTTCTGTTATATCCGGTTCAGGTCCTAATGCTGTGCTCTCTTCATAACACACAACTTGAAGTATTTTGGTGCTGTGAAAGAGATAAACAGATGTATAAAAGTATATAATCTTTAGTCATGATAGTAGGATGATAATAGATTGATCATTCAAATTTTAAATCTACAGCAAATATTTGCAAAACCCATATTATTACAAATATATTTCTAAATAAATGGAGAATGTGTCTATGGGCCACAGATCCCACAGCTGTAAATATGCATGCGTTAATGTACTAATTATTGGCATTTTATTTCTTTTAAAAGTTAAGGAAATATATTTCTACGTTTGGTTGAGGCAAACTAAAGTTAGTTTTCTCGTTTAAATTGTTTTACATTTATCTTTTTGGGGCCTTTTATAGCTGACTATGCGGTATAAGCTTTGCTCATTATTGAAGGCCATACGATGACCTATTGTTGTTAAATTCTGTGTCATTTGGTCTCTTGTGAAGAGTTGTCTCATTGGCAATCATACCACATCCTCATTTTTATAATAAGAGAATGGGAACGAAATATTTATCAAATTTTCTATTTATAACTAAGCATAGCTCAAGAAAGGTAAAAGAGTTACCAACCAATTTCTTACTTGATCTGTGTTTTGTGGTAATAAGCATTGTGTATAAGTCTTAACATTTGGATGAGGCAAACAAAAGTTGGAGAACGGAAACTTATTTTTATGATGTAAGACTTATCATTGAATCAATTATGGCACAGACACAGAAGACGTTTTAATTTGCTTCAGTAACTTAAACAGGCAAACAACAGAAACGAATAAATACAGTATCTTTGGCAATTCATTAAAAACAAAATTGTATCAGTAAAAATTCACATTCTTCATTTTATTTTTTTTTAATTTTTTCTCATGCAATTTACACCTAGAACAGCATTAGGTTTACTCATTTCTTGCATTGCATTTAGGATGGAGATACTGTTTTCTATTTAAAGTTAGCAATGCTGAAGTTAACTTTGGTTTTACTTTAGCAAATATTTGTTAATTTAGCTCCACTACTGCATCCCTGGTTAACTCAATTTGTAACAATAAAACCAGTTTTTGACAATGAAATAGATTTTAATTAAATGCTCAGGAAGTCTACTACGTGAAATTTAATTTTTCTAAATATAAAAAAACTCATAGCAATAAGTCTGTTCATTTTTGCGGTTTGTTTGATTCGGCATCATATCTGTCAACTTTAATGAGAGATTCTGACTCATGCATTTTTAATGAATTATAAAATTAAATATTATACCGCTTTGACTTTAACTGGATTCTATGTAGTTTTGCTTTCTTTGTCACTGCTATTGCCTTTCTTTTCTTTGCCTGTAAGTCCCGTAATGTGATTATTTTTTTTTGTGTTGACCCCGGGTGATAGGCCTGCAGATACATTAGCCTGGAAAATGAAATATTATATAAAAGAATATATGTTCATTTTAATCTTGTGTCATATAATTTCGTCAGTATTGCAATGCATATATGTATTTGTGTAAATTTATTAATTTTCATTGAAGTTTATTGCCCAACATTTCAAACATAAGAGTAATAAAATTTCATACATATTGAAAGAACAGTTATTAAGAGAACTTACATTGTTAAATGAAGAACTTTGATAATGAAAAAAATATTCCATATCATTCAACAAGCCATGCATGATTTTCAACACATTATAGAAGAGGGACGAAAGATACCAGAGGGACAGTCAAACTCATAGATCGAAAACAAACTGACAACGCCATGGTCAAAAATAAAAATACAAACAGACAATTAATAGTACAGACGACACAACATAGAAAACGAAAGACTAAACAACACGAACCCCACCAAAAACTGAGGGTGATCTCAGGTGCTCCGGAAGGGTAAGCAGATCCTGCTCCACATGTGGCACCCGTCGTGTTGCTTATGTTATTACAAATCCGGTAAATAGTCTAAGTCGGTAGGTTACATTCGTAAAAAAGGAAGGGTATTGTAGTAACGACATAAGGAACATATCAGATATCATATGTGAAACGCTTATTCCATAACTCGTGATGGCGTCCGTAAATTTTACGAAGGAATGATTTCAACTTCACCATTTGGAACTCTTGGTTTAATAGCTTCCTTTATAGTTGTCACATTAAAGCAGTTTCATATATTTTCAGAAAAAAAACATATTCTAAAATTTATTGCTGTATTTAATCAATAGAAAAGAAAAAAAAATTAAATATAAAAAGTTAACTATTTTCATTAGCCACTCTTTCTAAGAATCGTGCACTTTTGTGTTTTGAATTCAAAAAGATATAATCCAAATTCAAAACCAAACATTGGGTAATGCTATGTCTTGGGAGAAAAAAAAATACAAAGAATGCATTTCAGTATATTCTGTAAAAGGGGAGAGAGCTTGAACAAATATTTTACAATAAAATGCAATGTTACCTTTAATACCCTGATACATCTATGACACACAACTGACAATTCTAAGGAACACCTAATAAACATTTTTTTTTAATTATAAATAATTCTAACATAGAGACTGCATGAAACTTAGATAGAGTGACATTTAAATAACAATGCCCCTTCTTTCTTTTCTGGATAGTACTGGACATTTAACAGATGCTAAGTAATGACATTAAATACATGGCCTTATAATTTGTGTCAGTGAACAGAAGCACAAAGAAGAAATTGTATGTCAATTCAATTTTGGAACCAACTGCATGCATTCATAAAAATCAAAACTGAATTTTCTTACATCAACTGTGAATATGTGACCTCTATTTTTTTGGACAACACTTGCTGCTATTCTGTAACCTAGGCTTCCTGAGCCACCATAATATTTGGACTTTGGTGCCTTCGAAGCAACAGTTTTATTGAAACTCTCATTTCCTTGAATATTTTCTAAGTTGGCAAGCTTATGTGAATGTTCAGCATAATTTTCGAAAATTTGTTTCAAAGATGCCTGTAGTGCCTTATCAGACAACGGTTTACCATAAGGCAATGATCTCTACTTACGTCTAGTCACTTCAACAAACCTACACCAATCAGTAATACAGTCACTGTGGTCTCCAAATGGATGCTTAGCCAATGCTGGCAGACAAAAAATTTCTGGTTGACCTTTTCCTTGTGCAACCAAGAAATTAAAGCATTTTACGACATAATTTATCACTTTAGTTGATAATGATTGATGTTTATTTTTTAAGTCGTAAAGTTTTTTACCGCGTGTTTTTTTTTTGTGTGATTACTAATTGACAGCTTTATTATGTTTTTATCTACGTTAGATCTTATTCTAGCAATTGTAGTAGAGTCTTCTTCACCAACAATAGTACAGATGTTCGTACCTTTTAATCTAGCTTCTCTGACTAGGTCAATTACCATATCTGGCTTTTGCACTCCCACCAAATTTTTTCCTGCATTGAAGAACCTTTGGTATTGTTCCTTTTATACTGGCTACCTCACATATACTGCAAGTTTTTGACCTCCATTTATAACCAAGTATTTTGCGTGACTTTGCTCCAATCATTGAACAATGTCCTATTAAAAAAAGATATTGAAGCTTGATATTCATGATGAAGGCTCTATAGCATTATATAAGTTAAGGAAATCCTTCATTCATTTTAACCTAAAATAAATTCTTTAATAGACATATACAATCACAAAAAAATTCCAAGTTCAAGAATTGGTATGAGTGGGAAGTAATTTCAATTAGCTTTCTTCAGAGAATAAATGTTTATGGTTAATGACTAATGAAGATAGCTTATGTTAGAAAACTTATATTAAATATGATTTATCAAAACTAACAAACAATCAAGATTCATTACTAAATTAAACCAACATATCTGAAATATGAAAATGAGGGAGTTGTCTCTCAGTTTCCAAATCTAGCTGGATATCATCAGAATGTTGGAATGGCGGCCCAGTTTACATATCCTGCATGGCCATTATTTAAAGCCAAATCAAACAATCTTTAAAGATGTATAAGTGCAAAGTGCAGATTTATAAGTCCCAGAAAATGCACTATAAACCAAGTGGTTGGTCAGAAATAGGTCCGGTTCATGTATGCACCAATCTATCAAGATTTAACTGTACATTTAAAGTTTTTATTTTATGTAGTACTCATTAGTATTACTTAATGCAACTTTACTGTTGATATCCCAAATTCTTCCATGCCGCTTGCCAGTTGGTACATTTTTTAGGTGCTTACAATTTTGATTCATACACATAACGTTAAGAATGGATCCTAAACCACACTCATTATCGTTACTGCATGTTTTAAAAGTAGAGGAAGGCCCCATAATTTAAAGTCCAGATTGAAAGATAAAACCCCCAACTCAATAACTCTCCTGCCTTTTCTCCACTCATCCTTATCTGGAGTAATATTTACATCATCTTCGTCAATAACTTCTTCGGGTATCACGTTTGATATGTCTGGTGTTGAATTAGGTGTACGAAAATTGGAGGCATACGGGTGGTCCAACTTCAAATTCTGATTAAATATCCGTCTGATCTGCCCTTTACTAATAGCTTTAAGTTTCCTTTTGTTCCTCGACGAATTAAACCCAAACTTAAGCTTCCCCATTCTTAAAACGATATTGAAAATTCAAGTATGTAAATAGTTCAAAAACTTCCATCGGCAATGTAAACAAAAAACCGGAAGTTGCGAAAATGTACGCATCAAATGCCGATTAACTTCTTATTTATCAAAGAAAGATTTAGGAGAAACCTGAGAACTAAAATAAAGCCTTTAATTCTTTTTATTGTTGATAAAACTATAGATCTTTTTACGACAAATCATTCTTATGGTGCGCCAACTTTGCCAAAATCGTGACAAGCGAACATCCTTAAGCAGTCTTTATAAAAGTTTATATTGACATTTTGTGAAAAAAAGTATAATAAATATATCGAACTACATTTTTGTACCAGGCAAATTAATAAAAGCAGTCCATAAAAACTGACAAAATCAAACGCTATCAATCAACGAAAAAAGTGAAACAATTATTGCCATATTCCCGACTTGGTACAGGATTGTGAAAATGGTGAGTTAACCTGGTTTTATGCAAACCATAATTTGAAATCAAACTTATGTCATGTCCATTCAGGTCATTCTTAAATTGATACATTAGAAGCAGATATAGTCAGGTTGATTTTGTATTTTGATGGAGGTCTTTCTGTTTTTAATTTTCCTTGGAGTTCGGTATTCATGGTATTTTTGTTATTTTATTTGTTACACCTTATGTAAGAATCCTTCATTTTACTAGGTTGATAGCTAGTTTATTGACATGGTTTTACTTTTTTAAATTTGTTTTCATAAAGATTAAAAATTCAAACATTATTTACCAAATCATCACTTCAATGTGAAAGTTTGAACTGTCAATTTGATATCGATTGGTTCTCTTTTTGTTGGATGGCAGATGATGCATACATAACAGGCAACACTTATATACACTATAACGCGCTTTTGTTAGTATCATGCGCGTCCCGATGGTTTTGTCTGGTACCTTGATTTGTGTATTTTTACACGAATTACGAGATTTGAACATCAATAACAACTGTCACCTGAATTTTATTTCTTCATTTCAATTTACCTCAAGATCACTATACTTCATAACTATATTATGATTACACATCAAAGCTGCCAGACCTCCACTGCTGATTTGTAAAAAAAACATTTATCAATTAAGTGTCACGATCTTTCGTAACAACAACTTACATAAGTATCCTGTATTTTGATTGATTGATATTTTGGGTGTTTTTCATGTATTAACTTTCATCAAATAACTTTGTTTAGTTTACAGCATTTTCGAGGCATAACCTCATTTATATGCTTTTTTAAAACGTTTTGCCATGGTATTTGCATTTGCTAAATAAGAAATTTGAAATCAACAATTTCATCAATCTTAGTTTAACCCAATATTTAATATCATTGGTATAAGGATATTAATCTACCCACTGCAACAAATTTGTTCTACTAAAAGTATGTTATTTCAATTATTGGCCGCTCTTTATGTTGACTGCTGTACCCCTATTATTGACATTTTTACCTATTGTGTCTGTTTGTTTTGTTCACGCATCGTTGTCTAAATGAAATTTGATGCGACAGTCATTCAAGTGAGAGGTTTAGCTAGCTATAAAAAAAGGTTCAATCCACCATTTTTTACATAAGAAAATGCCTGTACCAAGTCAGGAACAGGACAGTTGTTATCCATTCGTTTGATGTGTTTTTGATTTTGCCATTTGATTAGGGACTTTCCTTTTTGAATTTTCCTCGGAGTTCAGTAGTTTTGTGATTTTACTTTTACAATGTGCATTGAGACATTATACCATCTTATTACAAAATCAGTTATTTTCGTGTTATTTTTTTCCATTAAGGTGGTACATAACACTACAGGGAGATAACTCTTTAAAAATCAGCTGAACGTTTTAATCACATTCTATTGTTAAGGAAATATTAAGCTTCTCAATGATCAAAAGTAGTGTTTGTCAACTGCTATATATCCAATGAAATTTTTCCAATAAAGTGTGTGGTTCAAGTTTTTTGAATTTTTTATATTTTTGTCAAAGGGTCAAAGTAAATATTTTGTTAAAATTTTATGAAAATTAAACGAGCCAAATTAATTTTAGTCAAGGTGTTTGGTACCACCTTAAATAAGTATAATTCAGTTAGTGTCAAACTAAATAGTGAGACACAATGATTAAAATTCACTTGAAATTAGAGAATCAATGTTTCGATACTTTTCTCATATCCAAAAAAATCAACAAATCACTACGACGTTCAAAATATAAAGCATTACACATTAAACAAATTCGAAGCAAATGTGAGATTACAATCCACCAGAGACCATAATTCATGAGATATAGAAACTCTAGGCAATTAGATGTCCCTTCAAATCAAAAGAATAGGATTTACGTACACTAAGCTATAACTAGAATATCTAGAACAAATTAAAATTTGGTACCAGAATTGAACATCGGTAAACTACTGTCGACTTAATTAATCATTATACGCTTTGTTTGAAATATTTAGATGACAGTGCTGTAAAAATGTAACATTGTTATGTTTTATAATGTCACTAGCATATACAAGCGATATTTTTATAAAAATACCTTCCACCGATAAATATCAAATGTGAATAAAACAGTCTTCATATTATCGAAGCACCTTATATTGGTTTATTATTTTTATATTTTTTCATTACCCGAGATCATCAACCTTTTCACAATAGTCCATTGTTGCAACAGATAATAACAAAAATACCGAAACTAGAAAAGCAAAATATAAGATCCTGCAAAAAGCAAACTCTAGACATAATAACAAACTAAACGACTAGAAAACAAATGTCATATCTGGGTACTTGCAAATCAGTACATTCATAGTTAATCATATCAACAAGCAGTACACATTAAACAAACTAAGGCAAATGAGAAAAATTCCAATCAGAGACCATATGTCATGAGATATAAAAAAAACTATAGGCATTTGCATGTCCTTTCAAAACAAAAGCGAAAGCTATAACATACACTCAGCTATTACTAGAATATGTATTAAATGCCCAGTCAAGACAAAAATGAAACTTTGGTACCAGAATTAACCATTGGTAAACTGTTGTCGGCTTAATTTATCAGTATACGCTTTAATTGACATTTAAAAATATTAACTCTGTTGAAAAGTAACATGGTCAAATAGTATCACTAGCATGTACAACATACATTTTTAATTGCTTTACACCGATAAACATCAAATATAAAAACAAATTTTCATATTGTCGAGCAACTTCTATTGTTTTTTTTATTTTTATAATTTTTCATCACCTGAGATTAACTACCTTTTAACAATTGTCCATTGTTGCAACAGATATAATAACAAAAATACCGAAACTAGAAAAACAAAGTAAAAGAACTTGCAAAAACCAAACTCTAGACATAATAACAAACTAAACGACTAGAAAACAACTGTCATATTTCTGACTTAGTACTTGCAAATCAGTACATGCATAGCTAATCATATCAACCATTATACATGCAAAATGTCAAAAACATACAATACAATGTACATGCAAAGCTTATTTGAGCCGTTCTCTGTAAACATAAACATATTAGATTTTTGTGAAATTTTGCTACATGAACGCTTAGTAATGTAGCAATAAAACGGTTCTTTCGAAACATACGGTTGTTTTTTTTGCCATTGTAAACGTACGACTCGTTTTAACAGAGTTTTAAAATATATATCTTTGTAATGCAATTTTTTTTACATATCGCACAGACAGAATCCTTCCCAATTCATATTGTAAAATACATCATAGCTTTTATATGCAGAACATAAGATATGTGTTATTTAGAATAGGAAAAAAATATACTCTCGATCATGTTGGAATAATTTGCTATCGCAAACTTAAAGTTCCTATGAAATTTTTCTTTACCGTTTATTTCAAAGTGAATGTAGAATACTTCGAAATAAACTCAATATAGATACCAGGATTGAAATTTTGTATTTGCGCCAGACGCGCGTTTTGTCTACAAAAGACTCATCAGAGACGCTCCAATCAAAATAAGTAGTATTGAAATTTTGTATTTGCGCCAACGCGCGTTTTGTCTACAAAAGACTCATCAGAGACGCTCCAATAAAAAAAAATTAAAGTACATAGTGCAACAGCAGACACACGAATTGACTTGTCAGTTTAATACCACCTACACTACAAATGAAAGGTCTATACAGGTCTATGTCAGATGTCAACGTTAAATAATACTCATCCTATAGCATCATTAAAGTTTGCATCTTGTGTTAAATAGCCAAAGCCCAGCTAAAACATGTAGCGTAGGTGGTCAAGTGGTACTTTGTAGATATAACATTGTTTAGCGAAATTTGGGACGAATTATATATATATGTATATTATGGTGTCAGCCCTGTATAACTATTCGTTATCCGATGTAGAATATCTGTCATTAAGTTGTCACATGTTAAGGCGTGTATAATAGAATTTAAATTTGATGTGGCAGCATGGTTATTGACATTATCATCCTTTACGACAAAATAGCTAATATGAAAGTTACACCATCTGCTTGCCCCTATACATGTCATGTAATGTGCTACAACACTAGATAAATCCGACGAGGAAAGGCATTACATCGACCAACAAAAGCTATATTTTATGTACCCTTTGTGGTCAAGTGGTCTAGGGCGCTGGACATGGTGCAGGTGGTGTTGTCACGGTGTCATAGAAGCGAGGATTCGAATCCCGATGATGGAAGAACAAATCTTTGCTAACACAAATTTGAAGATCTAACATTGATGCTAAACTTGAGATCATTTATAAAAATGCGGTTATATATACACATTATGCCTTATCGTGATAACTTTTTCTGACATTTAAATAGTTTTAATATTGCTAAAATCTATTGAATGTCAAGACTTTAACGTATTTATAAACCTGACATCTAATGCACAGGTGTTTTATAAAGTTAAAGATAAAAATACCTAAATTAACTATAGATATGAATTAATATAGAAGAACACAACTGAGCTTACCACATTGAGGTACTATCATTGCACAATAACAAATATTTCTTTCCAGCTGCTTCTTAAATGTAAAATATTGTATGAAAACTTAGTTACTGATTGAAAGTATTTCTTTATATATTTTTTTTTATAAAACGGAAGAAAAACTTTGAGGACAGTGTTTCCCTAGTTAAACTATTTATTGCAAATTTGTAAATAGTATGTAAACGGATAATTCGTAAGAACTTTAGACCCTACTATTATAAAAATATGTGAAAAACAAGTGTTTCGTAAACAGTATGCTATTTGGTTGAAAATGTAAGGTTTACAAAAATGTTTCAACATTTACAATGTTTGCGGTTTATTAATGTTCTTCAACTCCGTACTCTATTTGGTCTTTTGAACTTTTTGATTCGAGCGACAGTGATGAGTCTTTTAATTTGTAGACAAAACGCGCGTCTTGCGTACACAATTATAATCGTTGCATTTATGATGAGTTTAGTTCAAATGTTTTGCTATAATGTCTGACACCAGTGAAAGACAAGTAAGTATCAAATAAACTCATCATAGATACCAGGATAAATTTTGTATTTACGCCAGACGCGCGTTTCGTCTACAAAAGACTAATCAGTGACGCTCGAATCCAAAAAAGTTAAGAGGGCCAAATAAAGTACGACGTTGAAGAGCATAGAGGACCAAAATTCCTAAAAGTTTTCTCAAAATATACATTTTCCCCTTTTAGTTATGAAAGAACACACATATTTTTCATATCTAACCATTTTAGGGCTTTTAGTCATTCGCCTTTTAATTATTCAATTCACCAAATTTGTTTGCTGGTCATGCAGTGTAGAAGATACAAACATTGTGTACAGTTGTGCCCATTTGTAAAACAAAATCTGATAGTATATAGATACCCTTTCGGGCAAAATTTCTTCTGAGCTCCTTGTAAGACAATGTATATATGATAACAAAGTCAAAACCTCTGTCTTAATTTTAAATTGGGCTCCTAGGGACTGTTTGAATACTATATTCAAATGTATGCATTCTCTGTAAATC
Source organism: Mytilus californianus (assembly GCF_021869535.1). Taxonomy (NCBI): domain Eukaryota; kingdom Metazoa; phylum Mollusca; class Bivalvia; order Mytilida; family Mytilidae; genus Mytilus; species Mytilus californianus. The sequence goes on from NW_026262615.1 coordinate 6,912,720, forward strand.
GATATGTGTTGACGTACACGTGAATATGGGACTTTGATTCGTGTACGTAAAAAATGTAATAACAAAAATTCAGAAATTCCAAGTTTAATTTATCAAGTGTGGAAGACTACTGAAATGGACATTTGTTATGCCAGTTGTGTTTACATTTCCAACACTTCAACCCGTTCACGTAAATCAGTTATTATTCAGTGAGACTTAAGCCCTTCTTTGACATTTATGTAGTGGAAAGTTTTTCAAAATTCTGGCACTTCAACGTATAAAACGAATCAAGGATATTTAGGGTATAACTGTGAACACGGACGTAAATGAGAGGATGATCAGTTTGTGTGCTGGTGTTTTTACACTTTTTGTAGCTATAAATGAAAACTGCTAGTATCACTCAAAATAGAATTAAATTAAATACTAATAACATTAAAGATATGACATCATAAAATATAGTTGAATAATTTTTTGTAGCTTTGAATTAATTTCGGAAACATTTTGGTGAAATTTTGTGACCACCACGTGTTTCTAACAACAAAAGTACATATTATCACAAAGAAAAAGAATGTTATGGACTAGTGTTACCTTTGACAAACTTTGTATTATATATTTATATAGTATACTAATTTGTAAGTTATTCAAACAAACAGACAACAATCATTGTATTTTATAAACATACTGAGATAATTTAAAAAAAATCACGATAACACTTTATGAATTGTATTGCGCTCGAAGAGCTTTTCTTAATTTGCCAGGATCAGGAACGCTCGATCATTAAATTTCAAAGCCAGGGATGTGAAAATACGTAGACAATTTAAAATCCAAAATAGGGACCTACATTAACACAATTCAATTAAAGTCAACTTTGCCTAAGAGATTTAAACTGCAAGGATATTCAAATGTTCAAATGTGTTCGTGTTCATTTTCCGGTTTAACATATGTGAAATATGTAACATACATACCATGCACCGAAACATTTGTTTTGTAGCAACAAACACTTTTTAAACAGCTTACCATTTCGTTGATATCACCCAAATGATTTATTTGAAATTAACTTATAACTTACAAAAAAAAACTAACATAAAACTTATGTCAAACAAACGTCCATTATTTGATGGAATTCGATGTTTAGTTAGCATATAAACGTTTAGATTACATTTTTTCACATATGGTATAATATGGGTAAATACTCTGACATACATACAGATATACAAAACAAAAAACAACAAACAAACGTGAAACATATGTATTGATTCTGTATTTATTGTATGATGATATAATTTTGATTTTCTGAAGACAATTTGTTACTATTTTGTTACAAAACACTTTTAAAGGTCTTTTGCATAAATTGAATATCTAAAAACTACAGTAAATTTTTAATAACTTTTACAAAACCAATGGATATGACTTTGATAATTTATATTTTGAAATATTTATTACAATTTAAAACAAGTAATATCCTAATGCGGTTTTTTTTAATTTGTTTTTACCATCAATTTGTCGGTTTCTCTTTGACTTTTTTAGTCTATTCGTTTATCTATGCCCATGCGACCATCACCAATGCCCTCCACTAGTGCCGACCTTTCTTCATCCCTATTCCATGCCCCTGCTCAGTTTGCTCTCCATGTTATTGTCTTATCTTTCTATTCCAATCTGGTGTGTAACAAAGAGCTATCTTCATTAAGAAAGTTTTCTCTTGCAATAAATGATGGCCAAGCCATTCATAACGCCTTTCTTTAAATACTGCTCGTATGTCTCTCTGTGATGTTAATTTATAAAGGTCTTTATAATTTATGGTTTTTGTCCAGAATATCTTGCAGAAGTAACGTAAACATTCTCTCGCTTTGCTGACACTTACCATTATATTTTGACAAGATACTTAAAATATCGATCACTTCTTCAAAATTTCCCAATTTAGTGTAATGTGCAGTTTAGCAGGTTTATAAACTGGACTAATATTCATTGCCATTCTTGTGTTGATGATTAACTCTACTGATAGAGTAGTCTCGTGAAGTCTTGAAGTTTTGTTCTGTATATCTTTTCGACGACTTAATTTTATTAAAAATATATATCGTCAGCATGATTAGGATCTTCTAAACAATGTGTTCTTTACGCAGAATTTCATTTGAAGCATATATTGTTCCTCACGCCGCTGGTACACTTGTTTTTTCTATCATGATTTCCTTGATAGAGGGTTGCTCCTGTCAAGGAAGCTATTAAATCAAGACTTCCAAATGGTGAAGTTGAAATCATCCCTTCGTAAATATTACAGACGCCATCACGAGTTGGTTGACCGCTATGGAATATCCGTTTCACAGATGATAGTAGTTATGTTCCTTATGTCATTACTACTATCCCGTTCCCTTTTCACGAATGTGACTTACCGAATTAGATTTATTACCTGGTTTGTACTAACATGAACAGCGAGAAGTGTGCCACATGTGAAGCAGGATCTGCTTACCCTTCCGGAGCACCTGAAATCACCCCCCCCCCCGCGTTTTGGTGGGGTTCGTATTGCTTAGTCTTTATTTTTCTATGTTGTGTTTTGTGTACTATTGTATTTCTGTTTGTCTTTTTCTTTTTTAGCCATGGCATTTTCAGTTAATTTTCGATTTCTGAGTTTGAATGTCCCTCTGGTATCTTTTTATTCCCTCTTCTATAGCCGTTTAATACTAGTAAACTGTCTTTAAATTTGTATCTGAAACTATCAACAAAGCTAAGAGAAAATGTATGCAGCTATAAAATAGTTCTATGAATTGTATCATTAGCTTTGTGCACAGAATGCAAATTTTACAGGACCCTTCGTATACTTTTTCAAAAGATTTTAAAAGTTAACAAATATTTACGAATGTTTATTGATAGACGACTACCTATTACTTATGATACTGTTATGAGATTATTTTGAGCTACTCCAAAGGTCTTCATTGACAGCTCTGATTTATTTGACGGAAAAGAAAGAATATGGTTAAACCCACCTTTACTGTTTTGTACTATTGCTTTTTAATTTCTACTGTTTTAATTATTAATGTATCTTTCTCTTTTAGGGATAAAATTTCAACGCATGTCATTTTGCTATTTTTCCTTAAAATTGTTCTTGTATTTTATGTTTTTATTCAACTGTATAATACTTGAAAAGATATATATGACGTTAGTTTTGTTTCAAATTATAATTCAACTATATATATGTTGCCATGTAGAACAAATGTCAGTTAAACAGAATGGGGTTCATTGTGTATGTATGCATATACACAAGTTTTAACTTGTTTCGATTATATCAAATGTTATCCAATGTTATTATCATTAAACCAATATACAGATGAGAATAAATAAGCAAGTATAATAAGCCTTTAGTAAGCCATTGAAAATGAAAAAAATAGTAATCCTTGTAAAAAAAAGTTATATTACAATAATATTGAACTGAAAGGGACGTTTAAAACGGAAAGTTTAAACACTTCAAACAAATAGAAAACAACTATCATATTCCTGACTTGGTACAGGCATTTCCTTATGTAGAAAATGATGGATTAAACCTGGTTGTATGGCTATGTAAACCTCTCACTTGTATAACAGTCTCATAGAATTCAAGCCTTTCATGATTATTTCAATTATATTGATAATCGAACAGGCTAATATAATATGGACACTTAAGGGCAGAAAAGTAACTTGTAATGTCCCTGAGACGTCATTAACATATCACAATATACATGCATTTTATCAAAATTAACCGTAAGTAATACGCTGTTTTTCAACCATTTTCTACATAAGAAGATGCCTGTACAAAGTCAGAAATACGACAGTTGTTATTCATGCGTTTGATATGTTTGAGCCTTTGATTTTGCCATTTGTTTATGGACCGTTTGTTTTGAATTATCCTCGATGTTCGGTATTTTTGTTATTTTCCTTTTTGATCAATGTATGATAACACAACAGCTGTACCAAAAAGATAAACTTATTTGTGAATTATTTTTTGTAGCAAATTATTTGTTTAGGACAAGCTGTTGCTCAGATCTGAATATTAATGATAATACATTGTATCTCTAAATAAGGCTAGTTTTGCAATTGTTACTGTTTGTGCTAAACAAAGTCAGAACTTTGAAGTTCTAATTCCAAAGTATAAGGCGATATTTTAGAAATACAAATGGAGATGTTCGACAGATCTCTTATGATGCTATTTGGTAGATTAATTTTTTTTTATGAACTCAAGGGGCCAACAAAAATATATAATAATCATATCTTTTCCTTTTCCTTTAATGTGAAACCTGTGATCAATTCCTAAAACTAACCTGTTTAACCTTGCGCGACGTTTGTGTGAACAAGATTAAGATATTCAGTTAAAACATTTTTTTTTCTTTTATTCTTTCCACTATTTCTTCTTTATATTGTGTAAATATATGGGGTACTTCACAATAAATAAAATTTTCTTTGTATTCGTAGTAGTTTTTTACTGATGACTATGTCATTAATAACTATGCATACCCTCTTTATAAATATAGGTTAATACATAGTCTGGCACAAATCAATATAGTTTAACTTCAAAAAGGATATGATTTGGGAAAATCTACATATCAAAGATGCGAGCAGCTCCTGGGAATACGGCTACTTGAAGTTAACACCTTTTAACAAAGAAACCAAAAATCGCAACTATGGATAGAAACTTAAAGACGGCAAGAGAACACGAAAGAAATGATCAGAATAATTGTCTGCTTTTATATGAAGAATTACAATAAAACCTATTGAGTAAAGCTTTTTTCAAACTTCCTATGTTCAATTTCTTGAACAGCTTAGGGAAAAGGTTCGGTACTACCAACATGTATTATTCCAACCCGCCACATTCGTAATTTGACTGTATAATGCCAGGAACCTTTAATCTGGTCCATCATTTTTCGTTTTGCGTTCATTACCCTTGTATTAATCATGCCGTTGTTGTCCTTTTCGGATTTTATTAAATTTTGCAAGAGCTTATTGTACAGAATAGGCTTTGTTTTTTTTAAGAGATCATAATCTTGAAAAATAAACAAAAAATTAAGACTGATAATCAACTCCTCCTCTCGTTTGTTTTAACAAAATGGCCAGAGCAGATTGTTGGTTAATTGAACAAAGGGATAGCACATACATCAAACAGTGCAGAGTTTCAAATTAGTATTCACAAAGATAACAAATTTCTTCAAAACTTTGATTTGTTTCAGCATTTTCATATTTAAGAAAAGACTTGACATATATACGTTTTATGGGGTTTTCATTTTGTCGAGTAATACCAATCATTTTTAAAGTGTTTAGGAAATCAACCAAATTATCTAATTACGTGTACAATCTTATTGTGTTTAAATAAACAATTGAAGATAAGACTAAAATGTACAAAAAAATATTACTATCACAAATGGAGTGTAAAGAGAGCAAATTGACATAACTAAAAGATATATTATGGTGAATTTCTCCTCCAAAACAAAATGATAAAATGTAATAAATACACTTTTGATATAGTCTCAATATAATTACTAATTATGGGACTCGTCTTAATGCATCAGTCGAGCTAGAAGCACTGAATAGATTGATATCTACCAGTTTCAAACTGAACTGTCACTTAAAAATGATATTTTTGGAACTTTATAAAAAATACTATATAATGGATTAGGCAATACTAAAATATTATTAACAATATACATATATTATAGACAGAGAACAAAAATGTAAAGCGGACAAGTTGAAAATATTTAGAATTATAGATTGATCGTATAGAATTTTATGATTGACAAACATTCATATATCATAGACTATAGTATGAAAGAGAGTGTAATTCTACTAGAACTCCGGTGTAGAAAGACAGAATCACCAGGGCAATAACAAATTTTAATTTGCAAAAAATAGATTCGTCTTAACCATTTGTTGAGGTCAATAACGCGTTGAAATATAAAAATAACCACAGCTATTTTTCGAGAAAGCTGAACTCGCTAACCCCTGGCTTTCAATGCTTGCTTCTATGGTTTAATCAAGTAATCTTTCACATTGTTCGGTCTATGGGCAAGTCGTTATTATTCTAACATTAATATGTTGCATGTAGCTGACATTATGAAAAAAAAAATATCCACCATTCTTGGTATCATGCTGAGTGTCCAAAAACAATAAAGTGAGAAGATGATAAGAAAAAAATGTTTGTACTTTCGGATGTGTTTGCAAAACGTGTTATTAATTACAGAGTATCGATCTAGCGCAATGTACTATTGTTACTGATTTCTTTAACGTTCTAAAGTGTTTTTTTCTAAGATAGTAGCACCCAAATTCCAAGTTGCCGCTAAGAAGACTACTTTGCTCAATACAAATACTAGCATATGGAACAAATCTCCGTGATTTTAAAAGCTTTCACGTACAAAAAACGCAAGCGACAATGTTAAGTCTTCATTCGATTCGTACTAAGTAACTTATGTACAAGTGTTAAATATCAACGTTTTGATAAACAGGTTGGCTGCATCACACAGTGTTACATGCAATGATTATCTTTACGGTCCAACAACTGAAAATATTGCAAATATTCGTCTTGTTGAATACACAAACATGAAAACAAACAGGCAGGTGCATAAATTAACCGTTAGAGCATTCGAATGGGTTCCTCAAAACATGTTTGTATATTTGATATAAATAATGTACAACACAATAACATTATGTTGAATATACAAATTACCGCATCTTAACTAAATACGTGACATCATCTACACTATGCATAGGCAACTTACATGATGCTAAATGAACAAAGATCAAACTTTTAATCGTGCACAGGCATGAAACGAAAACATTTGTTGAAATACAAAATTAACCACACCTTTGTTTAAGACATCTAAACTCACTAACCAGTCTGTTCTATACTTGCTTTAACAATTTGAGTCGAAAATAATTGAAGTGACCAGGGGCGTAGCTACCTTCATAATGAAGTGGAATCACAAACTAAAGGGCGAGGGGTCTGGGGGCCTTAGGCCCCCAGTAGGTCCAGGGCAAAGCCCTGGTTGGAGGGCCATGGGGGGGGGGGGGGCGAAGTCCCCCGATAGCTCCGCATATATAGCGTTTCAAAACAATCACAACCGAAATAAAACTTGGACATTTTTGTTGTGGTTTTTTGGTCAACTACGAATCGAATGAAGACTTAACATTGTCGCTTGCGTTTTTTGTACGTGAAAGCTTTTAAAATCACGGAGATTTGTTCCATATGCTAGTATTTGTATTGAGCAAAGTAGATTTAAAAAAAATAAACAATAAACATAAACACAATAATATATGTGGAGTTTCTGTTAGCATAAACATCATGGATACCAAATACTTGGTGGACACATTCTCATATATTTTGCTTAACATATATATTTAGATGTTTAAAAATTTTGTGGGTAAACTCTACAAGAGAGAGATGAGAATTTCGAATTTTACGTAGTTAGGAATATTCGAAGTTGAAATTAATGAACTTTTTCAGAGGAAATAGTACTTTGATCACGATCTTTATCATGATCTGCCTTTTTAATTAGCCAGCTAATTAACAAATGCATATGCATTCGACCAGTTGTATGGCAATATCTAGATGTTAACAGTGAAGATACGTGTAATAAAAGTTTGGTGTATCTTTCGAACAAGAATCAGCAGTTTAGTGTCCTACTCGGACAGACAGTTCTTTTAAAAATTGAATGACCTAATAGTCCAGTAAAACGAGTTAGAATTAACAATTTATTTAAATGGCTTAACAATCAACCATTCGTATAGCCGGCCCATATAGAAAAGACTTCGAATTATCGAATCTATATAAAAGATTTTTTTTGTAAAATAAATAAAAACGTAAAACATGTACTGGAAAATGTGTACTTTTTTTTTTATAATAGCAGCAGTTCCAACTTCTTATCTACTAGTAAACGGAAACTATTGATTGATTGAATGGTTATTAATGTCCGGTAGCAAATATTACATGCACACAGGAGAGATACGTTGACATGATGTGAAAATGAACTATTCGTGTTGTCAAGACCTACATACTTAGTCAATATTGAACTAGTTCAAAAGGTAACAGTCATTATTCCCGGATCGATACGAGTTGAAGAGTCTTCATTCTAGTAAGATGTGTGCTATGGGGCGAAGCGGAAAATTATAATTTTCAAGTTTTTTTGTTAACCCTAAAGGGGTTATGTTTTGTTTTTTTTTGCACTCAAAGCGAGTATACGGTATGGTTGTGCTACCAACAACTATGTAGCTGGTATTTTCTAAACAATGCCCGTAATATAAAAAGTTCCTCTAAGTTTACACCAGTTGTATGTATAGGGTCTTTGCATCGGAATTAAACATATTTATTCTAAAACCAGTTGTTGGCATGACACGGGTTATGTTCTTCTCATATATTTTATGATGGTATACTACTAAACCCCTAACAGGAGGGATTGTGCCTGATATTCATATGATGAAGACATAATCTTTCAATCAGTTTAATTGAGGTCTGGAGCTGGCATGTCAGTAACTGCTAGTAGTCTGTTGTTATTTATGTATTATTGTCATTTTGTTTATTTTCTTTTGTTTCCTATTCCGACATCGGACTCGGACTTCTCTTAAACTGAGTTTTACTGTGCGTACTGTTGTGCGTTTGTTTTTTCTACATTGGCTAGAGGTATAGGGGGAGGGTTGAGATCTCAAAAAACATGTTTAACCCCGCCGCATTTTTGCGCCTGTCCCAAGTCCGGAGCCTCTGGCCTTTGTTAGTCTTGTATCATTTTTAATTTTAGTTTCTTGTGTATAATTTGGAGTTTAGTATGACGTCCATTATCACTGAACTAGTATACATATTTGTTTAGGGGCCAGCTGAAGGACGTCTCCGGGTGTGGGAGTTTCTCGCTGCAATGAAGACCCATTGGTGGCCTTCGGCTGTTGTCTGCTCTATGGTCGGGTTGTTTTCTCTTTGACACATTCCCCATTTCCATTCTCAATTTTATTTATTGTACACATACATGTCTTACAAGATTAAAATTCCACTGCATGTGTATTCCTCTTGCTTCTTTGTGAAGTTTATAAAATGCATACATATAAAAAGACCAATTCCTATATGTTTACTTTGCCCCTCACTCTCTCTCTCTCTCTCTCTCTCTCTGTTTTTTTTTTTTGTTTTTGTTTTTGTTTTTTGTTTTTTTTTAGTTATTTTGTGAAAACGACGTGGATGCACGTGCTGCCGTGCCTTCGGGTAGCTACGCCCCTGGTGACAGCAAAATTTCACATTGTTCGAAGGTAATAAGTTTTCTTCTAAATTTGATATGCTCATGCGTGAATCTGACACTACTTAAATAATTACAAAATACATATATTTTGTATCCAAACAATTGCCAAAGGAAGACGAGAATAATAAAAAGATGATATGAAACTATGCTAGTACTTCGGCTCACTTGTTAACTAATTTTCAATTGAAACGGTAATTTTTAAACAGATTTTATAATACTGAACAATAAACTACTAAGTAATTTTCAGTCTTTTGATAAATTTGCAGACTTATTAACTGCTGTACATTCAGTCCTATTCAGACAATTCTCTTGCAGTCAATAAAGATCTTTTCAGTCTAGGTTCAAACTGTTCAGTAGTTATAATTTGTTTGAAAAGCTATTAAACAGTATTGCATTGACTGCGAACGAATTTATTTGATAGACCGCATGGATGAATAGAACATAGACTTAAAGAATGAACACGTCTTATTTTCTTTATTGTTCAGACATTTTAGACGATGCTAAATTCAAAATGACCATTTCAGACTAAAGTTCAATAACAAGTGGATGTGTTTGGAAAACGTGTAAGTAATTACAGAGTAGTGCTCTGACGCAATGTGGTACTGTTACTGACTTCTTTGACGTTCTAAAAAGATTATATTTATTAAAGTTGCACCTATTAGCGCACATAAAACACTGACAACTTATGTACAGATGTTAGACAAAAAGTTGAGCTATTTAGGTAACTACAAATATCATTCAGCATAGCATTTCACAACTGCATATATCGAAGTAATGTAAGCAGACAAACATATCTTTTCAGAAATGCAGCGCCTGCATGTGTAGCATATATCTCCCAATTGATACGATATTCGAGGGCTGGTATTTTATATCATGATTTCCTTGATAGAGGTTCGCTGCTCACAAGGAAACTATTAAACCAAGAGTTCCAAGTGATCAAGTTGAAAAACATAGAATAACAAAAATATCGACCTCCGAGGAAAATTCAAAACGGAAAGTTCCTTACCAAACCGCAAAATCAAAAGCTCTAACACATCAAATGAATGCATAACAACTGTAATATTCCTAGCTTGTTACATGCATTTCCGTATGTAGAAAATTGTTGAATTAATCTAGTTTTATAGCTAGCTAAACCTCTCACTTGTAAGGCAGTTTCATAAAATTCCTTTATTTTGACAAAAATGAATGAAAAAGAAACAACAGATATAATAAGTAAAATGGTCAAAAATAGGGGTACAGCAGTCAACATTGTGTTATAATCTCAACCACTTTAAAAACAAAGAAAAAAAAGGCATAAAGACAAAGTACATTAGCATAAACGAAAGACAAGAATACGAAAATTTACCATAGCACAAGAACACAATGACGGGATGTATAAGTATTGAGCACTCGACCAGAAATTGAATGTAATAGAAATTAACATAACAAAAGAACGGAGTGAAGTGCTATTAAATTGAAACTGATTAATAAATACAGATAGAATGAATACTTTATTCAAATTATTATATATGGTGAGATGTATAAATATATACATAGTTGATAATTACATGTACATTTGTACATAGATAGATGATAATTATAAAAGATAAATGTTTTAAATACTGGTTCTCTGTAACTATTTAAACTCTTACATAGGGAGTGTGGCACACATGGTCATGGATTTTCTTCAAACTTCACACACTTACTAAACTTGACGAAACAAATAAAAAAGGGCAAAATTTTAATTGCTATGCAAATCAGTTGCCATAGCAACCGATGACCAGTTTTACCCCTACTGGATATCCATGATTTTTAGCTGAAAAATGCTATTTTCAACATAATTTTTCATATACAATAAATAAGAGAAAGAAATATTTTCTATGATTTTATTAATGTATGCGTTTTAAAAATGTAATTTAACAACTTATATTTTCATATCAATTTTCAATCATTACCATATATACCCCCTTTTTTAGGTGGTTTGCATGAAGTAAAAAATATCTTTTTGGCGACATTTTCGAATGCTCACAATAATTTTTTGCGGACACGTGAATTTCAGTCAACCATGAATTCATAAATATCATAGTCTTATCTTATAAATGACGCAAAAAATAATGGGGAATTATGTCTTATTATGTTGTTACCATGGATACAAAATGCTTAGTTTTCATTTTTCAAAAAAAAATAACTTTTGCAAAATTTTGAAAACAAAAACTGTTTCAAAACCTAATTCTGCAGTCAGAAAAAAATAACTAAAAATACAATTTGTAGAAATTATTGTTATCATCAACATTTTAAACATATATTTATAAATAACGGTATTATAGATTTGACTGTTTTGCTATGGAAACAGTTCATGATGATACACAAATTTAAAACAATTTTTAAAAAGTTTCAATTAGTTTCTTAAATGTGCACAAAAGAAGGAAAACTATAACAACCTACACTAAACTAAGTTTCACTGTGTACATACATGTGAAAATACATATGTACATACATGTATACATACATGTGTACATATAAATATTTTGCTAGTATAGTATATCATAACGGTGTTACCAACTGAAGCAAACAAATACACAATTTCTTTAATCTGGATAAAAGTGCTGATTATGAAGACATTTCAGTCTGTTTTCATGATCATGAAAAATATACAAGAAAAACAAATGTTCATTATAGAAAAACAGGTCAAATTTTAAATTAAAATCATATATTCAAATGGTGCAATATTTGCTATTGAATGTGATGCCATGAAAACAAGCAGTCCATTTGCATATTTACTGAAAAGTGCTAATTTTGACAAATTCATTTTAATGAACTTACATACATGTAACAATATACAATTTTGCTTCCATTATGCAGAATTTGTTGTGTTTGATAAATATCAATAATATACCAGGCAGAATTAGTGATAGTGTTGCCATAAAATCAATAAATAATATGCATAAACTTGAAAAACGGTAAACATAGACTAAATCTCGCATACAAAAATTCACTTCTATAAGTTTTAATTTAATGCACGTGTCAAAGAAAGATGACGTTTACCATTCGGTCCATTAAAATGCTGTAGTGAAGATTTAAGATCACAGTGCCACTTGGTGTTGACAGTTTAGAATTATAACCAACAGCTCCAAACTATTTATTCACAATAAAAAGATACAATTAGAAAATTGACAGGTCAAGAAAAGCCAAGCTTAAAATTGTTTGTGTGAGACACAGAAATAAATACTTATTACAATTGCAATCCATCAATATCATTGTGGCGGAAGTAATTATTTGTAAAAAAAAATGCCGATAAGTTGTGGTTTGCTTTAATATCTCATGCATATTCCAGAAGAGAACAAAATCAATTTATATAATAAGTACACCGAATGACCTGTGATAGTCTACTGACCAAAAATGAATTAAAGATAATAATTTGATACAATTCAACAAAATGAATAAATGGAACAAGAGTCAATCGTTGATCCTCTATCTATAATATGAGTATAAATAAATGATAGTTGACAGTCCTACCTTTTTAAGGAGAAAATACCTGTTTTATGAGCTGTGAAATTTTCTTACCCATTCTCAATTTTATTAAGCTGTATATTGAATTGTCAAAGGATGTATAGCTATACATTTTGAATAATATTGTATTATTGGATTATGTCTGTGTAAATAAAGATCATTTTTGAGGTAAAGTTGAAGAAAGTAGAAAAGTTCAAAAAAGTTCTGCCATAGGATTAGGCTGGTATGAAGGCGGACAATTTTGAATATCACTGAAAATCAGGTTTATTGGAAAGGGTCAAGTTTCAGCAGGTCAACTAGGGACCTCTGAAAGAATTGTCGCATGGGTTCTTTAGCATACAAAGGGCGTAGCACTTTCTTAACATAACCTGTAGGCATTGGATTATTGAAATTCGAGAATAACATTTACTTCTATGGATTTTTAGCAGCTAATTAAAAACTGTTGACAGACTGATTACTTTTTACATAGGGTAACTTTAAAACGAATTAAATACATGTACTTATAAATTTATGTTCACTGAAAGCCAATTACAAAAAAGATGTTTCTCAAAATTAGTACATTGTATTTATTTTAACAAATACTTTAGATTTGACTTTGAAACAGGATACATGACATATATACCTGTTTCACTAAATCCTATCACAAACAGAGATTCTCAAAAGTTTTGATTTTTACCAGCAACAAAATTATTATTCCATAGAAACAAAATAATAGTATGCATATATTTGGAAAAACCTCCAATTTTGACTAAATCTTACAGTGTATTACATTGGAACGGATAATATACAAAAAAGAGCACCATTGGAAGGTTTTGTTCAGAAATGTCCACAAATGCCATGAGACCACTTCAAATAAACTGTAAGATGATAATGCTAAATTGTTAAAAAGCATTGATTAGCAATGTTTATTTAATGTTGTTCAGTTTCACTGCTTGAATCTCTGATGCTAACGTGTTTCATTCTTTCACTTTACGTACTAACACCAGAAAGGCTGATGAACTTATTGACTACACAAGACACAAAGTCTTTAGATGACTGACTCAGATGACGTTAACTTATAAGTCCGGTATATCATCCTTCTACATCCAAAGCACATGTTGCTACCTAGAAAACAATTAAAAATTCAATTGCATAATTGAATCTTACAAACCATAGTAGTATTTTTTTCTGAAAGAAACCATATTTTTCCATGACCTTACTTGACATATACATTGTATTTGACAGTACAAGCTTATAGCATTTTTCATTTCTATGCTGTAATTAAATATTCTTTATGATTTTTATCAAAATCAAACAAAAAATTATTCTGTTCAAGTAGAGGACATTAAAAAATATTCTGAATCCAGATTTTCCCCATACCTTATAGTGTTAAATTTTGAACAAAATAATTTGATTGATAACGTTGAAAAACTCAATAGAATTGTGCGCGAAAAATGTTTTTCTGACCCAGACAAAAAAACATACCCCCCCCCCCCCCCCCCCCCCCCCTCCGCACCATTTGAAGTTAAATGGTTGAAAGAAGTGTTATGTAGATATAGATTATGTTATTTTTTGTTGGGTTGAAAAGAAATGATGTAAATAGTAAATTTGAGCTATACTAACCTGGGCCAATGGAAAGTACAATGTTTCTTGTCGTGAAGACATGTTGGACCTGTTGCTCCTTCAAACAGCGGTTTTACGTTTTAAGTTTGTTGTTGTGAACTACTAGACTGGGTGGTATTAAATGTTTTACCGTTCGCTGTCTCATGTTCTCCCGATTGTTAAGTTCAAGTAAAAAGTTCTTCTTCTTCTTCTTCTTCTTCTTCTTCTTCTTCTTCTTCTTCTTCTTCTTCTTCTTCTTCTTCTTCTTCTTCTTCTTCTTCTTCTTCGTATTTCCTTCCAATTAGGAACACCAAGAAGAAACAATGTGTTTTAACTTGTATTTGAGGGATTTTAAATACAACATACATCGGATAGTTTTAAAATGTAAAATTATTGAACACTCCAACCCCAATATACAAGACAAAGCGCCATCCAATGTATATACAACACTATTGTGCAAAGCAGGTGCATATATATATATACATCCGTTTTCTTTGGTTATACTACAGGTAGGTTAAAATGTTTATAGAGTAAGCACAGTGTCTGAAAATAGCTCATGTTCAAAGCTAGCAAGATTCCTCTCTTTCATCCGGATAAGATTTTGTAAAGTCAAAGTTAGTTTTTCGTGCAGATCATCATAAAATATATTAATATTTAAAAAGCATGATTTGAGTTCCTCACATATACATGATATACGTCATGTACGTAGAAAATGGTTTAAAAATTAATCAGTTTCTTTCATGCAGCATTCCACAAATTACAATATTATCAATATCATGACAGGACACAAATTCACACAACAGGCAATCCAAATCTGAGATCAACATTATCATCTCATCCTAATGAACTTCTTTTACACTCAAAAATATATTGCTACAAGAAGTTTTACCGCGAAATCCAATAAAAATTTTGGTAGCAGATAGCTTTCTGCCATTTTATTTTCACTGAACACTTTTTTACCTCTGCACAGAAGAGTTCCAAATAGACCAAAGGGAGATAATTTGTTTAGTGGAAAATATTGCACAATGATATTTTTTTAGAAATTACTTTCACACATTTCTAGGTCGATTCCCCATAACTTTTTTGATTTTTGATAAAAACAAGACTTAAATTGATTGTTCCTGTGTTTCTTTTTAATAGATGTAGCCGCATAAGTTCACAACACTACACAAAATATTGTATTTTTTCAAAAATCCCAACTGTCTCTCCTGTTACCATGGTAACCAACCAATATATATATATATCGGTTGGCATTATTTTTCTGACTAGGTTATTAGGGTCTTCATCTCAGTCCATTTTCAGAAAGATCGATGACTATGTGTGCCAAAAAAGTTCAAGTGGTTACAGAGAATGGGTATTAATTATTTATAATGGGAGTTTTTTTTTCCCTCATTTTCTTTTTCCCCGGGCCCATACAGTTGCTTCCCTGGGGCAACTTAGGGTTGATGTAACAGGTGATAACTAATTAAATATGTTAAAAAAAAAAGTTTTGAGCAACCTCAAATTGAATTAGTCCCTTCGTAAATTTTACGGACGCCATCACGAGTTGGTATACTGTTATTGAATATCTGTTTTACAGAGAACAACGAATAAGTTACAAATGTCGTAACTAAAATCTTGTTTCCTTCCCCCTGAATTTCACTTATCACAGGGTTTATACTTACACGAGCACAACGACGGGTGCCACATATGGAGCAGGATATTCTTACACTTCCGTAGCAAAAAGTAAAATCACAAAAATACTGAACTCCGAGGAAAATTCAAAAAGGAAAGTCCCCAATCAAATGGCAAAATCAAAAGTTCAAACACATCAAACGAATGGATAACAACTGTCATATTCCTGAGATAGCAACTGAGATCACCCCTAGTTTTGGTGGGGTTCTTGTTTTTCAGTGTCCATTTTTCTATGTTATGTTTTGTGTACCGTTGTTTCTCTGTTGGTCTATTTCATGTTTTGCCATGGCGTTGACAGTCTGAATGTTCCTTTGAGTATTAATGTCTCTTTGGTATCTTAAGCCTCTCATTTTTAATCGATTTTGATTGAATATAAAGATCTAATTCGAGAACTTATTTCTAAACAATGAAACGAGGAATGATTTATGAATAGTTATAAAAAAAAATCAAAATTAACTGTTTTTAAGCGCAATTCATGAATGTAATGTAGACGGAAACCGCGTCTAACGTACCAAATTATCAGCCTAGTATCTATGATGAGTTTGTTTACTCCTTTGAAAGAACATATATACATGTATCGTCTTATTAAGCAAATATTTATTCTACAGTAATGGGGTTTCGTAGATACAAAGGAGTAACTTCACAAAGGGAAAATTTTGGTCCTATCATTCCATGAAATGTAAATTCAATATTATGACAGTTAACAATTGAATTAAAATATTTAAAATATCTGAAAAATCGAAATTCAACAAGTTCTGACGCATTGGAACACTTATGACGTTATTTTAACTCCACAATTGTGCACTCTTATGATGGAAAGCTACTTTGTTCTAATTTTGTAGGATACAAACATACAAACATACAAAATCCTGTAGTAAATCATACTTTGGAGGTAAAACGAACATCTGAGAGAAAAAGGGTCTTATTTATGTAAACTCGCATAATAATAGATTTTTATATATGATAATACCAATTTCGAGTTTAAGGCGAAGTTAAGAAAATTGTGGCCCTACTCCCTACATGTTTATAGGTTATAAAAAAAATAAAAAATAACAAAAACACCGAACTCCGAGGAAAATTCAAACGTAAAGTCCGAAATCAAATGGCAAAACAAAAAGCTCAAACACTTCAAACTAATGGATAACAACTGTCATATTCCTGGTACAGGCATTTTCTTATGTAGTAAATGGTGGATTAAAAACATCTTACTTTCTAAAGACCTGCACTGATTCCAAAATCAGATACCTCGATGACTACATCAGCAAACTGCTTGACTCTTTGATCGACAACAAATGTGTTGAGCTTGATTGTGTGATATGTTATCAGACAGTCGTTATTTCCATGGGTACTAATTGCTCACTTCACTGATTCGTTCATGTAAAGCAAGTAGATATTATACAAAACCTTCCAAATCTTGGTTCTTTCCTGGCACAGATGACCGACTTCAAACAAGAATCTGAGCCTAAGACGCACCTTATGATAACAACCTTCATTCGTCAACTTCTAATTTTTCAGCAGTAACATACCATCAACCATATCCATTCTAAGGCATTAACATTTTTAAGTTGATACGTTTATGCACCTACATTGTCATAGTATACGAACTTATTAGCAGGGTCGTGATCATTTCACAAAAACTGCTTGAATATAATTATGAAAATGAACGAATGAAATCGACACAACATAAATTAAAAGGTCATAAATAAGAATCATTTGACTGAAACGAATTGTGTGTGACTAAACTCACTGGCGATATGTTTTCTATATCATTAGATACAAGAAAAGTATTCTAATTTTACTAATTGTAATATTTTGAAGGACTGTGATGTTTCATGGCGTTTTCATCGGATAATGCATGAACCAAGCCAGGAATATGACAGTTTTTCTCTCATTTGTTTCATTTGTTTATACAGTCGATCATTTGGTTTTGTCAGGTTTATGGAATCCCTTATCAGATGGTAAAAAAAAAGCTCAAACATATCAAACGAATGGATAACAACTGTCATATCCCTGACATGGTACAGGCATTTTCTTATGTAGAAAAAAGTGGATTAAACCTGGTTTTATAGCTAGCTGAACCTCTCACTTGTATGACAGTCGCATTAAATTTCATTATATTGACAACGATGTGTGAACAAATCAAACAGACATAATAGGTAAAAATGTCAAAAATAGGGGAGCACCGGTCAACATTGTGTTATAATCTTAATCACTATAAAAACAAACAAATATGTAACAAAGAACCACAATTTTCACAATATAAATGATAGCTATTTGCACTCCTTATAGAAAAAGCAATAAGTCAAAATTTGTGCTGGTGAATCTAACACATTTTATGAGATAAAACCTATCATGGTGCTGCGCAAGTCTGTTCTTTAGTCAAGTGGCAAAGAAATATTCGTCGAATGTGCCAATTCAAATTACAGTACTTAACAATGACATTCTGGTAGAAAAAATATATATTTACAACAATAGATCAACCAGTTTCTTCAATAGAAACTGATATCCTCTATCTAACCACCATTGAGGTACAAACAGTATGTATTTCCAATAATTATATTCGATTTCAATCAAAATAGAGAAACGTTGGCACTTTTGAATAACACAATCAAAATATAAGTGTTTTCCTGTTAAACTATTTAAATTGTATGTAGAACATTCATTCCTGTTGCACCAAACGTCTAAATATCCAAGAACGGTACAATATTTTAAATATCAAGAAGAATCATTCGCACTCCTTATCAGTAATAAAAGTAAAGAATTCAAAATCTGTGGTATTTTATTAATAACAGTTTATGAAAAAAAAACTTATCCATGTATGCATCAAGAACTTATATCCAAATTAAAGAAAAAAGTTCTACTTTTATTCAAATCAAATAGATTTACTATTTATAATCTTATATTATGAACATTTGATAAATAAAAAACCCGCATTATTCGAAGAGCTACTTAATTGACTACTTTGTGACGAACCACACTGATGCTATAAATAATTATATTCAGATGTTATCAAAATACTGGACGTAAGTATCGACACCTTATTTGTTGAATTGATATTTCAGTAATGAGTCGGTATTCCAATCGGTGCTGATTGTGCACCATTACTTGCCGACTTGTTTTTGTACGCATATGAAGTACACTTCATACAGACACTTCTCTTGAATTTTATTCACAGAGATGTGCATCTTACACTTATATACCTGTATGGAGTTATTTCCTTTCAGAACAATAGGTCATTCTTTTGAAAAACAACCCGCACAATACCACGTTTCAATTTAATGTGCTTTAAGTTTTAACGTAATAACCTGTGTAAGGTAAATATTATCCCAAATAAAATGAAAAGTAAAGTCTGTTAAAAGATACAATTAATTTGATAGTTATAGTGCGTCGTTGCCAATTTGCAGTTTTCTATAAACTTTTCCATCTTATATACTCTTTAAGAGAAGAGTTTTAGGCAGAAACATTCCAATCTTCAATTTATTAGATTGAAATACTAGTACCAGAAACCAACCGTTTAACTAACGACACAAATAATGCAAAGTTCTATCAATCTGCCGCTTCAATAAGGAGACATTATGGGGAATAAAATTAGGAAACCCGTGATGGTAGCAAAAGAGAAAAATAAAACTATCATTCTCTTTACATTACTTGTTTTTTCACGATAAAATTGTCATGAAATAAGGGGAAAAACACAGCACCCTCCTTTCATAGATCATATAAACTACTCACCAGGTGATTTTTTTTCAAAACAGAGGCAAACGATACCAGAGGGTTTTTTAAACTCATAAGTTGAAAACAAAGTGACAATGCAATGGCTAATAGAAAAGTGACAAAAGACAAACAACAGTACACAAAACATTACATAAAAAACTAAAGACAGAGCAACAATTAAGAGAGTGATCTCTGGTATCCGGAAGGGTAAGCAGATCCGTCTCTGGGGCGTTATTATACCTAAACTTTAATGTGATCGGTAAACTAAGGTGCTTTTTTTTTAAAATCTGTTGACGGTTCTCAAGACAAATAACACATATTTTTAGCTGGGGTGTTATACGACAAGGAAAATCTTAAAATGTGCATTACCTTTAACATAAACTGCTTCATCAGATCTATGAGGCAGGACTACTAAAGTCGACACTACATATGTTATACAGTCAACCAAATTACGAATTGGCTGATTGTGGTATCTCAACTCACATGCGACATGTTAGCAGTCTTAGTTCCTTAAATACTAGTAATAGCAAAATTTGAAAGTTTTTTTTTCAGATTTTAGCAAATCGTATATCAATTTGAACTTTGAGGGGAACATGAATTCTGCTTCTTCCATTATTGCAAATGTTAGAATGTTAGAATAAAATTGAGAATGGAAATGGGGAATATGTCAAAGAGACAACAACCTGACCTAAGAGCAGACAACAGACGAAGGCCACCAATGGGTCTTCAACGCAGCGAGAAAAATCCCCCACCAACAGGTGGGCCTCAGCTGGCCCTTAATTAAAAATGTGTAATAGTTAAAATGTTATGCTTGCAAAGGTTGAGTGTGTTTTTTGTGTAAAAACATCTGCATGTTATAGCCGTTGGACGTCCACTGACAATTTTCGCAATGTTTAAAATAATAACAAAATGGGTTTTGAACGAAAGGCATCCCTTAAATATGAAACTATAGATACGTGGTAGTATTGCCAGTTAGAAAAACGACTACTAGTATCTAGAAATTGCAGGGTGATTATGTAAAACAATATAAAAGGAAAACGCATGACCTGCCAACAATGAACAAACTGATAACGTATAATACAGCATACAATTCCGAAACATGACAACAAGTGGAAGACAGCAATCGACAATAACTACTGAATTACAGGCTTACCCTGTCACATACCTGGTAATACAGTGGAACAGCACAACATCACCACTAACTGCAAAGAAGAGTTTGATATGTGGCAAATAAAAGCTGACAGAAACTAGTTCAGGTATTAGACAACAACATGTTGGTATATATGCAAAAAATATATACCATATTTCTGTATGGAACAACATCTCACTATGTATCGAAATTACTAGGTAAAAATAAATAGCCCGACAACATGAGCCAGATTTATAACATGTAGTTTGTAAAGGGGTTATTTGAAAAATGCATTTGGCCCAAAATGCATCATCTCACTATGTATCGAAGATAATGATTAGATATAAAGCCAGACACATTGAGCCGAATTTTATAAAATGCGATCTGGATAGTTATCGCTTGAAAAAAAACGTGTGACTCAAATGAATCCTCTCATTATCTATCATAGATAATTGGTGAAAAAAGCCAATTACTCAAGGCCGGTTTTGTACAAGCAATCTGGAAAGGTATTACTGGCCTTTGACCTTTAATCGGTAAAAGATAATATTCTCATAAAGCAATGTTATACAGGAGCTAAAGGAAATTATATGGAATTGTCTGGTGTTAAGATTCATCTTTTATTTTGTTATAAAGATGATGTCCTTATACTAAAACACACAGTTTAGTTACAATTAGTAACCCTTGGTTTCAATTTTTAATATGAAGGCACATGTAAATGAATTTAAGTTTTAAACAGTCATGTTGATATTAATAACATCTGAAAGGTCTGAATAATCAATTATTCAGTCATGCTCAGTCTTTTAATCAATTTTCAACAGCAGTAAATGCAGTATTGTTCAGACAATTCAGTACTGTTCAGTATCTTTTGAAACAATTAATTATGTTTACACATGTTACAGGTAAAATAAAGAATTACCGAACATTCTGAACTTATACTTCATAGATCTGCACGCGAATTGTCTGAACACTACCACTGAATTTACCGCGGCGATTAAGTATGAAAGACGGAAAAGTTTTTAGAATTTATTGTTCAGTCTTTTAAGAACTGTAAAGATCAAAATTACTGTTTCAGTTCAAATTGGTTTACTAGTGAGGGTGCAACACGCGCAAATCGTGAAAATTGTTGTTATGTTGAGTTTCGCAAGCACAAAATCATAGGCAGATGATTCGAATACCTATAAGAACATGTGGATGGGTTTGCAAAACATATTTGTACACAATATAAATAGAAACAACTAGTTATGTCCCAACTTCATTGACATTATGAATATTTTCAATTGACGAAATCTTGTTTACGCACGTCAAACACCAGATACTTTGCAGGTGTTTGTAAAAGGTAGTTGGCATTAATAAAAAAAAGTGTGAATACCTCTTTATATAGAATACTCATACTGTGCTTGCCGATGTAATGTATCGTCATAGTACATGAAACCTAGATCTGTTCGACTAAATGTGTTACATTCAAAGAACTAAAATGTCTTTCGAAAAACGAAGGCTTTGTATGATATAAATATAGCAATTACTATACGGTTATGTAAGATTTGTCATCTTTCAATTAAAATCCGTACATAAAGTCAATACATGATAAAATTGAGAATGGAAATGGGGAATGTGTCAAAGAGACAACAACCCGACCATAGAACAGACAACAGTAGAAGGTCACCAACAGGTCTTCAATGCAGCGAGAAATTCCCGCACCCGGAGGCGTCCTTCAGCTGGCCCCTAAACAAATATATATACTAGTTCAGTGATAATGAACGCCATACTAAACTCCAAATTGTACACAAGAAACTAAAATTAAAAATAACACAAGACTGACAAAGGCTAGAGGCTCCTGACTTGGGACAGGCGCAAAAATGCGGCGGGGTTAAACATGTTTATGAGATCTCAACCCTCCCCCTATACCTCTAGCCAATGTAGAAAAGTAAACGCATAACAATACGCACATTAAAATTCAGTTCAAGAGAAGTCCGAGTCTGATGTCAGAAGATGTAACCAAAGAAAATAAACAAAATGAACCTATATCCGATAAAATTTTGGTTTTTGTCATAAATATGCATTCGTATTGACTTTTGGGTACATATTCAAATCCTCAATTCTTCAAAGTTGCAATTTTAAGAAAGACTATTGTAAACTCGCCTTAATGATAACAGAAATTCAAGCTACTTGGAGAGATGGTTTTATTCTAAATTATTTTGCATAAATAGGCATTGACATTTGATGACTTATATTATGGATTTACAGTAACTTATATTACTAACGTCATGTCGCACTTTTTCTTTACAAATCCAACTGTCAATAGTATTTAAAGCTCACCTCATCAGTTCTGCAGCTTTTGCTAAAATAGTCAATTATAATGGCTTCATTTGCACAAATCATCAAAGTACAAGTGTGAATGTCATTATTCAAAGCTAGGCGTAAATATCGGTATTTCAAACCATAAGCTTGTGTTTTTTCATGTGGCAGCTTTTTGATAAAACATAAAGTGCAAACAAATGCTAACTTTATTGTCGGTTGAAGCTGCTTTTTTTTTTGTAATTTACGGACATGCAATCGTTAGAAAACGGTGGTTTAGTTTTGTATATAGACTTATCTAAACCCTCCAAGGTTAGAAGGAGGATTTGACGCCTGTATAGATGGTAAAATCCGCAACATTTCCATGAACATTTTTTATATCAAAAACGCTCGACGTTAACCAATTTGAAACAAATCAAACGAGAACACCAAAGGCCTGATGTATGCTATGTTTACTTGTTCATTAGGAAACCTTCATTAGGAGAAGCGAACTAGTTTCCTTTGTGAAAGCAAATTACCAATTATATGCTACCTGGGTTATTTTACATCACAACAATCGACTGAACAGAATCGTATGCTGGGACAAAATCTAAAGAAAATTTCATCCTTTATCTCCAGTGACCTCGCAAGACATGTTAAAAAAAAAGCATTTTGAGAGGTTGAAATTTTGTGAAATTCGTGATCTAGGTGAAGAATTAATGGTTTAGAAAATCGCATAAGTTTATTGGTCTACGAAATTATTAAAACAAGTGTTTCAGTGTTAAGGATTCGGCAAATCAGTTGACGAATAAACATATATGGAGACAGAAACATATGTGAAATAATGTGTTTTGAACTTAACCCTACCATCCTAAATAATGGTGATGCCACCGCTGCATTCATGAATGAATGGAGTACTTCAAAAATTGAATTAAGTAAACAGTGATGTTGAAGTACAATTTGAGTTAAATTAGTTGATGGTTGCTTCACTTTCAGTAGCAAATAATGCATGCATGTTCAGGACGAAACAGTACAATTAGAAACAGTTAAGACACATTAGATGCACCAGTAAAAATAGGTTAAACATTCTGTTAGTTGAGTAAATTATAAAGAAAATAAAGATCCTGATAAGATGCACATTGTAAAAAATAAGATAACAAAAACACCGAACTTTAAGGAAAATTCAAAACGGAAAGTCCCTTAGCAAATTGCAAATCAAAAGATCAAACACATCTAACAAATAAAAACAACTGTCATATTCCTGGCGTGGTACAGGCATTAACATAGTATACTTTGTATGTTGTAAACATGTGAGTTGTGTGCGTAGTTAGTCGGACAAACCTTGCAAACTGTATCCACAGTTTCACTTAAAAAGACAAAGTTCAACATTTTATCATTCGTGGAAAATTAGACAAACAATCCTAAGAATATATATGTACCTTCTGTATAAGTAAAACACTCTGCGCAAAAAGTTCCTGCTTGAAATTTAAAATGTAGGAGGATTAAGTGTTAAGTCTGTACTCTGCGTGTCTTTATATATTATCAAAATGTCAAATCCATCAAACTGTCATTTAAAAAAAGATAATCCTGACGATTTGCGCACCTTAAATATAAGTATTAACACCAGGTACATATTTTGAAGGCTGAAACTAAAAAACTGTAGTCCAAAAAAATTACCCTTTATACCAAGTGCCGGATGGACGGATGAACGGACACGGGTAAAACAGTATGCTCCTAGAATTTTGTTGAGGGAGCAAAATATATATTAGCGTATTTGATGGTGTTCTATTTTATCAGGAATTTGTTGACACTATATCTTTTTGAATATGCAGTTCATAGTGGAATGGTAATTTGAAGATCTGAAAGGTAGCAATGTAAGCAAGCTAATATCTACGTCATTTGGTCTTTTGTGGAAAGTTGTCTCATTGGCAACCATAATAATCTTCTTATTTCATAATGGTTTGAGTTTTCTCCTGAAATACAAGAAGTTCAAAGACTTTAACAAATAGGTACTAGGAGACAAAAATATGTTACTGTGATGATTAAAATCTGGCTATTGTTGTGAACATGTGATGTTATAATTGGATAGATTTAATACTTTCTATACAAGTTATATTTTTTTAACTTTCCAATTCAGGGGACCAATGAATTTTTACTATAACTACAAATTTGAAGTAAAAAGATACTCGTCCATCATGTATTATTCACGATTATCTAAGCATCTTTGGTTTTGTGGTCGTTGATTGTCGAGCTGTTTGTTGTCTTTTTGTATATACCACATCTTTATTTATTCACACAAAGAAATACCAACACTTCTTTTGACAACCATACTTGTATACTTGTTATAAAAAGACTGCGAATACCCTAAGACTTTTTCCGACGCCTTGTGTGAGCAATGGCTTCCCATTTCATGAAATGGTGCGTTTTTTCATCATCTGTACTTGTACATTATGTCAAACTCAAAATACCAAACCATACAATCCCCGAATACCTAACAAGCGTACATTAACATGAATATAAAATCTAAATGATTTTTAAGATCCCGCTGTTTTTTTTTTTTTTTTTTTTTTTTTTTTCAGATTGTTTCTGCTGTTTAAATAACAAATTTTAATGAAACTACCTCATTATAATGTTTGCTTTCGAAAAAAAGTTAAATCACAAAAATACTGAACTCCGAGGAAAATTCAAAACGGAAAGTCCCTAATCAAATGTCAAAATCAAAAGCACAAACACATCAAACGAATGGACAACAACTGTCATATTCCTGACTTGGTACAGGCATTTTCTTATGTAGGAAATGGTTGATTAAACCTGATTTTATAGCGATTTTCTGGATTTACATTCATCAAAGCACTAATCAATCATCTATTGTAGATCTATGGATTTTTAATGTTACGTTTGCTTGTAAATTTCGAGAAAATAATTTCAGAATGGAAACGAAAAAAAAAACCATATGCAACTTGGACCTGCGAGTGGGACAGTCTGTCACTTCCAGTCAGTGCGGATTGTTGCAGTCTGTCCTCTGAGTGGGACAGTCTGCTCTGCCAACTTCCTATATAAGACCAACTTTTACCCAGTACCAGTTGTCCTTGCAATGTTATAGCTTTTATATGCAACTTATATCCAAGTAACGTACCTCTGTTTGTGTACTGGTCTTCTTTATAAGAACATTGACAGAACCCAAATGATATTCCTCATCCGCTAATATACTCCATGGCGACTACAATATTTCCTGGCTAAGGGTGTTACCTAAACGTTCCCCTTACTGAACACGAGAATCCCATAACCTGTGACCCGGCCACTGACTTTCCCGTCAAACGTCTTAACCTACACAACGCTTCCTGCAGTGTGAAACATGTATTGCTACAATAAGATTCTTATTATTTGTAACTATAACGATCAATAGACATTATAGTATGTAATAAATCAAACATACGAATTGGAATCAAATCGATGAATATAAAATTTGACAGTTAATGCCTTTAAAAAGAAAAATGTAGAAGTTGTATATACCGACTTTCATTTGCCAAGACAATTAAGTGTTGGTTGATAAACGTCTAGTGGTTAATATGTCATGCATGTACATGTTAATTTCTGTGTCATTTGGTCTCTTGTAGAGAGTTGTCTCTTTGGCAATAATACTACATCTTCTTATTTCTAGTTTTTTTTTTTTTTATTTTTTTTTATAACACACATGTTTTGTAACAGAAAATGTTTTAAACACATGTGTGGTAAAAAGTAAAATAAAATAAATTCCGAACTTCGAGGAACATTATAAACGGAAAGTCCTTAGGCAAATGGAAAAATCAAAAACTCAAACACATCAAACGAATGGATAACAACTATCACATTCCTGACTTGGTATAGGCATTTTCTTTTGTAGAAAATGGTACGTAACAGTACGTGTATAACATATATATGTTTTAAATGTATATGTATAACACATATTTTTGTAATAGTTTATGTATAGCACACATGTTTTGTAACAGTATATGTATATCACACATGTTAGGAAACAGTTAGTGTATATCATACATATTTCGTACCAGTTGATGTATTACGCACATGTTTTGTAACAGCCTATGAATAACAAGCATGTTTTAACATTAATTGTATATCACACATGTTTTGTAAAATAACACATATGTTTTGTAGCAGCATTTATGTAAAATACATGTTTTGTGACATTTAAAATATAACACATATGTTTTGTAACAGTTAATATATAGCACACATGTTTTGTAACAGCATATGTATTACTCACATGTTTTGTGACATAGCATGCACAACACATATATTTTGAAATATTTTATGTATAACATTCGTGTTTTGAAACAGTAAGTGTATATCACACATATTTCGTACCAGTTGATGCATTACGCATATGTTTTGTAACAGCATATGAATAACAATCATGTTTTAACAGTAATTGTATATCACACATGTTTTGTAAAAAAGCACACATGCGGACCTTCAGACGAAAAAAACGGACAAACATCAATTTCTTTCTCCTAAAAGTTGCCATCCTAAACACTGCTCCCGGGGTATCCCATTCAGCCAGGCATTGCGAATCAAGAGAATATGCTCAACCGAAAATAAGCAAAATGCTAGACTTGGACAACTACGTAAACATCTTGTAGTTCAAGGATACAATAACAACATCATTGATACAGCTTTCGAAAGAGTAAACAACACTAGTCGCCATGAACTTTTGGAGTACAAGGATAAAAATATAGGTGTCAACAAAACACCTCTTGTACTCACTTACCATCCTGATTTCAAGACATCTTCGCTCAAAGAAACATCCTTTTGATAATGTTACTTTCCAAATCATAGAAGTCAATACCGAGTGGGACACCATGGCGAGAAGGAGAAGAAAAAATCTTTTGGATCAACCAGCTCCACACTTTAGAACCTGATGGTCTTAATGAAAAAGACGAGAAAAGATACAGGAAAGATAAAGAATAATTTAGTACACGTCATTATATCCTATGATATTGGCCAATGGACGTTGCAAACTTCAACCACCAATTTTGTAAATAATCTTGAACTTCATCAACATTTTGAATTCTTTACAAGACAGCTAAATTTATGTACAGTTAGCTGCAAAAGTTTCTTATCTACATCCGATTTTACCTGGATAGATTCACGCTTGATGAAGCTAGTTTGTTTAACGAAAAATTGCGTTTATTTTTTATCGCGTTGTAAATATTTTAAACATTCTAATATTTACATACTCAACAGTGTGTTAAAATTACATTGTTAGCCAATTTATATATATATGTCTGTCTATGTGTAGTGACAACTGTAAATTATACCTTAGGGCTATATATATATAAATTTGATGACATTTTGAGTATTTAGTAATTTGTATATGATAATGTTATTAAATGGTTACTAAACCAGTCCTCGACTCTGTCATGGGGTATTGCACTTTCCAATTTTAAGAAATGTTTTGTCGATAAATGATAATGCATATTCCTTATGAGTATAAACATGTGATTGAGAAATGCAGTTTTAAAGTAAGCAGAATAAAAGATATACAATTAGACAAAAACAAAGATTCCTATAAATTGAAAAAAAATTGTTAATAGTAATAATTTCCCATAACGATTGATGACAATAATGGGGCGACCAAAATATTTTTTTTTTTTTTGTGATTTTTTAAAACAAATATGTACTAAGTAACTGTGAAATATTGATGAAAAGACTTGTGAACATGTTTGGGTTTTTCTTCGATAACATAGAATTCTTCATATTTTTTTAGCAGACGCACAAAAATTATATCTTTGGTTAACAAAGGAGAGACGGATGTTTCCAATGGGACATTCAAAACGCATGTCGAAGAAAAATTTAAAACGCCATGGCAAAAAAACGAAAACGACGAAAAGTCCACAAAACACTAGTAGAAGTACTACATAGAAAACCAAAGATTAACAAGAACCCCCACCATAGAACCGGGCGTTTACTCAGGTACTCCGGAAGGGTAAGCAGTGTCAGCTCTATATGTGGCATCCGTAACAACACATGCAATAACTTGATTACTAGTAATGTGAAATCAGCTAATGACCAGCCATTACACAGTCAAATAAAAATATACTAGTGTTTATATCTTTCTCTCTATATTTGAATTATGTCTTCAAACCTCTAGCATTTAGTGTAAAACTTAAAAAAAAAACTACATTATAATCTCATTTTTGAGATCTTAGAAGTGATATTCAGAATTGTTTCAGGGCTTATCATCATTTCATTTAATCACGTCTCTGACATTACAATTAAACGGACGTGCTTTGTCAGTCATTTGTTATCCATCATATTGAAAAGATGATCAACTGATGTTGTTCACTGCACAGCTTCGTTTGTGTGTGTGTATCACTGTAAATTTGTAGCATTATTATTTTGAAGTATTGAAAACTTAATGTAATAAATTACGTACTTTCGTCATTAAATCGAAATTAAGAGATAACTGTATTGTATTTGAAGCTTTGCGGACGTTCATCGGTAGTTTTACAATCGCAAATTTAGTTTACCTGGCGACGCGTAGAGGAGACAGGTAAACGGGTATATGCGACAGTAAAACTACCGATGGACGTCCGCAAAGCTTAAAATACAATACAGTTATCTCTATTCTAATGCTAAACAAGTACATAATTCAATTTCAATGATTATTTCGGTGTAAAATTTTCATTAAAGAAAATTCCGCGAAAAGATGTTATCTTCTTTGGCCCCTTAACTAGGTGACGTCATAGGTATGTTTCCGTCGTCAAACGTAAACACCGGGCGTTTACTGACTTCTTGACCGCTTCAGAATGTAATAAAGTTTGATAAAAAGAAGATTTCTAGGTGCAACATGTGAGTTTTTTGCTTATTATTGTAGAAATTACATGTCAATACATTCCGCAATTCAAAATGTCGGCTTCCTTAGTTACAGACAAGGAGATAGAGAATTTTACACTTACTGTCATCCAATCAGAACCATTGATACAAAATAATTGCATTAGAACTAATATTGTACTATTTCAATCCCATAGTTTTATAGTACCGAATTTGTACTTTAAGGTGAACAGATTTATACTTTTAACTTGAAATGAAGGACGGGTTCGGACGTTTTGAGAACTTGTTTGCCATTGGTGTGAATGAAACTTTGGTTGTTTTTGTGCTTCGTACTGATCTATTGAATTACAGTGGAGATCACTTCTTACCTCTCATTAGAACTGTCAGAATAATCTGTCATAAAACTGTTCTAAACTGTCCTAGAACAGTTCTACCTAGAACAGTTCTTCCCTAGAACTGTTCTAAGTAGAACTGTCAGAATCAGTTCTAGGTAGAACTGACTAAATCAGTTCTAGGTAGAACTGTCTAAAACTGTTTAAGGTAGAACTGTCCAAATCAGTTCTAACCGTAGAACTGTCAGCAGAACTGACTAAATCAGGACTGTAGAACAGTTCTAAATGACGTCACTGCAGTAAAGGCATCTTAGAATTTAGAAAAAAATCAGTTCCAATTACTTTACTGTATAATAGCAGATTTTCTATATTTTTACTGATCAAACGTTACATGTAACGTTACAAATATCGAAGCGGATAGAAAGGTTATCCAACTCATCGGAGAAATATTTTTATATGATTGCATATAAACATCATGGTTTACCTTACTTCGTTCCCCGTTTTTAACAGTCTCTTCCTAAATATAACTCTGCGTTTAATTCATGGAATTTTAATCGTAATTTACCTTGTTAGCCTTGGATTTACATTCATGATTTAAGATTCTTTTTTGACAAATGTTCAAACGAAAATTGTACAGTGGATGAATTATGGGATATTAATGAAATACGTGTTGTATAAGTATGTACATTTGCACCATCATCGTCAATTTAGACAGACTTATCCATAACGAATAAAAATGATATCTGGGAGTCTGGGACGTCAGAAAAGTATACTCGATCTGAAAATGAATGAAACATTTGCCCCTGAACGAAAATAGGCTACACACAAAATCAATCAATCTTCTTTGCCTTCTTCAAAATATATTAACAGTTTACTATTCTAAGAAGAAAACTTCTCATACATGTACTTTTCATTTTAAAGTATATGAATCAGTCATGCAGGAACATATATACTGTTCCCAGAGTCATGTGAGTGTTGGATGATGCCGTTAAATAGTTTTGTTTAAAACAACACCATCAAGAACCACTGAGTTTAGTGACAGTTCGTTATTATGGATACAGCATGTACAGAGAGGAAATAATGGCACTCTAAATTGATGTGGACAAACTTTTGTAGTCATGGTAGTCATTGTGTTCCAAAGTTGGTGTCATCTTTATCATACGATCCGTCCTGACATAGAAATATTATTGGTTTACAATGAGGCCATATATATTTACATGATAAGTGTAAACATGTTCAGTTTTGGTTGATGCGGTCAAATATTTTTGTTAAAACGACTCAGTCTGATATATCTAAAGTAGTGAAATTTGTTTACGATTCAATATTTTGAATAAAAAGAGGACATGCTGGTACTCTAAATTGATGTGGAATTTTTTTTGTAGTCAATGTGTTCCAATATTGCTGTCATTTGAATTATACACTCCATCGTGATATGTAACTATAAGTGATTTACTATGCGGCTATATATATATATTAAGATTTACATATAAAGTGCAAATATGGTCAGTTTTGGTTGAAGCTGTCACATATCATATGGTCAGTTTTAGTTGATGTTGTCAAATATGGTCAGTTTTGGTTGATGCGGACAAATAATTTTGTTATATGAGTCAGTCTGAGATATCAAAATTACTGAAATTAGTTTACGATTCAAAATTTTGAATAAAAAGAGGACATGCTGGCACTATAAACTAATGCGAGCATAATTTTGTAGTCAGTGTTTTCCAATATTGCTGGCATTTGTATTATACAATCAATCCTGATATAAAAATATAGGTGATTTACTTTGCGGCTATTCCCTTCCCTAGATCTTCCATCAATTTCTTCATTTTCCATCAACACTTGATGGACAATTGATGGAAAGTTGATGGTACTTGATGGAATTCCATCCCAAACCAAAAATATCCATCAAATGATGATGGAAATTAGGAATATTATTTCCATCAGCATTCTTTTGATGGAAAATTTGATGGCATTTTTAACCCCTGATGGAAAATTTGATGGCATTTATTCCATCTGATGGCAAATGGGATGGAAATGTAGGAAGTTTGATGGAAATTGGATTTAGAAATTTTCTTTGATGGAAAGTGGGATGGAATTTGGACTTAGAATATTTTGTTGATGGAAAGTGTGATGGTATTTGGACTCTGTCATTTTGCTTGATAGAAAAAAACTTAGAAAATTTCAGCAAAATTGTGTCTGAAAATTTAACATCCCTTACCCCAAGAGAAAATGAAAACGGGATCCATCAGGATCCCAATGAAATCCCGGTGAAATTGACGGGATAAGCCGGGATAAGCATCTGTCAGGATCCCATTCGGGATAAATATCTGAAACTGGGATCCCATTCGGGATAACTGTCTGAAGCCGGGATCCCATTCTAGTTGAAACAGGATAAATATCTGAAACTGGGATCCAATTCGGGATAACTGTCTGAAGCCGGGATCCCATTCTAGTTGAAACAGGATAAATATCTGAAACTGAGATCCCATTCGGGATAACTGTCTGAAGCCGGGATCCCATTCTAATTGAAACGGGAAAACATAAACCAGAATTTTGTGTGGAAAAATATGCAATGTTTGGTAAACAGGAAGTTGTTGAGTGCTGAATCTGAAAACGCATATGGATCTATTCAAATGGCATGGTTGTTTTAACTAATATGTTTTTATCCATTTACAGACATGTACAGATGGGTGCGGTCCTAACCTGTACACAGGTTAACTTAAAGCAGTCCTTACGACTGCTCTATAGGTTAACTTTGGAAAATTTTTGCAGACCTGTAAGTTAACTTTATCCCTAGCAGACCAGACCTCATGTCTGCTTTTATAGGACTGCTGCAGATCAGACCTAAGGACAAGTTTGCTAGAGCAGACCTGTTCCCAGGACAGGTCAGCTCGACCAGACCAGAACTGTGGACAGGTCTGCTTGACAAGACCAGACCTGAGGACAGGACTGCTTGACCGTACCAGACCAGACCTGTAGACAGGTCTGCTTGACCAGTCCAGACCTTTGGACAGGTCTGCTTGACCAGACCAGACCTGTGACCAGGTCTGATTGACCAGACCAGACCAGACCTGTGGACAAGTTTGGTATTTAACAGAGCAGTCTTGTCAGTCATGGGGACAGGTCTGCTTTTGAATCGGTCCTATGGATATTCTTTACCGCGTTGATACATACAATAAATGCAGTCCTGTTTACAAGTTAACTTTGGATCATGTTAACTTTATTTTGGAAGAGCAGACCAGACCAAAGTTAACTTGGGATCAAGTTAACTTTATCTTAGAGGAGCAGACCAGACCAAAGTTAACTTTGGATCATGTTAACTTTATCATGGACCAAACCAAAGTTAACTTTTATAAGAACAGGTCTGGCTTGACTTTTGATAGCAGACCTGGTCATAAGTTAACTTGTGTGTAGGACTGCTTGTGGCAAAGTTAACTTCGTCCAAAGTTAACTTCAATTCTGGACATGGACCTGTCCTGAAGTTGACTTTTCGGGCAATCATTAAACAGTCATACGACCAAGTCTGCTTTTAAAGTTAACACAAATTCTGGCCTAGGACCGGTCACAGCAGTCATAAAACCGGCCCTAAGTTAACTTCAACCAGTCATAAAGTCTGCTTATTAAGTTAACTAGCTGTACAGGTTAGAACTGCACCCATCTGTAAGTAGTCCAAATAATTATGACGTCTGGCAAGGCTAGTATTTTAATTTTTTTCTGGGACGCCTTTCTTTTTTGTCAAATATTTTTGAAATACACAATTATTTATGACATTACAGGGGCGGATCCAGCCATTTTTAAAAGAGGGGGGGTCCCAACCCAGGATAAAGGGGGGTTCCAACTATATGTCCCCATTCAAATGCATTGATCGTCAAAAAAAGGGGGGGTTCCAACCCCCGGAACCCGCCTCCCCCACCTTGGGTCCGCCACTGCCAGGACTGCCAAATTTTCATGAAGCAAATGCGTGAGATTTGGCCAAAATTGTAAAGATCAAAGAGAAAAAACAATAGATCAAAGGAAAATGCCGCCAAATATGCATGGAAATTGCGTGAGACTTGGCAGCCCTGCACTGCATAACATGAGCAATGGTTATTGGTGTTAATTAACAATGTGTATGGCACCAAAGCTGTCAGTTGAAGCCAATCACTTAATGGGACACTTAATTTGACAGTTTACACAGCTACATGTAGCTGAACTTATTGTTCATGGATGAATTACGAATGTCAGCTTGACAATATTTTTTAGTCTAAATAATTATGACGTCTTGGAAGGCTATTTTAAATTTTTGCCTTGACGCCTTCCTGCAACGATGTAAGGCGTCAAAGAAAAAAAATATAATTGCCTTTCAAGACGTCATAATTTATTGGACTAAGTATTTCTAAGTCAGAAAAATGCAGAGATTTTCGCGATAAAAATGGCAGGGCGTCCGCGAAACGTCAACGGCTGTTTTGCCAGACAAGCTGGGGCGTTTCTGATTTTCTCCAAGTTCACATAAGTGTTCTATTAATTGTTGTCCGGCATATATCAATGATAGGCCAATGATTGACATCGTAACACGTTGGTTTCTAAACTTATGTAAAATGTAAACAACGTGTTTTTTTTGTAATTGTACTGAACAGTCCGACCCTAGAAACTACCGTCCTAGATAATGCGGCCACTAGTTCATCCGCATGCAGCCTGTGCCGATTAAATTAAAGTTGTTTGTTTCTTATATCTAAAAACTGGCTAGTAATAAATTATTTTATGCGACACCCTTGATTTATTTTTACAATACCGTTACGGGGACAGATCAACTTCTGGCCGGTATAATATGGGGCGAAATTGTCATATCGACGTTAGTGTACTGGATAAATACGTCATTAAATTCTGATTACGCTGAATATGGAGGAATACGATGCAGAAGTTTTCAGATAAGTGCATTGACAATTAAAGTTAACATGTGTATATAATGATTATAAAAAATAATTCATTGAAGAACTAAGATTTTTTTATGGTTTTTATTTGAGCAAATCAACATCAGAAAGTCTGTAAGCATAAACTGAAAATACATTTATTTTTAACATAAAACAATGAATAATCTTGTTGTCACATAACAGGCATAACTGGTAGATATGTTAAAATTAAATTGAGTCATGTGAATGGTTATTTGGTGAAAATGATAAGTCGCTAGTTGTTTATCTTCAGGGGATAAAAAAGGGGGAGGGTAATTAATTTGATTCCAAATGGCTTCCAATCTACTGTATAAACATGCAATAATATTTCTATTGAATTTATTGCTTCAAAACGTCTTGAACAATTGATTCTTTGTGGATTTTTTTTATACTTTTAGGGGATTTAATGATTTGATTAAATGGAGCTGCAAATTTTGATAGTAAACAGATTCGCATGCAGATTCTAGTTACCTTTACTCAGCAATACTAGTTGGAAGTACAGAGACAGCAAATTTATTTACAGAAAGGAGGAGAACTTTACATCATGTATCCTTTCGCAACTTACGCAAGGGTAATAAATAAATAAACCAGGAATCCCAATGTGTTCTCTGTCAACTGATTTAAATCAAGACAATAAATTCTTGTATATAATTTTTATTTTAATCACTAGTTTTTGTAATATACATGCACAAATTGTCAAATTTGTATATATTTTTTCTTTGGCATTTACAAAAAAAATAAATTTTAACACGCATGCGCAACAACAAGTAATCTTCAGTATCCTGAAGTTTTGTTGTATAACTGAAGAAGATGAGAAGAAGAAGAGTCAAGTACGTGCATGGAATTCCAGTATATCCTGCTGGGATTTATTTCGGGATCCCCCCTTTTTTTTCCGGGAATCACAGTATATTCCAAACAAAAACCCACAACAGTGTCGGATCCAGGGGGGGTTCCGAGGGTTGGAAACCCCCCCTTTTTTTGACGATCAATGCATTTGATTGGGGACATACAGTTGGAACCCCCCCCCCCCCTTTATCCTGGGTAAGGAAACCCCCCCTTTTTTATAAATGGCTGGATCCCCCCTTCCACAATATCCCAGTATATTTCCACTGGGATTTATTTCAGGATCCCGTTTTTTTCCGGGAATCCCAGTATATTCCAATCAAAATCCCTGTGGAATCCCAGTACATAATGTGCCATCTGTTTTACATTTATCTCTGTAGACAGGAAGGATCATGAATGTACACAGAGTTTTGGGCCAAATTAAGGGGAGCACATGTTTTTATGCATTTTCCTGCAATTACTGTAACTTATAACATAATAAAGATAAAAAATAAACGGATATTTTTTTATACATATATAGTTATATATGTAAACAAGTCTGAATTGAAAACAACGTTCAAACCTATGATTGCGTTGGATAAAAACCGCAATTTTATACGTGTGCATGTAAAACAAATTTCTTGTTAGAGGGGTCTAAATACAGCACAAACAACATTTTCCAAAAGACCAAAAAAGTGAAAAGGTATATTTTAACAAAACTCATTTGACTAACAGGTCGAACAACAAATGTTCTTAAACCCTGCTGACTGCCATTGACGATTGCCAAATAAACAGATCATCGATGTAATAAATGGATCTTAATTATAAATTTAATACTTATCAGAAAACAATAAACTTGCGGAAAAGATGGTATACCGCAAACAAAAGGTCCAAAGGTTTTTGTACACCATATCCGGATTTCGACAATTAATGTCTCTTCAGTGATGTTAGGAATCGAAACGGTATTTGGAAAGCCATACAATTTACCTCAATTTAGGATAGACTCTTGAATTTTGAGGAGTCAAAATAGGATGAACGGATCATATAAACCCGAAGGCAAATATAATACAAGCCCAAACGAAAAAAATATAAATAAGTCTGAATTGAAAACAACGTTCAAACCTATGATTGCGTTGGATAAAAACTGCAATTTTTATACTGTGCATGCAAAACAAATTTCTTGTTAAAGGGGTCTATATACAGCACAAACAACATTTTCCAAAAGACCAACAAAGTGAAAAGGTATATTTTAACAAAACTCATTTGACTAACAGGTCGAACAACAAATGTTCTTAAACCCTGCCGACTGCCATTGGCGATTGCCAAATAAACAGATCATCAATGTAATAAATGGATCTTAGTTATAAATTTAATACTTATCAGAAAACAATAAACTTGCGGAAAAGATGGTATACCGCAAACAAAAGGTGCAAAGGTTTTTGTACACCATATCCGGATTTCGACAATTAATGTCTCTTCAGTGATGTTAAGAATCGAAACGGTATTTGGAAAGCCATACAATTTACCTCAATTTAGGATAGACTCTTGAATTTTGAGGAGTCAAAATAGGATGAACGGATCATACAAACCCGAAGGCAAATATAATACAAGCCCAAACGAAAAAAAAGTAAACAAGTCTGAATTGAAAACAACGTTCAAACCTATGATTGCGTTGGATAAAAACCGCAATTTTTATACGTGTGCATGCAAAACAAATTTCTTGTTAGAGGGGTCTAAATACAGCACAAACAACATTTTCCAAAAGACCAAAAAAGTGAAAAGGTATATTTTAACAAAACTCATTTGACTAACAGGTCGAACAACAAATGTTCTTGAACCCTGCTGACTGCCATTGGCGATTGCCAAATAAACAGATCATCGATGTAATAAATGGATCTTAATTATAAATCTATACTTATCAGAAAACAATAAACTTGCGAAAAAGATGGTATACCGCAAACAAAAGGTGCAAAGGTTTTTGTACACCATATCCGGATTTCGACAATTAATGTCTCTTCAGTGATGTTAGGAATCGAAACGGTATTTGGAAAGCCATACAATTTACCTCAATTTAGGATAGACTCTTGAATTTTGAGGAGTCAAAATAGGATGAACGGATCATATAAACCCGAAGGCAAATATAATACAAGCCCAAACGAAAAAAATATAAACAAGTCTGAATTGAAAACAACGTTCAAACCTATG
The DNA here is from genome assembly GCF_021869535.1 of Mytilus californianus. NCBI lineage: Eukaryota > Metazoa > Mollusca > Bivalvia > Mytilida > Mytilidae > Mytilus > Mytilus californianus. The sequence goes on from NW_026262615.1 coordinate 6,950,908, forward strand.
ATTGCGTTGGATAAAAACCGCAATTTTTATACGTGTGCATGCAAAACAAATTTCTTGTTAGAGGGGTCTAAATACAGCACAAACAACATTTTCCAAAAGACCAAAAAAGTGAAAAGGTATATTTTAACAAAACTCATTTGACTAACAGGTCGAACAACAAGTGTTCTTGAACCCTGCTGACTGCCATTGGCGATTGCCAAATAAACAGATCATCGATGTAATAAATGGATCTTAATTATAAATTTAATACTTATCAGAAAACAATAAACTTGCGGAAAAGATGGTATACCGCAAACAAAAGGTGCAAAGGTTTTTGTACACCATATCCGGATTTCGACAATTAATGTCTCTTCAGTGATGTTAGGAATCGAAACGGTATTTGGAAAGCCATACAATTTACCTCAATTTAGGATAGACTCTTGAATTTTGAGGAGTCAAAATAGGATGAACGGATCATATAAACCCGAAGGCAAATATAATACAAGCCCAAACGAAAAAAATATAAACAAGTCTGAATTGAAAACAACGTTCAAACCTATGATTGCGTTGGATAAAAACTGCAATTTTTATACTGTGCATGCAAAACAAATTTCTTGTTAGAGGGGTCTATATACAGCACAAACAACATTTTCCAAAAGACCAAAAAAGTGAAAAGGTATATTTTAATAAAACTCATTTGACTAACAGGTCGAACAACAAATGTTCTTAAACCCTGCTGACTGCCATTGGCGATTGCCAAATAAACAGATCATCGATGTAATAAATGGATCTTAGTTATAAATTTAATACTTATCAGAAAACAATAAACTTGCGGAAAAGATGGTATACCGCAAACAAAAGGTGCAAAGGTTTTTGTACACCATATCCGGATTTCGACAATTAATGTCTCTTCAGTGATGTTAAGAATCGAAACGGTATTTGGAAAGCCATACAATTTACCTCAATTTAGGATAGACTCTTGAATTTTGAGGAGTCAAAATAGGATGAACGGATCATATAAACCCGAAGGCAAATATAATACAAGCCCAAACGAAAAAAATAGTAACAAGTCTGAATTGAAAACAACGTTCAAACCTATGATTGCGTTGGATAAAAACTGCAATTTTTATACTGTGCATGCAAAACAAATTTCTTGTCAGAGGGGTCTATATACAGGACAAACATTATTTTCCAAAAGACCAAAAAAGTGAAAAGGTATATTTTAACAAAACTCATTTGACTAACAGGTCGAACAACAAATGTTCTTAAACCCTGCTGACTGCCATTGGCGATTGCCAAATAAACAGATCATCGATGTAATAAATGGATCTTAGTTATAAATTTAATACTTATCAGAAAACAATAAACTTGCGGAAAAGATGGTATACCGCAAACAAAAGGTGCAAAGGTTTTTGTACACCATATCCGGATTTTGACAATTAATGTCTCTTCAGTGATGTTAGGAATCGAAACGGTATTTGGAAAGCCATACAATTTACCTCAATTTAGGATAGACTCTTGAATTTTGAGGAGTCAAAATAGGATGAACGGATCATATAAACCCGAAGGCAAATATAATACAAGCCCAAACGAAAAAAATATAAACAAGTCTGAATTGAAAACAACGTTCAAACCTATGATTGCGTTGGATAAAAACCGCAATTTTTATACGTGTGCATGCAAAACAAATTTCTTGTTAGAGGGGTCTAAATACAGGACAAACAACATTTTCCAAAAGACCAAAAAAGTGAAAAGGTATATTTTAACAAAACTCATTTGACTAACAGGTCGAACAACAAATGTTCTTAAACCCTGCTGACTGCCATTGGCGATTGCCAAATAAACAGATCATCGATGTAATAAATGGATCTTAGTTATAAATTTAATACTTATCAGAAAACAATAAACTTGCGGAAAAGATGGTATACCGCAAACAAAAGGTGCAAAGATTTTTGTACACCATATCCGGATTTTGACAATTAATGTCTCTTCAGTGATGTTAAGAATCGAAACGGTATTTGGAAAGCCATACAATTTACCTCAATTTAGGATAGACTCTTGAATTTTGAGGAGTCAAAATAGGATGAACGGATCATATAAACCCGAAGGCAAATATAATACAAGCCCAAACGAAAAAAATATAAACAAGTCTGAATTGAAAACAACGTTCAAACCTATGATTGCGTTGGATAAAAACCGCAATTTTTATACGTGTGCATGCAAAACAAATTTCTTGTTAGAGGGGTCTAAATACAGCACAAACAACATTTTCCAAAAGACCAAAAAAGTGAAAAGGTATATTTTAACAAAACGCATTTGACTAACAGGTCGAACAACAAATGTTCTTAAACCCTGCTGACTGCCATTGGCGATTGCCAAATAAACAGATCATCGATGTAATAAATGGATCTTAATTATAAGTTTAATACTTATCAGAAAACAATAAATTTGCGGAAAAGATGGTATACCGCAAACAAAAGGTGCAAAGGTTTTTGTACACCATATCCGGATTTCGACAATTAATGTCTCTTCAGTGATGTTAGGAATCGAAACGGTATTTTAAAAGCCATACAATTTACCTCAATTTAGGATAGACTCTTGAATTTTGAGGAGTCAAAATAGGATGAACGGATCATATAAACCCGAAGGCAAATATAATACAAGCCCAAACGAAAAAAATATAAACAAGTCTGAATTGAAAACAACGTTCAAACCTATGATTGCGTTGGATAAAAACCGCAATTTTTATACGTGTGCATGCAAAACAAATTTCTTGTTAGAGGGGTCTAAATACAGCACAAACAACATTTTCCAAAAGATCAAAAAATTGAAAAGGTATATTTTAACAAAACGCATTTGACTAACAGGTATATATGTATATAGCAAATATTCAAGATTTAAGTAATAATCAGTATTTATTAGGGGCACATTTCAAAGGAATCAGATTGTCCCAATATCCTAAACAACCCCAACACATCAACAAATTCAAATTTGAACTTGATATATAAACATGCAGGCAACAAGAAAAGATGTCTTCTATCATGAACAAAATATGAATTTTACATTGGATGTAGATCAAAAAGTTTCAATTAATTCTATTGACATTGGATAGTGCAGATGTAGTCTTCTCGACTTCTGCTGACATGACTCTTGGATTTAGGAAGATTGATGTTCACACATATTTTGGATTACATCTTTTGGTAAGTACAATGAATTTGAATTTTCACCATTTTGAATATGTGCATGCTCTATTAGTTCAAAATAGTGGTATTTAAAGTGTCTTCTTAACTTTTGAGGGACAAGAAAAAAATCTAAACCATAGATTTATGCATATAAATATTATCAAAATTGTGTAAGACAGGAGACATATTTTGTATCTTTTTAAAACAATCTGTTTTATAAATAATTACTTAAAATAAGAATCTTCTAATATAAGGTAATGTTGGTATTATATTAGAGATCTGTGGTATGACTGCCAATAAGTCATCTATCCACAAATGACAAAACAATATATCTTTGTATACACAACTACACACCAAAATTATGATTTAAAAAGATGGGTAAGACCCATTATCATGATTATGTTAAGTACAATGAAAAACAAATATTAAACAAAAGCAAGAACTACCACTATATTTCTTGGGACAGGCACTGTAATGATATAGTATTGACAGGAGGTTAAATGTATTCTACAGTTATGTATCCATTGCTGTTCCAGGATTTTGAAAAGGGTGGTAGTGGTAGCAATTAAGTCAATATTAGGTGTAGGACTTGTAAAACTTCTATGCAAAAACAGTTTATGTAGCTCAAAAGCTCAAAATGGGGAGAGCTCCACCCATCCCCTTAAATCCACATCTGAATATTCAATTTTTAAAAGGATTTGACTACTTTAAGATATTGACCCTGCAGGTGAAACAAATTCAGGAGAAATTTGCCCTATTTTTATGTTTTTCGTCCATCTGTCGGTTTGTCAGTCTGTCCCTCTTCAGGTTAAAGTTTTTGGTCAAAGTAGTTTTTGATGAAGTTGAAGTCCAATCAACTTGAAACTAAGTACATATGTTCCCTATGATATGATCTTTCTAATTTTAATGCCAAATTAAGTTTTTTCATCCCCAATTTCACGGTCCACTGAACATAGAAAATGATAGTGCAAGTTGGGCATCCTTGTACTTTGGACACATTCTTGTTTTTAAAAGTGATATTTTCATTTTACAAATCCAGATGTTACAATAGATTTAGCTTTATATTTTTATAATATTTAGTTTTTCTTTTATATTCTAGATTCTTTTACTTTTATTTTGCAGCATTTGCCATCAATAAATTCATCTTTAAGGACAGCAAGTACATGATGGGACACTGAACTGAAAGATACACACATGTAATAGGACAACCTATAGATAACAGAGAAAAAATATTCTTTTTTATTAAATTACAGAAAATTCCATATGCGGAAAGATTTTCCTTACTCATCCATCAAGTTCCATCCGATTGTCAATTCTCCATGCATTTTTCAATCAGATGGAAAATATTCCTTCAGTTTCCGTCAGATGGCAAAAATACCATCAGTTTTCCATCAGCTGGCAAAAATACCATCAATTATCCATCAGATGGAAAATATGCCATCAATTTTCCATCATTATGAAAAAAAAATCCATCATAGATTTTCCATCAACCATTTTCCAGTATTGATGGAAAGTTGATGGAAAGTTGTTCCAATACTCCATCAACATGATGGAATTTTACTGGCATTTATTCCATCACAAAATTCCATCATGTTCGATGGAAAATCTAGGGAAGGGTTAAGATTTACATATTAAAGTGCAAATATGGTCAGTTTTGGTTGATGCGGACAAATATTTTGTTATACCAGTCTGTCTGAGGTATGAAAACTATTGATATTTGTTTATGATGCAATATTTTGAATAAAAAGAGGACATGCTGGCACTCTAAATTGATGCAAACAAAATTTGGTAGTCATTGTGTTCCAATATTGCTATCATTTTTATTATACAATCCATCCTTCCATAAAAATATCACATAAAAAAGAGCAAATATGGTCAGTTTTGGTTGATGCGGTTAAATATGGTCAGTTTTGGTTAATGCTGTCAAATATGGTCAGTTTTGGTTGATGCGGACAAATAATTTTGTTACACGAGTCAGTCTGAGGTATGAAAACTACTGGTATTTGTTTCCGAAGCAGTATTTTGAATAAAAAGAGGAAATGCTGGCACTCTCAATTGATGCGAACAACAATTGGTGGTCATGTATTTCCAATATTGCTGTTATTTGTATGCTACAGTCCCTCTTGACCTAAGATTATAACTGAATTACTGTGCAGCTATATAGATTTACATAAAAAAAGCAAATATGGTCAGTTTTGGTTGAAGCGGACAAATAATTTTGTTACACAAGTCAGTCCGAGGTATGAAAACTACTGATATTTGTTTCTGATGCAATATTTTGAATACAAAGAGAAAATGCTGGCACTCTCAATTGATGCAAACAAAGTTTTGTGGTCATTGTTTTCCAATATTGCTGTAACTTGTATATCAAAGTCCCTCTTGACCTAAAATTATAACTGAATTACTGTGCAGCTATATAGATTTGCAGAAAAAAAGAGCAAATAATGTCAGTTTAGGTTGATGCGGTCAAAAGATTTTTGTTAAACGGGTCCGTCCAAGGTATGAAAACTACTCGTAAACAGATATCATATTTGTTTACGATTCAATACTTTAAATAAAAAGAGGACATGCTGCTACTATAAATTGATGCAAACAAAATTTGAAGTCATTGTTTTCCAATATACTTGCTGTCATTTGTACAATCCGTCCTTGCCTAAAAATATAACTGTATTTCTGCAGTGTGCGGCTACATGTATATAGATTTACATGATGAAGAGCAAATATGGTCAGTTTAAGTTTAATTTAAAAACATATTTATTCATAATAGTGGATTGGGAAACAAGTTATTACATTTGGTTAATGAGGTCAAATAATTGTGTTATACGAGTCATCCTGACTCCCGGAATGACAAATGTAAAACAATTCAAATGATAAAACTAACGGCCTAATTTATGTACAAAAAAACAAATAATTTATGTAACACATCAACAAAAGAAAATCACTGAATTACAGGCTCCTGACTTGGAACAGGCACATTCATGCAGAATATGGCGGGGTTAAACATGTTGTCTTGATTAAAAATCTGAAATAAGACCGGCAAAATAGCAAAACTCTGACTATATAAATCGCTATTTTGCCGTAGCCTTATATTTAAGACAAAGAGTTCTTAAAACTTATAAATCAATTCTAGCCGTAGAATTTATAAATCAATTCTAGCCGTAGAATATATATATATATATATATACTTTTTCAATCATTTAGGTCTTTTGGAAAATGTTGTTTGTGCTGTATTTAGACCCCTCTACCAAGAAATTTGTTTTTCATGCACACGTATAAAAATTGCGCAATCATAGGTTTGAACGTTGTTTTCAATTTAGACTTGTTTATATAAACAAGTCTAAATTGAAAACAACGTTCAAACCTATGATTGCGTTGGATAAAAACCGCAATTTTTATACGTGTGCATGAAAAACAAATTTCTTGGTAGAGGGGTCTAAATACAGCACAAACAACATTTTCCAAAAGACCAAAAAAGTGAAAAAGTATATTTTAACAAAACGCATTTGACTAACAGGTCGAACAACAAATGTTCTTAAACCCTGCCGACTGCCATTGGCGATTGCCAAATAAACGGATCACCAGGTGTAATAAATGGATCTTATTTATAAATTAATACCAAACAGAAAACAATAAACTTGCGGCAAAGATGGTATACCGCAAACAAAAGGTGCAAAGATTTTTGTACACCATATCCGGATTTCGACAATTAATGTCTCTTCAGTGATGTTAGGAATCGAAACGGTATTTGGAAGGCCATATAATTAACCTCAATTTAGGATAGACTCTTGAATTTTGAGGAGTCAAAATAGGATGAACGGATCATATAAACCCGAAGGCAAATATAATACAAGCCCAAACGAAAAAATATAAACAAGTCTAAATTGAAAACAACGTTCAAACCTATGATTGCGTTGGATAAAAACCGCAATTTTTATACGTGTGCATGCAAAACAAATTTCTTGTTAGAGGGGTCTAAATACAGCACAAACAACATTTTCCAAAAGACCAAAAAAGTGAAAAAGTATATTTTAACAAAACGCATTTGACTAACAGGTCGAACAACAAATGTTCTTAAACCCTGCCGACTGCCATTGGCGATTGCCAAATAAACGGATCACCAGGTGTAATAAATGGATCTTATTTATAAATTAATACCAAACAGAAAACAATAAACTTGCGGCAAAGATGGTATACCGCAAACAAAAGGTGCAAAGATTTTTGTACACCATATCCGGATTTCGACAATTAATGTCTCTTCAGTGATGTTAGGAATCGAAACGGTATTTGGAAGGCCATATAATTTACCTCAATTTAGGATAGACTCTTGAATTTTGAGGAGTCAAAATAGGATGAACGGATCATATAAACCCGAAGGCAAATATAATACAAGCCCAAACGAAAAAATATAAACAAGTCTAAATTGAAAACAACGTTCAAACCTATGATTGCGTTGGATAAAAATCGCAATTTTTATACGTGTGCATGCAAAACAAATTTCTTGTTAGAGGGGTCTAAATACAGCACAAACAACATATATATATATATGTATCTAATATACCTTCATAGAACTACACTACGGTGGTACAAAACGTGTACTTCAAATTTAAAGTACAAGTATATTACAGACAATTTTCACTCACATGAAGTTCATGTGAAAAATTTCACTTTGAGATTCACCTCAAACGAGCTTATTTACGTGAAAATTTTCATGTGAATTTCAAGTGAGATTCATGTGAAATTCATATTACCAAAATTTACCTGTGTAGGTTAGAATTTTGATACTAAATTAGTATGATAGTTTGAAAGTACTATATCACTACTACATTATTTAGGTCCAGTTTAATTACTTTGAAATTAAAGTGCTAAATAAGTACACATGCACTGTGTAAAAGAGACAACAACCCGACGAAAGAGCAGAAAACAGTCCAAGGCCACCAATGGGTCTTCAGAAAATCCCGCATCCGGAGGCGGCTTTAGCTGGCCAATAAACAAGAAATGTGTACTAGTTCCACGAAAATGGAAGTCAAACTAAACTCCCGAACATGTTAATGAACTAGAATTAAAAAAAATATACAAGACTAACAAAGGCCAGAGGCTCCTGACTTGGGACAGGCGCAAAAATGCGGTGGGGCTAAACATGTTTTGTGAGAACTCAATCCTCCCCCTATACCTCTAGCCAATGTAGAATAAATTAACACACGGCAATACGATGTCAGAATAGGTAACAGAAGAAACTAAGTAAAATGACATTGATACATGTACATAAATTAATAAAGGACTACTAGCAGTTACTGACATGCAAGCTCCAGCCCTCAATTAAACTGATTGAATGATTATGTCTTCGTCATATAAGAATTAAGCACAATCCCTTCCGTTAGGGTTTTAGTATCATACCATCATAAAATATATGAGAAGAACATAACCCGTATCATGCCAACAACTGGTTTTAGAATAAAATGTGTATATTTCCAATGCAAAGACCCTATAAGTGAATCAATACTAATTCAAAAATATGCTATCTTTAATGATTTGACATCAGTATCGTAACTATATCCCTTCTGAATAAGTCTGTTTAAATGTTTGGTTAGCTTTTGAGGTGAATGACTACATCAAACATTCAACTACAACGTACAGTATCTGCATAGATAGTATTCTCTACTTGTCTGCTACTGGGTCTGCGGTGCTCTGCGTCTTCTACCTGTCTGCTACTGGGTCTGCGGTGGTCTGCGTCTGCGGTGGTCTGGGTCTGCGGTGGTCTCCGTCTTCTACCTGTCTGCTACTGGGTCTGCATGTTGACAAGAAGAATCAAACAAATCAACGTAAAATTAACCTAAATGTCTACAGTCTACCTGACAACTTACTTCTCCATAAAATAAAGAAACATCGGCGCATACACGTGAGCAGTAAAAGCAACAATCGGCATTTTAAGAAGAAATGAAAAACGAAAATCAAAAGTATAATAAATAACAAATATATGCTTGCAATTATTTAAAATAAGCTTAGATTAAAAAAAACCTGGAGATTTTTTTTTCATGAAGATGTTTGGGTTGTGTGTAATACATTCATACATCAGAACCAGGTTTTCCATCGTATTTTGTAATTCACGAAGTTAAAATGTTTGGACTAACAGTTGATATACTAGGTTAGCATACCTTCATTTTGGAAAATACAATTTCAGATTTACGAATGATACCTTTGGCTTTCTATACAATATTTATGATTGGAGAAATGGATGTTGCTGACAGATCTCTAATAGATTCGTTTTGAAATATTCACAATTTGTTTTACTATACTCGAGACAAAAAAAAAATATACTTCACGTAAAAATGCAATATTTTGATTGGCTTATACGAGGGTGTTAATTTACTTTATTCTATGGTAAATAATCTATTACCCTTCACGGATATGCTTGATCAAGTGTGCTCTTTATTAGATACGACTCTATCCTATGGCAAATACTCCATTACCCTTCACGGAGACGCTTGATCAAGTGTGCGCTTTATCAAATACGGATGGTTGTTATGTACGAGACGTCATAGTTTATTACTTTGAATTTGAAATTTAATCGACAGTAATAACAGAACGTTCAGTATAATAAATTAAATAACACATATCTGAGAGGGTGATAGAGCAGATTATTACCCCTCGAAAAGACATTGTCAACATTGGCTTCGCCTCAGTTGACAATGTTTTCTCGGGGTAACAATCTGCTCTATCACCCTCTCAACTATATATGTGTTATTTATATAATATCACATATTTTCAAAGTATATGAATTATCACCTGAGATCATCTCCAATTTTTGGTGGGGTTCAGTCCTTAGTTTTCTATGTTGTGTTTTGTGTACTGTTGTTTGTTTTTTCGTCGATTTTAGTTTTATGTATTGGCATTGTCAGTTTGTTTTCGACTTGTGAGTTTGAATATCCCTTTGGTATCTTTTTCGTCTCTCGTTTGTATTGACATCAGTCTTTCGTTGCTTTCACATAGGCGGAATACTCACATTTTCCTTTTCTGTTATTGTTCTACCTGACATGCGCATGACTATCTAATAGATGTTACGGAATAATCCGATTATTTGATTTAGGTGTTAACAATATCAATAAAAGAAATTAACATCCGTAAATTGGTAAATGTATATATCATAGTCAATCTTTCATTGGTGAATAAAAAAATCTACGTCTTTTCTAGAATCAACAACGCCAACGCCACAACACTTTATCAACACCCTCGCCAAAGCCTCTTAACAGGTTTTAAACATTAGGAATATTAAGTCAACAAAAGGGGAGCCTGGGCACCCTGCCCCCTAAGTCCGCCTCTGCACGCCCTAAAGGAAGGGGTAGAGTTATTACGGTTTTGGTTCCCATCTGTACGTTTGTTTGTTCTTCCATGTTTTCTTCCGTTCGTCCGTCCATCCTTTCTGTGAAGTGTTCGTTGCATTCCTATCATAAATTACAAATTACCAAAAAAGATCCTCCTGATGTTTGGTTTTAAGCTTTGAGTGAACATGGCTTACTATGTAATGGGTTTTCGCATCCATCTCTCATAAACCCCCTTTTCTCCCAAAACAGGAGAATGTCAATATAGTATGACATTTAATTGCCATGTATGAAATTTTCGACATATTTCCTCCGAAAATACGGATCAAACCTTCCCACATTTTTTTCAAGCTTTGAGTTGGTATACCGTACCATGTGGAGAGTTTTCACTCTCAATGCTTGTCAATTTCCGGTTTACCAAATACTTATATATATTTTTTTCGTAAAGGCAATGTATGAAATTTTTGTTGCATTTTTCTCAGAAACATTTTATCAGTCCTTCGTGAAATTTGGTACTAGTATCAAGACTCAAGTAAAAATATTATAACGTGTGATTCGTTTTCAAATGCATTAATTGTCAAATTCCTGTTAACCGAGTACTTATGCGTTAATGTTATTACTAAACGATCATAGCTAACAGAACATCTTGTTAATTTTCTACATATAAATTTGTGTATTTCTATATCTAAAGGTGTGGATGGGAGTTTACAGAATAGAGAATAATTGGCAAAAAATATAAAGAATAGAGAAAAGTGGACAAAACAATAAAGAATAGAGAACAATGAGGTGTTAAGAAATATATATATATATATATAAAAGATAAGTATGGCCAAAAAGTATAAAGAAAAGAGAAAAATTCGTAAGGGTTCCGCGGAACCCAGTGTCTCGCCTACTTTTGCTGCTAGTCACAGGCTCAACAAAAATGAGGAAAACATTATTAAAAATGTTCCTATAGATACTATCTTTTGATTGTAAGAAGCTTCTATCCAAGTTTGGTAAAAATCCAGAATGGTTTATGAATCTAATAAATGTTTTAAAAACTTTAACTACAGACTGTATGTAATGTAAACTGGAAGAAAAACTAAGTCCATTTGTAATTTATATACGAAAAAACAGGAAATAGGATACTAGCTTTTGATCATAAACAAGCTTCTGTCCAAGTTTGGTACTAATCCAGGATAGTTTAAGAAAGTTTTTTTTTAAATTTAAAACTAAAACCACAGTGTGAATGTAATATTAACTGGAAGAAAAACTAAGTCCATTTATAAGTAATATACGGAAAACAGGAAATAACTTTTTACAAATTTCCTTCTTGATATTAGCTTTTGATCATAAACAAGCTTCTGTCCACGTTTGGTAGAAATTCAGGATAGTTTAAGAAAGTTATTAAAATTTTAAAAACTTTAACCACAGAGTGAATGTAATGATAACTGGAAAAAAAACTAAGTCTATTTATAAGTAAAATACGGAAAAACCGGTTTTTATTTTTTACAAAATTTACTTCTGGATACTATCTTATGATCATAAACAAGCTTCTGTCCAAGTTTTGTAGAAATCCAGGATAGTTTAAGAAAGTTATTAAAATTAAAGAATACAGAAATGAAGGACCCCCACCCCTAATTCAGACCCTGATATCTTAATATCTTAATAGACTATATTCATATTACAGCCTTTTGAGTCCGGAGTATATAATTTTTCGACATGTTACCTAATCTGTGGAAAGACAATCTGGAACTCGGTTAAGTAAAAGCAACTAAAAGAAGTAAAATCAAGCTTTGAACCGGTGCAGTTTTGGATAACCATTAACTGTTTACCGATAATTTTGTCGAGTATAGAGAACATAAAAAATGTTTTTTTTCTCACCAAGTTGAAAAAGGAAGGGGAATTCCCAGTAAATACCAGTGTTACCCGACTCTGTTAAATGTGTGCATCATAAAATTTTAAACGATGTGGAGCTTGACATACTGTTAAGACACATGTCTAGATTTGAAGACATTTCATAATGATCGCTGGGCCTCTACATTTAGTATATTGTCTTGTGTATCTATCTCGTTGACGTACACCCCAAATGTATGTCATACTCATAACTACGTCTGTTTGATTTTATTTTTTATCCTCTTTGTTCTAGAATTGTTTGCTTTCCAGGGATAAAAAAAGGTTTGATTGATTGATTGGTGGTTGCTTTACGCCGCTTCAGTATAATTGTTTACTCGTTCCCGCAATAACAAGTATATATGAATTATCCTTTTTTGTTGTTGTAGAATTGTTAGCGTTCCTGAGATAACAAGTACATATGAATTATCCTTTTTTGTTGTTGTAGAATTGTTAGCGTTCCTGAGATAACAAGTACATATGAATTATCCTTTTTTGTTGTTGTAGAATTGTTAGCGTTCCTGAGATAACAAATGCATATGAATTATCCTTTTTTGTTGTTGTAGAATTGTTAGCGTTCCTGAGATAACAATAACATATGGATTATCTTTGTTGTTTTAGAATTGTAAGCGTTTCAGAGATTAAAGAAAGGAATATAGATTATCTGTTTTGTAGAAGAATTATAAACGTTCCTGCGATAACAATAACATATGGCTTATCTTTTTTGTTGTAAAAATGTAAGCGTTTACGATATTACAAATACACATAGATTATCTGTTGTGTTGTGAAATTGTAAGTGTTCCCAAGATAACAAATGCACACGGATTAACTTTTTGTTGTTGTAGAATTGTAAGCGTCTGAGATTACAAATGCATATGAATCACCTTTTTGTTTGTTTTAGAATTGTAAGCGTTTCAGAGATAAAAGAAAGGAATTTGGCTTATCTGTTTTGTTGTAAAATGCAAGCGTTCCCGGGATAACACATACACATAGATTATCTGTTTTGTTGTAAAATTGTAAGCGTTCCCGAGATAACAAAAATATATGAATTATCTTAGGTTTGTTGTTATAGAATTACACGTGTAATCATCAATCGGGTCATTTATAGCTGACTATACGGTATGTGTTTTCTCATTGTTGAAGGTATTACGGTTGCCTATAATTACTTACATCCACTTCATTTGAACTTTGGTGAATAGTTGTCTCATTGGCAATCATACCACAACTCCTTATTTTCATATACAAACACATTTCAGAAAGATTGGTTTTCCATTATGAGATATTTACTGTAGAATACTGTGAAATATTTTTATATTTTAAGTTTCACAGGTAAAAAGGATGTATAAAGCCTACATCATCTATCATATTTCATCAAAACTACTCAAGACATTTCTTAATTCTTGTCTGACAATGTTAACAAAATCTACAAGTATTGATTTTGTTGGCATATTTCAGTCTTTAAATTTGAACATTTTTTTCTATTTCAAACTGTTCACTTTGTTCTGAAGGTAATGAAGCAATATTTTCCTCAATCATTGCAAGCAGCTGTAGTTTCATTTTGTTTTCGTCTTTGCTAAGTTCGTTTTCTTCTAATGTAGATATGGAAATGTTGATATTTTTAACGGACTCGGATATTTGCCAATCTTAATAAATCATTTATGATGCTATCCATGTTTATATGTGCGACAAGGAAATGAATTTTAATATGTTTTGTGGAAATTGCAGCGTTGGATCAAAACCTATTATATTTCTCTGATTTATTGGACAATTTCTTTTCTCGTTTTGTATTTAAATTAGGTCGTTGTTTTGTTTCGTTTGAATTGTTTTACACTAGTCATTTTTGTCCTTTTATAGTTTACTTATTTCTATATGCAAAGCACGTTTTAGAAAACCTAAATGGGCAACATGGCACCCACTATGATCCGGAATATTTAAATGATTGAAAATATTGCACATAAGTCAATATGTCAGCAGCCGAACGATGAAAATACCTCTAAAAGAGCCAAAATGATTTTTATACTGGACAGTGGTCAATTCATTAGAAATTTCACTGTTTCACGCCGTAAAATTAATGCACAGGTTCAATGCATAACAATGGACAAAACCTGTTTTAACTACTTAACAAGGCGAAAAATAGTGTCGAATTGTGAAGCCAGTAAACAATATTGTTTTTAATCTGAGCATGCAAATTGAAGATTATGTTATATTTTTTACATTAAACTCATTCGCTGAACAAAAGCATTTATTATGAGTAGGAATGTCAACGAGTACTCGAGTATTCGAGTATCGCTCAGTAGTACCGAGTATCGAATACCAAAACGAAAACCGACTAATCGGTGTCCTTTTATATAACTGTCTTCATTTTATGAAATTGATCTTATTGAGAACCTCTTTCGGAAAATTAAGAGGCATCATTGATCACTCAAATTAGTAAATAAAATACATTTTGTTTCGAATGCTTGTGCTAAACTGTCATTTTCCTCCTTGGAAAATACCTAGGCTAACACTTTAAACTGAACATGTCTTAGCCATTCCGTCACATCGGTACCATCAGATCAATATTTTCGTCTACAAGACTGTTAGTTACAAAGTGACAAAACCGACTGTCCCCAATAATAATTCACAAGAACATGTTTCCAAATAAAATAGATTCGTTGTATCCTCTGGTGACCCTCAGTGAATAGTTAAACATCAAATCCTTACGCCTTTATTATCATTAAATGTGTTTTCTTAACGTTTACCAAATACTATTGTTTGAAATGTGTTTTCCTTGTTATAATTTTTAAATATGTGTTCATTAAATTATATTGATTAGATTTTTGTTTTTTGTACGCAATTAGTACTTGTAGGTAATGAGCTAATAATTATGCTTTTTAATTCCTTATTTATGTACAACAAACCAGAGAATGTAAAGTACGTATTTTTGTGTTTCCGTCTTTTAGTTAATATTCCCGAGCGAGCTTTTAGTTAATATTCCCGAGCGAGTACTCGAGTATCGGTCGATAAAACCAACGAGTACGAAAAACGGTCCTGGTTCTGTGCTCCTATGTCCTGGTTCTGTGCCTTTATATTTTAGTTAAAAGTGGCAAATATTCAAGATCATTGATGCTTAACTGTTTTTGACTAATTAGCTGTTATCTGTTTTCTTAAAATTGACATTGTTGTGAATCTGTTAACTGTTATATGAAGAAGAAAAAAAATACCCCTATTTTTTTATTTTACTGTTTTCTGTTTTCTCATTTAATAAGATGATTTAAAATGCTATTATCGGTTATCAACATTTTAAATTAACTGTAATCTTATTTATTGAACTGTTAATTGAACTCCTCTTGTCACCTTTTAAGAAAAGAAGAAAATATGTTTACGATTTTCGGGATTACGATCCTTTTGCATGATCACCAAACAAAGGTGTAAAATATACAATACCTATATGAAAAAGATGATGTGGTATGTTTGTCAATGGACAAATTTCCATAAGAAACCAAAGGAAATATGTGTTAGCAACCATGCGTCATCGGACGACCTTCAACAATGACCCAAAAAATCAAAATGTAAAAGGTTTTGCATAAAAATGGAGAGCATAAATATAAAACAAAGGACTTTTTTCTGATAAAATTGAGAATGGAAACAGGGAATGTGTCAGAGACAACTACCTGACCAAAGAGCAGGTAACAACTGACGGCCACCAATGGGTCTTCAACACAGCAAAAATAATACACCATCCAGAGGCGGGCTTCAGCCGGCCCTTAAACAAAATGTAATCTAGTTCAATGAAAATTGACGTCACACTCAACTTCATAACATATAAATGAACTAATATTAAAAAAACTTACAAGACTAACAAAGGCAAGCGGCTCCTGACTTGGGTGAGGCGCTAAAATGCGTCGGGACTAAACATGTTTTATAAGAATCAGGCACAAACAATTAGGTGAGCCTGAACACTTCTTAGATGAGTTTAGATAATACATTTAGTGTAATATAAATGTAAGCATCCTGAATACTAGTATTGTTTCTCTGACAAATTTGTACGATACTGTAGATACTTTTCTTTTTATTCAACCAAATGAAACTCTGCCTTGTTTCTGCGCGTAAGAATCATGTGTCTTCAGCAGCTAAAATCAGATTTCTTTGTGAGCAATATAGTGCTGACTAAAAGGATGACAATATTATTGCGTTTTTGTTTTTGTTTTTGTTTTTGTTTTTTTGGGGGGGGGGGGGGGGGGGGGGGGGGATAAGGACGAGGGAGGTCACAGTGAAAGTTTGGAATAGTTTTGAAATTCTAAAATTGTTGATAAAAAATAATTTGATGCAGATGCTCAAGAACGATTTTTTTTTTACTGCAGATGATAATTTTACCATAAAAACATTTTGCAAGAGTGGTACGGAGTTTCCCGTAAGATTTAAAAGTTGTACTTTAAAATAAAAATATATCTATTAGCTATTAAGCATGACTTGCTATATCTTTAAGATTTTTTCAACATTAAATTTTTGTCTGAACGGTTGTCAGTTTGTTTTTCAAGAGTTCAATAGAACAATTAAAAAATATTTCACTATTTTATGGAAGGGCAGACTAGAATTTGTCAGAGAATGAAGACGAGATAACCTAGATAACACTAACAGAAATAAGATTGTTTAAGTTTTGAATTTTATAATTCCAAAATGAAGTCTGTTGTCAAGGATTTTTGATAAAGAACTAAGGGAAAGGGAGTGAACGATGTCTCCTACTTTTCTATATTTAAATATATTTCATTAATAAAAATAAAATATGCCTTAATTTTAATTGAAAATAAAAAAAAAATGAGTGAACGGAAAAAAATACCAGACTAAGAAATACACTTTTATTTGAATATTGGTAATATCACGAAGCTTTTAAGTTTTGTGTGTCAAACTCTGAAGTAATTAATCGTTACTAAGGTATTTCACTTCACCCATTTATTTCATTAGTTGATACTGTAAATTCTTAGTATTATTATATTAACATGTAGCCTTTATATATATTTTTAAAAAAATCGAATCTAAAGCCAGATATATCTTTTATATAATTTTTTTTATTAATGCGTTTTCAGGACAAGACAATCAACTCAAACACGCCTTGAAAGTTAAATGCGTACTCGACTGTCTCTTTACGATAAGATAATTGCCCATTTTTAGACCCCCCCCCCCCCCCCAAAAAAAAAAAAAAAAAAAATATGTTGCCGGGGGGTGGTTCAGAGATTGGTATATGTTTTTTTTTCAGTTTAATTTATACTTGTGCATATTAAAAATCCAGAAGTATATGCACCTACCGAAATCGCTTGTTTTGTTAAATGTGCCTTTAATTTCAAAAATTTAAATATCTCGTATCTTCATACTACCAACTGAGTATAAACAAGTATATAAGATGCAAAAAAATCTTGAATTATACACCTACATTTAACTTTTAACTCCATAAAAGATTAAAATAATCCAAACCTACACACTTTACAAAACTGGTTTAATTTCAACTGGTTATCAACCCGTTTCGCTATTATCTCACCTGTGTCGAGGGGCCGTGTGAGCTACATGTATTGACTTGGCGTCCGTAATTACAAAAAGATCTTTTCTGAAATTACTTGACCAAATGTTATCAAATGATTTTGCAAGAGTGAATCTAGGAAAAACAATATTCATCTACAAACATGACCACTGTCTGTTAAAATGTATTCGAGTTTTTAGTTTATATCGCAAAAGTTCAAGCAGTTAGAGCAAAACTTACCGAGTAAAAACATTCAAAAAGCCAATGTCTATCTACCTTGTACTTTTCAGAAAATTCAGATCAGATAACGAAACTTGGTCCAGCAACATTTATAAGCAATATAAGATTTTGACCCACACAGTTTCCATTCAGCACAAATATTCTTGTTACAACGAATCATTTTAAATGCAAAAATACCCGTTCCAGCCTTTAGTTTGTTTATTTGTATATGTATATGAATATAATTATGAAAGACAGCAGGGTCACCAGGGTGTGAAGTCCGTGTCATCTGAAATAAATACTAAGCATAGATCTAGAAATCGATAGATAATCATGACATTGAAAAAAATCTCCCTTGTATTCGAAGAGTTTGCAGTTGTGTTTTGCCTAAACAAATTGACACACAAAATGAATATAGTATTGTGGAATTTTTTAATAATGTTCAATACATTGGTAACACCAGTTACTATGATAATAATCCTGTCACGTATGAATTGGGTAAAATATTTCAGAAAACAAGATGGAAATGTGACAGTTTACGTGCGGTAGGTGCAACAGGATACCGACAGCTTACATGGCTCGTCAGGGTGGAAGCTAAAACGTGGATCAAAGTCCATGAAAATTTGATTTAAAACGTTTATTCATTCCAACAAAGTTATTGAGATTTTGTTGAGGATTTAATCATTTACGGCAACAAGAAACTTTTTAGAATTTAATGCAAAGAAGGTTTAAAGTCTTTCGCCAAAAAATACTATCAATTTCTTCTTATCCTATGTTAACTTCCATGCAATCTACATCTCTTCATGATCATTAAATTGAACTGTAAACTATTTCTTAGTATCTTCCGAATGCCTTTATAATGTCTGATGTATACATAATTATGACAATAACTGTTGTGAGCACAAGATTCACTGCACACTTTTAAAGTTCTGCTTTATCAAACATTAAAATGTGAACTGAAGTTTTGCGAAATTTTTTGATCGGTACGATTGAGATTTTATCAAAGAGAACATGGTTTATCTATAAGTTGAAAATGCGGCTTTGCACTAGCTTTCAGTAGCTGCGAGTATTCGTTGTTCAATAATTTGTGTCTTAATGTTATTATTTTATGTGCTAAATTGTTGTGTTGTTACACCACTTTACCAATAAAGGAGGAAAGGAAGAGGGGTTGGTTGGGTGGAGGTGGGGAAGGGTGTGTGGAGCGCAAACAAACATGTTAATGACTATGCGGTATGGGCTTTGTTCATTGCTGAAGGCCGTACGGTGACCTATAGTTGTTAATTTCTGTGTCATTTGGTCTTTTGTGGAGAGTTATCTCATTGGCAATCATACCACATCTTCTTTTTTTATATGTTAAGCCCTGTCAAGAGTGCCCAAAACAAGTGATTGTCGATGGTTGCTTTCTGTCATATTTGTATTTTGTTCAAAGTTGTAGTTAAATTCAGGCCGAAGGTATTCATTTTTTAATCGTTTACATTTGTATAGCTAGTATTCGTTATGGTTTTTGCTCGTTTTTGAAGGTCATACTTTGAATCGCAATTGTTCACATCTTGTTCCATTCTAGTTAGTTTTTATCAGTCATGTTTGAAAAGCAAGTCTAGGTAGTTTTTTGTTATCCAGTCGAAGTTTATTGGAGACAGTGTATATATTTAGGAAGAAATTAGAGGCACCAGTAATAAGTTAATCTATCCTCATATATTTAACTGACATAAACCAGTCAAACCTTTTTTGTCGTTATAAATGTCGCTTAACTTTAAGCACCTTTTAAAACTGTTTAAGTTGGTATATTATGTAGATAATCATCAATTTAAGGGCATTTAATATCTTAAATAAAACTATTCTAATTAGATGTTTTTTCATCTGATATTGGACGGAAGACGTTGGCCTTTTATGTTTTAAAAGTTATGATTATTTTGAAAACGCTTATTCAACAGCCAAATGGATGCACAAAAGTAAAAATAGGAGTCACAGATCCGATTGAATACAATATCTGCCCAATTTTATTGATTTTGTAACATTTGTTTCAAATATGACCAACTTTTTATCCAAAATCACCAGCACCGTATCAGGACCCATCAGCACAATGACAGGACCCACCAGCACAGTATCAGGACATGAATAAACTGAAAAAATGCAAAATTTATATATATTGCACTGGTTTTTCACAAAATAATTTTGTCGTGTGGATTTTGGTATAGAAAGCGGACTCTTGGAGCATTTTTGTTTTATTTTGTCAGTTCTCGGTTTTCTGAAAATGAGCATTTTTGTGTTACGCTTACTGAAACAGTTTAGAGCGTCACAATTTTAATGGTTTGCCTATGAACCCATAAGAAACAAAATTAAAAAATCTCAACTGTTTCCTTCCATTTTTTATGAGAGAAAACGTCAAAAATCATCATTTTTGTCTTTGTTTACATATTTTCAATGATCACCAGCACCAGTCAGGACCGAATCACCAGCACAAAACGTTTTCTCGCAGGACAACCTTACCCACCGTGATTATGAGTGTCCCAGACACTATATTAGTTGACAGTTTTCCCACTAATTCCACGTGTTTTCAAGTGGTAGTAAACTCGTAAGAGCCCATAATGCAATGTAGTTCATTGAGTCGATTGGTCAGTTTTTCAAGGCCACGTTTGCCGTCTATTTGGGAAATTACGATGCAAATATATTCTGACTTCAGGAAATCTAGAGTTCCCGACCTGTTTAACTATTGTATCACTAGTCTGGCAATATTGTGAGTTATAATCACGCACGTGACAGGTGTGCTCGATTCTAATCTTGACTGACTAGGATTGTCAGTTTTCCTGCCGAAGGTCGGTTGTTCTCACCGGGCACTCCGGATGCCTTCACCAATAAAAACTGACCGCCACAAAATAGTACAATAGTGCTGAAATAGTGTTAAACACCAATCGATCAATCAAGACGTATAGTCCAGCGGATATAAGAATAATTGGTCATTTATGGTAAAAGCATGAAACTTGGCATACTGAAAGATTAAGGGGTATAAACAAAATTCAGATATGGAGTAACGAAAAAAAAAATTCATAAGAGTTCCGCGGAACCCAGTGTCTCGCCTACTTTTGCTGTTCATCGCAGGCTCAACAAAAATGAGGAAAAAAATATTAAAAATTTTCCTATAGATACTATCTTTTGATTGTAAGAAGCTTCTGTCCAAGTTTGGTAAAAATCCAGGATAGTTTATGAATCTAATAAATGTTTTAAATCTTTAACTGCAGACTGTATGTAATGTTAACTGGAAGAAAAACTAAGTCCATTTATAAGTAAAATACGGATAAACAGGTACAAAATTTTAACAAAATTTCCTTCTAGGTACTAGCTTTTGATCATAAACAAGCTTCTGACCAAGTTCGGTACAAATCCAGGATAGTTTAAGAAAGTTATTAAAATTTCAAAAACTTTAACCACAGAGTGAATATTTGTGGACGCCGCCGCCGCCGCCGCCGACGACGCCGACGACGCCGACGACGCCGACGGAATGTAGGATCGCTATGTCTCGCTTTTTCAACAAAAGTCGAAGGCTCGACAAAAATCACATTTGGCCGCCAAAAAAAGATGGCCGACATAAGGTACCGGGAGTACAACATCGTTCATTTGATGAAGTCGACTTATATGCAAGAGTTCAGCAGATATCACAAATTTAAGGAAATACATTTAATATATGCCAATAATTATTTTTTTCAACTTTATAAATACACTATTAATCAAAATGGCGTCTAAATTCAAAATGGCGCCGTAAAAAATCTTGGACTCGCCTTCTTTACCACGTTTTCCACGAGTAAACGTTTTTAAGCTATTATCAAAGTACGTGTCAAACACAATGTCATTTCTTTGTCCGTCTTTTCCAATATTGAGAATATGCAGATCCACCAAAAATAAAAGAAGACATCACAGATTGATCATCTGTTAGAAAAGACAAATCATCTAGACATTTTGACATAATGCATGTGTCAGCTTTTGTTCTAAAACGCATTGTACCATTTTGACTAAGCGATGTTTCCATCTATTGATTGACTAACAAAATACAGTCTTGAAGATAAAGAACAATTACTTTTCAAATACAGTGATCCATTGTAAAAGTTTTCTTTGCAGGAGGTGGTGTTTGGAAAAGTGGTAACTTGTTCCTCTTGATTTTATCAAGGACAAATGTTGTTCCATCGACAATGCATTATTCTCATGTATATACTAAACAAATATCTATAATTGTCCACTTTAAATTGCAGGACTACATACCAGGATGTAGAATAAGGAGATTCTTTGATCTTTCCAAACACAGGATGTAGAATAAGGAGATTCTTTGACCTTTCCAAACACAGGATGTAGAATAAGGAGATTCTTTGACCTTTCCAAACACAGGATGTAGAATAAGGAGATTCTTTGACCTTTCCAAACACAGGATGTAGAATATGGAGATTATTTGACCTTTCCAAACACAGGATGTAGAATAAGGAGATTATTTGACCTTTCCAAACACAGGATGTAGAATAAGGAGATTCTTTGACCTTTCCAAACACCATTTTTCAAATACTATCATTACCTCATCATCATTCAAAGAATCTGTGTAATGTCGGTAAGGGTTTGACAAAAAAGGGTTAAGTGTACATGCTGTGACTTAATGTTCTCTAAATAAATGTTTTGTAACATGAGACGTATACAGGAATGAATCTGCTATAGCGGATGATGTAACCTGAGCATCTACTTAAACACTTGTCCATCAGCTAACTTCAAGCCAACTACCAAGGGCTTTGAACGCAGTCATTTCTATGTGTGGGCCGTCAAACATCATGACAAAGTTTTCCTCATTATACATCCGAAACCAGTTCTAGTTTTACCACTGTGAAAAATGGTTAGTCAAAAGCAAGAACGGGAGTTTGACCTGGATTTGGCTGTCTTACACATGTTACAGCTCTATGAATAAGTTCTACTTCTTTTCCCGAATACGACAGTAGACTCCTGGGTAGGAGTGTAAAACTTCCTGGAACTTATGTTCTATGTACATATGGACTGGAACTTATGTTCTATGTACATATGGACTGGAACTTATGTTCTATGTACATATGGACTGGAACTTATGTTCTATGTACATATGGACTTGATTAAAATAATTATAAACAATAAATAAAATAGTCTATAAAATAACGTATATACATTATGTACAGTGGCTTTTGGTGGTTTAACAAGTTGGTGTGGGTCCTTCAAATGTTAGAGTTCAATAAATGTCGTAACATTGCTTTAAAAACATATTTAGCTTCCTCGTGAAACAGAAGTAAGAGAGCAGATTTCTAGTAGTTTATTCCCATCTGGCATCGTAAAGCATGATAGGCGGACCAGGAAAAAGTAAAATTACAAAAATACTTAACTCCGAGGATAGGAAAATTAAATTCGGTAGTCCTTAATCAATTCGCAAAATCAAAAGTTCAAACACATCAAACAAATGGATAACAACTGTCATATTCCTGACCTGGTACAGGCATTTTCTTATGTAGAAAATGGTGGATTAAACCTGGTTTTATAGCTAGCTAAACCTCTCACTTGTATGACAGTCGCATAAAATTCAATCATATTGACAACGATGTGTGAACAAAACAAACAGACATAATAGGTAAAATGTCAAAAACAGGGGTACAGCAGTCAACAGGAAATGTTTGTTCCAACTTCAGCCTTAAGAGTTGAATTTTTGCTAACATCTTTGAGCTACTTTACTTCTGCTTTCAATACAACTTGGAATGAAGACATATCAATTGATAGTTCGCCTTCCACTAATGAGATATCTGGTTCGCTGAATCTCATTTCAGCTGGTGAAAGATGCGCATTACTCTCTGGTAAAAAAGCATTTTAAAATAGCTTCAGATTGGTCAAATGTTTACAAATAAAATTCCTTGAACATTCTATGAAATATGTTGAAACTCGCTTCTTATGGATTTAAACAGATGGCTTCATATAAGAAAATGAGCATTAGTATAATAACTATAACACTATGCAAAGTTTCATGCTTTTACTTTAAATTGGTTAATTGTACAAATATATTGAACTTAGCCTCTTGACTATTGATGGCCATTTTGAATTTGGCGGCCATTTTGGAATTTGTTTATATGGCTCCATTATCAAACGTGTTTAAAAACCTCATAACTAACACTGTGCAAAGTTTCAGTCTTACTATAAAAAGATCAATATATAACACCAATACATTTGACTTAGCCTTTTGACTATTGCCGGCCATTTTGAATTTAGTGGCCATAAGTGAACTTTTATAGATGGCTCCATATCCAAAAATGTTTGTTAGCTTCATAACTAGAACTGTGAAAGGTTTCAAACTGTTACTTTAAAGTGATCAAATACCCCAATAAATCGGACTTAGCCTCTTGAATATTGGCGGCCAATTTGAATATTGGCGGCCATTTTGAATTTGGCGGCCATTATAGATTTTTTAAAGATGGCTCTATGTCCAAAAATGTGTGTTAGCGTCATGACTAGCACTGTGCAAAGTTTCGTGATTTTACCATTACATGGTCAACCATAGGACTTAGCCTATTGACTAGTGGCGGCCATTTTTAATTTGGCGGCCATTATGGATTTTTTTTACATGGCTCCATCCAAAAATGATTATAAGCATCATATCTAACGCTGTGCAAAGTTTCATGCTTTTACCATAAAGTGATCAATTGTGCCAATATATTGGACTTAGCCGGTGGACTATACTGAATAGAAAGCGAAACAATTCTTTGTCATTTTTCATTTTTATTTACATGAACCAAATATCTGATTCATTATAAAAATAATTTACAATATAATACAAAACAACTTGCAACAAAACATGTAAAAATAAGCACCAACAATAAAAGACAAAATAAAATAGGATGAAATGGAGTTAAAATCACATTTATGAATATGATATATAAATGATAATATAAATTAAAATGTTAATGTTCCCTTATTTTCGAACAGTCCCATGGTAAAGACAATGAATGACATGTATAATAAATAAGAGTGATAATCAGACATTATGTCTTTATGAAACCATTTTACTTGAACGGACAACATTTATCCTTGTATGAAGACATGTACTTATGGAGGTGAATATGACATGTTACCGATGTATATCTTTATAATATGAGGCAGGCATTACCTGTGAAAGGGGACGAAGTCTGTATGAATTATTTTTTTTAATTCAAACATATGTTAAAAAAGAAACGGAAATACCGTAACGTTTCCGATTTTGGTTCTGTTGTTAGGTGATTTTAGTTGTGACGTTATTTAAGTTATGACGTCATATTCAATGTAAACAAAGAAACGCTATCATCAGGTAACTTTTTTTCATATCAAAGAATT
Organism: Mytilus californianus; assembly: GCF_021869535.1. Lineage (NCBI taxonomy): Eukaryota > Metazoa > Mollusca > Bivalvia > Mytilida > Mytilidae > Mytilus > Mytilus californianus. The sequence goes on from NW_026262615.1 coordinate 6,976,320, forward strand.
ATTAAAAATGAAATTGGTAGTGTGTTCCTTCCTATATTTTACTAGACTGATAAATATATATTTTACACAGTCTCATGACTAAGAGACCGGAAAAAGGAAGTAGATTTCTGCGCAGATGCGGGAATTAAAAAAAGTTACAAAAAAAAAGTTAACGATTTTGAGTTCATTAGTACAATGAAAATTTCGGGAAATTTTCCCGATTTTTTTTTTTTTTTTTTTTCTTTTTATTGATTTTTCTACTGTAATAGGGGACTTCGTCCCCTTATTAAATATTTTTATATTATATTTTTATCCCGCTACTGATAAAATCTTACGATTTCATTGGACAACAGCAGACAATATTAGTCCGTTTTAAGCTTTCTTATGGCTGGAATCAGCAGGTTTAACATCTATGTCGCTTTACTATTGTAACGTTACGGTGAATTCGCTCGTTAACCGAAGTGTCAATTTTTTTTCTATTTTTTTCTATTATTATGCGAACATCGGCCGGTCGTATATTGAACTGGGACAGTTGGTCGATAAGATTATCAGTTTTGGCCCTGATGTCATGACTATCAACAGAAAACGTTTTGATTTTTTTGTTTCCGGTCAACTGGCTAAAATGATAACACATTTCAAGTTAATAGAAACATATCTTCTCTCCATGTTATCAAAAATAGCGTAATTGCATAGGTATTATGTAGCGATATTTGCCGTTTGGGTCTATGATGAGTTTATTTCTATAAAAACTAAGATGCATGAATATGGATGACAAATATTTATGACAATAGATCATGCTTACGAAGGCACAACCAATCAATAAATTAACATAATCGCCACTACACAATATTCAATAAACTGCAGACGGTCGAACATCACGTGACTGTTGGTAAAGCTGATGCATACCATTGTACGTTTCGTATGAGGGTGTTCTATTGTCAGGCTCAGCATATGTGCCAGTATTGTTTTCATAGACACCGTTAAACTGGTACCCACTACCAAATCCTGTTTGTTCTTTGGTAAGGTGCCCGTTTACGTCTGTTGATCCCTCTTCTTCGTATTTTGTACGTTTGACAAAAGCTGTATATGGATAAGAGTTATCACCGGAAGAAACAGGAAGTCCAGCGCCATACTCGGGTCCAAATGCGTCTTTCTGTTCAAATTCATCACTTTCTTTTCCCATATTATCTTCCATTTTTCGTTTGTTCCTTTTTGTAATATCGAAGTTTTGAAGATTATCTGATTCTCTGAGGGACATTTGCCACTTTTGAATTTCTGCATTTCGGAGATGCTCTGCTTGTTCTCGGTTTAGATGCAACATATCTCTGTCGGCTGATTGGAATGATGATGGAACTCTAGAAACAAACTGCCCATGCGCATCTGTGTACATATGTTCCCGGAGGGTATATTGCTGTTGTTGTTGCTGTTGTTGTTGTTGTGCCATGGTAAGCATTGGATAAGAAGGAGGAGGCGTTCCAATATCACAAGTTCTAAAAAATTAAAATTCCGAATTTTAAATATTAAAATTTCATAACACAAATTTACAGAAAATTGGCGACAAACGCTTATTTTCTGTTTTTATCTATCATATACACCTTGACTCGTGGAGAATAGAACCAAATGGAAATACGAATGAATAATAAACTGCAATAGTTGATCACTTTAGCTGTATGTCATTTTACATGCGACACAAAGTTTCAGAGTTTATCGTAAATATGTCAATTATTATCAGGTTTAATGCGATTTCACAACGTATTTGCACATGCAATACGTGATACGACAGGTGATTCTAGCGGAGGAGGACCTGCTTGCCCTTCTACCTCGGTGTTTTTTTTTTTGTAGTTTAGTTCGTATTGCTCAATGTTGAGTGTTCTACATAGCGTTTTGTCATTATTGTTATTTTGTTTTTCGTCGTTTTCATCTTTTTTACTTTGGACTTAATATTTGTAATTGCCCCTGATATCTTCTTTCTGTTTTTCTGAAAACTTAGATGTCACTACGGATGCGGATTCGTGTAAAAATAATTTCGTACTCCCGCGATATGCCCTTCATTTTACAAGTATCAACATTTAAACTCTATTTTGTTAGTGGATAAAATGGCAAACCGAACGATGTGTGAATAAAAGCAATCGGTGAATAAATCGTCAAAACATATATATATATCTATATATATATATATAATGTAAAACAATATAATTTTCGAAAAGTAAATATAACACACATAATCCAACGACAACCACTCAATTACAGGTTCCTGACATAGTACAGGCACATAAAGATTGTGGCGGGGGTTTCTGACTTCGTACAGGCACATACAGATTGTGTCGGAGTTTCTGACTTAGTACAGACACATAAAGATTGTGGCGGGGGTTTCTGACTTAGTACAGGCACATAAAAGATTGTGGCGGGATTTCTGACTTAGTACAGACACATAAAGATTGTGGCGGGGGTTTCTGACTTAGTACAGACACATAAAGATTGTGGCGGGGATTTCTGACTTAGTACAGACACATAAAGATTGTGGCGGGGGTTTCTGACTTATTACAGACACATAAAGATTGTGGCGGGGGTTTCTGACTTAGTACAGGCACATAAAAATTGTGGCAGGGTTTTGACTTAGTACAGACACATAAAGATTGTGTCGGGGTTTCTATGTATAGTAACTTACCTGTCAAAATTGTCTCTGAATCCTTTGGCAAATGGATTGTTGTCAATTTTCAGCTGAGTCACCTGTGATAAAAAAGGGAAATTACCATACAGGATAACAACAAACATGTATGTTGGTTTGTAATGCTGTTTTGTTGGTTTGTAATGCTGTTTTGTTGGTTTGTAATGCTGTTTTGTTGGTTTGTAATGCTGTTTTGTTTAATGCATACATCAATTCACGTGCTAAATATACTGATATTTTTTTTACTCTACAACCGTATGATAACTCTTGAAAGATTGGCTAAGAATTACACTAACTCTATATTTTACAACGTTAAAAAAATTCCAAATGAGCTTATCTAGAGCTACATATTTGGGCCATGTTTTATTTCTTACTTCTATTAAATAAGTAGATTAAATTTATATGCTTTCTATTGTTGTAATATTAATTTGAAATTGTTCTTTAAAACTTACATCTGTGTTCTGATAAGCAGTGACACCAATAAATTGTGTTTCTTCAAACGCATGCGTCATAAGATTCTTTTGGTCTCCTTGTCCTCCGCCAACTTCGATCACGTGTATACGGGGTTGATACTTGTGCATGGAGTTCAGAACAACCTGTAAAATGATGAAAAGAAATGTTATTGAATGGCAAGTATAGACAAAGTTAAAACACATATATCCATGCAACGAGTTTTTTTTCAAATAAATGACACTCCGTATATTAAACAAGCATTGGCCAATAAGATTAACTCTCATCTGATTTTTTTGTAATATAATATCCACGTGTGTTCGAGTTACAAGTTAATTCGTATGATTCCTAATTGCAAATGTTCCTACGATTCCCCATTGTAAATGTAGTCTATTTAATCGGAAAATTTCATATTTGTATATTAAATGCTCGTTCATTTACATGAAAACAGATATCATGGTTAAGAAAATGGTACAAAAAAAAAACAGTTTGAAATTAAACAAGAATAAACTGAATTTCAGAAATTATAAAAATAGACATTTAATTTAGATATTGACTTACATGTCCACCGGAATTGTTTTTATTGTTAGTCAATTTCAGTTTACTGAACACTATATCCTGCTTCATCCAGTGGGCGCCGGAGCTTGGCGAGTCTGGATGCAGGTACACCTTCCCAGCTGAAAGTAAACAAGAATAAAAATAAACCTAAATTAATGATGACAATTTTGATCAAAGATGAGTCTTGTAAAACTAAGTATAAAGTTCAAGATTACATGTACACTACACGTACTTATAGATATCAACTATTTCATAGACCGGTTTCATTATAGGAAATGGGCGGGGAAAATGCTGATATTCAGACTTTATAAATGAATATCATAGTTAAACAGTCTCGTGGAACATTTCAAAGGTGTATCGTAATAACCTTTTTGGGGAAATAATGATTCAACATACATCGACCGATTTTTATCTAAAAATGTGCATGTTATTGAAAGATTTGTAATTGTAGTGCTTCTATATATTACTATTTTGCATCAACATGTACGTAATACAATACATCATAGTCACACAGCATTAAAAACCGAATGTATTAACAATGACCAGGTGAACAAAATCCATGTTAGATTTTCTATAATTATTTTCCCTTTCTATTGTTGACGTTCGCTTATTTAAATGTAATTAACCACGGAAACATGACCATACCACTTAAAACGGCTAGGAATTGTCCACCCTTTAATAACGCCAACTATAGCAAGCAATACGGCACCCATTGTGAACGTCGCTGAGAATTACGATACATTGGCCAGAGTAATTGATGGCTAATTTGCCATTTGCAAAAAAATTGGATAATACAAGTAGGATATTAAAGGTCTATGATCGAAAGGAAAGGCAAAAACAATCAATATAATAGTAACAGGTGAATTATTAATCCAACGGTAATTTGGATCCGTGGACTATTATATAGAAATTATTGTTACGGATTATAATAGATAGAGGCTTAATTACGAATCGTTTATGTTGACAATTAGTTCGGATGTACAAAGATTTAGTCGATAAATGAATGGTCACACGATCTTTTTTATTTCATTTGGATAAAGAAATGAGATACATGTATCTGGTTCTATTGACTCATGTATTAGCTAAAGTTCTATGCAGCCATCAGTTAAAGGCAGATCTATGTAAAAGTAGACATGTTATTTTATTAAATAGGTTCGAATTGCATTGAAATAAAAGACATAGAAGCAAACGCCCTAACGACCGAGAAAGGCAAAGACGGTTATGTAAATGAAATAAAATGGTATCAATTGATTGAATATTTGAATAAAAATAAATTCCCTTCATAAAAATGTTCGGTAAAAAGCTTATGTTTGTACATTTAAATGTGAATCGAATTCATTTATAAAATTTAATCATGAAAAAAATATAAAGATGGCTGATTGATTGATTGTTGGTGTTTAACGCTACATGTATTCTCTATCATGTTTATCTATATCATGGCGGTCATTTTGTAATGCAGGAGGAAGCTTATATAGAATGTTGTATGTTGTTGTCAATTTTCGGTTTAATGTCCCGATTTTGTCTGTCTCTTTTCGATTTATAAGTTTTGATCCTCCCTTTTTGATCTTCTTCTATTTTATTTCTTTGAAATCAAATGTATATATAAGTTTATCGATAAATGGAAACATTTTGTATTTTATTTGGCCTTTAAGCAAGTAGTCTATAAAACGTAAAACAAAACATTTTGGAAATGAAATGAAATAAATTGCATGTGAACCAATTGTTTGAGAAAGTCAATATTACAAACAGTTGATTTATTTATCACATTCAAAAACTGTTAAATAACGTTACATAAGAAAACATGTGGTGATAAAAACAAAGAGAAAATCGATTTTGTACGAAAGGGCTTCAACACGTCCCTGTTAACTGATAAATTAACAGTTTTCTTAAAGGAAAACAAAATAACTTCACGCGAGAAAAGGTCAAATTTGTGCGTAACAACTGATATATTAACTATTTTCGTCAAAGAAATAAGAAAAATACGTCACGCGAAAAAACTTTTATGTTTTGCATGTTCACTGATAAAATAATGGTTTTCTTACAGAAAAAAAAAATATCACGCGAGAAAAAATCAAGTTTGTACCTACTAAAGAAAAAATATCAATTTTCGTAGAAGAAAACAAAAATACGTCACACGAAAAAATCCATGTCGTGCATGTTCACTGATAAATTAACAATTTAATGAAAAATACGAAACGTGGGAAAAAATCGAGCTCGTGTCTATTAACAGATCACGGAATTAACATTTATCTTAAAGAAAAACAAAATACATGACCCGAGAAAAGATCAAATACGGACCAGCTAATCTTATTAACATTTAAGAAAAATGCAAACTAACACCGTTTTTCTCATTGTTGAAGCCCATACGATTGTCTAAAATTGTTTACATCCACTTCATTTGAACTTTGGTTGATAGTTGTCTCATTGGCAATCATACCACATCTCCTTATTTTTATTTTGTTGTTTTAGTCGTAAAGTTGCTGTTTCATTGATGTGAAACCACGTTTTATTTTTATTCATGTCGTTATGTGATGCAAATCATATACTGATAAATGAACATTTTTCTACATTCCGATGTAACCACGTGCCTATTTTTTAATTAGATTGTTTTTTTTGGGGGGGGGGGGGGGGGGGGGGTTTCTTTTTATATCTATAACATAACATTGGAAAAATAAATAATAAATTGCTTTATAAGGTGCAAATATAACAATCTTTTTTGCTGCCATTAAAAATAAAAACAACTTGTTTTGTGCATCCAAAATAACGCATACTGTCGTTTTGAGTAGAAAAACAAATTATGTCCATGTGAAAGAAAACAAAGCCCATGGAAATGAACACTTACTTTGAGGCACTGGTTCAGCTTGTCCACATGGCACCCATTTTCCACCTTGGAATTTCCAGTGGTGTGGATCAGCTAAGATCATATCCACAAATACGTTGTACTGTTTGTGTGGATCTAATCCAGTCAGACTATATTGTAGAGTAGGAAACATCCGCCTTAAAAATACGAACAAATTATAAAAGTCACCTTCCACCTCTTGGCCTTTTGAAGAAACGAATATATTGGTTTTTTTTTAATATTTAAACAGCTTGAAATGCATAATTGTGTTCTATTTTGTTCGTTTGGAGGACTGCTGTCCATATAACATTAACTTTGATAACAATGTAAGTGTCTGTTGATGTTTTACACCCCAGCAACACAAAAAAAAAAACACACAATATCAAGAAAATGAAATAATAGTTGTAAAATGAACACGAGAAAAAAAAAATGAATTAGAACATAGGATAGGATAGGACTGAAACGGTGAACGAATTTAAACTGCCACAAGTTATATATGCGAGTTAGGAAGAATCTAAAAATTAAGCCATAGAAAAGCCTCCAAATGGGCATAATCTGAAAGAATATACAAGGAGTCTTTCTGTGCTATAAGCGCAACACTTTCCTCATACAAGCCATTTTTATTTAAGTTCTGTAATAGCCGATGATGATTATTTGTGTCACCAATAACATTGTCGAACATTGATGTTTTCAATAACATTTATTTTATATTTAGTTAGATTAACAGTAAAATAAAACTAAAATACGCTTATCCTCAAAATTTAAATAATTAGAATGAACGTATGATAACGTAACAAATAGAATTATAAAAATATAAAAACACAAAAAATAAAAGAAAAAAAAATAGTACATTAGTTTAGTTCGTAATTTTAGTTTACACAAATTTTGATGTAACTTTTAGCTTCTATTAATAAACCTTAATGTTATTAATGTTGACCGAATAGATCAAAAGTCGACATGATCTACTTTATAAAAAATGAAAAGTCATTGATTCAAACTATTGATAAAAAGATTCAATGGGGATTATCACCATAAATCTGCAGTAATAGAAGAATGATAAATATGCTAATTTGTTTTCACACTTTAAATAGTCTGTGTTTTGACAGAAATTAACAAACTCGCACTAGTTTGTGTATATATCAAAAGTTTATTTGTACAAAGAAACAATTGAACGTTTGCTCCTGTGTTTGGTTACTACTCTTGAATAAATATTTTTCTGTTTTTGTATCAACAAAAAATATTTAAGAATATAAGTATGTCATTGTCCACCTTAAGAAGAAATGATTCGCGTGACTATAGTTATAAACAATATTATATTTTTTTTTGCAGCAAGTAAGATCTATTCATTTTCATTTTATTAGTATAGACCCGTGTTTATTTTAGAACTATCTTCAAAGCTCAATGATATCCACTAAATGTTAATTGCTATGAGATAGCTAAAATGTACCGAATTGTGGCTTTAAATAATTACCAATCAGTTAAACAACCTTTAATTATTCTGTAAACATGACCGATTTAACTTTTACAAATATTTTACTTTCAGGAGAAGTCCGTGACTTCGTTTCTAATTTATTAACTAAATCTATTTCAGTATTTCTAACACACGATTCCTTACATGTCATTCTAAGTATTTGTTCGTCTAAAACTTTGATTTAGTTTAAAGTTGGTACTAAATTATACGGAAGGAGCAATTATGTGTTCAATGAAAAAAAATGTTGCTGTTCATATCCTTTTTTATACAGAATTATTACAAAAAGTCATGTATATATTTCTTTTTTAATAATTTCATTTTATTGCTTGACAATTGTCCTAAAAAGTTTCAAGATTACAAATGTATGAATGTAATATTTGCCGCTGGATACTATCTCAAAATGGTTAAATCGACTCAAATATCAATCAAGCAATTAACCATTGCGTAATTGATGTACAAAATGTATAGTAAATACACGTACACATTGATTTAGTCAATTTTAAATTTCTTCGAAAAAATTAAACTCTAAAAGCGTATTTAAAACTATTTCAGATGAAAAGAATATACGCAATAACCGTGATGTTTAGCGGTTTGGTTTTGCAAGATATTTCATATTGAAAGCATTTTGTTGTTTCGTGCGGGCAACTAACTTTTAGCCTTGATATTTGTTTTGTTAATTAGTCAATTCTAAAAACTAGGAAAATAAAACCTTTTATTTTATGTCTGTTTTAGTTAAAACAAAACAAAAAGAGAAAAGGTTGTCTTGTTTTCGGTTTTAAATGGAATAAAATGCTATCCACAAAAAGAGATTTATTGATATTTTCATAAAGATATATTAGAATAAGTTAATAAATTTCAGAGAAAAAATATGAACTTTCTTATTTCAATATAACAAGCTAACGGAAAAAAATTAATAATGAAATATCACGGAAAACATATGTAGAAATTTCGGGGATATCAATCATTGTTGAATAAACCAGAATAATAAAAAATATGTTCACAATTTTTTAAACTATAATGTTTATTTGTTCTGGGCCAAAAACTTTAACCTTCGAGTAATTTTTTAGTTTGCGCAAGATTTCTATTTTTGGATGAAAAAAAAGATGTAAATTTATGTACTTGTAAAAACCTAACTAAACTAATTCTTTCTAAGTAGTTGGTATTTTGTCGATTACATCTTTTTATATACTTTGTATACGCTGCCGTAGTTTCGCTCATCTGTCATTGCACATTTTGCTTATAAGCTAAATAATGTTTTCTTACATTTGTGAAATCATTTTATGAGAATTAAATTTGATGTTATAATTTAAATATTCACATTATTATATCAAAACTATATGATTTCGATATTACTTACAAATATTAAGTATGAAAGTCTGGATGAGGAAGTACATTTCTGTAATTTTGCTGTTTTTATTTTTAGACCATTCTCTATAGATTATTTACTTTTTCGGCACATTTTTCACTAATTTCTATTTATAGCACCCATTATTATCTACTATTTATCATTTGGGACCATTTTTCACCAATGTATACTTTTTTTGCGCATCATTCTCTATTCTGTAAACCCCACCTAGTCCCTCAAATATGAAAAAGTTCGATAAATATTTCTACGACTGAGTTTCCCAGGAAATATAGAAAACTTAAATAAATTGAATTACCTTCCTTGTTTAGTGATGATCATCTCTGTTGTATGTTGATGAAACTTTACCCAAAGTTCTCTGTTGCAGAGGTACACACAAACTTGCCGCTGTGGTGGCATCTGTTGAGGTGGTGAAATACACGACATCGGTGGCATTCCAGCACACTGAGGTGGAGGTGAGGCAGGATCATAGCTTTGAGGAGGAGGATAATAAGGAACGGTATCGTACCCAGAATACTGCTGATATTGATGATGCATATCCGGCTGTTGATGTTGTTGTTGGTATTGAGGTGGATAATCCAAGGCAGCTGTTTTCTGCATGTGTTCCATATTAGCAGGCTGTAGAGAGATAAAACTTGGTCCATCACTCCCTCCTGGCGATGAGTATCCGCCATCGGAACTTGCGTGATCTTCATTTCCATCTTCTGAAGATTTTTCTGGTGAAATTTGAACATATGACGTGGATCTTCTTTCTTGTTGCTGTTTTGCTGTTTCTGGAGAGTTATACTCGCAGTAATACCCCTTCAGATTTCTTTCGGAGTATTGTTCATTCAAACAAGACACCAGATCAGTGTTCTGTTGAAAATTCTCCGTTCCACTTCTCTCGGTAAAGTGAGGAAAATTCGCTGAATTATCAAGCTCACAGTTTAAATCGTTTGTCTGTTGCATGTTTATTTATTTCGTTATCAAATTATAGAATTTGACAAAAAGAGATCTATCGCATTAACCAAATGTGTGAAACAATGTATCGCACCTATTTTCGGTAAAAAGTGTTCAAGTGAGAATTAGCCGTGTAGTTAATCTTATTAGAGCGCCGTAAAATAAATCTCGCATTGGTTATCACGAATTTCAAACCAAACAAGGATATTCAATATAATTTCTATTATTTCACAAATTTACCTACATCGAAGACTAAAAGCCGTGAATCACAATGGACTTGCACAATAGATATAGAAAAATGACCACAAAAAGTTATTATAAAACATAGTTCACTAATGAAACTCGCGATATGATTGGTCAGTTCATAATGATTGACAATACCGGTACCTGACAGGTGAACTTCTCGGGTGTGATCAACACTGGTCAGAGGTCTTGGCAGTCAGCGTGGCTAGTTTAGTCATCTTTTGGTCAGTTAATTAGCGAAAATTATTGAACAAAACTTTAAATTTTATTGTTAATCGATTTGACATCTACTATTTTTTAAAGGGGAGATTAATTATGAAATAATCTAAAGTTGTCACATTCTCTGCCAAAAGAGTTTACTGTTACAGGAAATTTAAGCGATTATCAGTTTTGTGACAATTACAAGAAGAAATAAATGTCTCAAGAAATTTATTCATATTTTCAAAATCCCATTTATTTTCGAAAATGAGTATCGCGTACTATTCACGCGTATATGTATATTTATCATGTGAATTTCGTATTTGTAATAAAGGATAAAATTATGCACCCATATGTGAATTATTTAATATATAAAACATAATCATATATTATATATATGTTTGTGTGCTTACAGTGTATAAAATTGAAACTACAGTATTCATGATTTTCTGTTGCCAAAATTTTGTCTGAAGTAGTGGAGAATTTTTGAAAGAGTTTTTTCAATCTCTGTTTTTGGCCTTTATGTGATCATTATTACACATTCGTTGTTTTCTCTCTTGAAAAGATATGTAGCTGTGACGTATGTTGGCAGACGTAAAACTATACGGAGATAGCGTTCATGTATACCAAGGCAAATTTCTATTGAAAAAATCCTATAAATAACCATATTCAGTTATATTAAGATCTGTAGATATTTGTATAGTTTATATGATAAGTTTCGTTTTTTTTTCTTAGATTTGCAATGTTCCTTTTTAAAAGTTTCACGCAGCATTAAACGGCAGATTTATATAAAAAAATATTTTCCAATAATTAAAAAAATAGTCTGAATGTTTAAATGTTTGTGGAGTGGAGAACTCATGGTAACGATTGTGCGTTCAATATTACTGAAACTTTTTCTAATCTTTTTCTAATGATTAGTTTCTAATTGATGAATGTCCAGTGGCTTGTATCACACGCATTATTCATATCCATATTCAGGACAATCATTTTCTCTTGATATTAAGTATCAAATAATATGAATAGCTAAAACTGTAAATTCTAAGATATTTTTACCTGACAAATGGACTTTTTAATTTATATTTTTTGATAATGTATATGGCTTATATGTCAATAATACAATCGAATACACATAAAATATTTGTGACCAGGGGCTATCGGCTCAAGTCACCAAAAATACAACTATAACAAACGATAACTATTTGTTGTATTCGTAAAAATATTATGAAAAAGGACTGACTGACTAACGTTGAGACTTTTATACTATTGATGTGAGTAATTTTTTGTTCGTTTTTTTTTTTTTTTTTATTATTATTTGCTCATCATTAAAATGCCACTCCTTTTCCACTGTAATGTGTATTAAAATAAAGCCCATCTGGCAAAAGGATAATCACGAAGCGTTGCTTTGCGCCTATCGTTTCTCGTAAACTTCGATGAGATCCCCGACACAACCGGTCGAATTGAAATTAAGTAAAAGGTATCAAGCTTATAATATATTAATGAAATTGTGTAAAATATGCACCTACAAAAAAAATATAATAATAATAAAAAAAAAAATAAAAATGAATAGTTGGTGTCTGAACAATTTGCTAGTTTATGCTAGTTTTGGAGAATTTTCATTGTTCATGACCAATTCCCAATATGTCTACCATCCTAGAACACAGTTTTCATAGGACATAGTACATAGAGAACAAAACTTGCCAAAAAGGTAATAATAATCTTTTCTCCCTTGGAAAATAATTAAAAAAAACTGTCCTTGTCCTCTGGTCTTTGGCAGGAAGTAGCCCAACAGGCAATTATAATCCTTTCTCTCTAGGAAAATAAATATAAGAAACTTTTCCTGTCCTCTGGTCTTTAGGGGGAGGTTGCCCAATAGGTAATGATAATCTTTTTTTCTCTTAGAAAATAGATAGAAGAAATTTTCCTTATCGTCTGGTCTTTGAGAAGTTGCCCAATAGACAATAATAATCTTCTCTCTCTCTTGGAAAATGAATAAAAGAAACGTTCCTTGTCCTCTGGTCTTTGGCAGAACGTTGCCCAATAGGTAATAATAATCTGTTCTCTCTTGGAAAATCAATAAATAAACTTTCCTTGTCCTCTGTTTTTTTGGGGGAAGTTACCCAAAAGGTAATAATAGTCTTTCCTCTCTTGGAAAATAAATAAAAAAGCTTTCCTTGTCCTCTGGTCTTTGGCAAGTTGCCCAATAGGTAATTATAATCTTTTCCTTCTTGGAAAGTAAATAAAAAAGCTTTCCTTGTCCTCTGGTCTTTAGAGGGAAGTTGCCAAATAGGTAATAATAATCTTTTTTCTCTTAGAAAATAAAGAAAAGAAACTTTCCCTGTCCCCTGGTCTTTCGGGTGAAGCTGTCCAATAGGTAATAATAATCTTATCTCTCTCGAAAAATAATTAAATGAAACTTTCCTTGTCCTCTGGTTTTTGGCAGAAAGTTGCCCAATAGGCAATAATAATCCTTTTTCTCTAGAGACAAACAAGTAAAATATCGACATTGTTTGCATGCATTACAATCATTTTGAAGAAAAGCAATCGATTTGTTTTTAAAGTGTCGCGTTTGAAGTTTTATTTGTACTAATAGTTGAGAGATTTAACTTTTCTATTTATAAACTGTCGCGTTTGAAGTTTTATTTGTACCAATAGTTGAGAGATTTAATTTTTCTATTTATAAACTGTCGCGTCTGAAGTTTTTTTGTACCAATGCTTGAGAGACTTGCCATTACTGACCTGCTTGATTGATTAGGTGTCAGATGATACGAATATATAATAACAGTTTGAAGGTATCCGCTTAAGTATTTTTCTATTTATAAACTGTCGCGTTTGAATTTTTTTGTAGCAATGCTTGAGAGACTTACCATTACTGACCTGCTTGATTGATTAGGTGTCAGATGATACGAACACATGATAACAGTTTGAAGGTATCCGGTTAAGTATTTTTTGAGCAATTTTCCGCATATTTTTAAGTTTTTACCATTTTTCTTTTTTGTGAAACCATTTTGCTCTATATATACTCTATATTTTGGAACAGTTTTTCTCTATTCTTTAAATTTCTTTAGCCATTTTTCTCTTTACTTCATATTTTGGAACAATTTTGCTCTATTCTATATTTTTTTAAACCATTTTTCTGTATTTTTTATACTTTTTTTCCATTGTTGTCCATTCCATAAATCTCATACTTTTCTAGGTAAACAGTGAGCCTCAATCATGACTCACCAATGTAATATTGAATATTGAATATGTCATATTTTGAAGTGTTTGCATATGTTTTGGTAGTCCAGTAACTCATGCTGAGGGTATTTTTCTATTTTGATTTTAATAGATTCCTGTTTGTCGAAGAAAGACACCAACGCAGACTTCGAAATAGCCTTCAAAGACGTCATAATTATTTGGAATTATATATCGGCGTATTTATGCACTATGCACGTACAGGATATTCAATTTTAAATAAGTTACTAATTGTATTATTTGCACCTACATGTTGATTTGAACAAAGGTTGGCATTTGTAGCAATAATGTTTATCTATGTTAAACAAACATCAGGAAATATACAACACAATAATTTTCTTCTGGTTTTGATATTTTTACTTTTTAACGCTTAATTTTAATTTGATAGTTTTCAAAATTTCACATAACAATAACAACAAAATATATAATATGTTAGAGGCAGACAATATGGAAAACATATGAACAAGTACGATTAAGAAATACGGAATATGTTTCTCCAGAAATTATTCAGCAATTATTTTAACCGGAAGAACAAAGCGGGTGTTACAAGTGGAGTCGGAAATGCTCACCCTTCAGCTAGAGGGCACCAGAGTTCACAGCCGGTTTTTGGTTGAGTTCGTATTGCTCAATCGCTACTCTTCTTTGTAGGGCGGGTGTTACTAGTGGAGCCTTCAGCTAGAGGGGCACATTTCACGTTATTTTGAACATGAGAGATCCTCAGAAATATATATTTGACTTGAAAAAAATTAACAAAGTTATAAAGAAAATGAAAAACTATAACTGACAGTGATATTTTTCTTCCAATTCAATATTTTATTCTGTCTCTTATACTATCATATAGCAGGCAAAATTAAAGTATATGATTTTCGTCCTCAACATGCTCAATGGAAGTCGAACAACATAGACTTGTTTATATATATATATATATATATATATATATATATACAAGTCTAAATTGAAAACAACGTTCAAACCTATGATTGCGTTGGATAAAAACCGCAATTTTTATACGTGTGCATGCAAAACAAATTTCTTGGTAGAGGGGTCTAAATACAGCACAAACAACATTTTCCAAAAGACCAAATGAGTGAAAAAGTATGTTTTAACAAACCGCATTTGACTAGCAGGTCGAACAACGTTTTTCATCTTCAATTTAATTTTTACACTCAAAACAAGATCTTTCAATTACTTCTATTTTAAGTGGTGCAACACCACATCTAAATTTTGCATAAGCATAAGCACTTCTAAATTTAATAAACATTTCTTTTGTTTTAAATATAACTCTGTACAATATTATGATTCATACAATCAATACCCCCTAAAGAAAAAAAGGAAAAAAGAAAAAATCAATTTAATATTTTAATGTTTTAATCATGTTAATCATTCAAAACATTTAAATATTCACCATCTTTAATTATCTTTTGCTGATTATGATGACTAAATGTCACATATAAATAGATTGGATACACGATACAAAGTTAAAAAAAAGGTGCAATATACATAGTGTTATTTTTCTTATCAAACAATGTAATGTTGGACGAAAAAGTGAAGTTTTTATTCACAATTTCATTGGTTTAAAAAATTCTTTGTTTTTCATTCATAATTTGAAAAACCAATTTAAGAACTTAAATCTTGAAACATAAACAGGTTCTGATTAAAATTTCGATAGCCTTCGGAGATACTTGGAACTTTGTTTTTTGTTTTTTATTATTTTGTTTCATTTGTATGCATTATTTTTTAGAGGCCAGCTGAAGCCCGCCTTTGGGTGTGGGACTTTCTCGCTTCTTCGTATACCCATTTGTAGCCTTGTTTCTGCGTTTTGACCGGGCTGTTGTCTCATTAAAACATTTCCCGTATCCTTTCTCTATTTTATTAAACAAATTCTCATCTTCGAATTTGAGTGCCGATTTTTGTCCCACTTCCCGCAAAAAAAAATGTTACAGCTTTGTTCAATTACACGGTATTTTCTCACATCCAACTTGTTTGGATCTTTTTTGAATAATATGAATCGCTTTGCAAATTGTTTTTTTTCATTGGATAATTTAACAGTTTTTGAAATTATATGTTATGATAAATTGCAATTCAAACTTTTCTATTGCTGCTTAAGTTGACTGGTTTATATTGAGGAACAAACAGCCGTTCATGAGTAATTTTTTACCATAAATTTGCATTCATTCTCTCAGTAGATAGTTGAATATTGAATATGCCTCAACATGTAATATGATTAGATAGAGGATTTTAAGGCTTGTTGTCATCCAATCAGAACCATAGATGCACAATGAGTGCCTTGGCATGATTGCATTCCTACAGACATTTAACACTAAAGTCTACATTTAAATTTGATGGATATTATTGTTATAATGCAAGCTCATGTATTATAAGGTGCGACCCATTAATTCAGCAAAGTAATCCGATGAAACATTTCCACAAGTTGACATTCGTGTTCGTTGCACGCCACCTTGAAACTGAATACACATTACTTTTGAATGATTTCACATGCGTTTAGATTTCACATGCGTTTATCATTGATTGGTACTAAATGAGTGTTCTTTCAAACTTTTTTGTGTCGATGAACCCTAGATAATAATTGGTTGTCTATTTCAGATGAATGTATGACACTCAATACAATATTGATGCACACAAAACGTAAATTATGTTGTTAAATACGGGGGGGGGGGGGTAAAACGGAAGAGCCAAAAAAAACAGTATCGTGTGTTTAGGGCGTTCACGGTTGACAACAGTAAAGTATTTGTCTTATTAGAATTGAAATAATAAATGGTAATCGTAGATTATTTCCTAGTTCGTACATATGTATATTCGAAATTTGCACTGGATACATGGAATTTGTGTTTTGCAATTCTGTTATTTGAAAATTGTAGTATTCATTTCTTCAATATTGACGTGAATATAAATCATTTATTTCATCTGCTATTTTTTGTTTATTCACAATCAACATACGATCATTACGTCAATTTCATTATATGACTTATATGAATACAAATGGCGCGTAAGGAATTTCGGTAGCACTCTAGATTAATCGATAGAATTCAACGCAGATGTGAAGAAGGATTATCTTTGAAAAAAACAATATCGGAGTATGAAACGGATGTTAACATCTGCAATCTTGTTGATGATTTAGTGATTTGTCATTTTGTCTATGAGTCAGCGTGATCTCGAATAATATTAAAGAAAAAAAAAAAAAAAAAAAAAAAAAAAAACGAAATTCGAATATTCCGATTCACGATTTACAAGAATTCAACTGAATAAAACAATTTACAAATAACAGAACTTGATTACTTAATTATCCTGTTGCAAATTTAGAATTGCAAATATACGATGTTGCAAATATGCATCTTCTATCTTAAAATGTATTAAAAAGAGTTGCAAATTGAGAGTTGTAATTCTCAGACAATTACTTGCCTAGTTGCAATGCAATAAATTCAGAATTGAAAACTACGAATTTTGGAATTTCGGAGCTACATTCTTACGATTTAATAAATGCAAAGTTTACGTTTTGATCCCTTTGACCTTCCTCTATATATAACGTCAATTTTTTTTTTATCGAAGATCTATCTTTTTGTGTTCTTGCTGGGCAATATAGACTGCTTGTTTTTTTTTTTTAAAGTCACTCTTGATGTTAAACTTGTACATCATCTACATTATTTATCGCCATAGTGATTACATAATACACTTGTATAAACTAACTAGTGTGTACTTTGGGGCATACGTTTTTGAATTAAACTTGGATACTTTAAACACATTTTATTGTTTGAATAAACAATAGGATTGGACACACGTTATATCAACTTAACATAATCCTCTATATGTAAAGTACAATATAAAAAATATCTACAATAAATATATATATTTTATTTTTTAACAATATCAATTGGATGCGAGTACATTTTGAAATACAACAATATTAATCAAAGAGTCGTTTTGTATGGCGTATATAACTATGAAGGATTGTGTTTTGTATAACACTAATTTATTCTGTTCCAAATACAATATGTTCTATTAAATTGCAATTTAGTGCTTGATATTTCTAAAAGGCTAATTTCTAATATTTATGTAGAGTGGACATTCTACGAAATAATGAATCGAATCTTCTGATGAACACCAACATGAACAACTTGGGTCATTTACTAAATTAACACTGTATAAATCAGCTTTTAGGGGACTACATTTGTGTCGTAAATTTGTATGCAATATGTTTTTCTCCTATTTCCAGTAAGGTAATATTTAGGTACCAAAACTTAAATGTTATTTCTCCGGATAGTATTATTGATTATTTTTTCTAGAACTCAAAGTTTTCCATGCAGTTTAAAAAAAAGGGGATTCTTTGCTTGCAAATTGCAGTAAAAGTCCAGTAATAAATTCTTGCTGCCGTTATGTTAGCGCACAAATATCTTACACAACACCTATTCCCATAGCTCGCGTGCATATTCTTAAAGTGGAAGTATGTATGCAAGACATATCTTATCAAGATACTTGGATATTTGAGGGTCTGGATGGGGGGAAAAGGGGGGAGGGGTCCTTCATATCTTTATTCTTTAAATGTTTAGGTAATTTTCCTTGTATACTCTTGCTATCCTGCATACTGTTACCGTGTGTACTAATGCTATCCTGCATGCTGTTACCTTCTGTACTGATGCTATCCTGCATACTGTTACCTTGTGTGTTCATGCCATCCTGCATACTGTGCTATCCTGCATATTTTTATCTTGTGCACTCGTGCTACCCTGCATACTGTTACCTTGTGTACTCTTGCTACCCTGCATACTGTTACCTTGTGTACTATGCTATCCTGCATACAGTTACCTTGTGTACTCGTGCTATCCTGCATACTGTTACCTTGTGTACGGAAGCTATCCTGCATGCGGTTACCTTGTGTACTCGTGCTACCCTTAATACTGTCACCTTGTGTACTCATACTATCCTGCATACTGTGATCTTGTGTACTCGTGCTATCCTGCATAGTGTTACCTTTTGTACTTCTGCTATCCTGCAAACTGTTACCTTGTGTACTCATGCTATCCTGCATACTGTAACCTTGTGTACTCTTGATGTCCTGCATACTTTTACTGTGTGTACTCGTGCTATCCTGCATTGTGTTACCGTATGTTCTCTTTCTATCCTGCATACTGTTACCTTATGTACTCTTTCTATCCTGCATACAGTTATCTTGTGTGCTCGTGCTATCCTGCATACTGTTACCTTGTGTACTCTTTCTATCCTGCATACTGTTACCTTGTGTGCTCATGCTATCCTGCATACGGTTACCTAGTGTACTCATGTTACATACTGCTACCTTGTGTACTCATGCGATACTGCATACTGTTACCTTGTGTGCTCGTGCTATCCTGAATAGTGTTACATTTTGTACTCTTGCTATCTTGCATACTTTTACCGTGTGTACTCATGCTATCCTGCATACTGTGACCTTGTGTTCTCTTGCTATCCTGCAAACTGTTACCTTGTGTACTCTTTCTATCCTGCATACTGTTACCTTGTGTACTCTTGATGTCTTGCATACTTTTACCGTATGTACTCATGCTATCCTGCATACTGTAACCGTGTGTACTCGTGCTAACCTGCATGGTGTTACCATGTGTACTCTTGCTATTCTGCATACTGTTACCTTGTATTCATGCTCTACTGCATACTGTTTTCGTGTGTGTTTGTGCTATCCAGCAAACTGTTACATTGTGTACTAGAATTTGAAAAATCCAATTCTACATTGTCGGCTAAGTGAGAAAAAAACCCACGGTTCATGATCTTATCACATCAATATTTTCATGTTCTAATATTATGTAATATTTGCAACTAGACGTTAGACACTTATCCATTCCCCGTCTTTGAATGTATTAATTTATACTCTAGCTATATCTGTTGTCATCAATCAATTCGTAAGGATATATACAAAGACTTGCTTATTTTCCAGTCCATGAGTAAACTAATGATTATATCAGTTTTGTTTGATCTTTCTTCTTGCAGTCACAAACTGTAAGCGTTTTGTCTGGTGGATCTGTCAACCTTCTGTTGAACAAATCTTTGAAAGAACGATATTTTGGTTTTCTTTAATTATAAATATAACATAAAAGAATATCAATGTTTAAACAGGATGCAGACACAGTACATATTAGAAGGTTAGAAAGTATGACCTACTTGTCAGTTTTTTTCTTCACATTTTTTGTCATTTTCCGAATTGCTTTTGGGATTTAATATTTGAGAGTCTTGAGGGCCAATGGGGTTTACAGAATAGAGAATAATGGCACAAAGTGCAGAATATAGGACAAGACATATATAGAATTGAGAAAAATAGGCCAAAAAAAAAAAAAAAAAAGAGAATAATGTACAAAAAGTTATAAAGAAAAATGGCATAAAAATGAAAGAATACAGAAATCAAGGACGCCATTTCCAGACCCTTATATATAAGATGAAAACTTACTGAAAAAGAGGGAGAACATTTTCTGAGGAAAATAAAATTCAACAATCCGCAGTCGCAGAAAAATAGCTGTCATCGTGGTTAAAGAAAAACAACGACAACATGATATTTAACATTTCGATATTTTAACAAAACATAGGATAAATATATTTATTTACCTCAAAGAACTTATCGGGAATTGAGACACTTTAAATGTTGTTAAAGATCAGGGGCGGAGCAGGGATGTTTGAAAGGGGGGGGGTAGTTCCCGAAAAGTGAACATAAATAAATATTTTTGGAAGATTCTTCACTAAATATATTCCGTGAAAAACCTGAAATTTTTGTAATTACTTTTGCAATAAAAAAAAAAAGGTGGGGTGGGGGTAATGCCCTCTACGCCACATGTATCCGCCATTGAAGATTGTCAGAGTCAGAAAGAATATAAAAATCATTGTATGATCGGACCTTATATTCAGTAAGATTCACTTGGCACAACCTGTTGTTCATTTGACTTCCTAAAACGCGAGCAAAGTGAATCAATTTTAAGGAAGGAGTGTTGGCAGTTAATATATTTCCTGATGTTTGTGACCTATTAACGCAAAGGTGGGCATGGTGATAATTAGGAAGAATAGGTCAGGACAAAGATAACAACCTTATCGCCTACGTCACGCAAAAGGTTTAAAAAGAACTGTTAAGTAAGAAAAAAAACCATGTTATTGTTTAATTTGTTAAATTAAATATATTACTTTTGTTTTGTTTTGTTTTATTTATATTTATATATATATAATTTGCAAATTGCATAAAATTTGACTTCAACAGTGTCTGTTACCTCTTTTATTAATCCTGATAAACGATCAGAAAAACGTTTATAGACTCGACTGTTCTTAAGATTTTTTTTTCTACGACTTTACTAGATGTCTTGTTTATGTATTATCGACTTTAATGTATTTTGAGCACGTTGGTCCGTGTATATTTGCGTCTATTCGTTTTTCGTTTTGAAAAATCTAAAACAAAAAAACAAAAACAAAAACGAAAGTGTTTTCGTTTTTCATTTTTGATTACTCTAAAACCAACACGAAAAACAAAAGTGTTTTCGTTTTTTGTTTTCGATTTCTCAAAAACCAAAACAAACAAAAAACGAAAGTGTTTCCATGTTCACGTTTTATATATACAAATAATATCTTAATACAAAAAAATGAAAGACGGAAGTGTTTTCCTTTTTCGATTTTGATATCACAAACAAAAACGAAAAACGATATTTTGTTTCAATTTCTATATTTTGTTCTAAGTATTCCTCGTTTAACCTACTGACTAGGGTATTATATTTCTTTCATCGTCATCGAAATTGGAACATGTCAAAGTCGTTTACTTTCATTTGCACGATATCAGCAAAATCTGATGATGATGATGGGAGTTTTTAACGACCTTGACTGGCTATACAGCCCTCGCACGGTCGGCCCTGGCTTGCGCCTTTTTGGGCATTTAAGTAATATGTTTTTACCATAAGGTAATTGAAATAATGTGTAGCAAAATCTTTTAGTAAAGTAGACATAATAAACCGCCTGACTTATAAATTGTAATAAGGTAAGTAATGAAACAAAGACTTTCAAATTTTCTTGTTTTTATCGATAAAAAGAAATAAAATTGTAATTGTAATTGACAGGCAGCTGGACTATGCAGGTTTTTTTTAATGTCTTGGTTTTTTCCCCAAGACACATATGAACCAGATAGATAGGCTAATTGGGAGACGTCTAATTACACACATAAACTGTTACTGATACAACATTCCACGCTTGTACAAAGTCAATAATTCAGACCATAAATGTTATATCTCAACATCTTTGTTGGCTTCTGTGTTTTCTCAGTAAAATTAGTGGATGGTATGATCTACTGTACTGTCCAATATATTTGGGAGTTCCTGTTTAATTTATTGAATCATGTGTATTTAGCTATTGAGACCAAGAAAAACTACAAGTAGGAATAGCTGAAATGATTGTGTGTGTCCTTTTGTATAAAGATAACTATACATAATTATCTATATAAGTATGTACAACATCACCAAAAAATAATAATAAAATGAACAAATTTGTTCATTTTATTTTTATTTTTTGGTGATGTTGTACCCTTTTAGACTTGTTATACAACTGTATATCATATTTTGTAGTGTACTGTATCTTAATTATATGACCCATCGCCCCGTAAGATTTATCGTTGGCTATTATTCAGCCATTTAAGTATATATATAGTTATACAAAAGGACACACACCATCATTTCATCTATTCCTACTTGTAGTTTGTCTTGTTCTGATTAGCTATGAAACACAAATGATTCAATGAATTTGATTACTACACAGTTTGCATAAATTATGACGCACACTTTATTCCCACCACAGAAAGCATTTCTAAACAGAAAGAAGATGTTGAATAGTTCTAAACAATTCTCACAAGTTACAAGTTGTCCTTGGTAAGCGACTGACCAAATGTTAAGCCATTCTTTAAAGAAGTATATCACAAGAAGAGTGAAGACATTATTAGAGCCAACGAGTGTACAGGGTGATCACAATACATATGAAAATAAGAAGATGCTGCATGACTGCTAACCAGACAACTCTCCACAAGAAAACCAAATGTCCTTGATGATATATATATTACCCTCACACCTATAATTGGAATAATGCATTACAAGATTACAAATTTACCGAAGAACAACATTAACTATAGTAATACAATGATATTTCTTTTGATTCAAGATTTATTTTTATAAATTCACTTGTTATTTGTGTCTCTTTTGTTCTTTTTGCATGTCAACTTTCTTCCACAACCTCTAGTTCTTTCTGTGGCAGACTTCAAGCAGGAGGAGTTTTTATCAGATATTTTTTCTCAGTGACATCTTTATACTTTTGCAGTATATTTAACCTCTGGAAAAGATTAGATGATAATAA
This sequence comes from Mytilus californianus, assembly GCF_021869535.1. Lineage (NCBI taxonomy): Eukaryota > Metazoa > Mollusca > Bivalvia > Mytilida > Mytilidae > Mytilus > Mytilus californianus. The sequence goes on from NW_026262615.1 coordinate 6,999,631, forward strand.
ATATAAATTGTATGTCCTGAAAAGATATCCTAAACTTGAGCCGTCTTAAATTGTTTGTAGATATCCCCAAGAAGTAATGAAAAATGAAACCATAATGGCAAAGCACATATAGAAATAAACTAATCATTATTAAAAACAAGAATGTGTCCATAGTATACGGATGCCTCACTCGCACTATAACTTTCCCTGTTTAGTGGACCGTGAAATTGGGTTCAAAACTCTAATTTGGCATTAAAATTAGAAAGTTCATATCATAGGGAACAGGTGTACTAAGTTTCAAGTTAATTGGACTTCAACTTCATCAAAAACTACCTTGACCAAAAACTTTAACCAGAAGCGGGACAGACGGATGGACGGACGCACAGACCAGAAAACATAATGCCCTTACTACTATCGTAGGGGGGGGGGGGGGGGGGGGGACATAAAAATATGAGAAATTAAAAAAATACATAAATGTTTACTATTGGTAGTTTTTAATAATGACGAAGCTTCTACCGGTGATTTGTAAAATTGCAGGTTTGACTTTGGTAAATTAAATGATTATACCGAAAACACTTTACCTTTCACGGTTTTTTATTGATAAAAACCTGCAGAAGTCCATATATATCGAATAAAAAGCTGCGCCATGAGCGCATGATATGCCATCACTTTTTCAACAAATGAAGTTCTATTACTCCTCAATGTCATATCAGTAAAAAAAACTAAAGGGAGCTTATTTTTATACATATAAACAAGTCACCAAAGTTAAATAAAAGCTGCTCAACGCATTTTTGAGTTATTGTCAAATAAACCGCTGCGCCATGAGCGCATGATACGCCCGTTGCATTTTCAAAGAATAAAGATCAATCACTTCTCAATGTCATATCAGAAATTTATGAAAATCGAAAGGGAGCTTTTGTCAATAGATTTAAACAATTCACCAAAGTTTCATACTAGTGTGAAGCTAGCCGGCGTTAATATTCATGAGGCCAGCCGTCAATAATTTTCATGAGATGAGACCGCGTTCGATGAAGTGGTGTGGGTAATTAATATATTATGACAATATAATAACTTTTTGCCGTAAATATCCAATATGGTTCTGCTATTTATAGCAATATAAAATCTTAAATCGATATGTGACTGCTGCAAGGTCCGCGTCTTTTAACACCATTTAAATGAAAGTAAATAAAAAGGTTAAGGCCTTCTTACACATAGAACAAAGCAATGATTCATCAACATTATGTGATAAGTGAAATGATGTAAACTGAAACAATTATATATAACAGAATGATTAAAAATAGAAAAATAACGTTTACTGTAAATAAAGAAATTGAAAAAAAAAGCGATGAAATATGCATATGCTTCTTAAAAGTGGGACAGTCACTCAAACAATCCATAAAAATACGGTTCTGATAAATAATTATCTCTGACTTCTCGAAGTATTTAGATATTTGCCATTAGTTATTTCACAAATAGACATTACACGTAAGCTGAAAGGAATTAAAGGGACTAAATTGTCATATGGGCATTCCATAATCTGTTCGTTGTCTATAGTCCCATCTCAAAAATACTACATGCCGTAAATACAATCGTATTTCTTCTATTTAAAGCAGATCGGACAAACACGACGATTTACAGCAAATGAAAAAAAAACCCCATATTATTGATTAAATAAACGCGGACCTCGAAGAAGACACCCATTGACTTGCCTGTTTGAAACAATATCAAATATATACAAAAACGTTATTTAATCATTATAATCGATCATAGTTTCTTACACCACTTCATCGAACGCAAGTCATCTCATGAATATTATTGACGGCTCATGAATATTATTGCAGGCTGGTCTCATGAATATTAACGCCGGCTGTTATCGACCGTCACGGCTAGCTTCACGCTAGTAAGTTTCATGAGAACTGCTGAAAGCATTTTTGAGGTATTGTCCGAAAACTGGATAATCTCCTCTTTTTTAATGAATAAAACACCATAACTCGGAAACGTAAAATCTAAAATTTTAAAATTCGAAAGGGAGCTTACATCAATAGATATAAACAATTCACCAAAGTGTCATGAGAACTGCTAAACGCATTTTGGAGTTATTGTCCGAAAACTGTAAACTGGCCTTTTTAAATGAATAAAACCCCATAACTCAGAAATATAAAATCTAAAATTTATGAAAATGAAAGTGAGCTCATGTCAATAGATATAAACAATTCACCAAAATTTCTTGCAAATTGGTGAAAGCATTTTGGAGTTATTGTCCGAAAACTGGAAAATCCCCCTTTTTTAAATGAATCAAACCTCATAACTCGGAAACGTAAAATCTGAAATTTATAAAAAACGAAAGGGAGCTCACGTCAATAGATATAAACAATTCAACAAAGTTTTATGCAAATTGGTTAAAGAGTTTTTGAGTTAATATCTGACATGTTGACGACGGACGGACGGACAGACGGACAGAGGTATACCATAATACGTCCCATAAACGGGCGTATGAAAACTGGATAATCTCCCTTTTTTTATGAATAACAATCCCATAACTCGGAAATGTAAAATCTTAAAATTATTAAAAATCAAAAGGGAGCTCACGTTAATAGACATACACAATTCACCAAAGTTTCATGAAAATTGGTTGAAGTGTTTTGGAGTTATATTGTCCGACATGTTGAAGACGGACAGACAGACAACCGTATACCATAATACATGTATGTCCCGTAAATGGGTGTATAAAAATAGAATATGGATAAAAAGGGTATACAAAATATTGCCCTGTATATAATCTTTTCATCATAAAACTTTGTAAAGGTTTCCTAAAATTCCACAAAGGTTTTAGGATATAATTTATTGATGTCTATAAAATGTTACCCTGATAATAGATGATGCTGATGAGATTGTAGGAAAATATTGAAGTGTAAGCACAGTATTTGATGTTAATTAATAATACTCACACTAAAAGAATAAATGCCTTATAAATAATATAATCTACAGAACTTTACTAGAATACTTTAGATTAGACAAAAATAATATGGTATATAAAGTCACATTATAGAATAAACAACATATTTAATATGGAACACAAATGATATATAAAGGTAAATTACCTACCTTTGATGATTTTATAGATTGGAATTCCCAAAACTGAATTTTGATTTTGCTCTACTTAAGATTCATTTCAGCCATTGATTCTGTAATATAGAAAATACATGTTCATGATAATGGAAGGCTGTTGTAAATTACCGTTCAGCGGCAGGTTAAATGCACATTAAGGATGCGAACATGATAATGTTTTATGAATACGAAGTCTACGAATATTGTCAAGATAGTTTTCACTGTGTAAGTCCTCAATTACCCCTATGCTAAAAGTAATCTTGGCTACCCCCTTTATTCTGAATTCAGCTTATTCTTTTTATTGTATTATCTGTAATTGTCTTTACCCTTCACGTTAATAATTGTCTTTGTCGAGAATATACATTGTTGAATTTGTGTCTTAAAAAAACAAATTGCTAAAAGTTTCTAATGTATGTTATAGTGTCCTTTTGTTGCGTGAACCCCCTGAGGGGTTCACGCTTATATATTGGCGAGTTTTGGAAGTGTCTATGGACCACTCAATATCCTCGGAATCATGCTTCTCGGATCGTCTCGAAAATTTTCGATCATTTATACAGGTAGTTATTTATGTCTTTGATACAGTCCCTCTATGGATAGGCTACCACGTGACATTGTATATTTCAACAATCAAAGTTCATTTGTAGATTGTAAAAACAATAAAGACAAGGTTGCATTCAAAAACATTTATATGTTAGAACCTATTTGCCTTTTGACAAAACATATATCTTTTTATTAATGTGACTTTTTATTAAATATCCAGTATAATGATAACGCAATTATATAATTCATGCTTTGAGACGGTCCCTCTACGCGTTGTTTGTGTAGTATTTAACAAACCTGGGAATAGTTTATTGATATACAATGACCCAGAATAAACTGATTATTTCTGAACGTTTCTCATAATGACATTTGATATTTTGTATTTCAATTATAGCATGAGAAAATGTCGGAAAGCATGAAGAAAATTAAGAAAACGATATTTCTGTTTAGGTCGGAAACACAGTGGTCGGAAAGCAGAAAGATAATCAAACAAAAGGATTTTTCTGTAAAATAATATCTAATTTCATTTAAAGATACAACCAGATTAAGAGAATATTCATTGTGAAGTTTAAACTGAGAATGAATTTATACTTAATAGAATATAATTAAAATTGTAATATATACGTGCATTATTTCTCATAAGTTTGAACAGTCATTACATTGATGAAAATTATATGTAACGTATGAGCAACAATGAGTAGGGACGCGTACCCAAAGTAAGCTAAATATCTAATTTATAAACGGTCGTGAATGAAATATACTTGCGTGGTTTCAATTCACAAGGATTTTGAATCCTTGCATCTCACAAAAAAAGTTTAACTTATTAATATTTTACAATGATCACAACAAAATTTAATTACTATCATAATGTCAATTATTCTATACTGTTTTTGTATGGATTTATAAGTCTCTGCTTATATTTTGTATAGCAATATATTCATATAGTAGACTTTAAAAAGAGATTTATTTGATAAATAAAATGTCCATCCGTAAATACTAAACATTTGTGTTTATTGGTATTATATTCTAAATTTTCGGAAAAAGGAATGTATGTTTATTATAAAATTTCAATTATTTTTTGTTTGTTTGTTTGTTTTATTAGTTCAACCTTATAGCATCTAAATATTTGTACTATGATACGGTTTTGAAAATTGTATTCATTGTGTTGACCAGCTATCCTATACGTCTTGATTCATTCACATTATACATCACCCTGGTCACATGCACACTATCGGTTTGCGTTCACAAAAGTTCCGGAGAAACACTAGAGGTAGGTAGTTTGACATTCGAATTCAACTACTAGATTAATATATGTAATGACGTAAATGCATATTCTTATCCAGAGTATCAGTGCGCATGCTTTCTATTTACTATTTTTTGCGCAAAAATACCACAACTTCGTTCTTTATTTGGCCTTTTTAACTATTTTTATTCGAGCATCACTGATGATTCTTTGTAGACTTAACTTGCGTCTGGCGTACAACATTTTAATCCCGGTATCTTTTTATATCTACATGAGTATGTTCAGGTATTTATAAAACTTCTAAAAATAAGATATTCTTCAAATCCAAGTTTCCCTGTAGAATATTTGGATTGATTTAAGTGAAATCAGGAAATCTCCCGAGCAGGAAATCCTTAAAATTTGAGATGTTTTACGAGACCAAAATAAGTCTCTATATAAGAGGTCCAAATGAAGCGGGTCAGTTACTCTCAAGAAAAATATACGAAACCTTCTTATAAGTTGCATGCCACAGGGTTTCACTTCACATTAAATCTATCTATACAGCATCTACCATGAGTAGAGACAGCTTAAATAACGAGTTGAGAATATGAAGGCATCCATGCAGGAAACAAAATATAAACATATCATATGATAGATAAAATAAATGCATCCATATTATAAAGCAAACTGAATGCTTAAATCTATATTGCGATTGGTTTGTGCAATTTTTATTAGACATTCTGTTTGTAGAAACTGAGATTTGCAATAGGGTTATGAAAAAAATGTACAATCCCAAGTAACAAATAAAATAGTCGAGTCTTAAAATGTATATTGAAATAGTAGCTATATATACACACTTCTCTATTCACACCTATCCAACATTGCTTTCAACTAACTTGTGCAAGAATGTACACACTATTACGTATTCTTAATAAAAGTAGTTTAACATCATCATTATCTTCTTCTATTCACAGTCAATTATTTCAATTCAAAACCAAACAAAAATTCAGCAACAATATCTTTTGGTGACCAGTCAGCGGTCTAAGGTTCACGTATTGCTTTTCTTTCTTTAAAGAAAACAACTTGTTTTTATTATTTACTTAAAGTTGTGAAGGTGTATGGTCATGTTGATTTTAAAGTAGCAATAATTGATTGCGCGCACATGCAATGTTAACCTAATTTCTCGTATAACACAGAGATCACCTGAAGATCAGATAAGGGTCAGACTGACGTGTTTTAAAAATAGAATGTTAAGAATGAACATTCTAAGTTTCCTTCTCATAGAGTGAAGTAATTGTATTTTGTGATATTATTTAATGTAACTGTAAAAATAATATAAATTTCACATTTTGAAATTCCTGCACATGATCGGTTAATATTTTGTTGTCCAGTCCAAATTTATTGTTTATAATTGTCAATATAGCGTGCAATTTACCTAGCCTTAAACTAAAAGAAGACACATATCTATAGCATACGTGTTGGGTACACCCAATCACATTTACTAGTGTAAAGCGCGTGCGTACACCCCTCTTATTTTCTTATCCGACACTTTAAACGTATAAATTATGTCTCAAATTTTACCTAAAGAGAAAAAAAATATGCTTTCCACCTTAAATGCTCTTAAAAATGGTAAAATTGGTGGTAATTATTATATTATATTATATTGATCACTATGATGGCGATTCCATGTGTTCTACTATATATAAAAAAGAAGATGTGGTACGTATGAGTGCCAAAGAGACAACTATCCATCCAAGTCACACTGTGTAAAAAGTAAACAATTATAGGTCAAAGTACGGCCTTCAACAAGGAGCCTTTCCTCACACCGAACAGCAAGCTATAAAGGGCCCAAAAAGACTAGTGAATCACTAGTGAAAAACAATTCAAACAGGAATACATTTGTTGACGTTATAGTTTTCTCTGGTTGTGCAATACTGACACTCATTCAACATTTCTTAATACAATTCAAACATATGAATCAAAGAGCTGAAAGCTCTAAGGAAAAATGACGCCATTGTCTCTCATATTGGGATATTTTTGATGCAAGTCTTGATTTTCACATAATTTACCTACTGAATGTTAGGAGACTTTTCAGTTCATGGTAGGAAGGCTGACTGACAATAGAATAGATATGAATTGTTTTCAATGTCTATAGCTTTTTTATTTGTTTGTCAAGATATATATATATATATATTATAGATATGTGTGAAGTGAAGATAACTACTAGTTGTTCTGCTGTACAAAGAAATAGCTCAGGACTACCTGAACAATCTACAATATTCAAAGTAATATGTGAATTTGTTTCCCTTCTTTGTAGAATTATTTAACAAAATGATTATGAAGAGCCTGTAGTAAGCAAGCTCTTATACCCCACATAGTCCTTATTCAAGAGATAAGTTACAGGTGACCTGGTGACATTGTTATTTCTGTTACCTAAAACATGATCAATTTCTGTAGATTTAGACAATAGTATTGTTATACTAGTTTGACAATTACAAACATAGTGACACCATTTATACAACTTAATTTTATTGTCGATATATATATATGTATATATAAACTGAAATCTTAAAATGACAACATAAATTATTGCAAAATTTTTTTTTTTTCAAATGATTTAATGTTTGGTAGTCATTTATTTCAAATAATTAACCCGTACTAAAATAACGAGATTTGGTATGATTGCCAATGAGATAACAGTCTGATTACTATTCACCAGAGTCCAAATAATGTGGCTGTTGGCAGTTATAAGTCACTTTACAGACCTCAACAATGTACAAAACCCATTCATTATTTTCAGGTACCATAGGAAAAAGAGGAGTTATGGCTGGGTGGCTTACAAGAAAATATAAGAAATATAATAATAATAATATAAATAAAAAAAAATAAGAGAGACAAAAAAGACAAGACTGAGCGACTGGACTATATATAAAAGCGCTCCATTACTAATCCTTAGAGGAGCTGCTAATCTATACGTAGAAAAGAAAGATGTTGAGGAGTTAGCCAGAGCGAGCAGAATTTTTGAGACTTAGGAACAACAGAGTAGATGTGGGGACACCACATATATAGGCCCATCTGCCCTATTTGCTGCCACCTATTAAAAGAAATGCCTAGGGTGGTAATTAAACCCATGTGCATTTAATCTGTTGTTCTCTACATGTATGTACATGTACATATATGATATATATCAATTGCAAAAATGCAGCTGTAATGTAAATATGGTAATTTTACATCTTATAGCCTCATTTTTTATAAGGACCTAGCTAGACCTATTTCTTGGGCACGGTGTATTACATAACTCTGAAAGCAATACAATCCAGTGTTCTCCCCAGGATTTTTACATCGGATGACCGTGAGGGCATTCCGGTGTATTGCTGTCGCCTAGATTTCCATTACGTAACTTTCGTGTTGGGATTGTTACCGATCTATAAACATGATAAATACGCGGACATTATCGAGTGCAACTTAATATTCCTTATTGCTTGTTGTTTTTTCAATGGATACTCCTAAAAATATTTTTTTTAGAACATAAATTAATAATATGAAAATGTTTTGTCGTTAGAAATATATATATATTAAGTAAAAAATCTTTAATATCTATGCACACGTACAGAAAATGTGTGTTAACGCATGCGGAAGAATATCTCAAGAACGTTTGCAATCTCCCATGCAGAGTTATCGGTCATCGCTCTCTCTCAAGGACCGATAACTCTGCATGGGAGATTGAAAGTTTGGCGGGAAAATATGAATGCCTACTCAAATCCAATCTATTAGAAAAATCGAATTATTACAGAAGAGTGTCCACCATGCACTTGCACTGCACTATTATTAATATAGTAGAATAGAATGATATACAAATGGATGAAAGTTATATATACATGTAACTGTAATATACAAATATAAATATAATATATAACAACAAACCAGAGTATACTGATTTGTATCACTTCAATATCATATATATTTATTACGGTGAGGTTGAATTCCCTGTAATTTACTTATCATCCACACACGAACTTGTCTAAGAAAAAAGAAATTATATCTGTACATTAACCTCACTTTCATTGTGACCATCCACAAGAACTTGCAGTCATCTGATGTTCAGTACTTCAGTACTTTGATTTTATAGCGCTGTGGTAAGCGCGCGATATTAGATTGATTAGATATCACCTTCAGTGTTGTGTATGTGATTTGATGTTACATTTATTTACAACTACCATATTGGTTATATCATATTAAATGGACAAAGACCTGCAATTTTTATACATGTGCCATGTGCATTTACAGAAATGCAAATAAGTGACATTTTTATTATTAAACTTTAAAAATTTAAATGCTTAGATAACTTAGATAATTTGATTTCACTACCACCCGTCCCCAAATGTAGCACAGTGGGTATATTTTTTTTCTCACTTTTAGTTGTTTGATTTATAAACTAGTTATATATCCTTCACAACTTCATAATTTACACATATTTATAGAAGGTTTTCAATGACAAAATTGGAATTTTATTTATTACATTTTATTTACATCTATCAAATTGAAATTTTGCAATTAAAATTGGTATATCCTTATATATCAAAGGAAGAAATGGAACAACTCTTTCCATAAGTACTGAAATGTTATTAAAGATATGTTTAAACAAAGGCTAACATATTTGATCATATTCCAAGATGAATATGATAGAAATCTTTTTTTTAAGAAGTCTTTTTTATTATTATAAAAGGTGGATTATCAATATAGAAATGTTTGCCAATTGAAACATTACAACCACCTTTACAATTTGTGTTTGGTAGTTTTATGAATACTTGAAATATTGCCACCAGAAATACTGTTTGTAGCACTTTTGTCCACCAACATTGTCTCCTTTACGCATTTCCTGTGTACACCAATGACATGACTTTAAGTATCATTAAAATGCCATTCATAGTCCAAGCCATCCATTGTTAACATAGATTTTAAAATAATGTTTAATTAATAGTTATTATTGAAAAATTGATGGCAAATCTCGATATCTTATATTTATTTACAAGAATGTTTCGTTTAGTTATCCAGTATTCGATTTTGAAAATATCGATGTAAGGACAAGTAATCGTAAAATACGGAATTGTAATGGACAACGGGAATGCTTTTCTCAAATCAATACAGGTTCAACAGCTTAGTTGTAAACTCGAAAAAGTAATGAAATAATCGTAGATGTTTCAAAAAATGGACGAGACCACGTTGTCCATGTTGTCCGAGAAAGGGTAAAACTTTCCTTAAATGCTTTTGGTATGATTTATTGAGCACTGTCTACTACTTTCATAAAGTTTTTGCATCTTTTAATTCTTTGTAAATTGAAAACATCCAGAAAGAAATAAAGTCTTTTTGACAGAAAAACTTCTGCAAAAGCCGAACTGGTCCATACGATATTTGACTTATGTCGACAGCTATAACTTTGTAAACCGCGTGGATATAACCGTATTACTATTTTTTGATTCTTTCAAACGTCTTAAAACTTATTTTAAAAAGAGCATTGTCTTTCGTATGGATATCAAGATGATTTCGAGTATTATTTTTTAATGATTTAAAAGTTCAGCTGACAAGAAAGGTTAACATTCTTTCAAGCACTATTTTGTCTAGCGATTGGTTATCATTGGTATGTAAAAAGTCCAAAACCATAACAAAACGGATCTATATGTATTCTGATTTTTTTACGGATTGTAAAGACATACACAGAAAATCGAAAGCTCATATAAACATAAAAAAATATACCAAAGGAATAGCTCAAAATACCATTTGATATCAATAAACATATGGACAGGTAAAGAATGAAATTCTGTATAGTACATCAGTATGTAAAATACGGAACCGTGTTCGGAAAGCGGCTTGGAAGTCTGGTCAACGGTAAAAGAAAATTGACTGCGTCATTTGCCAAAAAACAGTTATAGCCACATAGAAACATCTACTTACCATAATGATACTTGATCAACGGCAAAATTCTCTTCGTCTTCGTCCTTTGTTTTTCTATATTTTAAACAGGAAAAGAGTGGGTACAATTAATGCGCATGGGTAATCCGAACTTCCTGTCTGTTAAAATCCCGCGAAAATATGAATAATACACCAATAAATTCCTTTAAAAAGGCGTTTAATCCTTATATAATCTTTGAATTGGAGATAAAGAATTGATTTTTCCAAATTCGTAACCTCTATCACACGTATATTGTATATTTGTGTTATTGAATTGGCCTGGTGCATGAATATTTCCAAGAAATTCAGTATCAAACAATATACCCCCCCCCCCCCCTTTCCCCCACAAACACAAACACAAACACACAAAGATTAATAGTGGGTGCCTTAAAGGGCCGTTTCAATGTAAAAAATGGGGGGGGGGGGGGGGGGGGGATGGGGTTGAGGGGGAGGTGGGCGCAAAGAAATTTTTTTTTTTGCGCAAAATCATCGAAATATTCTTTAAGCTGAGGAAAACCCATGCTTTGCAAATTTTAAGGGGGGGGGGGGGGGGGGGGGCACGCCCGCCACGCCCCGCCTGAATCCGTCCCTGGTTAATTCAACGTTGATTAAATGTTTTCACTCAAAGTTGAAAATGTAACGTTGTTTCAACGTTGAATACACATTGCATGATCACCATTTCAACCTCATTTCAACGTGAAACATAACATCAGACATACAAAAAGGGGAGGTCAATTTTTCATGGTAAGTAAAAAAAATGCAATTGCTTGGTATAAGTGCACTGAAGTCTTTACCAACATTATTTCATTCAAAATACTTATTAAAGCATTGTTATTAGACCATATAGCTTAAATGCTTTGATTATTTGAAATCCTAACATATAAAGGGTTAAACTTTCCATGGTAAAAAAGGGGGAGGGGGTCAAATTACCATGGCTCAGTAAAATAGTCAAAACATCTTTTTCAACATGTTTTATTTATACCATATATTTATTAGAGTATTAAAACTTTGAAAAGCAGTTTGAAATAATTCGATTTTTGAAATTGGAGGTGTTAAGACAAGGGGGTTCAATTTTCCATGGTAGGGGGTCAAAATACCAAGGTCTCTTCCAACATATGACAGATATACCAAATACTAGTTACAGCATTAAAACTATATAAAAACAGTTTGAACAGATATGCTTATTTGAAATTTGAGGTATATAGGAAGGGGTCCAATATACCATGGCAGGGTGGTCAAAATAGACTAACTATAATTTTTGAAACCTCTTTTCAAGCATGTCTAATACATACCAACTACTTATTGGAGTATTATTACTATGTAAAGGAGTAGCTATAATTTTTTAAATTGGAGGTGTATAGTAGGGGGTTCAATATACCATGGCAGGGGGGTCAAAATACAAAATACCATGGCTAAGTAAAATTTTCAAAACATCTTTATAAGCAGGTTAAATACCTACCAACTACTTATTAGAGTAGTATTACTATGTAAATGAGTTATAAAAGCTATAATTTTTTAAATTGGATGTGTATAGGAAGGAGGTGGTTCAAAAATTGACCCCTGCCATGGTATATTGAACACCCTCCTATACACCTCCAATTTCAAAACTTACAGATTTTCTAACTCCTTTACATAGTAATAATACTCCCAATAAGTATTTGGTTTGTATTAAACATGTGAAAAAAATGTTTGAAAATTTTTCTTAGCCACGGTATTTTGACCTCCCTGCCATGGTATATTGAACCCCCTAGTATACACTTCCTATTCCATTAAATTAAAGCTATTCTAATTTTTTAACATAGTAATAATACTCCAATAAGTAGTTTATATGTATTCAACATGCTGGAAAAGATGTTTGGAAAATTTTACTTAGCCATGGTATTTTGACCCCCCTGCCATGTTATAATGCCCCCCCCCCCCCCCTATACATCTCCAATTTCAAAAATTCTAGCTATTCTAACTCCTTTACATAGTAATAATACTCCAATAAGTTGTTGGTATGTATTTAACATGATGGGAAAGGTGTTTGGAAAATTTTACTTAGGCCACACCAAATTCATTTCTAGTTCTTCGGACTCTTTCCTTCGAAAAAGGATAGCGAGAGAGTGAAATTTTTATTTTTTTTTTTCAAAATTTGATTTTTGGCAGGCGAAATAATTTTTTACTAGCGAGCGTTATTATTTTTGAAATATTTTTTAAAAAGCGATTAGAAATTTTACATAGTTTCAGTGCTTGATATTTTATATATCTCATATCCTAGTTCTTATATTACCCTACTTTGCTTCCCAATTTTTTCTCTGACACCTAGTTTAATCTTTTCACAAAATTTCCAAGTATAAAATGGTTAACTTGTAGCAAAACCTACAACTTTGTGTAGTCTAATCAAATAAATATGATCCTGCTGAACATGAAAAAGTGCAACAGCTTTGAACTTATAATTGATGCATTGTATGTTGTTTTAAATGAACGTATGCAAAGCATAAATGCATGTATAAAACTTGTATATACAACCATAAATATTTGTGTATACAACAAGATGACAATTAATAAAGGACTGTCCTTCAAAAACCACAGTCACCAATTTATATCATTCAAATGAACCAGTTAGATGCTATATACTAACTAAACAAAACGAACATTTCAATCACTTAAGTCATTGCTTTCCTGTAGAATTTAATGACAATCACATTTAAATATCTATGCATGTGGATATTGCTCTGTGCTGAAGACCATACCGTAACTAGTTGCAAACCTCAACAAATTTGGTCTTTAGTTGAAGGTTGTCTCATTGACAATCATACAAATTCTTATTTGTAGAATATTTTGTAAATGGTAAAGATGGATTAATGTGTTAAATTCAATTACCACATACAAATTCCTGTCAAATTCCATGCGTTTAACTAGTATACATAATTGGTTAGGGGTCAGCTGAAGCCAGCCTCTGGGTACGGGATTTTCTTGCTGTGTTTAAGACCCATTGGTGGCCTTGAGCTGTTTTCTGCTATTTGGTTGGGTTGCTGTCTCTTTAACACATTCCCCATTTCCATTCTCAATTTTATTTTAATATTACTTTGTAATGATACTAGCAAATATAAATAAAAGATTGAAAAAATTCAAGGAAAAACCTGTATTCTAAAACAGATAAAAAAAAAGGTAAACAATATGATAGTTTCATTTGCGGCGCCATTTCATGTACCATCAACTTTGGGATTCTCTTTCATTCTTATGCATGTTATATTGTCATATTTTAAATATTTCAATTCGGTGGCGTCCTTGCTTTGTCATTTGATCTTGATAGGTATACGGTGAATCATTCAAGGATATTACTACACTGCGCGTGAGTCAAGTAACTCATTTAAGTGGTACTCCCCTTACAATATCACTGAAAGTGTTAGCTGGTTCTTCTGCTGTTTGAATCTTGGTGAAAATATCCGGTAGTAGTAGGTTCCAATTGATACGATATTCCCGGGCTTGTATTTCCTATCATGATTTCCTTGATAGAGGATTGCTGCTCACAAGGAAGCTATTAAACCAAGTGTTCCAAATGGTGAAGTTGAAATCATCCCTTCGTAAATTTTACGGACGCCATCACGAGTTGGTTGACCGTTATGGAATAACCGTTTCACAGATGATATCGGATATGTTCCTTATGTCGTAACTACAATACCATTCACTTTTCACTAATGTGACCTAACGAATTAGACTATTTACCGGATTTGTAATAACATAAGTAACACGACGGGTGCCACATGTGGAGCAGGATCTGCTTACCCTTCCGGAGCACCTGAGATCACCCCCAGTTTTTGGTGGGGTTCGTGTTGCTTAGTCTTTAGTTTTCTATGTTGTGTCATCTGTACTATTATTTATCTATTTGTCTTTTTATTTTTGGCCATGGCGTTGTCAGTTTTTTTTCGATCTATGAGTTTGATTGTCCCTCTGGTATCTTTCGTCCCTCTTTTCCAATCTTTAATTGTGTTTGGTATGAAGCAGAATTTTGATGAGTCTGGTTTTGTTTTCAGTCTCAGAAAATGTTGGCCATAATGCATGTTCTTGGTTGTCCTAGATGTTTTTTTTTCAGTTGATCAGATGGTAAATTGGCTTCACCGTGTATGATTTTGCAGAGGAGGATATTATCTGTTTTGGGTTTGACGATCTTTGAGGGATGGTAGTTGCAGCTGGTCTAAAAATTGCTGTCATATTTCCTGTGTCGTAATTGTAGTTTGATGTTATGAACGTTTGTGCATGTTGTGTTCTTCCACGGAGCACTTCCAACAAATCGGTAAAAGAATTGACCAAATCATAATCTACTGATGTGTTTGCCTGCGTTACTACTGTAACTACAAATAGTCCACTTGTGTCTTACGTTAAGAATGCTTATTATCATACTACATTTGGCAATAATATTGTAACAACAACGTTGTGAATGTTAGATCTAGATCGTTTTTAATGTCTATTTCCGTGTCTGTATGGTGTTACTTTCAAACGCACAACAGATTAAAATTTTTGTTTCATAAATTCAGAGACGGACGCGCGCGGCTCCATACTGAACGCGGGTTTTTAAAAAAAGGTACTTTTTTTTCTAGTCGACCTTTTACAACACGCGGGGAATCCGACGAACGAGGTATTAAATTGGCGTGGCCTTATCCATGGTATTTTGACCCCCCTGCCATGGTATAATGACCCCCCCCCCCCTTATACACCTCCAATCTCAAAAATTCTACCTATTCTGACTCCTTTACAAAGTTATAATACTCCAATAAGTTGTTGGTATGTATTCTACATTATGGGAAAGATCTTAGGAAAATTTTACTTAGCCATGGTATTTTGACCCCCTGTCATGGTATAATGTCCCCCCCCCTCCTATACACCTCCAATTTCAAAAATTCTAGCTAATTTAACTCCATCACATAGTTATAATACTCCAATAAGTAGTTAGAATGTTTTAAACCTGCTTGAAAAAATGTTTGGAAAATTTTACTTAGCCATGGTACTTTGACCCCCTGCTATGATATATTGAACCCCCTAGTATACACCTACAATATCAAAAATTCTAACTATTCTAACTCCTTTACATAGTAATAATACTCCAATAAGTAGTTGGTATGTATTTAACATGCTGGAAAAGATGTTTGGAAAATTTTACTTAGCCATGGTATTTTGACCCCCCTGCCATGGTATATTGAACCCCCTAGTATACACTTCCAATTTCATTAAATTAAAGCTATTCTTATTCTCTCACATATTAATAATACTCCAATAAGTAGTTGGTATGTATTTAACCTGCTGGAAAAGATCTTAGGAAAATTTTACTTAGCCATGGTATTTTGACCCCCCCCCCCCCCCCCCTCAGCCATGGTATAATGACCCCCCCCCCTATACACCTCCAATTTAAAAAATTCTAGCTATTCTAACTCCTTTACATAGTTATAATCCTCCAATAAGTAGTTGGTATGTATTTAACATGCTGGAAAAGATGTTTGGAAAATTTTACTTAGCCACGGTATTTTGACCCCCCTGCCATGGTATATTGAACCCCCTAGTATACACTTCCAATTTCATTAAATTAAAGCTATTCTTGTTCTTTCACATTGTAATAATACTCCAATAAGTAGTTGGTATGTATTTAACCTGCTGGAAAAGATGTTTTGAAAATTTTACTAAGGCATGGTATATTGACCCCACCCCCCTCCCTTTACACCTCCAATTTAAAAATTTTTAGCTATTCTGACTCCTTCACAAAGTTATAATACTCCAATACGTTGTTGGTATGTATTTTACATAATGGGAAAGATGTTAGGAAAATTTTACTTAGCCATGGTATTCTGACCCCCCTGCAATGGTATAATGACTCCCCCCCCCCCCCCCCCCCTATACACCTCCAATTTCGAAAATTCTAGCTATTCGGACTCCTTTACAAAGTTATAATACTCCAATAAGTAGTTGGTATGTATTTAACATGCTGGAAAAGATGTTTGGAAAATTTTACTTAGCCATGGTATTTTGACCCCCCTGCCATGGTATAATGACCCCCCCCTCCCCCCCTATACACCTCTAATTTCAAAAATTCTAGCTATTCTGACTCCTTTACAAAGTTATAATACTCCAATAAGTAGTTGGTATGTGTTTAACATGCTAGAAAAGATGTTTGAATAATTGTACTTAGTAATTGTATTTTGACCCCCTGCCATGGTACTGTATATTGAACTCCCTATTATACACTTCCAATTTAAAAAAAAATCTAGCTATTTTAACTCCTTTATATAGTTATCATACTCCAATAAGTAGTTGATATGTATTTAACATGCTGGAAAAGATGTTTGGAAAATTTTACTTAGCCATGGTATTTTGACCCTTCTGCCATGGTATAATGAACCCCTTCTTTACACCTCCAATTTCAAAAAAATCATAGCCAACATATTGTATATTAGATAATCTGCAATACTTATTATCTGAAACAAGGGGTTCAATTTTCCATGGTGGGGTTCAAAATACCATATGGGAAAAATTACCCCGGGGTAAAAAAACTATGCGGTATAATGACCCCGGGGTCAATTTTCCATATGGTATTTTGACCCCGGGTTCACTTTTCAGGGGGTTCAAAATACCATATGACACCGGCTGTTAAAGTATACACAGCGATTATCAGATCAATAGTATTTAAATCAGAGATAAAGTCGACGAATTGATGACTAAGGGTCATCAACCAATATTACATGGTAATTTGACCCCCCTGCCATGGTATAATGACCCCCCCCCCCTATACACCTCAAAAATTTTCAAAATATCTAGCTATTCTAACTCCTTTACATAGTAAAAATACCCCAATAAGTTGTTGATATGTATTTAACATGCTGGAAAAGATGTTTGGAAAATTTTACTTAGCCATGGTATTTTGACCTCCCTGTCATGGTATAATGACCCCCCCCCCCCACTATACACCTCCAATTTAAAAAATTCTAGATATTCTAACTCCTTTACATAGTAATAATACTCCAATAAGTTGTTGGTATGTATTTTACATAATGGGAAAGATGATAGGAAAATTTTACTTAGCCATGGTATTTTGAACACCTGCCATGGTATATTGACCCCCTATACACCATTTGTGTACACCTCCGATTTAAAAATGCTAGCTATTCTAACTCCTTTACATAGTTATAATACTCCAATAAGTAGTTGGTATGTATTTAACATGCTGGAAAAGATGTTTTGAAAATTTTACTTAGCCATGGTATTTTGACCCCCCGCCATGGTGTAATGAACCCCCTCCTATACACCTCCAATTTCAAAAAAATCATAGCCAACATATTTGACATTAGATAATCTGCAATACTTTTTATCTAAAACAGAGGGTGTTCAATTTTCCATGGTGGGGTTCAAAATACCATATGAGAAAAATTACCCCGGGGTCAAAATACAATTACTAAGTAAAATTATCCAAACTTCTTTTCTAGCATTTTAAACACATACCAACTACTTATTGGGATTTTATTACTATGTAAAGGAGTTAGAATAGCTTGAACTTTTGAAATTGGAAGTGTATTAGAGGGGAGGGTGTCATTTACCATATGGTATTTTGACACCGGGTTCACTTTCAGGGGGTTCAAAATACCATATGACACCGGCTGTTAAAGTATACACAGCGATTATCAGATCATTAGTATTTAAATCAGAGATAAAGTCGACGAATGAAAAATACTTTAACAATATTAAAAATTAGGGTGCATGATCTATACTTTTAAATTTTGAAAGGTTAGTAATTGAAGATGATAAGAATTGATGACTAAGGGCCATCAACCAATATTACAAGAACATTCAGGATGATAATTTGTAACATCTCATGTAGATCAATTAAGTTCACGCTTCAAATCGTGGATTAGCAAACCATCTTATGATGAGATGATGATGAGTCACTAGGAAGCAAAACAAGATATGCAACCATAGTTTTGCAATCTATTGAAACTTACGCCTTAATTGATAGGTATAAAAATAAGAAGAGGACGCATGATTGCCAATAACTATCTATCGAAGACCAAATAAGCAATTATAGATCACCGAAGAGCCTTAACAAATGAGTAAAACCCACACTGAATAGGCACCGAAAAGCAAAATGGAATAAACTTTATCAATTTATTGCGTCCGAATCACCTTTTGGATTTTACCTTCATCAGTAGAGTCAGACGGAGAAAACAACAGTATATTTCACTTGTTGGTATTCTAGTGTTTCTGTTCTTTTGTTTTTCCTTTTCGTGGTTCTTTTAATATTATTAGTTTTTAGTAATAGCAGGTCAGCTTTTTCATTTTCAAAACCAGTTTTCCACCGCCCAAAATATCAAATGGTCGGCCCTTTATATTAAACATTAAATGAAACAAAAATATGAATAACAGACAGCAACCAACGACAACAATAGAATTAAAGACTATTGATTTTGGACAGTCCTACAAAGATTGTGACTGGAATGAATATGAATTCATTCGAGTGCTTCTCCCCCTCACACACCTAGATGGTGTAAAATCACTTCATAAGAACAAAGTTTTTTTCGCTTGTAACCACTCAAAAATAACGTTTTCTTCGGTATAAATGATTTAGGAATTAGAAGGGAAGAAGCCACTAAGTGCTGAATGCCACACTTTCATGTAACTGAATATGATTAAATTTTATGTTTTGCAAAAGACTTTAAGCTATATTTCATCTTTAATGCTAATAACACATTTCAACTCTAAATCTAGAAATAAACTGCAATAAAGCCAATACATCATTTGATGTTACGGTCATAGTTAACGACGTTTTTCTCACACTAAGACGTTATACCTCTATAAGCCTGGTAATGGCATGTCGGATCACATTTGTGCTGTAAACACAAGTTCGGTCGAAATTCGCAATTGGATGTAAATGTCATTCTAGTTCTCCTTGTCGTCTCTCTCTTGTACCTTAAATTCTTCACAGCAGTTCTCAAAAAATACATGTAAGATGAAAAACTTTTAGATTATTTCAGGATTTATTTATTTGTTTGGTGTGTATACACAATTGTTTTATTTGTGCATGGGATCTATAAAGGAGTTCTTTGAGGGACCCACACAAGATTAGGATTTGGAATCCAAGTAGAAAAAATGATATTTTTATTCTTTTTAATCAAATGATTGATTGAATAACCTTGATCATGTATACTCGTAATAAACATTTTAAAATGAACTTTCAAATAGTAAATCAAAATTCAAAATAAATCAATGAAAAAGCAAATTATACAAAAACTGAATTGTAAGCAAAGGCCTGCACAGAAACAAATAAACTTCCCATTCCCGCAATTTCATAAGACATGAGGAAATTGATTTGTAAAAGCAGATTATACCTAATTATTAATAGTAGTTTTAATAGTTAAAATACACAGTTTAACCATGTTTTATTGTCGATCTTTTCCTTAATTTTCAAGAAATTTAAATTGTTAACACCAGCAAATTTTGAATAGCATATGATACCTACAAGTCATTTGTTGTGGAAATCTTAGCACGAAAAGCAAAACAATTGTGATCTTTAAACGAAAACTCTGTTTTATCTGCCAATTTGTTCCCCTTTGGTTGTTATTCAGAATCAATTTTGAATAGCATAATACAAACTACATGTATATACAATTATTGTTAAACATCTAGAAAAAACATAAGCATCTCAAAACTTCTAATTTTTTTTAACCCGAACTTGTACAAATTTGTTTTAAATAAATGGGGTATGTGTCCATGGAACACAGATGATGCCCCCGCTTGCATGCAATTTTATAAAGGGACATAACTCAAGAATGGTAAAAGTGACGCCACCAAAATTCAAACTTGATCTGTGTTGTGTGGTAATAAGCATTGTATATATTAAGTTTCATCACATTTGGTTGAGGCAAACTTAAGTTAGAGAACGGAAATGAAAAATTCAGCAATTTTTCCATTTGTAAAGGGGCATAACTCTAGAACGGTAAAAGTGACGCCACCAAAATTCAAATTTGATCTGTGTTTTGTGGTAATAAGCATTGTGTATAAGATTCATAACGTTTAGTTGAGGCAAACATAAGTTAGAGAACGGAAACGAAAAATTCATCAATTTTACCATTTGGAAAGGGGCATAACTCTAGAATAGTAAAGGTGACGCCACCAAAATTCAAACTTGATCTTTGTTTTGTGGTAATGAGCATTGTGCATAAGTTTCATAACATTTGGTTGAGGCAAACTTAAGTAAGAGAATGGAAACGAAAAATTCAGCAATTTTTCCATTTGTAAAGGTTCGGCGTGGGCATAAAAATTATTGCATGAATAGTGAATTGTCTATTTACTTTGAATTGCGAAACACAAGGGTAATTAAAAATCTTTCTTAGCCGAGGATACCAGACCAGGCAACACCTTTTATGTCGACCTTGTCTACTATCTTTCCTATTGACAAACTGTTAAACCAGTATACTTGTTAACCTATGTACTAACCAACTGCTTTGAATTCTATTGAAGAAAAAAGTTGGGGTTACAGAGGAAACATACTAGGTACATGTGTACCATTTCTAGTATATTCATGGACAAATTGGCTATCTTTCCCAAGTGGGAAACCTCAGAACCTATTGCATCTGGGACCTGTGTCGACATATGGTGCTGCTTTGAATAATGTTGAAGAAAAAAGTTGGGGTTAAAAATGAAACACACTAAGTACATGTGTACCATTTCCATTATGTCCAAGGACAAATTAGCTACCTTCCACAAGTGGGAAACCTGAGAAACTATTGCATCTGGACCTGTGTCGACATATGGTGCTATTTGAATTAAATGTTGAAAAAAAAGTTTGGGTTACAGAGGAAACATACTAGGTACATGTGTACCATTTCTAGTATATTAAAGGACAAATTGGCTACCTTCCACAAGTGGGAAACCTGAGAAACTATTGCATCTTGACCTGTGTCGACATATGGTGCTGCTTTGAATGTTAAGAAAAATGTTGGGGTTACAGATGAAACAAACTAGGTACATGTGTACCATTTCTAGTATATCCAAGGACAAATTGGCTACCTTCCACAAATGGGAAACCTGAGAAACTATTGCATCTGGGCCTGTGTCGACATATGGTGCTGCTTTGAATAATGTTAAGAAAAAAGTTGGGGTTACAGATGAAACATACTAGATACATGTGTACCATTTCTAGTATATCCAAGGACAAATTGGCTACCTTCCACAAGTGGGAAACCTGAGAAACAATTGCGTTTGGACCTGTGGCGACATATGGTGCTGCTTTGAAAGATTTTGAAGAAAAAGTTGGAGTTGCAGATGAAACAAATTAGGTACATGTGTACCATTTCTTCTATATTCAAGGACAAATTGGCTACCTTTCCCAAGTGGGAAACCTGAGAAACTATTGCATCTGAACCTGTATCGACATATGGTGCTGCTTTGAATAATATTGAAGACAAAAGTTGGGGTTAAAAATAAAACACACTAGGTACATGTGTACCATTTCCATTATGTCCAAGGACAAATTAGCTACCTTCCACAAGTGGGAAACCTGAGAAACTATTGCATCTGTACCTGTGTCGACATATGGTGCTGCTTTGAATTAAATGTTGAAAAAAAAGTTTGGGTTACAGAGGAAACATACTAGGTACATGTGTATCATTTCTAGTATATTCAAGGACAAATTGGCTACCTTCCACAAGTGGGAAACCTGAGAAACTATTGCATCTGAACCTGTATCGACATATGATGCTGCTTTGAATAATGTTGAAGAAAAAAGTTGGGGTTAAAAATGAAACACACTAAGTACATGTGAACCATTTCCATTATGTTCAAGGACAAATTGGCTACTTATCACAAGTGAGAAACCTGAGAAACAATTGCGTCTGGACCTGTGTCGACATATGGTGCTGCTTTGAATAATGTTGAAGAAAAAAGTCTGAGTTGTAGATGAAACAAATTAGGTACATGTGTACCATGTGTACCCTTTCAAGCATTCAAAGACAAAATGGCTACCTTCCATAAGTTGGAAACCAGCGAAAATAATTCAAATCAATCCAACATTGAGGTGTACAGCGTGTACATCTTGAATCTGTGTGCAATGGTGGAACTGAGTAAAGTTTGAAACATGATGAAGAAATACTGTTGGTGTAACATATGAAACAAACCAGTTACCCTCTGTGTTACAGACATACAGAAAAAACAGAAGGAATGACATATCATTTTAGGCGGTTACTAGACTTGCTTTTGCTTCACGCAACAAACATCATAAAAATTGGCATGTGCAAATATAATCTGTTGATTCGAAGATAAAGTGTGAAAAACACAATACTTATTTTGAGTGTCCCTTTCTTGCCTCAAACTCCACCCCTTGTTTGTATTTTAAAAATCCCTTTCAAGCCATGAAAGGTCTACCAACACACAATAGGCCAGATGTAATTTCTCTCAGCTAGCATGGCTAGGGCTAACAGTTTACTTTTTTTCTGAGCAGTTTTCAAATTCTTTCTTTTATTTTCTTTATCATTATATGATGATCATACATATGAATAAATATGTCATGTCTTTATAAAAACTAGACTTGTTTAATGAAGCAAAAAACAGAGAGTGGAAAGACAGGTAAATGAAAGAATTAATATTTAGTGTCTATCATCTTATCAAATGTTTTTAATAACTTTAAAGGTTCTTTACGAAAAAAGGTCAAGACTTTAAACAATTAAGCTAAAAACATGCTTGGGTACGCAAGAACTTTTAGAGTTTCTCACTTAAATGAGACAGGATACAAAACAACAGTCAAACCTGCTATAAAAGTCAACTCGTGCTAGCTGTAAAGCGAAAACTTTTTTTGGCAGGTCGCACTGTAGAAATACCAATAATTTTGACCCTCAAATTAAAAGTTCATCTGAGTCTCTTGTAAGGTCAGTTTTCTCTGGTCCCGAAGATGACCTTTATAGACAGGTTTGACTGCACATGTTTATTTTTTATTGGCCTAGGGTAGAATTCATAGTTTGATTGTTAATCAAACACACACATTTATTTATCTTTTATTTACAGTGATAGCAAAGGTGAAACTTAAAAGAATACATGAATATCTACTGATAAAATTTTCACACTCTATCTGATCCATTCTCACAATACGATTTCGCTTAACTATCTGTTTCTCTGAATTAATTAAGTGAAATTTCCCTTTTTCCAATTACAATCTGATGAGCACATACTTCCTGCCATGATGAAAGTCCAATATCTGATTAATTAAGTGAAATTTTCCTTTTTCCAATGACAATCTGATGACCACATACTTCCTGCCATGATGAAAGTCCAATATCTCACACAATAATTTATATTTTTTACATTGTAGGACTTCACAGTGATGAACGAAAGACATTTTTTGTTGAGATTGTTTTTTGATAGCAATGAGGAAGATGGACTTTCTGTCTATTTAATTTTCTTTGGGTACATATATGTATGATTATGGGTTACAGAGGAAACATACTAGGTACATGTGTACCATTTCTAGTATATTCAAGGACAAATTGGCTACCTTCCACAAGTGGGAAACCTGAGAAACTATTGCATCTGGACCTGTGTCGACATATGGTGCTGCTTTGAATTAAATGTTGAAAAAAAAGTTTGGGTTACAGAGGAAACATACTAGGTACATGTGTACCATTTCTAGTATATTCAAGGACAAATTGGCTACCTTCCACAAGTGGGAAACCTGAGAAACTATTGCATCTTGACCTGTGTCGATATATGGTGCTGCTTTGAATGTTAAGAAAAATGTTGGGGTTACAGATGAAACAAACTAGGTACATGTGTACCATTTCTAGTATATCCAAGGACAAATCGGCTACCTTCTACAAGTGGGAAACCTGAGAAACTATTGCATCTTGACCTGTGTCGACATATGGTGCTGCTTTGAATAATGTTAAGAAAAAAGTTGGGGTTACAGATGAAACATACTAGATACATGTGTACCATTTCTAGTATATCTAAGGACAAATTGGCTACCTTCCACAAGTTGGAAACCTGAGAAACAATTG
This sequence comes from Mytilus californianus, assembly GCF_021869535.1. NCBI lineage: Eukaryota > Metazoa > Mollusca > Bivalvia > Mytilida > Mytilidae > Mytilus > Mytilus californianus. The sequence continues at coordinate 7,024,438 of NW_026262615.1, forward strand.
CGTTTGCACATGTGTCGACATATGGTGCTGCTTTGAAAAATTTTGAAGAAAATGTTGGAGTTGCAGATGAAACAAATTAGGTACATGTGTACCATTTCTTGTATATATGCAAGGACAAATTGGCTACCTTCCACAAATGGGAAACCTGAGAAACTATTGCATCTGGACCTGTGTCGACATATGGTGCTGCTTTGAATAATGTTAAGAAAAAAGTTGGGGTTACAGATGAAACATACTAGATACATGTGTACCATTTCTAGTATATCCAAGGACAAATTGGCTACCTTCCACAAGTGGGAAACCTGAGAAACAATTGCGTGTGGACCTGTGGCGACATATGGTGCTGCTTTGAAAAATTTTGAAGAAAAAGTTGGAGTTGCAGATGAAACAAATTAGGTACATGTGTACCATTTCTTCTATATTCAAGGACAAATTGGCTACCTTTCCCAAGTGGGAATCCTGAGAAACTATTGCATCTGAACCTGTATCGACATATGGTGCTGCTTTGAATAATGTTAAAAAAAAAAGTTGGGGTTAAAAATAAAACACACTAAGTACATGTGTACCATTTCCATTATGTCCAAGGACAAATTAGCTACCTTCCACAAGTGGGAAACCTAAGAAACTATTGCATCTGGACCTGTGTCGACATATGGTGCTGCTTTGAATTAAATGTTGAAAAAAAAGTTTGGGTTACAGAGGAAACATACTAGGTACATGTGTACCATTTCTAGTATATTCAAGGACAAATTGGCTACCTTCCACAAGTGGAAAACCTGAGAAACTATTGCATCTGAACCTGTATCGACATATGGTGCTGCTTTGAATAATGTTGAAGAACAAAGTTGGGGTTAAAAATGAAACACACTAAGTACATGTGAACCATTTCCATTATGTTCAAGGACAAATTGGCTACTTATCACAAGTGAGAAACCTAAGAAACAATTGCGTCTGGACCTGTGTCGACATATGGTGCTGCTTTGAATAATGTTGAAGAAAAAAGTCTGAGTTGTAGATGAAATAAATTAGGTACATGTGTACCCTTTCAAGCATTCAAAGACAAAATGGCTACCTTCCATAAGTTGGAAATCAGCGAAAATAATTCAAATCAATCCAACATTGAGGTGTACAGCGTGTACATCTTGAATCTGTGTGCAATGGTGGAACTGAGTAAAGTTTGAAACATGATGAAGAAATACTGTTGGTGTAACATATGAAAAAAAACCAGTTACCCTCTGTGTTACAGACAGACAGAAAAAACAGAAGGAATGACATATCATTTTAGGCGGTTACTAGACTTGCTCTTGCTTCACGCAACAAACATCATAAAAATTGGCATGTGCAAATATAATCTGTTGATTCGAAGATAAAGTGTGAAAAACACAATACTTATTTTGAGTGTCCCTTTCTTGCCTCAAACCCCACCCCTTGTTTGTATTTTAGAAATCCCTTTCCAGCCATGAAAGGTCTACCAACACACAATAGGCCAGATGTAATTTCTCTCAGCTAGCATGGCTAGGGCTATTAGTTTACTTTTTTTCTGAGCAGTTTTCAAATTCTTTCTTTTATTTTCTTTATCATTATATGATGATCATACATATGAATAAATATGTCATGTCTTTATAAAAACTAGACTTGTTTAATGAAGCAAAAAAAAAGAGAGTGGAAAGATAGGTAAATGAAAGAATTAATATTTAGTGTCTATAACCTTATCAAATGGTTTTAATAACTTCAAAGGTTCTTTACGAAAAAAGGTCAAGACTTTAAACAATAAAGCTAAAAACATGCTTGGGTACGCAAGAACATTTAGAGTTTCTCACTTAAATGAGACAGGATACAAAACAACAGTCAAACCTGCTATAAAAGTCAACTCGTGCTAGCTGTAAAGCGAAAACTTGTTTTGGCAGGTCGCACTGTAGAAATACCAATAATTTTGACCCTCAAATTAAAAGTTCATCTGAGTCTCTTGTAAGGTCAGTTTTCTCTGGTCCCGAAGATGACCTTTATAGACAGGTTTGACTGCACATGTTTATTTTTTATTGGCCTAGGGTAGAATTCATAGTTTGATTGTTAATCAAACACACACATTTATTTATCTTTTATTTACAGTGATAGCAAAGGTGAAACTTAAAAGAATACATGAATATCTACTGATAAAATTTTCACACTCTATCTGATCCATTCTCACAATACGATTTCGCTTAACTATCTGTTTCTCTGAATTAATTAAGTGAAATTTCCCTTTTTCCAATTACAATCTGATGATCACATACTTCCTGCCATGATGAAAGTCCAATATCTGATTAATTAAGTGAAATTTTCCTTTTTCCAATGACAATCTGATGACCACATACTTCCTGCCATGATGAAAGTCCAATATCTCACACAATAATTTATATTTTTTACATTGTAGGACTTCACAGTGATGAACGAAAGACATTTTTTGTTGAGATTGTTTTTTGATAGCAATGAGGAAGATGGACTTTCTGTCTATTTAATTTTCTTTGGGTACATATATGCATGATTATGGGTTACAGAGGAAACATACTAGGTACATGTGTACCATTTCTAGTATATTCAAGGACAAATTGGCTACCTGCCACAAGTGGGAAACCTGAGAAACTATTGCATCTGGACCTGTGTCGACATATGGTGCTGCTTTGAATTAAATGTTGAAAAAAAAGTTTGAGTTACAGAGGAAACATACTAGGTACATGTGTACCATTTCTAGTATATTCAAGGACAAATTGGCTACCTTCAACAAGTGGGAAACCTGAGAAACTATTGCATCTTGACCTGTGTCGACATATGGTGCTGCTTTGAATGTTAAGAAAAATGTTGGGGTTACAGATGAAACAAACTAGGTACATGTGTACCATTTCTAGTATATCCAAGGACAAATTGGCTACCTTCTACAAGTGGGAAACCTGAGAAACTATTGCATCTTGACCTGTGTCGACATATGGTGCTGCTTTGAATAATGTTAAGAAAAAAGTTGGGGTTACAGATGAAACATACTAGATACATGTGTACCATTTCTAGTATATCCAAGGACAAATTGGCTACCTTCCACAAGTGGGAAACCTGAGAAACAATTGCGTTTGCACATGTGTCGACATATGGTGCTGCTTTGAAAAATTTTGAAGAAAATGTTGGAGCTGCAGATGAAACAAATTAGGTACATGTGTACCATTTCTTGTATATTCAAGGACAAATTGGCTACCTTCCACAAATGGGAAACCTGAGAAACTATTGCATCTGGACCTGTGTCGACATATGGTGCTGCTTTGAATAATGTTAAGAAAAAAGTTGGGGTTACAGATGAAACATACTAGATACATGTGTACCATTTCTAATATATCCAAGGACAAATTGGCTACCTTCCACAAGTGGGAAACCTGAGAAACAATTGCGTTTGGACCTGTGGCGACATATGGTGCTGCTTTGAAAAATTTTGAAGAAAACGTTGGAGTTGCAGATGAAACAAATTAGGTACATGTGTACCATTTCTTCTATATTCAAGGACAAATTGGCTACCTTTCCCAAGTGGGAAACCTGAGAAACTATTGCATCTGAACCTGTATCGACATATGGTGCTGCTTTGAATAATGTTAAAGAAAAAAGTTGGGGTTAAAAATAAAACACACTAAGTACATGTGTACCATTTCCATTATGTCCAAGGACAAATTAGCTACCTTCCACAAGTGGGAAACCTAAGAAACTATTGCATCTGGACCTGTGTCGATATATGGTGCTGCTTTGAATTAAATGTTGATAAAAGTTTGGGTTACAGAGGAAACATACTAGGTACATGTGTACCATTTCTAGTATATTCAAGGACAAATTGGCTACCTTCCACAAGTGGAAAACCTGAGAAACTATTGCATCTGAACCTGTATCGACATATGGTGCTGCTTTGAATAATGTTGAAGAAAAAAGTTGGGGTTAAAAATGAAACACACTAAGTACATGTGAATCATTTCCATTATGTTCAAGGACAAATTGGCTACTTATCACAAGTGAGAAACCTGAGAAACAATTGCGTCTGGACCTGTGTCGACATATGGTGCTGCTTTGAATAATGTTGAAGAAAAAAGTCTGAGTTGTAGATGAAACAAATTAGGTACATGTGTACCCTTTCAAGCATTCAAAGACAAAATGGCTACCTTCCATAAGTTGGAAACCAGCGAAAATAATTCAAATCAATCCAACATTGAGGTGTACAGCGTGTACATCTTGAATCTGTGTGCAATGGTGGAACTGAGTAAAGTTTGAAACATGATGAAGAAATACTGTTGGTGTAACATATGAAAAAAACCAGTTACCCTCTGTGTTACAGACAGACAGAAAAAACAGAAGGAATGACATATCATTTTAGGCGGTTACTAGACTTGCTCTTGCTTCACGCAACAAACATCATAAAAATTGGCATGTGCAAATATAATCTGTTGATTCGAAGATAAAGTGTGAAAAACACAATACTTATTTTGAGTGTCCCTTTCTTGCCTCAAACCCCACCCCTTGTTTGTATTTTAGAAATCCCTTTCCAGCCATGAAAGGTCTACCAACACACAATAGGCTAGATGTAATTTCTCTCAGCTAGCATGGCTAGGGCTAACAGTTTACTTTTTTTCTGAGCAGTTTTCAAATTCTTTCTTTTATTTTCTTTATCATTATATGATGATCATACATATGAATAAATATGTCATGTCTTTATAAAAACTAGACTTGTTTAATGGAGCAAAAAAAAGAGAGTGGAAAGATAGGTAAATGAAAGAATTAATATTTAGTGTCTATCACCTTATCAAATGTTTTTAATAACTTTAAAGGTTCTTTACGAAAAAAGGTCAAGACTTTAAACAATAAAGCTAAAAACATGCTTGGGTACGCAAGAACATTTAGAGTTTCTCACTTAAATAAGACAGGATACAAAACAACAGTCAAACCTGCTATAAAAGTCAACTCGTGCTAGCTGTAAAGCGAAAACTTGTTTTGGCAGGTCGCACTGTAGAAATACCAATAATTTTGACCCTCAAATTAAAAGTTCATCTGAGTCTCTTGTAAGGTCAGTTTTCTCTGGTCCCGAAGATGACCTTTATAGACAGGTTTGACTGCACATGTTTATTTTTTATTGGCCTAGGGTAGAATTCATAGTTTGAAACACACACATTTATTTATCTTTTATTTACAGTGATAGCAAAGGTGAAACTTAAAAGAATACATGAATATCTACTGATAAAATCTACACACTCTATCTGATCCATTCTCACATTACGATTTCGCTTAACTATCTGTTTCTCTGAATTAATTAAGTGAAATTTCCTTTTTTCCAATTACAATCTGATGATCACATACTTCCTGCCATGATGAAAGTCCAATATCTGATTAATTAAGTGAAATTTCCCTTTTTCCAATGACAATCTGATGACCACATACTTCCTGTCATGATGAAAGTCCAATATCTCACACAATAATTTATATTTTTTACATTGTAGGACTTCACAGTGAGGAACGAAAGACATTTTTGTTGAGATTGTTTTTTGATAGCAATGAGGAAGATGGACTTTCTGTCTATTTAATTTTCTTTGGGTACATATATGCATGATTATGGGTTGATTAGATGAACTTTCATTCTTATTTAAATTCTCATCAAATTAGAGTTTCATCTCTATTATTTAACGAACATCTTCAATCTTAGGAGACCCAAATCGTAAGATCAAATACAGTGCTAATACTGCATTGAAGCATGAATATGACACAGAAAGCGATTCAAATATTATCCACTCATCGTAATATTGTTTCAAAATGAATTCTGTTGATTTGGGATGATTCACTCTAAAATATCTCTCTGAGTCTCTGTATTTTCAAAATGTATCAAATGTGGAAATATAATATGACATTGTCGGAAGTTATAAACTAAGGAGATGCTTGTGGTATGTATGATTGCTAATGAGACAACTGCCCAACAGAGACTTAATGAAGAGGATTTAAGCCACTATGTGTAACACCATGATGTTTACGGCCTTCAACAATGACCAAAACCAATACTGTATAGTCAGATATAAAAGGCCCTGATCACTCGTTTTTATCCCTTAGAGATCAATCACTCTGTTTCACTGCGATTCACTTTACATGCTAATGCTAAGTGATTTCTAACAAAATCACATTCTATATTTATATATATTGCATTGACTGATTGATACATGTATTAAGTTTACAACTTTTTAACTTTTTAAAATCATAGCATAGTTGGGGAGGATGACAAGTTGTTCTATATTTCTACAGCTGTTTGGGTAAATGACTTATTACAAGTCAAGTTTTAAATGTGTTTTGTACAACTTATTCATACCGCATCTGTTACATTGTTCCCATTTTTTATAAAGGTGGAGACCTTTTCATTTTGTTTACCAGAAAGGATCATATAAAGCTCGATTATATTTCCGAGTGATCTTCTGTATGTCAAAGTTGTTAGATTAGATTTTAGTAAACCCTCTTTATTTGTTAACTGTGATAGACCTGCAATATATTATCTATATTTTGTGGCTCTAGATATTTTCAAAGGTTTATATGTGTTTTCAAAATTGGCACACAACTTTCTGTATAGGTATATAATTACCCTTTTTATGACGCGATTGCCGTTGCATTTGTACAATTTATCGTACATTCAACTGCATGTAAAAGTACACTCTTTCCAGGACGTTTGGAAGTGAAATGACAGTCTCCAAGGGTTCAGAAAAAAAAAATGTGTTGTGTTTCGGTACAACACAAGTGGAATCCTGCCGATTGCTGTTCAGCCGATTGCTGTTCTACTAATATGCATGAAAAAGCTCTCTGTCTCCTTCTCTCTCTCAACCAAAATCTAAATCTAATCTTTAATCCTGTTGATGCAATATTTACGTTGTGTAGGAAAGAGGCGAATTAACCATAGGGATATTCAAACTTTTACATTGAAGAAAATTTTACACTGCAATGGCAAAAAAAAATGAAAATCATTAAAAGACTAACAACCGAACAAAGTACAACATAGAAAACTTAAGACTGCGCAACACACATCCCTCTAAACAGAGGCGTTTTTAATGCGCTCCGGTAGGGTATTCAGATCCTGCGTTACATGTGGCACTTGTTGATTTGCTCATGTAAGTAGACATTTGGTGATAAGTCTCATTCATTGATATTGCATTGAAGAAAGGAGGAAGAGAATGCGATAAAGCCGACTAGAAATGAAGAATAAAAAAATCAGCCAAATTTTTGTCTGGAATTAAAAACGTTACTTATTCATTAATAACACATGAAGTAGACGTGTATGGTTATTCCATCTTTATTGTTTAATATTTTTTTTATGATAAGGACTTTATAAAAGTATGCTGTATGTGTTTGTTAAAGGACGTACAGTGACTCAAAATGTTTACATGAATTCCGTTGGTCTCCTGTTGACAATTGTCTCATCGGCAATTGTTTAAGTAAATATGTTATGATAACATTATAATATTATAACACAAGGATAAACTAGTGACCATGTTCTATATATATATATATACGTTTAAGTAATGCTACATATGTGTTCCACTCTGTTTAAAGATGATACTCTTTTCTGCATCATGAAACATCACCAAGTTTCACAAACTGAAGGTGTTAGAAAGGATCAATTAAGATGTTACTAAGATACTAAAAAAATCGAAAGGGGGAAATCAACATTATTCAAATCATATAATAACAGTTAATGAATTCATTAAGGTTGACGCAAGACTGCGAGGACGTAAAAGCAAGGCTTATTATGCATTAAGGAAAGAAAGAGAGCATCATCAACTTCGTACTTTATTTGGCCTTTAACTTTTTTGGATTCGAGCGTCAATGATGAGTCTTTTGTAGACGAAACGCGCGTCTGGCGTAAATATAAAATTTAATCCTGGTATCTATGATGAGTTTATAGATATATCGGTGTTATTTACATAGTGTGTTCAAATAGATGTGTTTTTTTATGAATTGTGTAATAAAAATAAAAATTATTTAACATATAGGGAATACATTATATTAGCAAAGGCAATTTATGGAATCACGGTAAAACAACAGTCTTCAGAATATAAGTTAAAAAACTTATGACTAAGCAAATATTAGTACATGTCCAACCTAAAACTAGGGTGATCTGTTGTACTCCGAAATGGTCAGCAGATCCATCTATCCATGATGCACCCATTGCAAGATCCTCATTCAAGTACAAATACGACAATCAGGCTCCATAGATGATGTCATATTCGAGGAAAAGAAGACGGAATTGTGGTTTCAACAATTAAAACATATATATATATAAAATAAGATTATATTGAAGTTCAAAATATTGAAATATTTTAAAGCATTACAAAGTTACTTAGACAGTTTTTTAGTATTCAACTTTTATGAATTGATCAATGTTTTTATTGTATAAGAAATCGGAAATACTAGAAAACAAAAATATACATGTATATGTTTCAAATTGTAATATCAAAACACTTTCATCTACAATTGTCATGTAATGAAAACAGATTGCTTAAGACGCGAACATTTATTCATCTAAACCATAGCTTTTGATTCAAAAACTTAAATATAATTGACTTTTGTGTCACATGTTTATATCATAAGCTGGTTACTGGCACTGATTATGCTTGTAGATATACGGTAGAACTCAAGTGCAATTATAAACCACATGCGATACATGTCATAAATTGAGGTACGGCATTATAACAATAATTCGTATACAAAACGCTTAGCATCAGAATGTACCAATAGTCAATCAGTAAAAAGATGTCATTGCAAAATACCGCTAATGATGATCGCTAACAGGTAAAACTTGCTTCGCATGTATAGGCGAGTGACATTTTTCAAAAAGACGCTTAGTTAACGACTTTAGTGCACCCACCTACCATACGGCTATATTGTATATCATTCGAAAGCTTATTATCTGTACTTTCTGTCTTGCTCGGTCGTCAATATTTCATTACAGGTACTAACGGATGCTCTTCTGACTGTAGGATCCTAATTCCAGCTCATCGACAAATATTTTCAATTTGGTCATGTAAGGTCATATTTATAACAATTGATTGGCTGTAGTCATGATTTGAGGTTTCGTGGTTGTTTTCCAAGAACTTGTATTTTTAAAATCATAGCATAGTTGGGGAGGATGACAAGTTGTTCTATATTTCTACAGCTGTTTGGGTAAATGACTTATTACAAGTCAAGTTTTAAATGTGTCTTGTACAACTTATTCATACCGCATCTGTTACATTGTTCCCATTTTTTATAAAGGTGGAGACCTTTTCATTTTGTTTACCAGCAAGGATCATATAAAGCTCGATTATATTTCCGAGTGATCTTCTGTATGTCAAAGTTGTTAGATTAGATTTTAGTAAACCCTCTTTATTTGTTAACTGTGATAGACCTGCAATATATTATCTATATTTTGTGGCTCTAGATATTTTCAAAGGTTTATATGTGTTTTCAAAATGGGCACACAACTTTCTGTATAGGTATATATTTACCCTTTTTATGACGCGATTGCCGTTGCATTTGTACAATTCATCGTACATTCAACTGCATGTAAAAGTATACTCTTTCCAGGACGTTTGGAAGTGAAATGACAGTCTCCAAGGGTTCAGAAAAAAAAATGTGTTGTGTTTCGGTACAACACAAGTGGAATCCTGCCGATTGCTGTTCAGCCGATTGCTGTTCTACTAATATGCATGAAAAAGCTCTCTGTCTCTTTCTCTCTCTCAACCAAAAACTAAATCTAATCTTTAATCCTGTTGATGCAATATTTACGTTGTGTAGGAAAGAGGCGAATTTACCATAGGGATATTCAAACTTTTACATTGAAGAAAATTTGACACTGCAATGGCAAAACAAAAATGAAAATCATTAAAAGACTAACAAACGAACAAAGTACAACATAGAAAACTTAAGACTGCGCAACACACATCCCTCTAAACAGAGGCGTTTTTAATGCGCTCCGGTAGGGTATTCAGATCCTGCGTTACATGTGGCACTTGTTGATTTGCTCATGTAAGTAGACATTTGGTGATAAGTCTCATTCATTGATATTGCATTGAAGAAAGGAGGAAGAGAATGCGATAAAGCCGACTAGAAATGAAGAATAAAAAAAATCAGCCAAATTTTTGTCTGGAATTAAAAACGTTACTTATTCATTAATAACACATGAAGTAGACGTGTATGGTTATTCCATCTTTATTGTTTAATATTTTTTTTATGATAAGGACTTTATAAAAGTATGCTGTATGTGTTTGTTAAAGGACGTACAGTGACTCAAAATGTTTACATGAATTCCGTTGGTCTCCTGTTGACAATTGTCTCATCGGCAATTGTTTAAGTAAATATGTTATGATAACATTATAATATTATAACACAAGGATAAACTAGTGACCATGTTCTATATATATATATATACGTTTAAGTAATGCTACATATGTGTTCCACTCTGTTTAAAGATGATACTCTTTTCTGCATCATGAAACATCACCAAGTTTCACAAACTGAAGGTGTTAGAAAGGATCAATTAAGATGTTACTAAGATACTAAAAAAATCGAAAGGGGGAAATCAACATTATTCAAATCATATAATAACAGTTAATGAATTCATTAAGGTTGACGCAAGACTGCGAGGACGTAAAAGCAAGGCTTATTATGCATTAAGGAAAGAAAGAGAGCATCATCAACTTCGTACTTTATTTGGCCTTTAACTTTTTTGGATTCGAGCGTCAATGATGAGTCTTTTGTAGACGAAACGCGCGTCTGGCGTAAATATAAAATTTAATCCTGGTATCTATGATGAGTTTATAGATATATCGGTGTTATTTACATAGTGTGTTCAAATAGATGTGTTTTTTTATGAATTGTGTAATAAAAATAAAAATTATTTAACATATAGGGAATACATTATATTAGCAAAGGCAATTTATGGAATCACGGTAAAACAACAGTCTTCAGAATATAAGTTAAAAAACTTATGACTAAGCAAATATTAGTACATGTCCAACCTAAAACTAGGGTGATCTGTTGTGCTCCGAAATGGTCAGCAGATCCATCTATCCATGATGCACCCATTGCAAGATCCTCATTCAAGTACAAATACGACAATCAGGCTCCATAGATGATGTCATATTCGAGGAAAAGAAGACGGAATTGTGGTTTCAACAATTAAAACATATATATATATAAAATAAGATTATATTGAAGTTCAAAATATTGAAATATTTTAAAGCATTACAAAGTTACTTAGACAGTTTTTTAGTATTCAACTTTTATGAATTGATCAATGTTTTTATTGTATAAGAAATCGGAAATACTAGAAAACAAAAATATACATGTATATGTTTCAAATTGTAATATCAAAACACTTTCATCTACAATTGTCATGTAATGAAAACAGATTGCTTAAGACGCGAACATTTATTCATCTTAACCATAGCTTTTGATTCAAAAACTTAAATATAATTGACTTTTGTGTCACATGTTTATATCATAAGCTGGTTACTGGCACTGATTATGCTTGTAGATATACGGTAGAACTCAAGTGCAATTATAAACCACATGCGATACATGTCATAAATTGAGGTACGGCATTATAACAATAATTCGTATACAAAACGCTTAGCATCAGAATGTACCAATAGTCAATCAGTAAAAAAATGTCATTGCAAAATACCACTAATGATGATCGCTAACAGGTAAAACTTGCTTCGCATGTATAGGCGAGTGACATTTTTTTTCAAAAAGACGCTTAGTTAACGACTTTAATGCACCCACCTAACATACGGCTATATTATATATCATTCAAAGCTTATTATCTGTACTTTCTGTCTTGCCCGGTCGTCAATAATTCGTACGATGCAATTGTTGTTAAATCAAGGTGAAAGGCAATAATGAACATTCCTTAATTTCGCAATATTTAAACAAAATGGTCTTTGCTGGTTCTTGTATGATATTTTTTTTTTTAAAAAACATATGAACATACATGTAATAGAACCGAATAACAGAATTCTAAATCAGGTGTACATTAATATGGTAGTTGCGCAATAGTTACAGAAAATTTCAATTTAAAAAAAATTCTTCAAAAATCATTAGAATTAAAAATTGTGCTTAAAGCAAACTATTTCTTTACGTATCAATATTTATATGTCAAAAATAAAATAAATTTATCGTTTATCGGTGGAGGCGATTTTTTTCGTCATTTTTAACTGCAATTTATATAATATTGTTCAGAAATCAGCCTTCTAAAGAAGCTTTTGCAGCTGCTCTTAAAAACACCATCTGCATATACGGATCATTTTGCTTTTCATTGTTTAGATAACACATCGAATGGTGTCAATATCAGGAGAAAATAATTTACCATATTTAAAAAAAGGGGCAATAAAAGTGAGTAAGGAATATACAAGGCATATATAATAGAAATATGTTTTTGTTTTCGATGTCGAAAATGGAAGACATATTAAGGAGTTTATTCTAGTTCAATATTGGAATAAATACTGTTTGCACCACACGCTTTACATCATAAATCCGGCTATTATTTATGATAGCACATTATTGCATACTAATTTAGCATATTATTTGTTTTATCAAATATGACTGAAAATTTATATTGTGGAAGATTGATCACCCTTCCTGAACAACTTCAATCAACATTGGTTTTAGGTAGTGTTCGTACATTTCGGTATAGGTTTTTGAGCACTGATGTTTGTCTGTCTTACTTTTTTCGCTTTATTCATTGTGTTATATGTGTGTTTATTGGAAATGTAGGGATCATCTTGTTCCTGGGCCCATTTATAATTTGTTCTTTCCATTCATATATTCAACCATTAGTGAACTTCAAAATTTTAAAGTACACATTTGCATATTGTACAGGAAGGGATTTTATTCATGATCAACACCTTCAATAGAGTGAAATAGCAAGCAATTCAAATTCACCATTACAGTCCTGGTTGTATGTGATTTCATTTTTAACGCTTCTTTTTCTCACATTTAAACATAACATTTTGTATGTTTTTTAAGGACAAATAATAACCGATACTTATTGCAATTATGAAATCTTCGCACCATTAGAAAACCAAACGAACAGATTGTAACATGCAAAGCATTGTAATGTCAAAAAACGATTTTACTTATTCATGTTATTGTTTGGATCAAGTGTTAGTTTTTTTTATAAGTTAGTTTTGGAAAAGACAATACTTCAAATCAACTAATTTGGCAACCATTATTTACGTGACTGTTGTGATCAGAAAAATACCGCAATAGAATTAACTTCGTTCTTCTTTAGTATGAAAATAAAATGTGAAAATCACCAAAAAATCGCTGCCAGGTCAACAACAGTTGGGCTTAACGCAGCAACATGAAAAGTACTATGTTTTGTCAGTGGTTGCCTACTTTTAATAAACATTCTTGGTGATTATTGGTTGAGTTGTTGGTGTGACACATACCCACTATTTTTTTTTCTTTATAGCTATTTATTCTATTTGTAATAAATTAACTATTTAGGAAGTCTAATTATAACTATAATTATTGCGAATTGCTAGAATTTTCATATCAAAAGAAATAGATTGTAAGTCAATGTAAATAAAATTCTCATAGATACCACGCTTAAAATGGAGTACGCCAGACGCCTAATGATATGATAAAGCACGAAGTTGAAGAGCATTGAGTACCCAATATTTCGAAAGGTTTTGTCACATACAGCAAAGGTTATTTACTCCCTGGGGTAGAAAAGCCGTACTATTTGTAAAAATGAAATGTTTTGTAAATCGTTAATTTATAATTATGACCATATCAGTTATAATTCATGTCAACGCAGAAGTGCTGACTACTAGGCTGGTGATACCCTCGGGTAGGAAACCCCCATCAGCAGTGTCATCGACGCAGTGGTTGTAAATAAACTCATAGATAGAGGCTTAAATTTTGTACGCCAGGTTTTGCCAAATACAACAAACAACTGCAGCTGAATGCAACATGTCAATTTTTTAAAAGAACATTGCGTAGTTTGATAGGGTTTCAATTTCAGTGTCTAGAATATAATAGTCTTAAATTTTTTCGTCAATGCACGATGCAGATGAAGCAACCAAGAATGTTTTTTTGATTTGTTTAGAAAAAATATTTGAAATTCAACTTTTCATTAATTTACTTTCTAACTATGTAGTTATCTATTTATGTATTTAGTTTTTTTGGGGCTAGCTTAATATTTATACATAAAGTCCTTTATCTCTTTTAATGATAATTATAAAGTAACAAACAAAATAACAAGAAATGACAAAAGACTGTTTAACAGGCTGGCAACTCAACTATATACTGAAATATCAAAGTTTAGCTCTCTTAATTCCCCTTAAAGCATGAATCCCGCGTGTATTATTGTCTTCAAACAATTTTGCATTTTCTAATTGTGTTTCTTCAACCTTATCATGCTTATATTGACTACATATTTTTTTTTCATGTAAAAAAGCTAAAAAAAAGCAATCTTTTTTTCAGATGGTTGTATTTTGGGCAACTGTAAAGGTTGTTATGATTGGTTGTGTAATTAGCAAGAAACGTGATTGCAGTAATATGATGATGCCAAAAATTTCCATAGCACTAAATGAAATATGTTATTTAGTTTTATGGTGATTAGCAATTGAATCACAGACAAATATTTTGGTTTTCTCTCATTTTTTTTCATTTTCTCTGTAATTTCTGGACAAAGGCACTATCAATTAGAAGTACGTCATTAATAAGTGGGTTTGCTAATTAACAAATAGTCTCTGTTCTTAAGTTTTTTCACATTTCCATACATAATTTTGATATTCCAAAGGCAGAATATGCAAAAATGCTGACGTTTTGTAAAATAAGAAGTTGTCCGTCCTTGACTTTTCATCGCGATTTGACAAAAATTGCACCGTATGAATATTTGACGACCGGGCAAAAAAGATAGTACTGATGATATGCTTTCGAATGATATATGATTTAGCCGTGTGTTAGGTGGGTGCATTAAAAATGAAATTGTTTGGTTAATGTCACTCGACTAGTATTCCAGATTAATTTGCCATATGAAGAGGGTTGGTTTGAAATTTGTATTTTGTAGATCCCTGATTGTAAGTAAAGCGCAGAGCTATAATAAAAAGAAATGTTCAATATTTTGTTCTGTATTTCCAGTTATTCACTAAGTCTGATTTGTTGTTCTGTATCACTAGTTAATCTCATTACCCCCTTCTCTTTTTGTTTGCTTGCAATAGTATTCCTTTAGATAAATGTGATCGTCTTCAGCATGTTTATTTGCAACATTAAGATCAATTTGGATTGGAAAATGTGTGATTTAAAATAAGTGTCTATTGCTGTTTATGAATAGATTAGAAAACCATACTACAATAAGGTCAAATCATGTAACATGTGTAAGGTGTTGATTTTAAGGCAATGCATAGGTCCCGCTTGGAATTTACAGTTTTCACATATATAAACTTTTTATAGATCTCCCATTGAATGAGGGCGTCAATGTAACAGTTTGTATAGCCATTTGTATATACTGAAAAATTATTACACAAGGGTTTTCAATATCAAATACTTGTCAGAACATTTACTAAGTGTTATCATCGGTACATTGACATCATTCGTAAATATAAATCAACGTGCAGACATCTTATACGTTCAGGTAATTCACATCCCATCTTTGATGGTAATATTCTATACAAAGCACAACAATGTTGTCAATCACCTAAAAAGCCTTTAAACAGACTTATTCAGAAGGTATATAGTTACGACACTGTTGTCAGGTCATTAAAGATGGCATTTTTGGATTTATATTGATTCACTCATTGGGTCTTTGCATCGGAAATAAATACATTTATTCTAAAACCAGTTGTTGGCATGCTACAGGTCATGTTCCTCTCATATATTTTATGATGACATGATACTAAACCCCTAACGGGAGGGATTTTGCTTGATTTTCATATGATGAAGAGATACTATTTTAATCAGTTTAATTGAGGTCTAATACTAATACTAATAACTAATACTTATAAATAAGTCATCTCTCTCTCTCTCCCCCTCTCTCTCTCTCCATATTTTTCATGCCCGAACCTCTTTAGTTATCTTTTCAAAATTCAAGAGTCTATCCTAAATTGAGGTAAATTATATGGCCTTCCAAATACCGTTTCGATTCCTAACATCACTGAAGAGACATTAATTGTCGAAATCCAGATATGGCGTACTAATTTTTGCACCTTTTGTTTGCGGTATACCATCTTTTCCGCAAATTTATTGTTTTCTGTTTGGTATTAAATTAATAGTTAAGATTCATTTTGTAACATCTGGTGATCCCTTTTATTTGGCAATCGCCAATGGCAGTCAGCAGGGTTTAAGAACATCAGTTGTTCGACCTGCTAGTCAAATGCGTTTTGTTTAAATATACTTTTTCACTTTTTTTTTGTCTTTTGGAAAATGTTGTTTGTGCTGTATTTAGACCCCTCTACCAAGAAATTTGTTTTGCATGCACACGTATAAAAATTGCGATTTTTATCCAACGCAATCATAGGTTTGAACGTTGTGTTCAATTTAGACTTGTATATATATATATAAATATATATATATGGACGATTTAAGATATTTCCATTGTATATGGTGAATCGTCAAAATGATGTTCTCCGGAAGAAGAAAGAAGAACTATTAATAAACATTTTCAACCCGGGATGACATGATAAATAATATTTTATTTTTTACTTAGAAAACACTTTTAAGACTTTACTCAATTTTTTAAATGACATAAGTAGTCTCCCTTGCATTTGTTAACGTCATACTATTGTTAACGTCAATCAATTGTTTTGTATAACACTAGTACTTATGTATACAAGTCACATTACCTGAAGATCTGTAAAAGCAGTGAAAGCGCTAGTAAAAGTGATGAATTGAAACCGTTATTATCTTTTATTGATTTTCTTATATGTTACCAGCATACGGATTCTACTTAACTTTTCTTTATATATATATATATATATATATATATATATATATATATATATATGTTCCGGACCATATGAGTATTTGGACTATACGCGTATGGTCATGACCATATGCGTATAATCATATGATCCGACCAGACACGTATGGTCGGACCAATGAGTACATACTCAATTGGTTATTAACAGGCCACACCATGTGATTTTTTTTAACCATATATGTATTTTTATACCCCCGCTTTAAAAATGTGGGGGTATACTGTTTTACCTCTGTCTGTCCGTCCGTCCGTCAGTCCGTCCGACCGTCCAATGAATATTTTTCGCGCTTTTTTCCTTCTCAGGAACTACATCATAAGGATTTCTGAAATTTGGTTTCATGGTTTATATAAGTCAGTTATACCGTGTGATGCGTTTTCAGATTCATCACTCAACAACTTCCTGTTTACCGAACACTTACATCGTTTTACACATGCCATCAAAGTTGAAAATATTCCTCACATTTTTCTCAGGTACTACATTACAAGGATTTCTGAAATTTTGTTTCAGGGTTTATATTAGTCTGCTATACCGTGTGATGCGTTTTCAGATTCATCACTCAACAACTTATTGTTTACCGAACACTTACATCATTTTACAATATCTATTTAAATATTCCAAATGCATATTTGGGCGCGGGTAACATCAGTGAGCAGTAGCTCGCAGTTTTACTTGTATTTTCGAATATGCAAACTATAACCAATAATTGATGCTCATTTATCCAATGTGTGTCCTTATGTTAAGCAAGTAAGATACAATACAAGTATGTTCAGTAAATAAGATATAGAAAAATATTGATGGGACGGCAGCAAGTAAAATAACAAAACAAAACAAAGACGTTTAGACATATTGCACTGACATTTTATAATTTCATAATTGTATAAGAAAAAAATAAGCAAAGATAAACTTTCTATTTTTTTAATCAGGTACGCAAAACTGGTTCCCCAGACCAAAACGTTACACGTTACTGACTGGTTTGATTCTGTGATATATTGTCTGTATCTGGATTAGAGTCTTCGCTAGTCACGATAGCGTCAATTAAAAGCGTCAAATATGTTATAAGATATTTTTTGAAGCTGTCTTCGAAATTCATTCTTCAAGACAAATCGACCACAGATAATATGTTCAGTATACTTGTAAATTGAATTCACTGGGTCATCCATCGTCACTTTATTTAATTAATCATGATCCTTGTACCATGGCGCGCAAAATTATGACTAACAAAACTCAAAATTTAATATTTATATTTTTTTATAAATTCTTCCAAAATTTAAAATTAATAAATTTTTATAAACTGTTCTTTTTTTTTTATGTCAAATCGTAGGGTCTAACCTCATGAAATTTATATAACCGTATTAAACTTTAAACCAAGGATTCATACAGTAAGACGACCAGTACATACTTGATTTAACATTTTCACCGTCATCGTGTTAATTACAAGGACCATACGCGTTTGGACGGACCATATAAGTATACACTCATATGGTGATGACCATACGCGTATGGTCCGGAACATATATACTATCAAGATGGTAAAGAAAGTTAACAAATTTGTGAAACTGATCATGTGATGTATACACAAGCCTACAATTAATTAATTATACCAGGGGACAGAGATTATGTTTTCTAAATGGCGGCAAAATTCAAAATTGCGTCGTCAAAAATATCAAAACTTTTGCATAATGTTATATATCATAATACAAAAATAATAATACATTTATTTGGATACAAATGCAAACCAACATTTTATGTTTTTGTAACAATATAGCCCCAACAATAAATTATTTCTAAAAGATTTTTGTTTGTTTTTATTTGTAGGATGTATAAATATGCAGCCACGTCCAGTCAAAATGGTATTTTTAAATCCTATGGCTCATGTACGAAATGTTCCATGCTCTCATCACGTAAAAGAACCCTTGCATCAGCTCTTTGAGAGTACCTTAGCTGGCCAGATGTTAAACGTCTGTCCCTATCCTACGGTAGAAGAAGTGAATTGATTCCCAATGAGACAATTCCCAATCGGAAACCAAACTAAGTAGAAGTTATCAACCATAGGTCACCGTGCGGCCTTCAACACTGAGCAAAACTCAAACTTCGAAGCAAGTCTTCAAGTATCCTGAAATGCATGACAAATGTAAAAAAAAATAGAAAGGTCTGTAATAATGGAGATAGATTTCGCAGAAAACTGTGGTACACAAAGAGACATTGTATCCATTTAATGATCAGCAAAATGTGATCTACCAACAAGACCTTAATTAGCGCTTTAATGACATTTCAATCTCATTTGCGACGAAATCCTAAGGATCAAAACACGGCGACCCTTCTTTCAGCCGTCCAAATAAAGGTACAATCTGTGGTCTTTATACATTTTAAAATAACTTCTCGTCAAACTTTCATGAATTGTTTTGGAACTTGGACAAAAGCTGATTGTTACCAAAGAAATGGTTTTAAAATTATCTCTTTATGTTTTCCGTATTCTACAGGTGAATTTACTTAGTTTTTTTTAAGGTCAGATAGATACAGTCTAAGATGAACATCAGCAAATTTGACCAACCTTTTATAAATTTAATAAAACTTGTATTGAAGATTCTTACATAAAAAGTCATATAACAAAAAAAGAGAAACTGCGAGAAGAAAAATGGCCAACTAGACAATATGTTCATGTATGTCACATGCTAAAATCGCCAATACGCACCTTATAGGAGTATTCGCACTTTGTTGTCGATATCACTCATCGTATGCGTTATGTAAAAAAATATTGTCAATAGTTTGCGTTATGTCAAAAAACTATTGTCAATAGTATGCGTTATGTCAAAAACTATTCTCAATAGTTTGCGTTATGTCAAAAACTATTGTCAATAGTATGCGTTATGTCAAAAACTATTGTCAATAGGATGCATTATGTCAAAAACTATACTCAATAGTATGCGTTATGTCAAAAACTATTGTCATTAGGATGCGTTTTGTCAAATAAAGGCAACAGTAGTATACCGTTGTTCGAAATTCATAAATCGATTGAGAAAAAACAAATCCGGGTAACAAACTAAAACTGAGGGAAACACATTAAATATAAGAGGAGAACTACGACACAGCAGAAATACAACATTAAAATGTAACACACAGAGAAACGAACTATAATATAATAATGGCCATTTTCCTGACTTGCTACAGGGCATTTTAAGAAAAAAATGGTGCGTTGAACCTGGTTTTGTGGCTAGCCAAACCTCCTGCTTTTATGGCAATGTTAAATATAACATTAAAATGACAACATTACATGACAGGACTACAATACAAATAAATGGGAGAACATATAGGACAGAGAAACATACGAATAATAGCTAACAAAAGGTACCAGGTTTAAAATGTAATACGTAAGACGCGCGTTTTGTCCACACAAGACTAACCAGTGACGCTCAGATCAAAAATGTTCAAAAGCCAAAACAAGTACAAAGTTGAAGAGCATTGAGAATCAATAGTTCCAAAAAGTTGTGCCAAATACGGCTTAGGTTATATGTCTTGGATAAGATAATCCTTAGGATTTAGAATAATTCATACTTTTGCAAATAGTAAATTTATAAAAATGACTATATAATGGATATACATGATAACACCGAAGTGGTGACTAACTACAGAATAAAAACGGATACATAAAACAACATAAACCAGCACATAAAAATTCACAGCCAAGTAAGCCAAAGAGATCAACGCATAAAAAAAAAGGTGACGTCACATTTGAATTTCTGAAATTTCCCCAAAATATGAAAGAATTAGGATAGAATTCAAGATTTGGTTTAAAAATACTCATATAACATTTATTAATAACAATGAAAATTTCAATACTAATTTATATAAAATGTTTTAGTAATTAGATAATTAATAGTAATATCATGCTGTCGATCAAATATATCGTTTAAATTTAGTTGACCCAAACTAAAATCTAATTAATGAACTAGGTGATTAATTATATTTACCATAACACACGAATACAACAGAAAAAATAAGATTTACAACTACAAACGATAAGACATTTGACAAAATCCGATGAGAATAACAAATATAACATCAAAACTAAATACATGAATTTTTGATAGAAAAGTACCGTGACACGTCTTATAGCAATGCGAATTCACACTCAGCAAAACAGTCACAATCGGGAATAAGTCACGTTCGGTAATTAAAAAATCAGACGACGTAATGTCAAATCACAATCTAACACGTGGTAAAAATGTCCTTAGTTAGTTTGGACAAAGACACATCATATGAATCGACCAATTCGTGATGGTGTCCGTAAAATTTACGGAGTGTCATTTTTAATCTGTCCTCCTCATAACTTTGTTGGAGCAGTTTATGCGTTAAGAGCACACCCCTGTATATATAGTCCGTATAGTGTGAAAATGCACGAGCATAACGTATCAACTGAGATATGTAAACACCATGCAAAGGGGCAGAGGGTATGTTACTGCTGAGAAATGGGAAATTGATAATTGGGAAGTTGAAATCGTCCCGTTTATCATAGATTTTCGTGTGAAGTCGTCCATCTGTGTCAATATTGAGGAAAAGATCAAGGTATGAAGCAGTCCTTCTAGTATTAGTGGTATCCTTAATTTCAAGTTCACTGGGATATATGAGATGTAAGTTTTGGCTGAAATATGGGTTATTCAATGATAGGACATCATCAATATATCGGAAAGTAAAATTAAAGAATTTCGCAAAGTGCTTTTTCTTTTTGTCTTTTAGAAGGTTCTGAATGAATTCTGCTTCATACGAGTACAAAAACAAATCAGCCAGTAGGGATGCACAATTAGTACTAACAGTAACGCATACTATTCTCAATAGTATGCGTAATGTCAAAAACTATTGTCAATAGGATGCGTTATGTCAAAAACTATTGTCAATAGGATGCGTTATGTCAAAAACTATAGTCAATAGGATGCGTTATGTCAAAAACTATTGTCAATAGCATGCGTTATGTTAAAAACTATTGTCAATGGTATGCGTTATGTTCAAAACTATTGCCAATAGCGAAAAGCAAAAAACGTAAACAAGATAATTGTTATTTTGTATAAGTATTATTGCAATTCTGCGTCGAATTATATATTGTATATAAAAAAAACCAATTGAAGTCAATAAACTAGCTTCGATGATAGACAAATCCAGTTCTAACTATCTCATAGTAGACATATGGTAAATCAACTTTACACGAACTGTGAATTATCTAGATGGCTTTCTATTCATTCAGGCGATCTGATTTGAATTTGATTTTGCTGACTTCTCTATTGTTAAAAAAATTACAAATATAAAAGACCCTACAAAAAAATCAACCGTCTTTTTTTTCGTGATAGGTCTTT
Source organism: Mytilus californianus (assembly GCF_021869535.1). Taxonomy (NCBI): domain Eukaryota; kingdom Metazoa; phylum Mollusca; class Bivalvia; order Mytilida; family Mytilidae; genus Mytilus; species Mytilus californianus. The sequence continues at coordinate 7,046,777 of NW_026262615.1, forward strand.
TACCTTCAACATCTTTATATTACAATTTGTAATAAAACCATTTAATAGTGCTATTTTTAATTAATTGAAAATATATAATTGGCGACTGGAGATTTAAGAAATAGACTTTATACTGTTCGAATTATTTCGGTTCTTTACATTTAGCTAATGATACAGCTTGTTATGAATGTTATATCATAACAACGAATTTTGATTGGTTCCTTTATAGACTTGTGATTTAAAGAATTTAAAGTTTTTCATTCTGCCGTTGATTGCCGAAAACTAACCCTCCCATTATTTATCCCTCCCAATATTTATGATCAGTAGTTTCAGTCTCATTTTCTGTGGAAGTTGTATTTTTCAGCGTATGTTCCTTGTTGATTTTCTACTGTGAATAGAGACAAATTTACAATGTAATTGAGGGATTAGGGGACGATGGAGCAACATAGTTTATAACTGATAATTTGGATTCGGATTAATTCGCAATGGATTCAGACGTGTGGATTTCAGATTTATTGTCACCCGCTGGATATAGACGTGTAAGCAAAGTGTTGTTGACAAATAGTGCTGAACATTGATTGAAATAACTTTAACGTCTATTATTGTTTTTTCATATGAAATTGTAATAATTTGCGAAAATTAAATGTTTTATTTTAATTCGCTTTAATCATTTCTTAGCATTAATTATTTAATATTGCTTTGCATCCAGTCGTTTCATGGTTTATATATCCGCGTCTAGTCCTTTGTCTTAGATTCTGAGTGATTGGTCCTATTTACTTCGAAAGAGTAAATTTTTAGTTGTATATGATATTCAGATAAATGATAGGTAACCATCATTTAAAAGCATCTATCATCATTATTTCCCAATAGTATCAGTTCCTTTAGTAGTCAATGCTGTTTAATCTGACATGGTTTATAATACACCGATACAAAACTTCCGTTGAAAAATTTAGTTATCATCAAAGGAAAAGTTTGTGGTGATTTTAACTATTCTTTACATGTTATTATTTCTTTTTGGTCATTTATTTTTTCAAATATTTATATAACTTATATACCCTTCATTTTCAACTTTGAAAATTTGGTGGTGCCACATAATGGTTTGTATATGAAAACGCATCGTACGCATCATATGTATTAAGGGTTAGTTGTATTGGTATACAATGAACTGACAATTGTACTTTCTACTTAAATATATTAACAGATTAACGAGCCTCTATCTAGCACTGATACCTTAACGTTTAATTTCTTTTATTCTCATTTGATATATTTAATTCGCATAGAAACGAAATGGCTTTATTTTGGACCACAAAGAGGACTCCAAAATGGTTTAAATTACCAAAAGAGCAACCTTGAATTAGGATAACATGAAACTCTATTCGTTTGTTACGACTGTAAGCCAGACGTCCCTCTAAGTCGACTTTTGAGATAGCCTGGTCACTCATAGGTAGATCTGAACAGAATGATTATCACTATAACTGACCACAACAGTTAATGGACCAGTGAAGAGACAGTCACTGTGGAAGGATTTTGGATACAAAAGTTGAAGACGTTGGCACCAAAATGAAGTCATCGAAAATGGTTAGTTAAAACTAAGTAACACTAAGCGTGTTACTTCATTTTGAGATATATATATAACTATACACTCGCGCCGGTTATGAATACTTAATTTGTATCTATTTTACAAGACATAGGATACAAAAACTCTAATATTTCCATCTTTTGTTATTGATAAATTTATATGTAATTGAGGATTATTGAAAATCAACTTAAAATTTTCTACAAATGATGTTTGGTGATTAATTTGTATAATGGTAATTGTTGTTGTGTTGTTGTACGTTTTTTAGACGCACATATATATTTATACATTCCAAATACCGTTTTGATCCCTAACATCACTGAAGAGACATTAATTGTCGAAATCCGGATATGGTGTAAAAAGTTTTGCACCTCATGTTTGCGGTATACCATCTTCTCCGCAAGTTTATTGTTTTCTGTTTGGTATTAAATTAAATATAAGATCCATGTTACATCTGGTGATCAATTTATTTGGCAATCGTCAATGGCAGTCAGCAGGGTTTAAGAACACCAGTTGTTCGACCTGTTAGTCAAATGCGTTTTGTTAAAAAAACTTTTCACTTTTTTGGTCTTTTGGAAAATGTTGTTTGTGCTGTATTTAGACCCCTCTACCAAGAAATTTGTTTTACATGCAGACGTATAAAAATTGCGGTTTTTATCCAACACAATCATAGGTTTGAACGTTGTTTTCAAATTAGACTCGTTTATACATATTTATATATATATACATCTTCAGTAGACATAGTTGAAATTGCAACAAACAAGCGCACTAGATCTATTATTTAAACATAAATTTGGGTGTGGTATGTATATCAATAATACATGGTAAGAGTGTTCGTCAGTACAGTTAATTAGTACGTATATAAATACATTGTCACTAGAAATAGCTGAAATTACAAATAAATGACATACGGAGAACGCAGGTGAATCCGATTGTTATTAAAAATTAAAGTACGTGACTTAAACGTGAATGTCATTTTAGTTTCAGTACTTACTTGTGTAGATGTTTTCATACGTATGATTTTATGTACAGATGTTATTTATTGTTTTTTCGACTATGTATGTCTTTGCATCATTCATTAGACTTTATGTTTACACCTGATACTGTTCAGTTTGAAAAAGAGCCCACAATATTTTATATATTTTTAAAAGACTAAAACACATTTTGAATACCCGAACTTACAGCAAAACAGGGGATCATACGAAATCCAATGAAGATTGGTCCGACGAGTAAACTGAACAAGCTTCTTATGACATGCATCTATCACCCACCATGCCAGTACAGGCAGAAAAAATATCTCCCCAGGGAAAAGACTCTTTTGTCTTTCGTAGATCATTAAAAGCACAGAAACTAAACAGCTGTTTTATTTAACAATTATTAAAACTTTCTTATATTGAGTACAGTTATACTTTTGATATAAACAATTGGAATAGTGTTAATCATTTGTTCTTTATAACGTCTCGATCCAAACTGAGGCCAATTTGTATACAACTTGTCATGTAGCCAACACATAGAAGCCGTCGTCTACTGTGTTCTACTCTCTTGAAATTTTTAAACCTATTCAAACACTGCTTATGATGTGATGACTGGCGTCTGGTTTTTATGGTCGTCAAAATGTTAAAATTTCTGATTGAAGACAATATCTTTTCAGCAAAACAATATTTTGACCAATAGTTTATGCTTTTTTAAAATGGTTTGAATATTCTCCATGTTGTGATTTTAAAAAGTATATATTTTAAGGTTATTAGACGACGGTACTAGTATTACCTAGATATAACAGCAGTTATTGAAAGTATGGTTAAATTATACCTTACGTGGAAAAAGAGTTCTATTAATTTTGAAATAAACAGTCCAGTTGCCAAATAACGATTTGATTCTGTTATAACACACTTTTCAAACAAATTACTTCCCTTTGTCAATTGTAGACTGGTTCTATACCGGACAAAATCGGCATTTGCCGTCGCAAAGCACGATCAGTTGAAAGTGATATATCGTTTTAACCAATTTTTTAGTGAAAAATAACTTCTGGTATCTTACAAAAGTATTTAGCTTAACAACAAATCAAATGTAATTAAAAGATTTGAAAAACTTAAAGGTTACGCACAGATCAATTTGCTCTTTCCGCTAGCTCTCCATTGTCAATAAAAATGTATGTTCCTCATAATGGAGACAACTAAAAAAGGGATCTCTAATTGCAGCGTCAATTACAGGAATTGGCAAACAGACTATTGGTCAAAAGTCTGGATCGCATCAGCAATTGATAGACTGCAAAATGATGGAAGGTTTGTTACAGCATATGGTTCAAAGCAGAGGTCTAATATTAAAATGGCTATCTATTAGTTTGAAAATGACCCTAGGATAGAACAGGACTCTCTTGAATTTTAGAAGGTAAAATGCAAGTAAGGATTGCCTGTGTATGGATTGAAATTAGGGAAAATTTCAAGACAATATCTGTTATGGATATAAATCAGTTCTTACAATTTATTGGAATTGCTAACACTTCAGGGTTGCGTTCAATGTTGTAGCAGCTAGATAGCCGCTATGTCTTAGATACCTATTTATGTTGAACGATATGCTACGGAGCTAGGCTATCCAATTGACGTCATTAATAACAACATTTCCGACGCCATTTTTTATTCACTAGATAGCATGATTTTTTAGGCTATCTACGTAGCCCTACGTAGCAGCTATGATATTGAACGCACACCTTATAAAAGAAATCGTAGTAAATTTAGGTCAAAGGTTTGTGACACATTTTGGAGAATATTTTGTTTCTTAATTTATTTACATGTTTTGAACCATACATTCAAGCATGAATTAACTCATTTAGATATATTTCATTCGAACGTCTCCTATTGATTTTGATGCCATAACGTGGCAGGTGGAGGTGAATGCAACACTTGGTGTTCTGCTTAGGAAGAAGTGGTGCCAGAAGATTTTTTTCACAATATTCATCATGCATCTGACTTAGCTTGTAAATGTCGATTGGCAAGAGAAGTGACCTTGACCAATCAAATTTTGGTACGTGCTCAAATTGCTAGTCTTAATAGACTTAACCAAATCTCGTTTTCCTACAATAGTGCTTTGTGCACTAAAATTCATATATTTTCAAATCTGTTGTAGACAATACGTTTTGTAGGCAAAAATTACTCATATTTTTCATCATAGCAGATCACAACTCGGCTAGTGCACACGTATTACTCTTGATTTTTTTCACGACATGAAACTTAATTTTCGATTTACGAAAAGGTTGGCAACAATCATTTGAGATGTATAGCTTTTGATATATATCGATCCGCTAACATGGTCGCTTGTACTGTAAATAAAAAATTGGTCAAATGCATATAGTTATAATCTGAGTTTTGAGTAATCTTGAAATATTATTGGAATGTTAAATTGAGAGTAGAACCATTTGAACGCATATACAGATATCCATGTTGATGACATAGATGGTCGCCATTACGAAAATCGAAAGTTATAAACCAATTTTGTAATACAATCTATCAATTAAAGCGACTTGTCAAATATAGAAACCGCGGGGGACTTGAGCTTATGTATTGACCTACAAAGGAAGCTTATGACTGTACACACCCATCGTCTGCCATTATGTATATCATGGATAATCACATAAAAAAGTTATCATTACTGCACATTCACCGGTAGATAGTTTTGTGTAATTTTACTTTAAAAATCCAAAATAAGCAATAGATCTTCATCAACGATTAAGATCTAGCACTAAAAGTGATCATTGGTTTATTATGAAATATGTCAAATCATTAATGATGTGATAATATTATTTGAATGTAGGACAGAAAGTCACAGGACAAAAAGTCACAGACAAAAAGTCATGGACAAAAAGTCACAGGACAAAAAGTCACATTTCAGTTTTTTGAGATTATTTTCTTTGAATAAGAAAACACTTATTTTTGAAAACATGAATTTCATTTTTATGGAGTTATTTTAAAAAAAAGAATTCTGAACAAAAAAAAAACAATTTCTGAAAAAAAAGGAACAAAAACAATAATGATCATATAATTGTTAAGAAAACAATTTGTCAAAGTGGCTTGGTACTTAAATGGCTTCATTATGTCAAGAAAAATATCCTTTTAATGTTTAAAATTTGATAAATCTTTATTTATCAAGGCTTATGAACGATTTCCTATACTATAAAATGAATATATGTGATAAAAAGAAATTATTTCAAGAACTTTCTCTTATATATTCAAATAATTCTAAACAAATTATTTGTGCCTTTCTGTCCTTTGACTCGATGTCCGTCCTATTAAATTTGTGACTTTTTAATTACAACTGATTAGTTTTATGTCCACCATCATCGATGAATTTAATGTCTAATTTTGATACAATAATCACATCTTGATATTTTGGACAGATAAACGTTTATGTATGTTTTAATTACCGTCAATGATCATGATGTATAATTGAATAGGTGTTGGTTTGTTATTATGATAAGAAATGTAGAAAGTTAATCATATGGTGATAGGTTCAATAAATGAATTTATACATTGCAAGGAAAAAGTAAAAACACAAAAATACTGAACTCCGAGGAAAATTCAAAACGGAAAGTCCCTAATCAAATGGCAAAATCAAATGATAAAACATATCAAACGAAAGAACAACAACTGTCATATCCCTGACTTGGTACAGGCATTTTCAAAAGTAGAAAATGGTGGATTGAACCTGGTTTTAAAGCGCTAAACCTCTCACTTGGAATACATTTCTTACAGTTTTGAACAGCATGCTTTTAATAAAACGTTTTCGAATAAACAAATTTAAGTAAGTCTTATTTCCCTATGCAGCCATATTGATGATTTCAGCTTCCCAATTGTGAACTTTCCATTTCTATGTAGCAACATTCCAGCTGCGCCTGCATACGGAGTATATATCTCCCAATTGATACGATATTCCTGGGCTTGTGTTTCCTATCATGATTTCCTTGATAGAGGATTGCTGCTCACAAGGAAGCTGTTAAGCCAAGAGTTCCAAATGGTGAAGTTGAAATCATCCCTTCGTAAATTTTACGGACGCCATCACGAGTTGGTTGACCGTTATGGAATAACCGTTTCACAGATGATATCGGATATGTTCCTTATGTCGTCACTACAATACCCTTCCCTTTTCACGAATGTGACGTACCGAATTAGACTATTTACCGGATTTGTAATAACATAAGCAACACGACGGGTGCCACATGTGGAGCAGGATCTGCTTACCCTTCCGGAGCACCTGATATCACCCCCAGTTTTTGGTGGGGTTCGTGTTGCTTAGTCTTTAGTTTTCTATGTTGTGTCATCTGTACTATTATTTGTCTGTTTGTCTTTTTGTTTTTGGCCATGGCGTTGTCAGTTTGTTTTCGATCTATGAGTTTGACTGTCCCTCTGGTATCTTTCGTCCCTCTTGAAGATGAACGTGCACACATTCCTAAAAACTCAACCAATCAGAAAGAGTTATTTTCTGAAATTTGATTAATTCTTTGTATGATTCATTACTAAGATCTATTAACGTTGAACTGGTTAGTGAAATTAGACTCGAAAATAGTTTGCCCTAAAACAATTATTATCAATGAATTGACTTTGGATTTATCAGTTACAAGTTTCTCTAATCTGTTTCTTTTTTTTTATCTGTTTTTCCCAATCCCCTTACACACAATATTTGAAATACATGTTTTACATTTCAGTATGTTATAGAGCTCTTAAATAATGTTTTATCTAAAATTACAGGCAAAACATCCGTTCCAAGAATGAACTATAATATTCAAGGTACAGCAAGAATTAATAAAAATATTAAAAAAATATAATTCTAACATTCAATCACTAGTAGTGCTGTAGTTTTAGAATAAAAAATGAAACAATATCTCATGAAGAACCGTTTCCAGTATCTTGGTAAAACAAAATTATTTATCATTTACAGAAAAATGGCAAGACCAGTACAAATTTGGAAAACACAATAATATTTCCAGCTTACGTTTAAGACGAATTAATTATAATGATAATTTTGATAATCCTCCTAATAATAATATTGGTGAATAATTATAAGTATAATAATACATTGATCATAATAATACAAAAGCTGGTTTTAAAACTTATAATAATAAGAAGATAAATCAGAAACTTAAAAAACATCATTTATAATCAAAGAGTTAAAAGTTTAAAAGATTAAAGATAAAAAACATGTTATCTAGGGCACAAAATAAGTCAAAAGTAAAACAGACAATAATTAGCCAAAAGCACCGACAGACAAACATACAAATTTCGGCTCTCATGTGCTTTGGGAAATTGATAAGGTCAACATGGTCAATTAGTGATGTGACATCAAGAAACAAGGACAAGATCACAGCTGTGAAAACTGGAGTATCTTTAGTCATCTGTGAAACTTAGATATTTTCTGTAAATTAGATTTTTATTTCTGCTATTTTGTTTCATTTAATATAAAAACTAGGTTTAAAAAATATGGATTTTCTATTCCGAGACATATACGGCCTTTGCCATATTTACTTTTAGGTTTAAATTCGTCATTGATTAGGGTATAAAAGCAGTCAATAGGATCAAGCATTATGGAACTTTTATAATACATAAGTAAATATCTATATATATATATATATATATATATATATATGTGACTGCCTTTATTTCGTATTACGAGTCTACATATTTCAACAAAACGTTTAAGGGTAAAGATGTTTTTCGCCAAGTGGATATCATTTCCTATAAAGATATTTGATATTTAGAAAAGGCGTTTCATTTTGCAATATTTTTGATGCGGATTCCGAAGAGAAAATCGTGAAACCATGTAAACACATGTAAAAGGGTAGGAAGGAACGTACACAACGTACACATGGGACAATGAAACCCATAATGTAAAAAATTATTCCAAAACTTACAATAGTTCACAATACACTACACATAGATTATTCAAGATTGACCAAAATAAAATGGCAATCTTGAACTAATGATTTACAATGATATTGAAATATATCATACATATATACATCGTACTGAGGTTGTGAATTCGAGTCCCACTTTGATTTGATTGCCAAAGGTCAGTGGCTGTCTCAAGTGCTTTTGATTGTCCTTTCAATTTTCGACTCTCTAAACACTTTACCTGAAATAAATCTTATTAAACAGAAATGTTCTTATTGATAAAATAGTATTTTGACAAATCTGATTGCAAATGTATTTACTGCAGCGCATATACTGCAGCGCATATACTGCCTTCCTTTGGAAAGAATAGGGTGAACATGCTAGATACACTTACTTAATCGTAATAAGCTGATTAATATCTTTAATGTTCTCTATTTATTATGTAATTTTAGAGGTATTTAAGGTGTTTTATGTTTAATACCACATGTTTCAGTTACACTAAAGCAGCGAAAGCCAAAACCAAAAGTTATATACTCACAAATTGTAAAATTAAATCCCAACTGCATGTTTGTTATAGTAGTATTGTATTATGTAGGACGATTTATTAGTAAAATTAAAATATACGGAATACTGTGGATTCATTTATTTTCGTGGGTACCAATTTTCGTGGATTAAGGAAAACTTACATGTTCGTGGATATCTAATTTCGTGGTTTTTGACAATGTCTGCATACAAGCCTATAGTAATTTTGCCATTCGTTGAGCATTTAATTTCGTGGTTAACCTATAACCACGAAATCCACGAAAATTGGTATCCAACGAATAATAATGAATCCACAGTACACTGTTATATTTCCGGAAAATTGTAAATTGTAATTTATACTTATGTTTATAGTATTAGTATCAATAGGTAACCCTTAACCTAATATTTATAGTATTTAGGGCTTCTAAGGAGAAAGCTGTATCCTTAAAAGATTTATAAACAGCTTTAATGAAATAAAGTATAATATGTTTAAAAAAAAATAAATAAATTAAGGTATTTTATGTACATCATACTATAAATAATTTCAGCATTTACTTCTGTTCTTGATCAACTTGAATATACATTTCAGAAATAGGACCAGATTGATACACTCGTTGTGAAATGTTCACCTTGGTAAGGTCAAACTCATAAAAACTTAACAATTGGTATTTTCTTCTTCACCAGCTAGCACCTTGTCCATAGTTATGTATGAAATATTTACAACAGGATATTAAACACAGCCCCATAAGCACCATCGTTTTCAGAAATAAAAGTATGACAAAGTCTTACGACGTCTATCCAAATTACTATTGCAAAGAATTTCGCTCAAGCCAGTGCTAAAGGCCGTCTTAAACTTGCAGTGAGATGAGAGTATTTTTGCTCTGTGTTGAAGGCTTTGCAAGAAAAGCGCTGTTTCTTAGCTTTTTGTGTGTATTGTGCTGTGCATGTACTGATTTTGTGTCATGGATGGATACCCCATAACCTTTGCTTTTCTGTTAAAGTAGTAATGAGAAATAATTATGTGCTGAAATTTGTTTTTTCAATTTATAGTTTTAATTCATTCCCAATTAATACCTGGATTGTTATAATGTACAATATATGTAGATTTTGAAATAAATATTTCTACACCTTAAGTCAAGGTTTTTCTGGTAATGTATATAAAATCACAATTATTTCCATTGGAACAAATATTAACAATTGCCTATGAAGGTGTTATTAATTTTGATATGTTGACGTTTTTCTTTGCCACACAATAACATTGATTTATTTGGTTGGAAGTTTAAGGCAAATATTTTAACACTTTGAACGGTCCAACTTAGCCAAAATGATGTATCATTCATTTCAACTTGAATGCTATATTGGTATGAATTTGAGGCACGAGTAGTATAAATTACATAATCTCTCGACAGGGTTAGCGTCTCCTAATATACATTGCAACACAAAAAAAAATATCTTCATGTGCTACTTTAAGAGTCAAATGGGGTCGACATTTTAGAAATGTCCGGAAATTTCAGTTTTGGATAGCTATACTTCACTTTTTTGGTTTCAAAAGATAAACACATGCGAAGTATTGTGAAAACATCTGGAATATCTTTTCTATATAAGTGTGCTTTGAATTTGTGTAACAAATTTTTAGAAATTATTCATGTTCATCCCATTTTCATGATTTTTGTCAAGGAACGGGATATTTATCTAAACTTAAGAAAATCATCGGTGATTTGTTTATTACAATTGGCACAATCAATCTTCATATATAATCAAAGCAAATGTCATTTTCGAAAAGCCAGGGGTCCAGGAACTCGTTTTCGATGTTAAATCAGTCTGAATGAAAACAATCAGTCGAAAATGTATCTTTTCCCGATATGTCACAGTTTGATGTTGTGAAAAATTACAGTTTACGTTAGCAACGTCATTACCACCCCTGTAACTGTATCATATGCCCTTGAATTGAAAAACACAACACGTTTGCAAAAACAGGAAAAACGACGACAGGTTAAACAGAAATTTTAAAACAATACATTGAAAACTATTGAGCAACGCGAACCAGGGAGTTTTCTCATTTGCAGTTTTTGTTCAATTAGTGCAAAAGAGATACCAAAAGGTAATTCATACTGATGAGTTAAAATAAACTAATAACACAAAGGCTAATGAAAAAAAAACTAAACGAAAAACAACTGTACACCAAAAATGAAATAGAAAACTAAAGATTGAGCAACATGAACCCCAACAAAAACTGGGGTTTAACCTTGTTACTAGCAAAATTGTATTATTCTATGCACTTAAAATGTAGATATCAATGTATAACTTGAATTATATCAATACTGAGGACATGGCTACTTAGAGAATAACCCTCATTGAGGCATTATCTGAACCAACACAGTGGTAGTAAAACGAATCATTTGATGTTAGTGCGCACAAAATGTTTCTGTATGTACACCCGGAAACAACGTTTGAAAATCTAAAAAACAGATATATATAAAGCACCACAGAACACTAGAGAAAAATAGCAATTGACTAAACACCACAATCAAAATCTAAAAATAACCTTGACTGAGTTTGATAGAAATCGAGGTAACAAAAAAGATTCGCAATAATTTTAAAAGAAGCATGACAGGGTGCGTCGACAGGGTAGACATTTCCGATGAGAACTGAAAATTGTACCATTTGTGTTTTTCCAACACCAAATAACGTGTAACTCGTCGGATGTTTTCCTTGAAGACTGATAGCCCGGTATCCTCCGTACAGATCCAGTTGTATTCATTTGTATCATCTGATTTTCATCCGCACTACATGTGTTTCTGGAATAATTTTCGTCAGAAATGCTCCGGAAAAAAGTTTTGAAATTCAAAAGAATAAAAATTTGAAGAGCAGAATAACAAGAAAGTTTTAAAAAGCTACCAAGGTTAAGATACTCATTGCTTGAGGTAATTGAGCTGGTTTATTGGAAGTCCAATGTAGTAGTTGAACCATGAATATACGATACAATGGATGCTGGTAGAATGTTTCTTTTTTCGCGCGTTAAATTCAACCAGCATCGAAACAGACTAATCGGTTGTAAACCAAGAAATGAATATCTTTGTTCCCACAAAAAGTGATTATGCGATAGATTTCAGTGAGGAACTTCTAGATTAAAGTATGCAAAGGCAATTGGATTTAACGTTTGAATGCACACGAAGCACGAACACTATAAGGATTTAAAGAACTTTGAATGAGTCTTACACGTAGCTTTTGTAAAATAACATACACTCACGAGGAAGGAGGGCATTTAAATGACAACTGTATTATTTGAGTCGCACAAATACTATACCACAAGGGGATGGTACCTTCTGGGACGTACATTCAACCATAATTTTAATATGTTTTGCTTGACGTAGATGCTCTCCTCAATCTTATTTGTGTTTGTTATGATACCAGTGTGCGATCGTGTCCTAATGTTTCGATAAATATTACATATTTGATTTACACTTAATAAAGTTGTATTTCACACAAGCTGTAAACCATGACCTTACTACTGCAGCTTTGAATGACATTGAATATGTTTTCAAAGTTTATTGATGTGTTATTTATGTCACAGAGAATATGACCATAAATGTTGAATTACTACAGTTTGTGATAGAATTCAAATTCGACGAGGTCTCTTTAGGGATGATAAAGGCTAAATATAAACACTTAAACGTAACGTAAATACTAAGAGCTAATATAGCTGTAAAAGAGGAGCAAGCAATACCAAAGGGACGCAAGCTTCTTCTACCACTTCTACTTCTACCATTGATTGTTTTGCCACTTTTGGATGAGCATGTAAATATTTTATATAAAAATAATGTGAAGATTTGTGCTATACATTCCATAAACAGTGAGGTTAAAAACATCTAGGACGGTGGTCTAGATCGGTTCATGTATGTGAGTCTTGAAACATTCAAGACTACCTGTACTGGTGGTGGTGAGTGGTAGTGCGTTCCAGTCCCTTATTGTTCTTGGATAGAACGATTCTTTCCTCATGTTCTACATGATGGTACTTGGAAACCGTTGATGTTTAAGTTACGCGATGGTCTTTCTGGTGGAGTGAGAGTGTTTTCTGTATTAACTTTAACCATCCCGTTGGCAAGTTTGTACATCATTGCAAATCCTGTTGCTTTTCTCCGATCTTCAAGGGTTTTACATTCGAGTTGGGTAAGCATGTCACTAACCGATGAGGTGTTGTGATATCTGTTAGTGACGCATCTTGCTGCTTTTCTTTGTTCCATTTCCAGCCGGTGTTTGTTGTTCTGCTGGAAAGGGTCTCATACTGTGCATGCATACTCCAAGGGTGGTCTTACTATGGATTTGTATGTAGTTTCTCTTATAGTGGTGTTAATAATGTTGAGGTTTCGTTTCAAAAATCCAATGGTCTTGTTTGCTTTGTAACATATGTTTCTGATGTGTTCGTTCCATTTCAAGTCTGAACTGATGGTACAACCTAGATATTTTAGCAGACTTTACAGATTCAAGGATGTGGCCATGCAGTGTGTACTCTCTCACAATAGACTTGCGTTTTCTTGAAATTGTTAGTACATTGCGTTTATCGGAATGAAAGGCCATTTTCCTTTTTATTTCCCAGATTGCCAGTTTGTTGAGGTCCTCTTCTAAGTTATCACTGTCCGTGTCTGCTGCAATGTTAAAATATACTATGATATCGTCTGCAAAGAGTTTAACCCTTGAGCGGATACCTTCTGGCATGTCGTTTATGTAGATAAACAAACTAGGTCCGAGTACTAAACCTTTTGGGACACCTAATTCTACGTTGATTTATCAGATTTTCCCCTTTTACAACTACCACTTGTTTTCTGTCAGGAAGGACATTTTGTAACCTTTTGTTGGTTTTACCTCTGATGCAGTAATCCAGTTTGTGTGTAAGTAGACTGTGACTTACTTTATCGAAGACTTTTGAACAATCCATTAAAAGGGAGTCTGTTTGTTTCCCTGCATCCATGTTTATGGTGATGTCATTGAGGAAGTCGATTAGTTGTGTTTCGCAGGATAGGCCTCTACTGAATCCATGTTATAGTGGGTACTTATGTTTGTCAGCACGAGTTAGTATGTGGCTTGTTACAATGTGCTCAATGATTTTGCAGCAAATGCAGATAAGTGAGATTGGACGGTAGTTTATTGCGTCAAACCGTTTTCCCTTCTTGATAATCGGGCTTACATTTGCTCTTTTCCTGCCTTCACTTTTGGTTCTCCTCAATATTCAAATTTCGCCGCTATCCATGTGTATTTATACTGGTAACATTTTCAAGTTATGTCTCTATGAGATGAAACCTAGAGATCATATCTGGGAACCAGTACGTAAACAAAACAAAATATCAATGGAGATTATGTATCTCCCCAAAAGAGGCGTGGTTTGTGAATCAGCTGTATTTACAAAGTGCAACCTATAGACGACCCATTTCTCGTTACTATATTTACAAATGTGCATGATGGTAATTATTAAACACATGCAGACTCGTTTTGATCGAATGATGCAGGGATTAAAATATTACTACTTTAAATAGAAGTGAAATGAAATTGTTTTTAAATATGTTTTTTACGGTTGACCAGAATACAATTAGATTTATCAAATCTATGTAAACAGAAAAATATATGTCGGGTAGATAAGCTTATTAAACACTACAATACCATTTTTTATGTATTGTGTCAAGCACCTTCGGATTCACAGTAGTCACTAGTTGAGTCGGAAAAAGAAAATAATGCTTTTATATCAATTTTGAAGACACAATAAGAAATCATATCCACAATAAAGACTGTGAGAGTAAGTTTTTGAGCGGTTCCGTTTTAGCTCACATTGCAGAGTGAGTTTTAGTCATCATTTGGTGATCGTCGTCTGTCGTCCGTTTGTTTTTTACTAAATTGACTCATCTGAAACTACTTAGCCAAATTGATCCAAACTTGTACACAAATGGTCTGTGAGTATGTGAATTAAAACCATTTTTGTCCGATGATCCCGCCACTCCGCCAGCAATCGACCATGGCTGCCAAGTAAAAAAATAGATCATAGGGGTTAAATGCAAGTTTTGTTTTTTAGTTTGAACACCTGTATAAATCGAGATAACCTGACATAGGCAAACACGTTCAGATTGTCAAGATCTATTTCAATTTAAAATGACAAACAACTCCTTATTGCGGTGTTATTACCATTGTTAGTAAATTTCTTATAGGAGTTATTGCTCTTGATTCAAATTGATATTTTTTTCGGGTTTTTGGCATGAAACTGTTGTTGAAAGTGAAAAGGGGCTTTAGTTGAAGATGTACATGCATCAAATTGTGCGACACAGACTATTTAGAACGATTTGGTTTCTGTGTTAAATGTGCAAAAGGAAACTGGACGACATCAACAACAAAAGACTTATAATAGAGAATATCTGTTAGCGATTTTACGAATGTTTTGTACATGTACTCGGAAAAAGGTGTAAGAGGGAGATTGAAGTGTTCTCATGTGTATGTACATTTATAGTAATCATAAGTATATCTAAGTAAACTTTAATTTCAATTTTTGTCACGAATAGACAAAACAATGAGGAATTGATGATGAAACATCACATAATAATCAAGTATGCGGCAAACATAATCATTATTATTTTGATTGTCTTTATTATGTCTTTTCCGAAAAAAAGTAAAATAACAAAAATACCGAACTCCAAGGAAAATTCAAAACGGAAAGTCCTTTATAAAATAGCAAAATTCAAAAGCTAAAACACATCAAACAAATGGAAAACAACTGTCATATTCCTGACTTGGTACAGGCATTCCCTATGTAGAAAATGGTTGATTAAACCTGGTTTTATAGCTAGATTATTATTAAATATGTTCGATTCTCTTGTTATTGACTTTGTGAAAGATATTTGGAATCCCCTGGTTTTATCTATTCAATGACATTAGAAATTTTGCCCGCTAACCCATACTTTTCTTTTGATATCTTTATTACATATAGGTTGAAAAGCCGTTTTTGAAAATCTTATAAAATCCCTGTTATTGATTTATAATGTTTTAAAAGTAAACCGATGCCAATGTTAAAGGTATGAACAGTCAAGAGAGAATCATTTCCCGGTAATTTTTCAATTGTTTGTTTCTACAAATAAAGAAATGAACCTTGCATTTTTGTCCTGCTTTAATTTCCGTTATGAATATGCTATTAATTTATAAAGGTCTTTTGAAAATCTTTTTATCGTAAAAAAGAGCAGCAAACATCTTTAACGCATTATCTGTAGTGTTTTATAAATTATAGTACAAAGTATTTGAACACAAAAGTTTGGAACCTATTTACAGCAGTGATACTACTAATTGTGCATGGTTGTTTTGTTTGTTGCGATTAAATTTACAATGATTCGATATGATGGAAATTCTGCCCCGTTTGTAATAGAACTACACATTAATTAGATTTTTCACATTTGTGTTCAAAAGGTATACATGTACGCAGGAGACATATCACTTGTACTCGATTATGTTATTCTGACTTGATAGCCAGCATAGACAGAAATTAAGTATCAGTTTTGAAATATTCAGTAAAACTGATTCTGACACTTCTGTCCTAGAACTATTATAGTGCATTATATCCTAACTGTCAGAGAATCAGATCCTGTGTTAAGTTAAATTTATGATAAATCCTACTGACAGTAAAATTAATTTCAGCTGCATATGTTCATGTGTATTGAGTACGTCATTGTTTTGTTGTAATTCGTTAAGTAATGATTTCATATTTATTCATGTGTCATTTTGTTTGTGAATAGGGTGTTGTAATGTATCTAGTAAGAATTGTATATAATCATGTGTTTTGTGTTCATCAGTCCTTTGTATGTATGGTGTACACATGTTTTTTAAGGATTGTATAAGTTCAACACTTATTTTGTAGCGTAGCATGTTACGAAATGATTGTACGTCATTTTTGTGTCGTAAAACATGCACGTATTCTTTACATTTGTCATTTTATGGCCATTTATAGCTGTTTATGCGGTATGGATTTCTTCATTCTTGAAGGACGTACGGTGACCTATAGTTGTTATCTTTGTGTCATTTGGTCTCTGTTGGAGAGTTGTCCCATTTACAATCATACCACATCTTCTTTTTTGATATTGACAAAAATTGTATGTCTGTTTCATTGTTTGTACGTCATTGTCACAATGCTATTTCGTAATATATTTACGTAAGGTTCGTTACATATATGTGGAATGTTTTTGTAGTTGACTGTTAATTATGAATACCTATGCATAGTATTTTTATATGTTATATCAGATTCATTTGGACAATTAATATAGTGAGAAACGTCAGAATGGGTGACATTAAAGTCATGTTGCAAACTTTATTTAAGGGCATACGATACAGTTAAAGGGGAGGTAATGCCGTTGCTACGTAAAGTGTTTTCTCTCGCGACGTCAAACAGTGCAATGTCGGAAACAGTTGCATCTTTCGACTAATTCTAACACTTAGGTTAAAACGAGTACATGAACCCCTCTTTATGAATTACATTTGGCTTGATATTTAAATCGACTAAGTTATAAATATATAAGCTATATAGCCTGTACGCAAATATTCGTCAAATATATCTATAATTGGCTCAAAACTATATCGTATGCTCTAAATGCAAAGAAACCCACATAGGCACTCGTGTATGTCCGCTCTTTTAAAACAACTCATTAGAGATACCAGGCTGTTGATTTTGTACTCCGGACGCGCGTTTCGTCTACAAAAGACTCATCAGTGACGCTGAAATAATAAAAAAAACCAGTAGATTTGAAGAGCATTTAGGACCCACAAATTTCAAAAGGTTTCGCAAAATACAGCTAAGCTAATGCATTACAGGGGTTAGAAAATCTTTAGATCTTTGCACAAGGTTTTGTAAACTGTTTATAAATATGACCATATTAATTATATGTGATGTCAGCACACAAGTGCTTAATACTGGGCTGGTGATACCATCGGGAATAAAACCTCCAACCAGCAGAAACATCAACCCAGTGGTGGTGAAAAAAAAAAAACAACAAAAAGCACGAAAAAACAACAAAAAGCACAAAACAAAACAAAACAAAACAAGCACACCATTTTTAGCAAGCGCTCAATTAAATTCATCCTTCATCTCGGTCGACTACCTTTACAGAACAAACAAAGTTATCTACTTTTTCTGGTAATTTTCATTTAAATAATGGTTATATTATGATGTCGTTTGAGAATCTAGTGCAACCCAAGTAATATTTTCTAAAGCGTACACAAAATTGTTGTGGTAGCTGCAAATTTTCCATGCAAGGTACAATAAATGAATTACATGACGTTATACCCATCAACTGCAAGATTCTGAAAAGACAAATTAATAGCGTGGAGAAACTATCTGCCGATGTCTTCAACAGAGCCAAATAAAACGTACAATCAACAGTATTAAAATAGAATTCACAATATTATGATGATTTTGATTGACTGAAATTCCGACTGAGAACTAAGTATTATAGATACAATAAATAAGCGTTGATACTTGAAAAAGAAACCATGAGCCCGGAGGGCGATTGGTTTATTTTTTATGAATAAATGCTTATCCATTGTATCTCTTACTATAACTATTGTGTTGATGTCTTTTCAAACTCAAGGCTTTTCTCAATTAGAAGGTATTGTAAGTGAGTTTAAATAACCATGTTGCTATGTTCAACTATGAATTAATAAATCTGAGTTCACAAATTAATTGGTTAGAGAAATGCAAATATAACATAACACGTCTGTCTTAAAAATATCAGGCATCTGAATATTATCCGTAATTTACAAAAAAAAAAAGAAACAATCGAGCTTATTTCTAAGTATATATGATAGGTATGTTACTGCAATTTCTAGCAAGAAGCCTAATTCTAGGCACTTCACGATTTACTCTCCTAGGGATTTGCAAATATACATTTGTAAAGATATGTAGTAAACAGATGAAATCATACTATATATATAAAACAAAAATGGACATATGGAATGTAATCATTTTCTTTTCAAATATGTGAAATAGTCAATAATAATCCAAAAATAAACGGGAAAATCCGCTTTTATTACAAAAATATCCACAATAACATACAAAATAAGTAAAACTGAAAAACTAAAGAATAGGGACAACAAAGAGAATACAGGGATTCGAACCTAAACCGACAACTCTACCTTTAACTTGACTCTTTAACTCATTGGTTTAACCATATCAACCTCGAGACTACCAAATTACACTACACGATTGCCTATTATGTATATATAAAGGTACAAACCCTGTGTGTCCGTTGTACCGATGTGTATTATAAGTTCATTTATAAACAAGTCTAAATTGAAAACATCGTTCAAACCTATGATTGCGTTGGATAAAAACCGCAATTTTTATACGTGTGCATGCAAAACAAATTTATTGGTAGACGGGTCTAAATACTGCACAAACAACATTTTCCAAAAGACCAAATGAGTGAAAAAGAGTCTATCCTTAATTGAGGTAAATTATATGGCCTTCTAAATACCGTTTCGATTCCTAACATCACTGAAGAGACATTAATTGTCGAAATCCGAATATGGTGTACAAATTTTTGCACCTCATGTTTGCGGTATACTATCTTTTCCGCAAGGTTAGTGTTTTCTGTTTGGTAATAAATTAATGATAAGATCCATTTTGTTACATCATGTGATCCGTTTATTTGGCAATCGCTTATGGCAGTCAGCAGGGTTTAAGAACATCAGTTGTTCGACCTGCTAGTCAAATGCGATTTGTTAAAATATACCTTTTCACTCATTTGGTCTTTTGGAAAATATGTTCATTTATATATATAAAATAGACATCTAAATTATAACCCATTGGCAACCAAGAGGTTTCGTCGATGTATTGATTTCAGTCACATTTAACAGATTTCAAGGAGTGGTTCGATTCCCAGTGCAGGCATTTAAAAAATACAAAAAATAAAGGTTAGTTTTTAAATTAATTCCTTTTTTGAACAGAAATAAGTAAGTTAGCCAATTCAAACTAAATAAAATAAGACACACAAGGGAAACAATTCAATATAATTTGGTTAGCTCATTTCAGCGACAGATTTAGGAAGCGTTGATTTTAGAAAAAAGAATCCACGGTAAATGAATAGGCTGACGTCACGACAATGGTTTGAAATATTTGACAAACTTGACGATGTCACCATTCCAATTTAAACTTTTAATTTCTTACCATTCTTAAAGTATGGAGAGATAAGTTTATACTTATTTAATAAAATACCGAAAGCAATGGCACAGGAATACAACAGAAAGAAGGTCATGCACTATCAATCATCGTTTAAGGTGGTACCCAACACCTTGACTAATATTAATTTGGCTCGTTTAATTTTCATAAAATTTTGACAAAATGTTTACTTTGACCCTTTGACAAAAATATAAAAATTTCAAAAAATTTCAACCAACCACTTTATCAGAAAAATTTCATTGGTTATATAGCAGTTTGACAAACACTAATTTTGATCATTGAGAAGCTTAATATTTCCTTAACAATACAAAGTGATTAAAACGTCTAGCTGATTTTTACAGAGTTATCTCCCTGTAGTGTTAGGTACCACCTTAAGTTCTGAGTACTATATCTTTACAGAATATTTTATTGGAACAACTAATTCGATTCCATATCCATGATATCTTATTGATATCTGTAAGCAAAGTTTCAGCATTTGAAGATTCTCTTACGTATGTAGTTGTTAAGATAACACTGTATTTGATTTTTTGTGCTAAATAGTCTATCTTGACTATTTGGTAAAATGCGTACTTGAAATATTTACTTTGAATATGAGAGGTAAAAGATACCAAAGTAATATTCAAACTAATAAGTCAAAGGCAATTTGACACCATCATAATAATAAAAAAATACAACCACCAAAACATGCAAACAAACAAAAACAGTCTACAAAGAACAACGTAGAAAACATAAGAATGGACAACACAAGTCCCTAAACACAAGGAGGTTCATTAACCCCGGATGTGTAAACAGATCATGCTTTACATGTGACACTCATATAAGTAAAACAAATCGGCGATAATTCTCGAATTTACGAATATTTTAACACATCGTCTTCCTTTGATCTGAACTGATATTGTTAGTATCACTGAACTGGCCTTGATATAAAATTATCTGTTCAATGATTTTATCCCAAAGCGCGAGATCATCGTGCAAAGATATATGCACGATTTTTTTTTGACTGATATATTTATTATTATTTTAATTTTTTTCTACCTTGAACCGGAGCAATCAAAATCGCAGCAATTTCTTTAATAAGCTGGAACACGTTTGAAATTGATCTGTTGATATGTTTCCCTGAAAGGCATTATTCAACCCGTCTAGTCATAATGAAGTGTTGCAATATAAGCTGTATTTAAAACACTAATAGTAACCGCAAACATATCGCCATTACATTGCTGAAACACGAAATTCAAAAACCAATTCGATGATGTTGTGGACTTACATGTGCAGAGCTATACAAATTATGTATCTGTTTTGTTTGCCTGTAACAGTTTTTCCTAATAATAAATGTTATCGTCAGCTTAACACATTTTTAACATTTAACTCAATCAAAACGGAATTCAAGAGATTTTCATAAAGGCTGTTAGCGATATTTTTTAATAGAATAGAAAAACAGTACTAAAATAAAAGTTAATACCGACAATTCACGTAAGGTGTTGATTTAAAAGCAATGCATGCTGATTAAAATCGAGTAAAGTGTAGATAATCATGTTGCTTGGATTTTTTTTAGATCCCTCATTACAAGACACGAAAACAACAATATTGAAATAGCCTGCCAAGACGTCATAATTATTCGAACTGGATTGTATCTAGCCCTGACGCTCAATAATCATGACGTCTTCTGAAGGTGTTTGTCGTTAATGGTTTTATAAGATCCTCTAATGAAAGAAGGCATAATGTAAAAGTTTAAATGGACCTTCCAAGACGTCATATAGATTTGGACTAGATCGTATCATTCTATGATTTGCGAAGAAATATAATATATAAAGAGATTTGCTTTACCGGTTTTGTACCTATATCAGGTATTGTTTTGGTCATGCCTAAACAAAGAATGTATGTAACACAATATGTTTTTCTATTAATCACTCACATATACTCTCAGAATCTCTTTCGACCGTAGGTCTCAAATGGATGCCTTTAATTTCAGCTCCTCTTTTGAACTACTTTGGTCATTTCCGATCGTCTTTATAACAATTCCTCGGCTGTGGTCACGATTATTGTAGTTGATTTTTCTCGAATTTGTCTGAATTAATAACTAATTATCCGAGAGTTGATGAGAATTGAAGGTTGTTACAGATTTCGACAGGTTTTGTGTGAATGATTGTTTTTTTTATTAAAGTTTTGAACTTGTCTTGTACACATTATTAGTATGACCTCTTGTTTTTGAATCTATCATATTTCGTTTAAAGGTGGATACTTCTTAGTTTGGCGTGTTTAAGATGTTACATCACAAGAGCTATGCATAAAACAGTAAGGGTTGTTCAATCCATTTGTTCCATAGTTGTACGGATGTCCTTTTGGTATCCAATCTGCCTCATTTTCAGTTTCCAGCATTTGCGTAGTTTGAAAGATATATTATCTTTCCCAGATGCTGTTTATTAGGAATTTATAGTTGCACCTGACTTATTAATATGAAAATTAACAACAATTTTATATAGGTACACCTTCTTGTTTTTGACGTAGAATGTTAAATTTACATTTTGAGTTTTCAATGTGATCAATCAAAATTATTTTACACCAATTATTACATATATTTGAATGTGATTGTCTGTTAAATTTCTTTCCTTGGTTAACACTTCTAAAGGCCTTGTTGAACTACTTTCGTAACCGATTTACACTATGCGTCGATTTTTCTATGTTAAAAACATGCGCGATACACATAAATGATATGGAGTTTAAAAGTAAAATGTAAAGAAAACATAATAATACATGATTTGGTTGAAAATTATAGGATAAAACACATGTTACTGATGTTAACACTAGACCGATGCACTCTCAAACTTTACATAAAAGTCTTTTAATCTGTTAATGGGTGCATCGGCCTGTTTACACATCCATAACCTCTGGAAAATTAAAATAACACGTAATAAATGCGGAACGATTAGACAGAAAAATTATGTGAGAATTAAACTGTTATCATTATGATAAATATGCTGTTGCTTTTCATTTATCATAATTCATATATAATTACTGTTATATGTCATTTTTTTTTTTTTGCTATCGAAGCATTATGCAGTAAAACTTACGTTTTAGAAGAATAAATTATGAATGAAATTAATGTCAAATTACGATAAAATAATCATACCTATATATTGCTGATACAAGAACATGTATTAATCTTAAAATCATTTCTTATATAGAATAGAATGTTGCTTTTTTTACGAACTGAACGCAAGTGATCATCACATTTTGCATGAAACGGAACCCTCGTATCGTATAACTGTAAAATAAAGCACTTAATTCTAATCTCTACAGATTTATAAGATTAAAAAATATTTGTTATCTACATTTCGAATTTGAAAGTAAATCTTTGAGCACAACATTTTGACTGAAAGGTTCTATTGAGATAAAAGCAGTATCATTCCACTTATAATTGATAATATTTCGTCATATAGATTAAACTGGAGTATGAAGATGTAAATAACACGTAAAATAATCATGAAATTTCAATCATTATTATTCATAGATATAGAAAGATGTGGCATGAGTGCCAATGAGACAACTCTCCATCCAAGTTACAATTTATAAAAGTTAACCATTATAGGTCAAGGTACGGCCTTCAACACGGCGCATTGGCTCACTTCGAACAGCAAGCTATAAAGGGCCCCAAAAAATTACTAGTGTAAAACCATTCAAACGGAAAAGCCAACGGTCTAATGTATATAAAAAAGTGAAACGAGAAACACGTATGAACTACATAAACAGACGACAACTACTGTAATCAGATTTCTGACTTAGGACAGGTGCAAACATTTGCAGCGGGATTAAACGTTTTAATGGTACCAAACCTCCCTTTTCTGAAACAATAGTATAACATCACAACACAGAAAGACACACAATAACATATTGGAAGGCTTAACTCAATCAAAAAACGTAAATTAACACACAATGAACGAATAAATTTGACCTGTGACACCTGAATGCGAATACACATTTAATAAAAAATTACAAGGGATAAATAATAAAAATCATGTATATCATAGGTTAATAAGATATTGTTATATTTTGATATCAATTAGCCATCTTTATATTGTCATAACATTTTTTCAAATGAATGACATTTGCGATTGTTTATGAGCATCATCATTTGCACGAAGTACACGCACAATACAAAGAAAAAGTGTTGAATCTTTATGTAAGCGGAGCTTATTATTTTACAATCTAAGGTTGATTTCATACGAAATGAAAGCATGTGAGGGAATCAAATGTTTTTTTTTTTAGACAATTAAAAAAAAACTTTTCAAACGAAACATTCCAATTTACATTATACTGTATTATAGACAATACATAGAAATTATAAGACACTCATACAATTGAGCTGATCATAAAGGTATCAGACTAGGTACTAAAAATACTAGAAAACTTTTAATTATGTTATTTAAAAGCTGCTTTATACAATTATTCCTTTGGATTTTTTTTAATTTGCGATTGGGGTAAGAAACATACAGAGTATTGTCTATAAAATATAGATAAATGATTTATGAGTGTCCAATGTCATTGAATATCTTCTGTCTCATTTTAAAACCCTGAACTTGTGTTTCAATTTTCATGGAAGTCTTAAAGATTGAAATTTCGAAATTTGGTGTAATGGTGGACCATCATTCCAAGATGTGCATTCAACATTTGTTATATCTAAAGCAGAGGTTTACTGGGTATTATTTACTAATCTCAAGCTTTCAAATGTTTGGGTTAATAAATCCAGAAAAGTTCTTCAGGAGCACAAAATTCATATAAACAAAAATTGATCTAGGTACCATAAAAGGGATCGACAAAATATCTCTCAAAAGGTCAAATACATTTTAAGTTGTGAACAGTTTTAATTCTGAAATATTAGTTTTAGAAAAGTTTCTCTTACTCATTTAAGCCGATTCTAAGCGGTCTTTGATGTGAAACGGTCGGGGATCGAACCCTAAAGAATAAAAAAAAATAGTAATAAAAGTTATAATAGGAGGGCACATTTGCTTTGTTGTTCAGATCAGAAGTACCTGTTTTTTTTACTACCAAACGTCTGGGAACCAGTGCGCTCTAATATGCAGTTGAAGGTATGTTGAATTATTCAGATCAAGGTTGGTTAAGGTATAGTTTTGATATGAAATGGCTGCGACTTTATTTGAACGTAAGACAAATTGCCATTAATGCTTGAAATTGCAAAACTTAGCATAGAAAGCAATGGGGCTATGCATTAGTGGTTTTATTCCATTAATCCAGTTAAAAAAGTTTTTTTTTTTCATAAAAAAGTTAAATAAAAGTTTAATAGTATTTTCAAATGTTTTATAAATAAGGATACCTGTATATCAAAGACACCATACGTGCATATAATCATGGTGAAAGAAGTTTACCTATCTTAAAATCTCGTAAATCGATTTAAAAGAGACAAATCAAGGCAACAAACAAAACTGAGAGAATCACATGAACTCAATACGAAGCGAGACAGGAAAAGCGTGTACTGCTTTGAATTCATCAATCTCTATCCGAATCAACGCTCAGTCAAAATATGATAATTGGAAAAAGATATATTCGGTAAAATTATAGATCAAAAGACTTTATTGGTATCTGAAGTTCTAAGACCACTAAAACATTTCGTTAGTGAATTGACACACCGACACATTGTATCTATAGGTAACCAATTAGTGAAAGTAAAGGTGAAACTTATGCAGTGTCGATTTCAATCGTTCATTCCTATAATTCTACTGACACACTTGTTCAATTTAATAATAATATCAACAAATCTATTTAAAGTAATCTAGATAATTGTTGCATATGCTCATCAAATATCTCTATTGAAATGATGAACTAGGATACATTTCAAATTTGGTGTATTTGTGTTTTTTAAACCAGACCTTTTTCAAGATATGTAATTATCATTTTTCTTTGTGAATTTAACATAGTATTCTGCCGTGGCAAAGACGTCTTATTTTCTATTCCTCTCATTTATTTATGAACTTATGAAATGCGTGTCTATACAATTGTATTAATACTCGTAATTTAATATTATTGAAGAGTCAATACTGAATTAAATAAACTACGTGTTGCCCTGCCAGTCTTGTAATTGTCTTAAAAAGGTTAATATCAGTTTCCCATTGAGTGATGCTACCATATATGGTAACTGTATAAAACAGTTTATCGGGTTAATTTACACTTATCACGAAAGCAAATTAGGACCGCATTGTTTTTAAAGGTATAATCATCAAACTTGGCAATAATAAACCTCTGGGTACAGGTAACACAATGCATAAAATAGTTTGATATATATTGCCTAGTTCGGCAAAACCAGTAAAAACAGTGCAATCATCCAGTGGGATATTATTTTCTCCTATAGGAAAGACATAACCTCGTAGGAAAATTGTAATATCCAATGGGATATTTACAACCCCTAGGTTATTTTTTTATTCCATTGGAATTTAATTCCAACGAGATAAAATATTAATTTCCTACAGGATTTGAAATCCTATCGGATTTTCAAAAAAAAAAGTTAAATTCTATAAGATTATCACTTAATTTTTTTTTTATTTCTCTCCCTTATGGTACATTTTGTTCTGCAGGAAAAATTTTGTTCTGTAGGATTTTCTGCCTTAGGATAAATGTTTGTACTGGAGAATAAACTGTTTATATCTTTTATCCTATAAGACAATTTAAATCAGTTTTGTTGGATTTTTACAAACTATATGTTCGGCTTCGTTTGTCCCAGTGTTTTCATATTTGGTTGACAATAAAGGCTCGAAATAATACATCATGCACTTCAAACATTTAAAACACTGTTAGGTTTGTCAATGCAAATAATTTGTATGGTCCAGAACATATAGAACATCAAAAATCAATAGGAAAGGTATATTAAGAATCAATTTTTATGTATTCTATTTTTTGAAATTTACCTGTGATAATATAAACGTCACAATAAATACGTCACCTCTTGTGACAATGATCCATTCATGTGACGCGCAGTTTACATTTAGTTTGTGGTGTCCTGGTGTGCTGTTGAAAATTCATGGGAGGTGTCCGTTGTTATTCTGCGGTTTAAATGTTGTAATGTACTATAATATAATTTATTCATGTATTCCTCTGTGCTGAGTGGTCTTGCGTTTGTTTGTACCGTATTCCTGCCACGTAACGTTGTCATTTTAGCGATATTTTCAACATTGCCATATAAGCGGGAGGTTTGACTGGCCATAAAACCCGGTTCAACCCATCATGTTTTTTTTCTTAAAATGTCCTGTACCAAGTCAGGAATAAGGCAGTTGTTATCATACAGTCGGTTTCTATGTATGTTGGCGTTTGGTTTTGTTGTAGTTCAGTATTTCTGTTGATCCCTTGTTTTCCTCTTATAGTTGATATGTTTCCCTCGGTTTTAGTTTGTTACACGGATTTGTTTTGCTTAAACGAATTGTGACTATTGAACAGCGGTATACTACTGTTGCCTTTATTTAGCTTGTCCTTTTAGATTGTAGACAGATAGATATCATACCGATTCAGAAATATTTTAAAATTATTAAATAGTTTTTTTTTCATTCTCATTGGTAAATCAGGCTCAGGGTCTGAGACTAACAAAGATGAATTACATTTCAATAATATTATAAAATTGTCGCTAATGCAAAATATTCCATGGCTAATTAGGGTTATTTCCGAAAAAAGTTTCCTGCTTGGATTTTTCAGGTGATGTGATCACTTATAAGATTATTTTTCATTTTTATTCCTTGTTGTACACATTTTTTTTCTCAAATTACATTAAACATGTTAAAATATCGTAATGTAATTATTTCTGTGACTGCATCCTACATTAATTTGTAAGATCCTCTACGATAGATAATTCAGATGATCTGTAATATTTCAGCTTCATGCCTTTTATATCATGTACTGTGTTACGACGCTAGATAAAAACTGACGAAGAAAGGTAACACCCGGCAACCGAAAGCTTGCTTTTTGTCAAGCCTAAGTGGTCTAATAGTCTAGCACGTCGGGCATAGTGCAAGGCGATTTGATGCCACGATATCTCAGTAGCTTGAGATCGAATTCCGGCCAGGGAAGAACAAATAATTTGCTTCCGCAAATTTAAAGATCTAACATTGTTGGGCTGTTATTTAGACGAATTATGAATACAGAATGTGTTTTCAGCCTTGTATCACCATCACTGGTGATCCGATGGATGAAATCTGTCGTAGAGTTATTACTGGTTTAGACGTACTTATATAAATATATATATGATATATGTTTGGAAAAAAGTCACAAATTTTTTATATATGTATATTGTCCAATTGTGTACATGTAGTGAAAAAGTCATTGGAAAATCATTTGAAATTTCATGATGTTGATTTGTGTCAATGACATATATGTATATTTATTATTTGATGAGAAACAAGTTGAAAGAGGTATTTTAATGACATGGATTAAATGTTTGGTATACGTCTGCTTATTGTAACTACAACAATGCAAATACCTATATTGCATAAATAATATAAGGATTCAATGTTATCCACATGTCGGAGCACCTGAGATCACCCCCAGTTTTTGTTGGGGTTCGTGTTGCTTAGTCTTTAGTTTTTCTATGTTGTGTCATCTGTACTATTATTTGTCTGTTTGTCTTTTTATTTTTGGCCATGACGTTGTCAGTTTGTTTTCGATCTGTGAGTGTGGTATCTTTCGTCCCTCTTTGATGTCACAGTTGTACGTTTTCAATCATGTGTATTTACCTAGTAACTGTAAGGTGTGAATATAAAAAAGATGTAAAAAACTCGTTTCATTTTTATTACAGGAACGTTACTTCTACATGAACCAATAAACTGCAGGTGTTCATTCAAACCTTATGCTGTAAAAAAGAACAGAGTGTCAGCTAAGGTGTGAATAGTGAAATAGATACAAGTTCTTTTTTACAGGAACTTGTTTTTTAATTTCTGTTTTTACTCAAACATTCCACTGGTGCGGATTTCATTTGAACACCCGAATCTACAGTATATATAATGAGCTGCCACTTTAGAATAAGAAGTGGTTTTTTGTTGGCGAAAAATCAAACGAGGCACGTACAGTTTAGCTCTACGGAGATTTTCTAAACCACTAAGCCGCGCTCCAAAGTTATTGTGAAACTACCTATTCTAGGAGTGGCGTGAATCAGATGTGGATACTAAAAAATTTCAAAGATCTTTTAGAGTACATACAATCTAAGACTCTCTCATCTTGCAATAGTATTAAAACATTTGACTTTTCTACACTTTACACAAGTATTCCCCATTCCAAACTAAAAGACAAATTGAAAGAGTTGGTATTACTTTGTTTCATTAAAAAGAATGGCGAACGTAGATACAAGTATCTTGTCTTGGGGAGGGATAAATCCTACTTTGTAAAAAATCACTCTGATTCAAACAAAAAATTCTTTGAAACTGACATTATCAAGAGGCTTGATTTCTTGATTGACGACATATTTGTTACATTTGGAGGACGTGTTTTTCAACAGACTGTCGGAATTCCAATGGGAACCAATTGTGTCCCTCTTCTTGTCGACTTGTTTCTCTATTATTATGAGGCTGACTTCATACAGGAACTTCTTAGGAAGAAAGATAAGAAGTTAGCAATATCCTTTAACTTTACGTTCCGCTATATAGATGATTTTATCTCACTATATAATACAAAATTTGGTGACTATGTTGAACGAATTTATCCCATCGAACTAGAGATAAACGATACTACAGATACAGTTAAGTCTGCCTCATATCTTGACTTACTAAAATTTCTTGTTAGAGGGGTCTAAATACAACACAAACAACATTATCCAAAAGACCAAACAAGTGAAAAAGTATATTGAAAAAGTTATATCTATATATATATATATATATATATATATATATAAGTACGTCTGAACCAATGACAACTATACGACAGATGTTATCTATCGGATCACCAGTGATGGTGATACAAGGCTGAAAACACATTCTGTATATATAATTCGTCTAAATAACAGCCCAACAATGTTAGATGTGTAAATTTGCGGAAGAACATTTTTTGTTCTTCCTTGGTCGGGATTCGAACTCATGCTACTGAGATATCGTGGCACCAAATCGCCTTGTACTCTGCCCGACGCGTTAGACCACTCATATATCTCAGTAGCATGAGTTCGAATCCCGGCCAATGAAGAACAAAACATTTGTTTCCGCAAATGTACAGATCTAACATTGTTTGGCTGTTATTTAGACGAATTATGTATACAGAATGTGTTTTCAGCCTTGAAAGTAGAATTTTTATCAAACATGAAAAATAATGGCATTATTTCGATAATGAGCCAACATGACATATCTGACGACATGACAAACGGCTAGAATCGCATTATGTTTAACTGACGGTGAGTTTTCCCGTTTAACATAGAGGCTAACTCAATCCCTTTTCAAACTAGATATCTTTTTGTATTTAATATTAGAGAAATTTGATAGAGTCATATGACAATAGTATACTTCTATTAGGAGGATATTTAACAACCTTCACTTCACTTAAGAGTCGGGTACTGCCGACCCTAGCTTCCGCCTTTTATTTATTTATTTATTTATTTATTTAAATAATTACTCTTGACATTACGATATCTAAAAGTAATTTTAGAAAAAAAAAATAAATTTGTACAACAAGGAATAAAAATGAAAAATAATTTGATAAGTGATTACATCACCTGAAAAATGCATGAAGGAAACTTTTTTTCGGAAATAACCCAAATTAGCCATGGAGTATTTTGCGTAAACGACAACTTTATAATATTATTGAAATGTAATTCATTTTGGTTAGTCTCAGACCCTGAGCCTTATTTACCAATGAGAATGAAAAATGATTATTTGATAATTTTAAAATATTTCTGTATGATATCTATCTATCTACAATTTAAAAGGACAAGCTAAATAAAGGCAACAGTAGTATACCGCTGTTCAATAGTCATAATTCGAATAAGCAAAAATAAATCCTGGTAACAAACTAAAACCGAGGAAAACATATCAACTATAAGAGGAAAACAACGAAACACCACAAATATTGAACTACAACAAAAGCAAACGCCACCATACATAGAAACGGAGTGTATGATAACAACTGCCATATTCCTGACTTGGTACAGGACATTTTAAGAAAAAAAAACATGGTGGGTTAAACCTGGTTTTATGGCTAGTCAAACCTCCCGCTTATATGGCAATGTTAAAAATACCGCTAAAATTACAACGCTACATGACAGAAATACGAAACAAACAAACGCAAGACCACTTAGCACAGAGGAATACATGAATAAATAATATTATAGTACATTACAACATTTAAACCGCAGAATAACAACGGACACCTCCCATGAATTTTTGACAGCACACCAGGACACCACAAACGAAATATAAACTATAAAACTATTGGTTTTTGATGCTCTATATGTTCTGGACCATACAAATTATTTGCATTGACAAACATAACAGTGTTTTAAATGTTTGAAGTGCATGATGCATTATTTTTAGCCTTTATTGTCAAGCAAATATGAAAACACTGGGACAAACGAAGCCGAACATATAGTTTGTAAAAATCCAACAAAACTGATTTAAAATGTCTTATAGGATAAAATATATCAACAATTTATCCTAAGAGACAGAAAAATATCCTCCAGTACAAACATTTATCCCAAGGTAGAAAAAATCTTACAGAACATTTTTTTCCCCGCAGAACAAAATGTAACATAAGGTAGAAAAAAAAAATATTTGAGTGATAATCTTATACATTGTTATAGAAATTAACTTTTTTTTTGTTAAAAATGCGACAGGATTTAAAATCCTGTAGGATATGAATCTTTTATCCCGTAGGAAATAAATTCCAATTGGATAAAACAAAATATCCTAGTGGCTGTAAATATCCAAGGATTTTTCTACGTAATTATGTCTTTCCTATAGGAGAAAATAATATCCCACAGGATGTTTGCACTGTTTTCACTGGTATTGCCGAACTAGGCAATCTATATCAAACTATTTTTCGCATTGTGTTAGCTATAACCAGAGGTATATCATTGCCAAGTTTGATGATTCTACCTTTTAAACAATGTGGTCATAATTTGCTTTCGTTATAAGTGCAAATCAACCCGAGAAACTGTTATATACAGTTACCATATATGGTAGCATCACTCAATTGGAAACTGATATTAACCTTTTAAAGACAATTACAAGACTGGCAGGGCAACACGTAGTTTATGTAATTCAGTATTGAATCTTCAATAATATTAAATTACGAGTATTAATACAATTGTATAGACACGCATTTCATAAGTTCATAAATAAATGAAAGGCATAGAAAATAAGACGTTTTTGTCACGGCAGAACTATGTTCATTTCACAAAGAAAGGATAATCACATACCATGAAGACGGTCTGGTTTAAAAAACACAAATACACCCAGTTTGAAATGTATCCTAGTTCATCATTTGCATATGCAACAATTATCTAGATTACTTTAAATAGATTTGCTGATATTATTATTAAATTGAACAAGTGTGTCAGCAGAATTATGGGAATGAACGATTGATATCGACACTGCATAAGTTTCACCTTTACTTTCACTAATTGGTTACCTATAGATACAATGTGTCGGTGTGTCAATTCACTAACGAAATGTTTTAGTGGTCTTAGAACTTCAGATACCAATAAAGTCTTTTGATCTATAATTTTACAGAGTATGTCTCTTTCCAAATTATTATATTTTGACTGAGCGTTGATTCGTATGGAGATTGATGAATTCAAAGCAGTACACGCTTTTCCTGTCTCGCTTCGTATTGAGTTCATGTGATTCCCTCAGTTTCTGTTTGTTGTCATGATTTGTCTCTTTTTTATCGATTTACGAGATTTGGAGATCGGTAAACTTCTTTGACCTTGATTATATGCACGTATGGTGCCTTTGATATACAGGTATCCTTATTTATAATGCATTTGAAAATACTATTAAAACTAAACGTTTATTCAATTTATTCATGAAAAAAAATTCCTTATCTGGATTCATGGAATAAAACCGCTAATGCATAGCCTCATTGCTTTCTATACTAAATTCTGCAATTTCAAGCATTAATGGCATTTTGTCTTAAGTTCAAATAAAGTCGCAGCCATTTCATATCAAAATTATACCTTATCCAACCTTGTCCTACGCGTCGCCAGGTAAACTAAATTTGTAAAAGTAAAACTACTGATGGACGTCCGCAAAGCTTCAAATACAATAAAGTTCTCTCTTAATTAGAGCGCTCTGGTTATCAGAGGTTTGGTAGTAAAAAAACACTGTACACATATACCTAACAACAAAATTATTTTCATTAACCTGTGTTTAAAGTAATTGCAAACGGCTGATATTTTTGTTCAAGCATTGTTTTTCTTAAATTGTTTAACATTTCACAGCGGTATAAAATGTTACTTTAATTATTTTTCCCTTAGTTTATTTATTTTGTATTTACATTGTATCATAGATCAAATTGATTTATTCAGTGTATGTTCATTGGAGTAAATATGTCTTTTGATTGAGTTAAGCCATTTCAATTGATATTTTATTGTGTGTCTTTCTATGTTGTGATGTTACACTATTGTTTCAGATAAGGGTGAAGGTTTGGCACCTGTCCTAAGTCAGGAATCTGATGTTCAGTAGTTGTCGTTTGTTGATGTGGTTCATAAGTGTTCTCGTTTCTCGTTTTTTTTATAGATTAGACCGTTGGTTTTCCCGTTTGAATGGTTTAACACTAGTAATTTTTTGGCCCTTTATAGCTTGTTGTTCGGTGTGAGCCAAGGCTCCGTGTCGAAGACCGTTCTTTGACCTATATGGTTTACTTTTATAAATTTTGACTTGGATAGAGAGTTGTCTCATTGGCACTCATACCACATCTTCTTATATCTAGGTACTTCTGATATGAACAACAGAGCAATTGTGCCCTCCTAGTATAACTTTTATCATTATTTTTTTTCAATTTTTTTAAGAAACTTTAACCAAAGGTTCTAAAGTGATTCCAAATCCTGAAGGTTTTATCTGATACCAAAATCACCCAAATATTTTACTTATTGACAATGTTACAGCTATCCGTAGGAACTATTTTGTTTAACATATGTATTACTTTCTTATATGTTCCTTCTGACCTGGCCCTAATTAGTGGTTCATAACTGATAATCAAAATTTGTCATCAATGTTTTCTTTCCTTTTAACTGCAATGCATACCTTTCAAACTATCGATAAAAAACTAAGCTGACAGTAGTTTACTGATATTGAAATCTCTAAAATCGATTAAAAAGACACAAAACAAGGAAAGACAAAAAGCTAAGAAAAAATTTAAAAAATGAGGGAATCACATTAACCTCAAAAGGAGACCGTACACGTTTCTTTCCGAGAGCATTTCAAACATGACAATTGGTCAAAAGGAAAAAAGAATGATATGTAAATGGAGGGGAATGTTTACTCTATATGATCTTTGTATTAATAAAAACATCATTGTAGGTGTCGCAATTGACAGTTATGTGCATGTGTCAGAAAACACTTATGATATTATAATTCACCGGAGGTTAGCATTTACCTTGAGCGTGATATGCTATAAGTTCTTCTTTATAACGTTAGATAAGACATACACCTACAGCTTAAATGTCCTTGGTCGCTTCTAAACCACTTGATCGTGTATAACATTACCAAATATAATTTTAATACATCATGTTTGTATCTGATTCCTTATCTGGTTACAAATAAAGTTGAGTATTTTTTTTGTACCACCATTTTTAACGATTGCAATATCTTATTAAACATTTTGCAACTGTTGAAAATTTGTTTTATTTCAGATAATAAGCCTGGTATCTTTGGTGAGTTTTCGCTATAGCTTTATATATGCAGCATCATCGCCATAGTATTCAGTGTTTTTTGTTGTATTTGGCAACGTCTGTGTTGTCTCTACCGGTAAGCGTACTTTGTCCAGGAAAACAAATGTTTTCATTTAAAACCTTTACGTTCGGCCAAGTTTTCCGATTAAAGTATTAACATATACCAACGTTTGATAATTGAGTAATGTTGTAGTGGTATACACGATATATTTCAAACACGTTCTACTTAAGTATCTATTCATAGGATATGACTTATCATTTTTTATTAACATTAACAACATGGCGGTTCCTTACAGAGCGCATGAATGCTGGTTTCTGGTAGGAATCATTTAAGTCAATCTTTTTGAACAACGGTTCCTTATTGGTCACGTTTGTTTTGAGTAGCTGTTTGTTTTTTTTGTATTTAGATAGAGGTTATATTTGTATTGCTTTTTTTCTATATTTTCCCCCGGGGTATAAAAACCTCATATAATTTCAACATTTTATGTATTTACAAATATTATAGCACACAAATATTTCTTGTTAAAAGGCTTTCCAACTCATCTGCAGGTGTTACTCGAGAAATAATGTATCCAGCAGTAGTAAAATGCAATTTCTATAATGAACCCTTAAAGGACTATATTGCTAATGGCAATTTTATAAGAGGAACAAGAATCGACGTTAATGATATTATACTGAATATCGTTTTATTTATATCATCATGAAACGTTATATGAATATAACACATCATTGTATTCTTTAAGATTATTACAAAAAAAATAAAGCAATAAAACTGTTTAAAGCATACGCACCTAAATCAACATATCAATGCCTTTATGTATGGGTTTGGTTGTTGTTCAAAGTTAGCTTTACTTGAGGTTTACTCTAGATCTCATAATTACTAACTAACCGAACTGGTTCATAAGGGTTGACACAATACCTGGCATTTCTGACCATGAAATAGTCTTTGCAGAATTAAGAACCATTCCGTCTAAACCAACCCAAAAGCCAAGAAAAATTTCAATATACAAAAAAGCAAAGCGGGATAACATCAACAATCAATAAATGAAGAAATAACCAAGATGAATCATCAAGATCAAGATTGTTGCACGTAATATATGTGGGACCATGTTCAGGACAATCTCGAAAATACCGTAAATACCAACATACCACAGAAAACAGCCAGATCAAAAGTCGGCCAGCCTTGGATCAAAGCAGACATCAAACGGCTTATTCGAAAACGGGACAAAAACTACAAAAAAAAAAGAGAGAAATCAGCTTAACCAAAGCATAACATAAAATACAACGAATTTAAAAGAACGGTGCAGATAGAAATCAGACGGGCATATTGGAAATATATAGAGGACATAAAAACACCAAATGCAAATAACGACAAAAAACCAAATTGTATGAAGCGTTTCTGGGCATTCATCAAACACAAAAGATCAGATGGAAATTAACTAACACCTTTGCGAAGCAAGGGGCTACTACATCCAGACCCAGTTGAAAAGGCAAACATCTTAAATCAACAGTTTCAATCAGCTTTTTCTGATATAATAAATTTTACAGACACTGAATTTCAAGACCGTTCCAACTTGACAAATGAACCCCACCCTTCACCCACCCTTCACCCACCCTTCACTACAGGACCTAACCATCACTGAAAATGGAAAAGCTAATTTATTTCAAATCTGAACCCATACAAAGCTTCTAGACCAGACACTATATCATCAAGGGAATTAAAAGAACTTTCATCAGATATTGCGCCAATACTAGCAACGATCCTCAGGCGGTCCCATGAAATAGATGACTTACTAGTTTTTTTATAAAAAAGCAAATGTAAGTCCGATATTCAAGAAGGGAAAACGGTTTGACGCAATGAACCACCGCCAAGTGTTACTTATCAGCATTTGCTGCAAAAATAGGGAGCACATTGTAACAAGCCACATAATGACCTGTGCTGACAAACATAAATACCCACTACAACATGGATTCAGTAGAGGCCTATCCTGCGAAACACAACTGATCGACTTGATCAATGACATCACCATAAACAAGTTCCTCACTGAAATCTATCGCATAATCACTTTTAGTGGGAACAAAGATATTCATTTCTTGGTTTACAACCGATTAGTCTGTTTCGATGATGGTTGAATTTAACTCACGAAAAAAGAAACATTCTACCAGCATCCACTGTATCCGTATATTCATGGTTCAACCACTACATTGGACTTCCAATAAATCAGCTCAATTACCTCAAGCAATGATTATCCTAACTTTTGTAGCTTTTTAAAACTTTCTTGTTATTCTGCTCTTCAAATTTTTATTTTTTGAATTTCAAAACTTTTTTCCGGAGCATTTCTGACGAAATTTATATCAGAAATATATGTAGTGCGGATGAAAATCAAATGATACAAATGAATACAACTGGATCTGTACAGAGGATACCGGGCTATCAGTCTTCAAGGAAACCATCCGACGAGTAACAAGTTATTTGGTGTTGGAAAAACACAAATGGTACAATTTTCAGTTCTCATTAGAAATTTCTACCCTATCAACGCACTCGGTCACGCTACTTTTGAAATTCTTGCGAATATTTTTGTTACCTCGATTTCTATCAAACTCAGTCAAGGTTATTCTTAGGTTTTGATTGTTGTGTTTAGTCAATTACTATTTTTCTCTTGTATTCTATAGTGTTTCATATATATCTGTTTTTTTAAGATTTTCAAACGTTGTTTCCGGGTGTACATACAGAAACATTTTGTGCGCACTAACGTCACATTATTCATATTACTACCACTGTGCTGGTTCAGATAATGCCTCAGTGAGAGTTATATTCTAAGTAACCATGTCCTCAGTGTTGATATATTT
Source organism: Mytilus californianus (assembly GCF_021869535.1). Classification (NCBI taxonomy): domain Eukaryota; kingdom Metazoa; phylum Mollusca; class Bivalvia; order Mytilida; family Mytilidae; genus Mytilus; species Mytilus californianus. Next base: position 7,084,639 of record NW_026262615.1, read on the forward strand.
CATCTTATACATTTATATCTACATTGTAAGTGCATAGAGTATTACAATTGTGCTAGTAAAAAGGTTAAACCCCAGTTTTTGGTGGGGTTCATGTTGCTCAATCTTTAGTTTTCTATTTCATTTTGTGTGTACAGTTGTTTGTCTTTTAATTCTTTTTTTTGCCATTGGGTTGTTAGTTTGTTTTCAACTTATGAGTATGAATTATCTTTTGGTATCTCTATTGCCCTTATTGAACAAAAACTGCACATGAGTTAACTCCCTGGACAAAGGAAAGCAGCAAGATATGTCACTAACAGATACCATAACACCTCATCTGTTAGTGCCATGCTTACCAAACTCGAATGGAAAACTCTTGAAGATCGGAGAAAAGCAACAAGACTTGCAATGATGTACAAACTTGCCAACGGGATGGTTAATTTTAATACAGAAAACACTCTCACTCAACTAGACAGACTATCCCGTAACTTAAACATCAACGGTTTCTAAGTACCATCATGTAGAACAGAAGTGAGGAAAGAATCGTTCTATCAAAGAACAATAAGGGACTGAAACGCACTACCACTCACCACCACCAGTACAGGTAGTCTTGAATGTTTAAAGACTCAAATACATGAGACGATCTAGACCACCGTCTAGGATGTTTTTAATCTCAATGTACATAGAATGTATAGCACAAATCTTCACATTATTTTTATATAAAATATTTACATGCGCATCCAAAAGGTGCAAAATAATCAATACATTGATGGTGTCCGCATAATGTTAGAAGTAGAAGTCCATTTGGTATTGGCTGCTCCTCATTTACAGCTATATTAGCTCTTAGCGGTTGCGTTGCGTTTAAGTGTTAGTATTTAGCATTCACCATCCCTTAAGAGACCTCGTCGAATGTGAATGCTATAACAAACTGTAGTAATTTTAACATTTATCGTCATATTCTTGGTGACATAAATAACATATCAATAAACCTTAAAAACATATTTAATGTCCTTTAAAACTGCAGTAGTAAGGTCATGGTTTACAGCTTGTGTGAAATAAAACTTTATTAAGTGCTAATCAAATATGTAATATTTATCAAAACACAAGGACACGATCGCACACTGGTATCATAAAAAACGGAAATAAGATTGAGGATACCATCTACGCCAAGCAAAAATTATTAAAATTCCGGTTGAATGTAAGTCCCAGAAAGTACCACCCCCTTTTGATTAAATATTAGTGCGACTCAAATGATAAAGTTGTCATTCAGTGTCCTCCTTCCTTGTGAGTGTATGTTATTTTACAAAAGCTACGTGTAAGACTCATTCAAAGTTGTTTCAACCATTATGGTGTTCATGCTTCGTGTGCATTCAAACGTTAAATTCCTTTGACTTTGCATACTTTAATCTAGAAGTTCCTCTCTGAAATCTATCGCATAATCACTTTTAGTGGGAACAAAGATATTCATTTCTTGGTTTACAACCGATTAGTCTGTTTCGATGATGGTTGAATTTAACTCACGAAAAAAAAACATCCTACCAGCATCCACTGTATCCGTATATTCATGGTTCAACCACTACATTGGACTTCCAATAAGCCAGCTCAATTACCTCAAGCAATGATTATCCTAACTTTTGTAGCTTTTTAAAACTTTCTTGTTATTCTGCTCTTCAAATTTTTATTTTTTGAATTTCAAAACTTTTTTCCGGAGCATTTCTGACGAAATTTATATCAGAAATATATGTAGTGCGGATGAAAATCAAATGATACAAATGAATACAACTGGATCTGTACAGAGGATACCGGGCTATCAGTCTTCAAGGAAACCATCCGACGAGTAACAAGTTATTTGGTGTTGGAAAAACACAAATGGTACAATTTTCAGTTCTCATTAGAAATTTCTACCCTATCAACGCACTCGGTCACGCTACTTTTGAAATTCTTGCGAATATTTTTGTTACCTCGATTTCTATCAAACTCAGTCAAGGTTATTCTTAGGTTTTGATTGTTGTGTTTAGTCAATTACTATTTTTCTCTTGTGTTCTATAGTGTTTCATATATATCTGTTTTTTAAAGATTTTCAAACGTTGTTTCCGGGTGTACATACAGAAATATTTTGTGCGCACTAACATCACATTATTCATATTACTACCACTGTGCTGGTTCAGATAATGCCTCAGTGAGAGTTATATTCTAAGTAACCATGTCCTCAGTGTTGATATATTTCATCTTATACATTTATATCTACATTGTAAGTGCATAGAGTAATACAATTTTGCTAGTAAAAAGGTTAAACCCCAGTTTTTGGTGGGGTTCATGTTGCTCAATCTTTAGTTTTCTATTTCATTTTGTGTGTACAGTTGTTTGTCTTTTAATTTTTTTTTTGCCATTGAGTTGTTAGTTTGTTTTCAACTTATTAGTATGAATTATCTTTTGGTATCTCTTTTGCCCTTATTGAACAAAAACAGCACATGAGTTAACTCCCTAGTTCGCGTTGCTCAATAGTTTTCAATATACTGTATTGAAACTTCTGTTTATCGTGTCGTCGTTTTTCTTTTTATGCAACAGTGTTGTGTGTTTTAATTCAAGGGCATATGATGCAGTTACAGGGGAGGTTATGACGTTGCTAACGTAAAATGTATTTTATCACGACGTGACATATCGGAAAGAGATACATTTTCGACTGATTGTTTTCATTCAGACTGATTTAACTTGAAAACGAGTTCATGGACCCCTCTTTTTAAAAATGACTTTTGCTTTGATATATATAAAAATTAATTGTGTCAACTGTAATAAAAAAATCACCGCTAGTTTCCTTAAATTTAGATAAATATGCCGTTTCCTGACTAAAATCATGAAAATGGGATAAAGATGAATAATTTCCAAAAAAATGTTACACAAATTCAAAGCACACTTATATAGAGAAGATATTCCAGATGCTTTTACAATAATCCGCATGTGTTTATCTTTTGAAACCAAAAAGTGAAGTATGTCTTTAAAAAGGAAAGAAATGTCCAAGAAACCGAAATTTCCAGTATATTTCCAAAATGTCAACTTCATTTAACTCTTTAAGTAGCACATGAAGGTATATTTTTATTACATATTTGACTTGACTAGGTGAACAATAGCTTGTATACAAACTTTTGTCAAACATTTGTTGTTGGATCAAAACTGTATCGTATGCCCTCAACTTGATATATAGAATGATTATACTTTGTTTAAAAGTATAACATTTATTTGTACAAGGCTTAGAAACAAGTAGAATGTGTGGCTTTACCATGTCTGTGTTGTTTCTTGACCAGATTTTAAATACATTTATTTATAATTCGGGACAATTTAAAGTCATGGTAATATTGCTGTAACTCTTACAACTGTTTGAAAAAAAATTGTTGTGGGTATAACTCATCAATTTTAAATTTGGAGCGGATGACGTAAAATTTCGAACCTGTATTCCTTATTGCCGTCAGAAATATAACTTTACTGAAACGCATTATTAACGTCATATACAGGGCGATAAACGGACAGTGGCTGTTTATCACAAATGAGTATACGGTCAATAAAAATTGACTGCACAAAATAAATGTGTATATTACTGACTTTTGACTTTTCGACAGGTCACCTTGTGAAATCAAGCATAAAGTTAGTGCAATTATTTTCCGATGATTTTGTCGTGTGTGGAAAACATACAAAAATGATTTATAAGGTTTGAACTTGAAGCATGAATAAAATTTCAAGTATTTTGGAGCGCCCGGTTTAAGATGTTATTCGTCTTGCTCAGACATTGGTTTTCTGTGTTTTGTTTTGTTTAGTGTTGTTTGACTTTTTGTCGTTTTTCGTTCTTGCAATGGCATTTTCAGTTCATCATCAACTTTTGAGTTTGAATGTCTGTTTTGTATCTTATGCTTCTCGTTTACGTCAGTGGCTAAACAAAAAAATAGAAGTTCAAGTGTAGTTAAAAAGTGTATAAGATCGACAGCCGGACAAGGACAACGATTTCCAACCTAAGGGGAAATAATTCTAACAGAAATAATAAAAATAAAAAATCAAAGTAAGTAAAATAAAAAGTGAATACTTCGTACTAGGTATCGTTATATGCATATAGGCACATGTGGGAAATAAAGCATAGGAAATCATAATTTACCACAGAACTCTTGAAAATGGCGATAATTGCAGAAAGATCAACATTCTAAGTAAGCATTAACGTTAAGGATATTAAATAACACATTAATTTAAATTGTTGACAAAGTCTGGTACGAAATCATTAAAAAAATAGCACGTTGCTGGCTGCTCTTAACAAGTTCAGTAGATCCATTGTTATTCTAGATCTTTAAGCACCAGTTTCGTTGATTTTGATAATATAGATGAACTACGAATGTAGATGTTCAACAGAGTATAAATTGTCCATAGGCTTGCATTTGAACATTGACAAAAACCACACGAAATCTAGTATATACGAAAAAACATTGTTTCTTCAATTCCCGGAAATTGGTACCCACGAAAATATATAAATCAGCTTTATATCTAATCTTGTGCCACCACTCAAATTATTATTTTGATGCAATATCGTTCCTACTATAACTGTATTCATGTTTTGGGTTTGCTTAAGTGTGCGCATTTTCATTGTTATTAAATATCCAACATTTTAATCGGTTGAATGTTGACAGATATTCTGGCGGTGAGCATCACTCTGGAGACTTCAAAAGTCGAAATGCACGTATGGTAGTATATACTGTTAGTACAACAAAGGACTTTACTAACTCAACAGTTCTTGCCTGCGTCATAATTAACAAATACAAAAAGTCATGCACTTCTTTCATTATGTGTACAATTTACAAAAGGCAAATACCATCCGTCATGTGGCCAGGTCTGTTGGTATCTGCTTTATTGAAGAATTTATTTATTTCTTAAAACACCAAGCTGATAAAAGTATCTTATTTTACTCCAGTTTACGATGTAACTCACATGGGCAAAGTCATCTTAAATGGACGTCTATGAGAAAACCATGCAGATGGCGCTACATGCAAGGTTGTTTGATTTTGATGAAACTTTGAAAATAAGGGTGTTGCCTAACACGTAAAATGATTAAAAATATGACCCTTTCACCAAGTCACACTAAAACAGACAACACAGCCCAAAAGTCGCTTTAATTTATCCTAAGTTTTAGAAATGCTTTGCATTTTCTTAGGTTTAAACTATGTTAAAGGGGTTTCATTTGCAAATTAATTTGATAGATTTTATTTATCATTAAGATAGCCCCCTCCCCCTTATTTTTGGTATTTTAGCAATACAATTGAGGAAAGTCTCATATTTCCATGAAAGCAAGCATTCAAAAGTAAAAAGTTGAATAATAAAGATTGTAACATGCAATATAGGTAATTCAAATGGAATATTTCAAGTGAAATGGATTTTTATGTCATAGAAAATAGTAAGCATCAGGCTTAAAAAAGGGGGGAGCTGCCAAAGACAAATTTGTTTTGGTATTTTTTTTATTCCAAATTTCTATAGTACACTTGTCCTTATTACTTTACAGAGTAAACTTCAATCATTTCTTCTTGGTAATCAAATTTAGGTCATTGCAGCTTGATGAATACTCAAGTTTAATTCAGGTCACTAAAAAACCTTTTGAAATTCAATTTCGAGTTCAACATATTGAAAAATCTTAAGCATTAGCATTCAGAAGTTGTGTCTGAAAAGTAAAAAAAATTAACACATGTTGCAACTTTTTACTTGCATACTGGTTACCATATAAGTCATTTTTATCATGAGAAAGAGTGGTTACAATCTTAGATTTTCTATTGTACAATTGGAGATAATCCATTAAAAATGAATTTTTAAAAACCTTAAAATTACATGTACATATTTTTTTAAATATTTTTTAAACAACTAACAAATGCTTGATCAATTTAATAAAAATATAAACATATATCTATTTGGTTATCTGGTGAGAGAGTTAATAGTGCATTTCAGCATATACTATTTTTTTGCTTTTGCTGTAGTACTTACTAGAATTCTCCGCAAAAAATGTCTTAATTTACAAATGCTCTTTTAGCATCGATGAATTTTTAAATATCAATCTGTATAAATGTTTTCTTTTTATTGCATTAATACTATATTGAACAATGTAAGCTAAACAATGAAGATGATACAATTACAATAAATGATGCTTACACGCAAGAATTAGATTATTATAAACATACATAAAAGTACACATATTTAGTTTATTTGACTTGACTTAGCAGCTAAATTGTAACAGCACACAACAATTGTTGCATTAGGTATGGAATTTAGGGTAGTATCAAATTGTTTCCATACTAACTGATAAAAATTTACACAACAATTAAAGTTTTTTACTAATAATTTGATCTATAAAACTAGTTAGTCAATCTAAGTAACAATTTCTGACAAATGAAAATATTATTTTGTTTATCAAATGGCTAAGTACATTCGTCATCTTCTTGCAATTTAATCTCTCTTCTCATTTGTTTTGAAACTGGGTATTGACCTGGTTTTTTCCAGACACTACCCCAGCATTGAATAGATCTTGTATATTGTCCTTTACATTTGGCGAGACTCACATTGCCGTTTTTCTTTTTTCAAAGCATATCCATGAGTTCCATTGCAGTTTATTTTTGTTTGGGCTTGCTATTATCCAACTCGATCAGGAAAAATTAAAGGCAGACCAGAGCCTTATTCAAGTATCCATAATATTTTCTAAGTTTTCTTCATCAAAAACATGTTTACCAACAAAACGGTGTCCCAACAATAAGTCTTCTTTCATGAACTCCAGTTATTTTTAGATCACCAAATGTCTGTAAAAAATAATAAGAAAAAAACTATTATTATTAATTTAGTGCATAATATGTTTCTATTATTTCAACTCTGACATTTCAGTACATAGAATAAGAAACAAAAGTACACTATCTAACAATGGACCTAAATTTGAATTTTTTTCCTTTTCCAAGCTGTAGCAAACTTTATTTCAATGTACATGTAGTTAATTTTGCAGATTTCATCTTGTATTCATGACATTATGACAATCCAAAAATAGGGAGATGAGGTCTGATTGCCAATGAGACAATTATCCACCAAAGTTAAAATGAAATGAATGTAAGCACTCCTATACAATATAGGCCCCTGTACAACCTTCAATAATGATAATAATATTGCGCAAGGGTACATTCTGATATGACTGCAGAGATTACACCTTGATCAGTTAGGGCAAGTATGGACATTACATTCAAACTTGACACACATGATACAGCTCTGAATTTGGATTGTGATTAATTATTTGACACATCATAGGTTTCTGACATAGAATAAATGTGGTCAACGAACTGAAAATTTTGAAATTGGACTTTTGCCTATTATGGTCCAATATCCAAAATCTATAAAGTATAAAAAACATGATTAGATTTATCATATCAAAGAACCCCATATATTCAATTTTTGATGGTATTAAACAAAGTTTAGGTTCGGAATTTGGATCAACTTGAAAACTGGACCCAAAATCATAAATCTTAATGCATGATTACATTAAGCATAGAAAAAAGACATCAATATTTTTTTTTAAACTAACAAAGTTTCATTTTGGCCCTATGATCTTTTGACCAATTTGAAAACAAAATTAAAAATCTAAATACATATTAAGAAGTTTTTAACACCAAGAAGTACTTTAAAAAAAAAATCAAACCAAGCTTAATTCTAAATCCTTTGTAACTTATATTAATGTGGACCAATTTGGAGACAGGCACCAAAATAAAAAAAAATATGATTACAGAACACGGTTAGATTTTGCATATCAAAGAACACCAATATTCAATTGTTTTATGAAATCAAGCAAAGTTTAATTTAGGACCCTTTAAACTCTAATATGGACCAATTAAAAAAACTGCTTGCAGAGGTCCAACCCTGAACAGTTGGGACAAAATTGGACACAATATTCAAGCTTGATACAGGTCTAAATTTGGATTGTAATTAAATATTTGACATATTATAGGTTTCTGAATAAATGTAGTCAAATAACTTGAAATTAGTTATATGAATTGAATCTTTATACAATTAAAGATTTTTTGCTGTTGCGCAATACACTGTGCTGTTGTGCAATACTTAGTAAATCTGTTGTCAGACTATAAACAAATAAAGTTCAAATAATTCTCAAATGTCATATTACAAATTTATGAAAATCAAAAAGCTTACATCAATATATATATAAATAATTCACCAAAGTTTCATGAGTATTGCTGACAGCATTTTTGAGTTATTGTCCGAAAACTGGAAAGTTCCCCCTTTTTTAATGAATAAAACCCTATAACTTAGAAATGCAAAATGTAAAATTTATAAAATTCTAAAGGGAGCTTACATCAAAAGATATAAACAATTCACCAAAGTTTCACAAGAACAGCTGAAAGAATTTTTGAGTTTTGTCCGAAAACTGGAGAATTTCCAATTACTATTTCACAAATATATAATGCAATGATACAGGTCTTATTTACTGTCTATTTAGCAGTTTTTTGTTATGACTTGTTTGATTCATTGTTTTTTTTTATCAATTATATCATATGATCTCATATATTTACCTTTCACTCTCCTATCATATCTGCAGTCATCTGCACTTCATTTTTGTGCTTTTTCCATCTCAAACATAAACCTGTTGATAAGAATTAAAATATTATAAATTTGTGCATTTGCATGATAGTACAGTGAGTTACATCTACATATACATGTACATGTACTTTGAGTTGGCTTAAAATAATGGATTGATTCATTGAAAAAAAAAAGTTTTGTAGATATGATCAATATTTTGCCCCTTGTAGGCCCTTTAATTTGGAATAAGTATATTCTATTCTATTCTATTCTATTCTATTAACTGATAGAAGTAAACACAATTTCTCTTTTCGTGGTTATAACTATGATAACTGTGATAGATGACCTACACTAAAGAAATGTCAAAATCTTTCAGTAAACAATTTTTAGAGAGAAAAAAAAACTACAGCTCAGACTGTAAAGCATGTTTGAAAGTTTGAAAACCATATTGTATCAATCTAGCTACATTGTACATGTAGTACTGGTAAAAGTGTTGATAAAAAATAGGAAATTCACATCTCTTTGGGAGCTACATTGTGTCTTTAAAAGTGCTTAATCAAGACTGGCCAAAAACACTTTAGTGTAGGGGATAAAATTGAGGGTAGGTAAGGGTACAGTTAACCACATACTTTTTTGTTGGCCTAAATGTATATAGAACTTTTTTTCTAAAGTCAATGGGTTACATTTGTAAACAGGGATTTGAAGCAACCTCTAGATCATTTGTTTGGTTTGTGGTAAATACGCAGTGTATACTTAAATACATGTACATGCATATGTATAATAAAACTAGAATATAACTGTTTTGATTCAAACCAAACAATCCGGGAAAAAAGTAGACACAGAATTGTCATCCGTTGGGAGGGCTTGAATCTGGGTCCGTTCGCCCTATTACCCATTTCACCCCGGTCCATTCGTCATGATTTTTTCTTTTTTTCTTCTTGTTGTCTAGTACATAATACAATGTATGTTTTAGTTTGTTGAAATTTTCGCCGAATATTAATGCTGCCACCAATTTATTGATTTCTGTAAAATACTGAGATGTATTTATCTTTATTGATATTTCTTAACTCCAGAATAACTGAAACTACTATAACACATGTAAACACATGTGTTATAGTAGTCTCAGAATGTGATAATAAACGTACATCATTGTTTTGATTAATTCCAAGCTGACAAGTATTACAACAATCAGTGAGAATTAGTATGACATTAAACAATTAATGCTCAAAACCAAGCCATTAACTTAAACAATTCTATGTGTTTTTATTAATTTCAAGAATATATACCATACATTTGCCATATAAATATCTAAAAAAGTTATTTAAACTTTAATGCCCTTAATATTATAAGTTATCTACGTTCATATCCGTATATATGGATATTTTAACACCCTGAAGTATCCAAGTACAGGGTACTTAAGGGTGTTAAAATATCCATATCTACGGATATGAACGTAGATAGCGAATTTATCCCCGGTCTTAGTCCAAATCTGGCCATTTTTAGAGAAATTCGACCACAAAGTGTAACGTGAAAGCAACGTGTTTTTCATTTTATAAAAATCTTATATTGAAATTTTGGAATTCGACGTATATTTTTACGGGGTGTAGGGTACTACCTTTGGTAGAACCCTACATGTAGTCAAATATAAGACGTTTTTAATCCGGAGACAGAGAAACTGGAATGGGTCGAATTTGGCGCTCAATGTTGTGAGAGTTACATCATAGACGATGTGACGTCAACGTGGGTCATTTGCATAGCTAGGTCAGTAGTTCCATTTATTGACAATGTGCCAGCCAAGTGATGCGTTTACTAAAATGAGTGCAAATGATCGACACAATGAGATAAAATCGTTAGTTGATTAAATATTAATTACAGACATCATGGATATTCTACAGAATTCTATATTTCACAAGGAACAACCATTGAACTAAGGAAAACGCGCGTGACGTCCACCGGGGTAATGGATAGCAACGTCCGGGTATATGGGTTAGCAACACCCAGGGGCTATGGGTTTTGTAACGACGTGCGTTAACCAATCAAAATCCTAGAAATATACTAAGCCGGGGATAATAATATATATTTATAAAAAATGGGGGAAAAAGAATAGGATGAACGGACTCTATGGGCGAACGAAGTCAGGGCGAAAGGACACAGGGCAAACTGTAATCAGGGCGAACATACCTGATACCGGAGGGCTTTGTAATCGAATATATATTGTATTATCAATTTATCATGATTATTCTAGTTATCTTGAGAGAGAAAAAAAAAAGTGTTCATATTGAAATTTAGGAGGCAAACAAATAAAGCATTTAGTTTCAGAAGAATTTCAAGTCATTATACATGTACATGTATGTCATTGAAAAAAATCAGTGTTTGCTTGAAGAAAATCCCCCCCCCCCCCCCTTTTTTTTCAAGAAAAATAGTCAGTGCTCTTCTTTCTATATATATGATTTAATATCGTGTTTCTAGGACTTTTTTATGGTGTCAAATTGCTTTTTTTATTTATCTAAAAAAAAAAAAAAAAAAAACTTACCAGATGAGGCAGATCATTCAAGTTCTGCTTTTGGAATTCGCTTTGCCAGATTAGGAAGGATCTTAAAAGGGATGGCAGCAACTCCTTTTGTCTTCTTGTCTACTGCAATCAAAACTCCTGTCTATGTATCCGGCATACATGTATGTATTTGCTAAAATGTGAATCCGGGACCTAGACATGATAGAGTACATGGAGTATAGCCTCGTGTCTAGACTCATCCGAATTGGAATGTCTGTGCCTCGTGATTTATTATTTCATTGTTACACTCTTTCAATAAAAAAATAAGTCTTTGGCTACACAATATTCACCAAGAATGCATTTCTTTACTCCTTCAGTCATCATTTTCTATCCTTCTGCACATTTGTTGATTTCCCTCCTTCTGTTATAGACACTAAATCTACCCTTTATTGTCAAGAGTTTTACAAAGGAAGATAATTTCAGGTATATTTTTTTAGTTTTTCATCCTTTATTCAAATATGCTTATATCAATTTTTCAACGAAATTCCCGTTAAGGAATACTAGTTAATAGTGAACCATAACATTAAAAAATGTATTATTTCAATTTGAGTGACTTTTAAGGTTTTATGGACATATAAAGTGCAGGCTGCACTCAAATTTTAGAAAAAAGACATTTTTTTTCAATAAATATAAAAACAAAAATGACGGTTGAAATAAGATCCCACTTACATTTTATTTTAGTAGAAAGTCTGAACTTTAAGGTAAATCAAAAAGTTATGTCATAAAATAATTTGAACTATTCAATATTTATTTTTTGAAAATGTCCATTTTCAACAACATTTTCAAGCAAATTTTGTACCAAAATAGAATTGCCCTGTATTTACATAATTTGAAATAATTTGTCATTTTTCAACCATAGGGCTATTAGATGTACTTAATACTTGACTAGGAACCCACAATCAGCTGAAATCACTACCACCTCTTTCATATTTTTTTTTTATTTTGCATGGTTTTCTCATAGACTTCCCTTTAAGATTAAGTTCGACACTGTTTTGTAACCATTAATTTTCATGCTTTCTATTATATTATTTATCAGGCTTTTCAAAACTTTAGACTCATCGTATCGTATCTGATCATGGTTATTTTAGAATGTATCATGGCTATGCAATTTCTTTTTCTCTGTATATTTTATTATCATATCAATAGACACAATAAAATTTATTAACCTGGTGACATATTAAAATGTCTGTCCTAAATCAGGATCATTGACAGTGGCTTTTTTGTTAGTGAGTAAAATTACTTTTACATTCCTTCATCAATTTTTTGTGGAAGTTTGGCTTAACACAGAGAGAAAAACATGGTACAGATGTTTCTATGTTGATAATAGATTATTGGGCTGTTGTCCTCGTTAATAACCTCATATCCGTGTTTCTATATTATGTAGAAAAATTCAATAGAAATCGCTAAAATGTATCATCCTTGGATGATTCAATAAATCGACATTGTTTTTATGAAATAACCCATGTTGCATTGGCTTTGTATTTTCAAATGTATTATACAGCGTCTGTCATAAACCCTATTTTTTGTTTTTTATACTTATACAATGTTATATATATAACTATATTGAAAAAAAAACTCTGAAAAGAGTGGAATAAGTAAGTCATTTTATATAGGAATAGCAATTCATGATTTGACTATTTACGGATGAGATTATAAACAGTTGATATTTTTTTGGTGTTGCAATGTATAGCAGGAGACGCTAACCCTGTCTAGAGATTATGTAATTTAAACATCAATGTACTACTGGTGCCTCAAATTCATACCAATATAGGATGCGAGTTGCAATAAATGATACACCACTTTGGCTAAGTTGAACCGACCAAAGTGTTAAAATGTTTGCCTTGAAATTCCCCCCAAATACATCTATGTTATTGTGTTGCAAAGAAAATCATCAACATAATCGTCAACATATCAAAATTAATAACACCTTTATAAGCAATTGTTAAAATTTGTTCCAATGGAAATAATTGTGGTTTTATATACATTATCAGAAAAACCTTGACAAAATCTACATGAATTGTACATTATAACAATCCAGGTATTAATTGTGAATGAATTAAAGCTATAAATTAAAAAAATAAATTTCAGCACATAATTTTTTCTCATTACTACTTTAACAGAAAAACAAAGGTTATGGGGTATCCATCCATGACACAAAATCAGTACATGCGCAGCAAAATACACACAAAAAGCAAAGGTACAGTGCTTTTCTTGCTGTTCATCTTTTCAAAGTCACAATGAGGCTTTCAACACGGAGCAAAAATACTCTCATGTGACTGCACGTTTAAGACGGCCTTTAGCACCGGCTTGAGCGGAATTCTTTGCAAAAGTATTTTGGATACACGATTAAGTCTTTGTTATACTTTTATTTCTGAAAACGATGGTGCTTATGGGGCTGCGTTTAATGTCCAGTTGTAAATATTACATACATAACTATGGACAAAGTATTAGCTGATGAAGACGAAAATACCAATTGTTAAGTTTTAATTAGTAATGAGTTTGACCTTACCAAGGTGAACATTTCACAACGTGTGTAACAATCTGGTCCTATTTCTGAAGTGTATATTCAAGTTGATGAAAACTTTGCAGTAGTAATACTGATATTACTCATAGTATGATGTACATAAAATACCTTAAAGACCTCGAAAATTTCAAAATAAATTAAAAAGAGAACATTAAGGATTTCGATTCTCTGTTTCAAAATAACAAGCTTTTGAAAAGACTGTTATAAATTCATAGTATATAAAGGATTTAAAAAAAGCAGAAAAAAATGAAGGGTCCGTGTGCTTGTTTTCGATATATAAGCCAGTGAAAATTTGGCGGGAAATGATTCTCTCTAGACTTTTCATATATTTAACATTGGCACCCTTTTTCTTTCAAAATCTATGAAAACATTACAAGGATTTTATACGATTTTCAAATAGAGAACATTAAACGTATTAATCAGCTTATTACGATTAAGTAAGTGTATCTAGCATGCTCACCCTATTCTTTCCAAAGGAAGGCAGTATATGCGCTGCAGTATATGCGCTGCAGTAAATACATTTGCAATCAGATTTGTCAAAATACTATTTGATCAATAAGAACATTTCTGTTTAATAAGATTTATTTCAGGTAAAGTGTTTAGAGAGTCGAAAATTGAAAGGACAACCAAAAGCACTTGAGAGAGCTACTGACCTTTGGCAATCAAATCAAAGTGGGACTCGAATTCACAACCTCAGTACGATGTATATATGTATAATATATTTCAATATCATTGTAAATCATTAGTTCAAGATCGCCATTTTATTTTGGTCAATCTTAAATAATCTATGTGTAGTGAATTGTGAACTATTGTCAGTTTTAGAATAGTTTCTTTATATTACGAGTTTTATTGCCCCATGTATACGTTCCTTCCTACCCTTTTACATGTTTTTAAGAAAAAACAATTTTACGATTTTCTCTTTAGAATCAGCATCAAATATATTGCAAACTGAAACGCCTTTTCTAAATATCAAAAATTATTATGAAAAACATCTTTACCCCTAAACGTTTTGTTGAAATATGTAGACTCGTAATACGAAATAAAGGTAGTCACATATATATAGATATTTATTTATGTATTATAAAAAATCAATAATGCTTGATCCTATTGACTGCTTTCATACCCTAAGCAATGACGAATTTAAAGAGCATTGTAAACCTAATAGTAATGCAAAATCTGTCAAAGGCCGTATGTGTCTCGGAATAGAAAATCCATATTTTTTTGAAACCCAGTTTTTATATTGAATGAAACAAAATAGCAGAAATCAAAATCTAATTTACAGAAAATATCTAAGTTTCACAGATGACTAAAGATACTCCAGCTCTCACATCTATGATCTTGTCCTTTTATCTCGATGTCACACCACTAATTGACCTTATCAATTTTCCAAAGCACATGAGAGTCGAAAGTTGTATGTTTGTCTGTCGGTGCTTTTGACTAATTATTGTCTGTTTTACTTCGACTTGTGACTTATTTTGTGCCCTAGATAACTTGTTTTATCTTTAAACTTTTAAACGTTTAACTCTTTGATTATAAATAATGTTATTGAAGTTTCTGATTTATCTACTTATAATTATTATAAGCATTAAAACCAGCTTTTGTACTATTATGATCAATGCATTATTATACTCATAATTTTTCACCAATATTATCATTAGCATGATTATCATAATTATAATCATAATTAATTCGTCTTAAACGTAAGCTGGAAGTATCATTTTGTTTTCCAAATTTGTATTAGTCTACTTATAATGGTCTACTTTTATAAATTGTGTGACTTGGATGGAGAGTTGTCTCATTGGCACTCATACCACATCGTCTTATATCTATAGTCTAGCCATTTTCCTGTAAATGATGGGAACTTTGTTTTGCCAAGATAATAGAAAAGGATCTTATAGAGATATTGTTATATTTTTTTATTTTAAAACTACAGCACTACTAGTGATTGAATATTAGAATTATATTTTGTTACTATTTTTATCATTTCTTGTTGTACCTTGAATATTATAGTTCATTCATGGAACGGATGTTTTGACTGTAATTTTAGATAAAACAATATTTTGATAAGAGCTCTATAAACAAATTGAAATATAAAACATGTATTAAATTTCAAATATTGTGTGTAAGGAGATTGGGGAAAACAGATATAAAAAAAAACAGATTACAGCAACTTGTAACTGATAAATCCAAGTCAATTCATTGATAATAATTCTTTTAGGGCAAACTATTTTCGAGTCTTATTTCACTAATTAATTCAACGTTACTAGATCTTAGTAATGAATCATACAAAGAATTAATTTAAATTTCTGAAATAAAACTCTTTCTGATTGTTTGAGTTTTTAGGAATGTGTGCACGTTGATCTTCAATATGGCTGCATAGGGAAATAAGACTTACTTAAATTTGTTTATTTGAAAACTTTTTATTAAAAGCGCATGTAAATGGATAGAAAGTTACAGGACAAAAAGACACAGGACAGAAAGTCACAAATTTAATAGGACAAAAAGGAACAGGACAAAAAGTCACAAATAATTTGTTCAGAATTGTTTGAATATATAAGAGAAAGTTCTTAAAATAATTTCTTTTTATTACATATATTCATTTTATAGAATAGGAAATCGTTCATAAGCCTTGATAAATCTTGAAGATTTATCAAATTTTAAACATTCAAAGGATATATTTCTTGACATAATGAAGCAATTTAAGTACCAAGCCACTTTGACAAATTGTTTTTTTAACACTTTTTTTTTTAATTTTTTTTATTCAACAACAGTATTGCACACGCTGTTAACAATTACTCCACTGACACAGCTATCTCAGTGAAGGTCCCTATTTCATTAGTACCAGAAGTTCAGGGATTCCTCAGGTAGATAAACTGCATATTGTAAGTCGTTTACAAAATATTAATATAACATCAATAGATAAATAATGTTATTGTTATTATAATAAAGTATTTATATCATCTGGCGTTTTTTTCGGAATTTCATAGTTTATCCGAGTTTGGGATAATTTATAACCTATTACCAGTTTCCATGTGTTTCCGGATAACTGTTTATTTTAATCAATATCGAAAAAGATTGTAATTAGCTTTTTCTACATCATTATTCAGGTAAGACAGTTATAATTTGAAGGATTAATAGTCATACGATAATCGAAAAACGATTGTGCTGTGTTTTTTTGTAATGTATATACATCTTACCAGATTATATAAATATAATAAAATTTGCAATGTCTATCATGCATCATAATTATATAAATACAAAATTAGATAATAAATTAATTATTACACAAAGATAACATTACTAACCATGTTATCAGTTCATACCATTCAAATACATCTAAATATTTTTTCTAATATACCTTTTCTTTCATGGTTAAAAAATTTGTTTTGTAGAATGAGCCTATTTCTAAGCTCAGTTTTAAAAACAGAAAATACATTAATATTCTTTGTTCTAAACTCTGACAGATAGTGTATTTTGTGAATTGAAAACATAATCACTGTAAGAAAAAAATTAATATCATAGTATTCTATATCACTTATTTTGTAACCCCAAATCAAATTTTTTAGTGTTAAAATGTGTTTTCCAAGTTTAACTTTTTCTAACAGATTAAATATTTCTTTCCACAATTTATCAAGAAAGTGGCATGTAATAAAAAAGTGTTCATAATCTTCTGTAATATTACAGTGATTACAGTCTGAGTTTTGGCATATTTTCCATTGTTTTAATAAAACTTTGTTTGGAAGAATAAAATGTAAGAGTTTCCATCTGAACATTTTTAATTTATTTTCTTTCAAATAATTATGAACAAATTTTAGTATATTTTGAGCTTTATTTTCTATGTTCTCAAAATTTAATAGTCTCTTCCATTTGTAAAAGCCAATTGGTATTTCTTTATCTTGCTCTAATAATATTTTGTAAATTTTACTTGTTTCTAATTTATTTATATTTTGTTTTAAGTTATCTTTGTCATAAATATACAAAACATTATCTGTTAGTACATTAGTTGTTCTTGAACAGTTTTCAGCTAATATATTAACCCATTCTTTTGGTATAGCTTTTTTTAATTTTAAAAATTCAGTAATCCAGTTTGTCTTTTTATTAAGCTTTTGTCTAATAAATCTTTCTGTTATATTTCCAGATTCATCAATGATATCATTTATGTATATTATGTTGCTATCTATCCAGTTTTGGAATAATAATGTCTTTTCC
Organism: Mytilus californianus; assembly: GCF_021869535.1. Taxonomy (NCBI): domain Eukaryota; kingdom Metazoa; phylum Mollusca; class Bivalvia; order Mytilida; family Mytilidae; genus Mytilus; species Mytilus californianus. The sequence continues at coordinate 7,102,482 of NW_026262615.1, forward strand.
TGAGATTTTATCCACTGATTTCCCCAAATAACTTGTTGGCGGATTAGTCTGTAGTTTTTTGGGTATTTATTATTTTTATTATTATTTTTATTCTTAATCCAAACTTTGATTATATCAAGATAAAACTCTGGTAGTTTTTTTATATCTGGTATTGAATTTACACTGTCCGGATTCATTTGCAATATAAGAAGATTGTTTCCGAATTTGTTTAAATAAAATTTTGGTATTACAGTCCAGTTTAAAAATTGCTCTGCATTTAATCTTTTAATCCAACCTATTTTTATTGTTTCTATGTATTTCTCTAAATTAATCATTTTTGATCCCCCATTTAATTTGTCGTCACTTAGTACAGAACGTTTAACCTTTTCCGTTTTGTTATTCCATAAAAATTCATATATCATTTTTTTAAACTGGTTTAAATACTCTTTATCTATGGTCGAGACAGATGCTTAAAATGTAATATTAGGAATAATTAATGATTTAGTAACTGTGATCTTTCCTATCATGGTTAAGTTTCTCTTTTTCCAATTAAGAATAATTTTTGCTGATTTTTCTAAAAGTTTTTCAGCATTTAATCTTTGACACTCTTTTTTATTATGACCAAAATATATACCTAGGCTTTTTACAGGTATATTTGTCCAGTTAATATTTTCATGTTTATCTTTGCAGTTTTTTGTTTCCCAAGCCAAACACCCTCGGTTTTAGCTCTGTTTAATTTCAACCCTGACAATGTTCCAAATGTTTCAATCATATTAAGAGCTTTTGAAATATCTTGTTTTGTTCTAAGAAAAAGAGTTGTATCATCTGCTAGTTGACTAATTTTTAATGTGTGAGTTTTGCCATCAAGTTTAATTTCAAAGCCTTTGAGGTTGTGGTCTTGTCTGATCCTACATGCTAAAATTTCAACAGCAATTACAAAAATTATCGCACTGCATGGGCACCCTTGCCTAATCCCACGAAAAATGCTTATGGGTTTTGAAATCCAACCATTGTTTATAACTGAGCTTTTAATATCAGTATATAGAACTTTAATCCATTTCAACATTGAACTTTTGAATCCAAATTTTTGTAAAGCTAAAAACATGAAATCCCACTCTAAAGAATCAAAAGCTTTTGAAAAATCTAAGAAAAGTAAAGATCCCTCTATGTTAAATTTTTCTGCAAAATCAATGATATCTTGAATTTGTCTAATGTTATATCCAATATATCTATTTTTAACATACCCGTTTTGATCCCCATGAATAATTTGTGGTAATATTTTACTAATTCTTTGTGCTAATGACTGAGCTACAATCTTTGTATCTACATTTAATAATGTTATAGGCCTATAGTTATCTAGAGAGAGAGGGTCATTTTTTTATGTAGAAGGGAAATAACTCCTATTTTTTGTGAATTAGTTAACTCCCCTTTTTCAAATGAGAAATTGAATGTATTAACAGCAAATTCTTTCAGATCTTCCCAGAATATCTTGTAAAACTCTACACTTAACCCATCAATACCTGGGGCTTTATTAAGTTTCATTTTAAATAGAGATTCTGTGCATTCCTGGATACTTAATAGACCTTCCATACTTTCACTTTCTTTATTGGTTAATTTATGATCAATTTCTGTATTCATAATGTAATCTTTGATATAACTTCTGTTAGGGTTTGAACTTTTGTATATATCTTGATAAAATTCTCTTTCAAGTTGCAATATTTTTGTAGGATCTCTGTGTATCTCCCCATTTTTATCTTTAAGGGCTGTTATTGTTTTTTTTGTTTGCCTAGCTTTTTCTAATCCTAAAAAGAACTTTGTATTTTTTTCCCCTTCTTCCACCCATTTAATTCTTGATCTAATTTGTGCCCCTTTAGTTTTCGATTCATATAAATTACTAAGTTTATTTTCTAATCTATTGATTTCTTCATTAAAATAGATAATAACATCTTCTTGGCATTTCATACTTATACATTCATTTAATTTTTTAAGTTTATTTTCTAAAATGTTTATATCTTTTACATTGTTTTGTGCTTTCCTTTTACAGAATGCTATAGTATAATCTCGCACCTCTGTTTTAAAAAGATCCCATTGAAGGCCATTATCATTGGTAAGTAATACTTTACATTCATACTGTTTTATAAGTTTCTTAATTATGTTTTGATACTCATTATTTTCTAAAACACTATTATTTATTTTAAAATATCCTTTTCCTTTTTGTTGTGATCTACATTTTATCATAAGAGATATTGCTTGATGATCTGTATGGGTTATAATGGCTGGTCTTATGTCTGTTGATTCTATTTGAGTTCGTATTTCAGGACAGGTTAAAAAGAAATCAATTCTTGATGCTTCATTGATGTTATTTTTCCTTCTCCAAGTAAATTGTATTTTTTTTGCCATGTATTTCTCGCCATATATCACTTAACTTGTGCATTTTTATTAAAGATTTTAAACTGGGTACTGCTTTTTTTTCTTTAAAGGACTTTTTTGACATATTATGCTTATTATCTATAATAGTTAATGTATCATTCATGTCTCCTCCTATAATTACCATTCCTAAGCTATTTTTAGTTATAACATCTTTAACTTTTTAAAAGAAGACATTTCTTTTTTGGGGTATATTTGGTGCATAAATATTTACCAAAGTATATATACTGTCTTCAATTTCAATATTTAAAAGGATTAACCTGCCTTCCTCATCTTGAAATTTATCTATAAATTTACAATCTATCTCATTATTTATGAAGATTGAGACTCCTTTTGATTGTGAAGTCCCAAAGCTATGAAATTGTTGACCTTTAAATTCATATTCTAAATTTATTTTTAATTTGTCTGTAAAATGACTTTCTTGTAAAAACAAAATGTTTCATTTTTGATTTTTCATCCACATATATAATCTTTGTCTTTTCTCTTTTGCACCAAGACCCTGACAATTTAAAGAACAAATATGTATTTTTTTTGTCATAATTTTCTTATTTAAATTGATATGTGTTTATATACTGGTATGTTAACATATTCAAGCTAATAAATTCCTGTATGACAATACTGATGCATATTTTAAATAAACTTAAATCTATGTAAAATATCTGTGCTATACATATTTTAGAACATAAATTAATACCTTCTATAAATGAACAATATCTTTTGTGTAAACATGCACTAAATTCTACAAGTGATTTTAAACAATATAAAATTGTCTGCTTATATTCTTTTTGGTATGATATATTCATTTTATTGTTTTGATTAATGATTAATGATTAATTTTTTTAACACTTATATGATTATTATTGTTTTTTCTTTTACAAAGTTGCTTTAGATACAATAATTCAATAAAAATGCAATTCATGTTTTCAAAAACATATTTTTTCTTATTCAATGAAAATAATCTCAAAAAACTGAAATGTGACTTTTTGTCTTGTGACTTTTTGTCCGTGCCTTTTGGTCTGTGACTTTTTGTCCTGTGACTTTCTGTCCTACATTCCAATAATATTATCACATCATGAATGGTTTGACATATTCCATAATAAACCAATAATCACCTTAGTGCTAGATCTTAATCGTGGATAAAAAAAAATCTTGCTTATTTTGGATTTTTAAAGTAAAATTACACACAGCTATCAACCAGTGAATGTGCAGTTATGATAACGTTTTTCTGTGATTATCTATGATATATATAATGGCAGACGATAGGTGTGTACAGTCATAAGCTTGCTTCGTGGGTCAATACATAAGCTCAGTTCCCCCGAGGTTTCTATTTTTGACAAGTCGCTTTAAATGATAGATTGTATTACAAAATTGGTTTATAACTTTCGATTTTCGTAACGGCGACCATCTATGTCATCAACATGGATATTTGTATATGTATTTTTAAAGGGTTCTACTCTCAATTTAACATTCCAGTAACATTTCAAGATAACTCAAAACTCAGATTATAATTATATGCATTTGACCATTTTTTTATTTTCAGTACAAGCGACCATGTTAGCGGATCGGTATGTATTTAAAGCTATACATCTCAGAATGTTTGTTGCCAACTTTTTCGTAATCGAAACTTTAGTTTCATTTCGTGAAAAAATCAACAGCAATACGTATGCACTAGCCTAGTTGTGATCTGCTATGATGAAAAATATGAGTACAAAGCACAAAGCACAATTGTAAGAAAACGAGATTTGGTTAAGTCTGTTAAGACTAGCACTTTGAGCTTTGATTACAATCTACGTACCAACATTTGATTGGTTTAGGTCACTTCTCTTGCCAATAGACATTTATAAGCTAAGTCATGATGAATATTGTAAAAGAAAACTTCTGGCACCACTTCTTCCTAAGTAGAACACCAAGCGCTGCAGTCACCTCCACCTGCCACGTTATGACATCAAAATCAATAGGAGACGTTCGAAGGAAATCCATCTAAATTAGTTAATTCATGGTTGAATGTATGGTTTAAAACATGTAAATAAATAAGGAAACAAAACATTCTCCAAAATATGTCACAAACCTTTGATGTCAAATTCACTACGATTTCTTTTACTAAGGGTGCGTTCAATTTCATAGCTGCTACGTAGGGCTACGTAGATATCGACTATTGAACGCTAAATAGATCTAGATAGTCTAAAAAAAGTAATGCTATCAAAAATGTCGTCGGAAATGTTATTATTAATGACGTCAATTGGATAGCCTAGCTTCGTATCATATCGTTCAACATAAATATATATCTAAGACATAGCGGCTATCTAGCTGCTACGATAGTGAACGCAACCCTGAAGTGGTAGCAAACACCAATAAATCATAAGAACTGAGTTATAAAACAGATATTGTCTTGAAACTTTCCCTAATTTCAATCCATACACAGGCAATCTTTACTTGCATGTTACCCTCTAAAATTCAAGAGAGTCCTGTTCTACCCTAGGGTCATTTTCAAACTAATAGATAGCCATTTTAATATTAGACCTCTGCTTTAAACCATATGCTGTAACAAACCTTCCATCATTTTGCAGTCTATCAATTGCTGATGCGTTCTAGACTTTTGACCAATAGTCTGTTTGCTAATTTCTGTAATTGACCCTGTAATTAGAGGTCCTTTTTGTAGTTGTCTCCCTTATGAGACTCTTTCTGACGCTCTCATCTATTATTTTTGTCACATATGCATCTGTCATCTTGTGCATACCTAGACAAAAACATCATGAAAAACTGTCAACAGATGAGTTCAAAACTACTTTCCATATAAAGCTATGTCATGGAAAGACATCACCCCAAGCCTTTGCCTTCAATTACAACGACCAAAAATTTAAATTAATAAGACGAAACTGCCTAAATTCCTATGAACCTTTTTGCTACTTTCGCTAATATTGTCAAATGATATACATCAAAATCCAGGACCCATAAAGTATCCATGCGCGATCTGTGGTAAATCAGTCAACAGCAACCATAGTGTCATGTGACAATTGTTAATTATGGGTTCACATCAGATGTGGTAACATTAGTCCAGAAGAATATAACAAAATGAGTAAATGTGAGAACATTACATGGTTATGTCCAAAATGTAAAATTGTTATAAGTGATACTACAAACCAACAAGATAAACATACAATACCAATAGTAAACAGCCAAAACAACAACAGAAACACATCGATTACATCAATGGGAAGTGATAAATCAGAGATGTTTAATGAAGATGATAAAGGTTTGCCTACCATTCTTACAAAGAATTTTCGTAGCTTGCGAAGTGAAGCTAGGCGAAATATGCTCCAGACAATAAATGAAACATATGAACCTCACATAGTCCATCTGCCAAAAACACATCTTGAAAAATCTATATCAACAGCAGAAATATTAGACCCAGAACAATACGAGATAGTACGCAAAGACCGAATAACTGAAAAAGGTTATGAAGGAGGCGGCATAATTAATGCTGTACGTAAAAACATGGTATGCAATGGTGAAGACACCACAAAACACTAACTGCGAAATATGATGGACAAAGATACAACTGAAAGTATGTAAAGCCCTTTACGCTGGCTATTTTTTTTTATCTAAAATCAGATAATGACCCAACACCATTACACAACTTGAATACTTCAATTAGTAGATTGACACATAATAATTCTCTGCCGAACATCATACTTACTAGAGACTTCAATTTACCAGACATTGATTGGGATGAAGATGTCTCATATGGCGGATACATCATCAAATCAAGTCATAACTTTTCAAACGAAATAAATAAACTAGCATTAGACGTTGTTGCGGAACACTGCTTACAACAATGTGTAACAAACCAATCAAGGAAAAGAACATTCTAGATCTTGTTCTAACAACTAATGAAAGTCTAGTGCACAAAATGGACATTACAGATGAAATGAGTAACCATCAGATGATAATAACAACAGTCAACGCAAGACTAAAGGTTATTAAGAACAAGCCCAGAAAAATCTACCAATATAAGAAGGGGAATATGGAGAATGTTAAAAAAAATTTCAACAGCAAATTTGAAAATTTCAAGAGAATATAACAGAGATGAACATCGAAAAATACTGGACTTCCTTTAAAACTCACCTTTTTCAACCAATGGACCAACATGTACCATCTAAAAATCTGACATCGAGATATAACTTACCATGGGTGAATCAACACATCCAGAAGATGATACGTAAACAAGAACGACTATATAGTATAGTGGGAGTATCAACACTCAAAGTTAATGGAGAAACAATAGACAGCAGCAAAGGAAAGGCAGAAGCACTGAATGCACAATTTCAATCAGTATTTACAATTGAAGACTTTGATAGCTCCCCCAACATAACTGAAAATGAAACACCAGAAATACCAAATCTACACATCAGTACAGGGTACTTAAGGGAGTACACCCAAGCAAGGCAAATGGTCAAGACAACATATCATGTAGAATATTAAAAGAGTGTACAGAGTCAATATCGCCATATTTACAGCTAATCTTCACCAAAACATTAGAAGATCATAATGTACCACATGACTGGCTAGTTGCAAATTTCACCGCACTTTTAAGGAAAGGGGATAAGAGTCAACCAATCAACTATCGTCCAGTATCCTAGACGTCAGTTCCATGTGAAATAATGGAACATGTCATATTCAAGCACATCATGAACCATCTTGACAAGCATAATATACTTGTGGACTGCCAACATGGCTTCAGAAGCAAAAAATCGTGTGAGTCGCAACTTGTAATAACAGCAGAGGACATGACTAGAAACCTGGACAGCAACCAAAAGGTAGATATGCATATATTAGATTTTAGTAAAGCATTCGACACATTATCACACTAGCGTTTGTTAAAAAACTTGCATCAAATGGTATCAACGGAAACATGCCTGGTAAGAAGCTCACCTTGAATACGCCTGCAGCGCTTGGGACCCTCACTTTCAAAAACATATATACCAAATTGAGATGGTCAAGCGCCGTGCAGCACGCTTTATCAAAAACAACTACTCAGGAAAGCCTGGAACAGTTACAACACTTTTAGAAGAATTGAACCTGACACCACTAGAAACCAGAAGAAAAATACTAGTAGCACGTATAACGCTCTTTCGTAAAGTCATCCATGAAAAGGTTACTATACCTATTCCATCACACATTTTTAAACCAAGAAGAACTTCGAGACTCCATCAACCGAAAACTAAAAGATACATACATATCAGGCCAACCAAAGATATTTACAAGTACAGCTTTTTTCCTCGGACCATCAGAGACTGGAATAAACTTCCAGACGAACTACTTGAGATTGAGAGCAGTGAGGAAATCAAGACCAAACGCACCAAGCTTCTCTGAAGTTGCTAACCAACACAAACAAAAGATAGATGATATTTTTAACCAGCACCTGTACATAAATTTGGAGCACAATTTGGAACTATTGTTTACTAAATGTTATATACAAATTGTTTGTCATGTTGAAAGACGTCAAACTAAACTTTATACTTAAATGATGGGTCAAAGAACCTTTTTCGAGTGACGACGTAGATGTAGATGTAGATGTAGATGAGGGACAGACATTTTTATTGACAATGGAGAGCTAGCGGAAAGAGCAAATTTATCTGTGCGTAATGAGCGTAACCTTTAAATTTTTCAGATCTTTTGATTACATGTAATTTGTTGTTAAGCTAAAAACTTTTGATACGTTTATGTTGCACTAACAATTTGTTAAAACGCCGATATATCACTTTCAATTTATCGTGCTTTGGCAAATGCCAATTTTTTCCGGTATAGAACCAGTCTACAATGGGAAGTTATTTGTTTAAAAAGTGTGTTCTAACAGAATCAAATCAAATTGACAAGTGGACATCTTTACCCTTAAACGTTTTGTTGAAATATGTAGACAAAATACGAAACAAAGGTAGTCACATATATATAGATATTTATTTATGTATTATAAAAAATCAATAATGCTTGATCCTATTGACTGCTTTCATACCCTAAGCAATGACGAATTTAAAGAGCATTGTGAACCTAATAGTAATGCAAAATCTGTCAAAGGCCGTATGTGTCTCGGAATAGAAAATCCATATTTTTTTGAAACCCAGTTTTTATATTGAATGAAACAAAATAGCAGAAATCAAAATCTAATTTACAGAAAATATCTAAGTTTCACAGATGACTAAAGATACTCCAGCTCTCACATCTATGATCTTGTCCTTTTATCTCGATGTCACACCACTAATTGACCTTATCAATTTTTCAAAGCACATGAGAGCCGAAAGTTGTATGTTTGTCTGTCGGTGCTTTTGACTAATTATTGTCTGTTTTACTTCGACTTGTGACTTATTTTGTGCCCTAGATAACTTGTTTTATCTTTAAACTTTTAAACGTTTAACTCTTTGATTATAAATGATGTTTTTGAAGTTTCTGATTTATCTACTTATAATTATTATAAGCATTAAAACCAGCTTTTGTACTATTATGATCAATGCATTATTATACTCATAATTTTTCACCAATATTATCATTAGCATGATTATCATAATTATCATCATAATTAATTCGTCCTAAACGTAAGCTGGAAGTATCATTTTGTTTTCCAAATTTGTATTCGTCTACTTATAATGGTCTACTTTTATAAATTGTGTGACTTGGATGGAGAGTTGTCTCATTGGCACTCATACCACATCGTCTTATATCTATAGTCTAGCCATTTTCCTGTAAATGATGGGAACTTTGTTTTGCCAAGATAATAGAAAAGGATCTTATAGAGATATTGTTATATTTTTTTATTTTAAAACTACAGCACTACTAGTGATTGAATATTAGAATTATATTTTTTTACTATTTTTATCATTTCTTGTTGTACCTTGAATATTATAGTTCATTCATGGAACGGATGTTTTGACTGTAATTTTTAATAAAACAATATTTTGATAAGAGCTCTATAAACATATTGAAATATAAAACATGTATTAAATTTCAAATATTGTGTGTAAGGAGATTGGGGAAAACAGATATAAAAAAAAAAGATTACAGCAACTTGTAACTGATAAATCCAAGTCAATTCATTGATAATAGTTCTTTTAGGGCAAACTATTTTCGAGTCTTATTTCACTAATTAATTCAACGTTACTAGATCTTAGTAATGAATCATACAAAGAATTAATTAAATTTCTGAAATAAAACTCTTTCTGATTGTTTGAGTTTTTAGGAATGTGTGCACGTTGATCTTCAATATGGCTGCATAGGTAAATAAGACTTACTTAAATTTGTTTATTTGAAAACTTTTTATTAAAAGCGCATGTAAATGGATAGAAAGTTACAGGACAAAAAGACACAGGACAGAAAGTCACAAATTTAATAGGACAAAAAGGAACAGGACAAAAAGTCACAAATAATTTGTTCAGAATTGTTTGAATATATAAGAGAAAGTTCTTAAAATAATTTCTTTTTATTACATATATTAATTTTATAGAATAGGAAAACGTTCATAAGCCTTGATAAATCTTGAAGATTTATCAAATTTTAAACGTTCAAAGGATATATTTCTTGACATAATGAAGCCATTTAAGTACCAAGCCACTTTGACAAATTGTTTTTTTAACACTTATATGATTATTATTGTTTTTTTCTTTTACAAAGTTGCTTTATAAACAATAATTCAATAAAAATGCAATTCATGTTTTCAAAAATATATGTTTTCTTATTAAATGAAAATAATCTCAAAAAACTGAAATGTGACTTTTTGTCCTGTGACTTTTTGTCCGTGCCTTTTGGTCTTTGACTTTTTGTCCTGTGACTTTCTGTCCTACATTCCAATAATATTATCACATCATGAATGGTTTGACATATTCCATAATAAACCAATAATAACCTTAGTGCTAGATCTTAATCGTGGATAAAAAAAATCTTGCTTATTTTGAATTTTTAAAGTAAAATTACACACAGCTATCAACCGGTGAATGTGCAGTTATGATAACGTTTTTCTGTGATTATCTATGATATACATAATGGCAGACGATAGGTGTGTACAGTCATAAGCTTGCTTCGTGGGTCAATACATAAGCTCAAGTCCCCCGAGGTTTCTATTTTTGACAAGTCGCTTTAAATGATAGATTGTATTCCAAAATTGGTTTATAACTTTCGATTTTCGTAACGGCGACCATCTATGTCATCAACATGGAAATTTGTATATGTATTTTCAAAGGGTTCTACTCTCAATTTAACATTTCAGTTACATTTCAAGATAACTCAAAACTCAGATTATAATTATATGCATTTGACCATTTTTTTATTTTCAGTACAAGCAACCATGTTAGCGGATCGGAATATATTTAAAGCGATACATCTCAGAATGTTTGTTGCCAACTGTTTCGTAATCGAAACTTTAGTTTCATTTCGTGAAAAAATCAACAGCAATACGTATGCACTAGCCGAGTTGTGATCTGCTATGATGAAAATATGAGTACAAGGCACAAAGCACAATTGTAAGAAAACGAGATTTGGTTAAGTCTGTTAAGACTAGCACTTTGAGCTTTGATTACAATCTACGTACCAACATTTGATTGGTTTAGGTCACTTCTCTTGCCAATAGAAATTTATAAGCTAAGTCATGATGAATATTGTAAAAGAAATCTTCTGGCACCACTTCTTCCTAAGTAGAACACCAAGCGCTGCAGTCACCTCCACCTGCCACGTTATGACATCAAAATCAATAGGAGACGTTCGAAGGTAATCCATCCAAATTAGTTAATTCATGGTTAAATGTATAGTTTAAAACATGTAAATAAATTAGGAAACAAAACATTCTCCAAAATATGTCACAAACCTTTGATGTCAAATTCACTACGATTTCTTTTACTAGGGGTGCGTTCAATTTCATAGCTGCTACGTAGGGCTACGTAGATATCGACTATTGAACGCTAAATAGATCTAGATAGTCTTAAAAAAGTAATGCTATCAAAAATGTCGTCGGAAATGTTATTATTAATGACGTCAATTGGATAGCCTAGCTTCGTAGCATATCGTTCAACATAAATATATATCTAAGACATAGCGGCTATCTAGCTGCTACGATAGTGAACGCAACCCTGAAGTGGTAGCAAACATCAATAAATCATAAGAACTGAGTTATAAAACAGATATTGTCTTGAAACTTTCCCTAATTTCAATCCATACACAGGCAATCTTTACTTGCATGTTACCTTCTAAAATTCAAGAGAGTCCTGTTCTACCCTAGGGTCATTTTCAAACTAATAGATAGCCATTTTAATATTAGACCTCTGCTTTAAACCATATGCTGTAACAAACCTTCCATCATTTTGCAGTCTATCAATTGCTGATGCGTTCTAGACTTTTGACCAACAGTCTGTTTGCTAATTTCTGTAATTGACCCTGTAATTAGAGGTCCTTTTTTAGTTGTCTCCCTTATGAGACTCTTTCTGACGCTCTCATCTATTATTCTTGTCACATATGCATCTGTCATCTTATGCATACCTAGACAAAAACATCATGAAAAACTTTCAACAGATGAGTTCAAAACTACTTTCCATATAAAGCTATGTCATGGAAAGACATCACCACAAGCCTTTGCCTTCAATTACAACTACCAAAAATTCCAATTAATAAGAACAAACTGCCTAAATTCCTGAAAACATTTTTGCTACTTTTGCTAATATTGTCAAATGATATTCATGAAAATCCAGGACCCATAAAGTATCGATGCGCGGTCTGTGGTAAATCAGTCAACAGCAACCATAGTGTCATGTGACAATTGTTAATTATGGGTTCACATCAGATGTGGTAACATTAGTCCAGAAGAATATACCAAAATGAATAAATGTGAGAACATTACATGGTTATGTCCAAAATGTAAAATTGTTATAAGTGATACTACAAACCAACAAGATAAACATACAATACCAATAGTAAACAGCCAAAACAACAACAGAAACACATCGATTACATCAATGGGAAGTGATAAATCAGAGATGTTTAATGAAGATGATAAAGGTTTGCCTACCATTCTTACAAAGAATTTTCGTAGCTTGCGAAGTGAAGCTAGGCGAAATATGCTCCAGACAATAAATGAAACATATGAACCTCACATGGTCCATCTGCCAAAAACACATCTTGACAAATCTATATCAACAGCAGAAATATTAGACCCAGAACAATACGAGATAGTACGCAAAGACCGAATAACTGAAAAAGGTCATGAAGGAGGCGGCATAATTAATGTTGTACGTAAAAACATGGTATGCAATGGTGAAGACACCATAAACACTAACTGCGAAATATGATGGACAAAGATACAACTGAAAGTATGTAAAGCCCTTTACGCTGGCTATTTTTTTTTATCTAAAATCAGATAATGACCCAACACCATTACACAACTTGAATACTTCAATTAGTAGATTGACACATAATAATACTCTGCCGAACATCATACTTACTAGAGACTTCAATTTACCAGACATTGATTGGGATGCAGATGTCTCATATGGCGGATACATCATCAAATCAAGTCATAACTATTCAAACGAAATAAATAAACTAGCATTAGACGTTGTTGCGGAACACTGCTTACAACAATTTGTAACAAAACCAATCAAGGAAAAGAACATTCTAGATCTTGTTCTAACAACTAATGAAAGTCTAGTGCAGAAAATGGACATTACAGATGAAATGAGTGACCATCAGATGATAATAACAGTCAACGCAAGACCAAAGGTTATTAAGAACAAGCCCAGAAAAATCTACCAATATAAGAAGGGGAATATGGAGAATGTTAAAAAAATTTTCAACAGCAAATTTGAAAATTTCAAGAGAATATAACAGAGATGAACATCGAAAAATACTGGACTTCCTTTAAAACTCACCTTTTTCAACCAATGGACCAACATGTACCATCTAAAAATCTGACATCGAGATATAACTTACCATGGGTGAATCAACACATCCAGAAGATGATACGTAAACAAGAACGACTATATAGTATAGTGGGAGTATCAACACTCAAAGTTAATGGAGAAACAATAGACAGCAGCAAAGGAAAGGCAGAAGCACTGAATGCACAATTTCAATCAATATTTATAATTGAAGACTTTGATAGCTCCCCCAACATAACTGAAAATGAAACACCACAAATACCAAATCTACACATCAGTACAGAGTACTTAAGGGAGTACACCCAAGCAAGGCAAATGGTCAAGACAACATATCATGTAGAATATTAAAAGAGTGTACAGAGTCAATATCGCCATATTTACAGCTAATCTTCACCAAAACATTAGAAGATCATAATGTACCACATGACTGGCTAGTTGCAAATTTCACCGCACTTTTAAGGAAAGGGGATAAGAGTCAACCAATCAACTATCGTCCAGAGTCCTAGACGTCAGTTCCATGTGAAATAATGGAACATGTCATATTCAAGCACATCATGAACCATCTTGACAAGCATAATATACTTGTGGACTGCCAACATGGCTTCAGAAGCAAAAGATCGTGTGAGTCGCAACTTGTAATAACTGCAGAGGACATGACTAGAAACCTGGACAGCAACCAAAAGGTAGATATGCATATATTAGATTTTAGTAAAGCATTCGACACATTATCACACTAGCGTTTGTTAAAAAACTTGCATCAAATGGTATCAACGGAAACATGCCTGGTAAGAAGCTCACCTTGAATACGCCTGCAGCGCATGGGACCCTCACTTTCAAAAACATATATACCAAATTGAGATGGTCAAGCACCGTGCAGCACGCCCTATCAAAAACAACTACTCAGGAAAGCCTGGAACAGTTACAACACTTTTAGAAGAATTGAACCTGACACCACTAGAAACCAGAAGAAAAATACTGTGAATTCATTATTATTCGTAGGATACCAATTTTCGTTGATTTCGTGGGTACAGGTGAACCACGAAATTAAATGTTCAACGAACAACATGTTTTCTAAAGGCTTGTATGCAGATTTCGGCAAAACCACGAAATCAAATATCAACGAACATGTATGTTTTCCTTAATCCACGAAAATTGGTACCAACGAAAATAAATGAATCCACAGTAGCACGTATAACGCTCTCTCGTAAAGTCATCCATGAAAAGGTTACTATACCTATTCCATCACACATTTTTAAACCAAGAAGAACTTCGAGACTCCATCAACCGAAAACTAAAAGATACGTACATATCAGGCCAACCAAAGATATTTACAAGTACAGCTTTTTTCCTCGGACCATCAGAGACTGGAATAAACTTCCAGACGAACTACTTTAGATTGAGAGCAGTGAGGAAATCAAGACCAAACGCACCAAGCTTCTCTGAAGTTGCTAACCAACACAAACAAAAGATAGATGATATTTTTAACCAGCACCTGTACATAAATTTGGAGCACAATTTGGAACTATTGTTTACTAAATGTTATATACAAATTGTTTGTCATGTTGAAAGACGTCAAACTAAACTTTATACTTGAGTGATGGATCAAAGAACCTTTTTCGAGTGACAACGTAGATGTAGATGTAGATGTAGATGAGGAACAGACATTTTTATTGACAATGGAGAGCTAGCGCGTAATGAGCGTAACCTTTAAATTTTTCAAATCTTTTGATTACATGTAATTTGTTGTTAAGCTAAAAACTGTTGATACCAGCGGTTATGTTGCACTAACAATTTGTTAAAACGCCGATATATCACTTTCAATTTATCGTGCTTTGGCAAATGCCAATTTTTTCCGGTAAAGAACCAGTCTACAATGGGAAGTAATTTGTTTAAAAAGTGTGTACTAACAGAATCAAATCAAATTGACAAGTGGACTGTTTATTTCAAAATCAATAGAACTCTTTTTCCACGTTAGGTATAATTTAACCATACTTTCAATAACTGCTGTTATATCTACCGTCGTCTAATGACCTTAAAATACATACTGTATAAAATCACAACATGGAGAATATTAAAACTATTTAAAAAAAGGCATAGACTACTGGTCAAAATATATCAATTAGATACCCTAGATATCAATAAAGATCTTTTGTAACTGCTTGAGCATAATGAAAACTATCTTGGACAATATTGTTTTGCTGAAAAGATAATGTCCTCAATTAGAAATTTTAACCATAGGAACCGGAAGCCAGTCATCCCATCATAAGCAGTGCTGGAGTAGGTTTAAAACTTTCAAGAGAGAAGAAGACAGTAAATGACGGCTACTACATGTTGGCTACAGGACAAGTTGTATACAAATTGGCCTCAATTTGGAACGAGACGTTTTAAAGAACAAATAATTTACACTATTGAACTGAGTATATCAACAGTAAACTGTATTCAATTTATAAAGTTTTAATAATTGTAAATAAAACAGCTGTTTACTTTCTGTGCTTTTAATGGTCTAGGGAAGACAAAAGTGTGTTTTCCCTTGTGAGATATTTTTTCTGCCTGTATTGGCAGGGCGGGTGATAGATGCAAGTCATAAGACGCTTGTTCCGTTTACACGTCGGACCAATCTCCGTTGGATTTCTTACAATCCCCTGCTTTCCTGTAAGGTCGGGTATTCAAAATGGTTTTTTGTCTTTTGAAAATATATAAAATATTGTGGCCTCTTTTTCAAACTGAACAGTATTAGGTGTGAAAATAAAGTTTAATGAATGAAACAAAAACAATAAATAACATCTGTATATAAATCAAATGTATGAAAACATCTGCACAATTAAGTACTGAAGCTAAGATAACATTCACGTTTAAGTCACGTACTTTAACTTTTAATAACAATCGGATTCACCTGCGTGTCCCGTATGTCATTCATTTACACTTTATAATTTCAGCTATTTCTAGTGACAATGTATTTATTGTTTTCCTGCTTCAAGGTTGTACTTTTGGTAATTTAAACCATTTTGAAGTCCTCTGTGTGGTCCAAAATAAAACCATTTTGTTTCTATGCGAATTAAATATAACAAATGAGAATAAAAGAAACTAAACGTTAAGGCATCAGTGCTGGATAGAGGCTCGTTAATTTGTTAATACATTTAACTACAAAGTACAATTGCCAGTTTATTGTATACCAATACCAGTAGCCCTTAATATATATGATGAGTACGAAGCGTTTTCATATATTAACCGTTATGTGGCACGACCAATATTTCAAAGTTGGAAGTGAAGGGTATATAAGTTATATAAATATTTGAAAAAAAATTTATGACCAAAAAGAAATAATAACATTTAAAGAATAGTTAAAATCACCACAAACTTTTCCTTTGACGATAACTAAATTTATCAACGGAAGTTTTGTATCGGTGTATTATAAACCATGTCAGACTGTACAGCCTTGACTACAAGAGGAGCTGATACTATTGGGAACTAATGATGATAGATGCTTCTAGATGATGGTTACCTATCAATAATCTGAATATCATATACAACTAAATATTGCTTGGTTTTATAACAAATTGTAACATAAAGATGTTGAAGGTAAAAGACCTATCACGAAAAAAAAAGGTTGATTTATTATATGGTCTTTTATATTTGTAATTTCTTTAACAATAGAGTAGTCACCAAACTCAAATTCAATTTAGATCGCCTGAATGAATAGAAAGACATCTAGATAATTCACAGTTCGTGTAAAGTTACTTTACCATTAGTCTACTATGAGATAGTTAGAACTGGATTTGTCTATCATCGAAGCTAGTTTATTGACCTCAATTTGTTTTTTGTCATAAATAGACGTAGAATTGCAATAATACTTAACGTTTTTGCTTTAAAAGTTTTTGACATAAAACATCCTATTGCCAATAGTTTTTAACATAACGCATACTATTGAAAATAGTTTTTGACATAATGCATCCTATTGAAATTAGTTTTTGACATAACGCATACTATTGAGAATAGTTTTTGACATAACGCATCCTATTAACAATAGTTTTTGACATAACGCTTACTATTGAGAATAGTTTTTGACATAACGCATCCTACTAACAATAGTTTTTGACATAACGCATACTATTGAGAATAGTTTTTGACATAACGCATCCTATTAACAATACTTTTTGAAATAACGCATACTATTGTGAATCGTTTTTGTCATAACGCTTCCTATTGAGAATAGTTTTTGACATAACGCAAACTATTGATAATAGTTTTTGATATAACGCATACTATTGAGAATATTTTGTTACATAAGGTATCCTATTGACAAAATTTTTTAACATAACGCATACTATTGAGAATAGTTTTTGACATAAGGCATCCTATTGACTATAGTTTTGGACATAACGCATACTATTGAGAATAGTTTTTTGTCATAAAGCGTCCTACTGAGAATAGTTTTTGTCATAACGCAAGCTATTGACAATACTTTTTGACATAACGCATACGATGAGTAATATCGACAACAAAGGGCCAATAATCCTATAAGGTGGGATGAATATTCTGAGCTTCTTAGTGAATTGTCAGAACCTAATGACGGTATCAAGCAGTTAACGAATGTGATTAACACAAAACAAAACGTTTGGCTCTTTGGAAATAATGTAGCATGAGTCCTATTCTTTTTTGTTAATTCTAACAATTGTCAACAACCTGACAACCTTGTCCCGTTTTCAAAGAATATCCACGTCTGTTTTTTCGCGTATAGACTATAGGGAATTGAAAGTGCAAATTAGAATATCTCAATATTGAAAATAGTATACATTCATGGATGGCACAGCTATTCTTGAGTACAAAAATATGCTGGTCAAATATGTCTTTTAAAATTATGACAGATCAGCGCTTTATATTACATTATCAAAATTGGGACATATAACAATTTAAATTTACACTGGCAAATTCAATTAACATATGAATAAGGTAATATTTCGAAGATGACTGTCGGAGCAATTATTGACAACAGAATGCCTACAACTGTAAATAAGAGCACAGCAAAATCAGTGAAGGAAACCCGTGACACCCTATTATCGGAGAAATAGACGAAGCGTTTGTAGTAATTTGGATAATTATTTTGATAATTTGCGGACTATAAAGTTTAGTTCCATTTTCTACATAAAGAAATGCCTGTACCAAATCAGGAATAAGACAGTTGTTTTCCATTCGTTAGATGTGTTTGAGCTTTTGATTTTGCCATTTTATAACGACTTGCTGCTTTGAATTTCCCTTGGAATTCAGTTTTTTTGTTATTTTACTTTCTTTTTTATTTACTTTTTTTGTTTCATATTTTAATCTTATATGAATTGATTAAATCCTGTGGTGTGAATATGCGGATTCAAATGAAACCATATAGTATTGCGCTTTAGTTGTTGCAAATGCACTTCGGTTTTGGATAAAAAAAAAAAAAAAAGCATCGTATGACGTCGCTGATAACACAAACACAAACTAATTCAAATTGATACAACACGTTGACTGCTTTCCACGAATGATATAATGTAGATTGCAAATAAAAGATAACAATCATCATTGTAACTTTTGAAAAAGTTTCACAATTAATTCAAACTACGAGGGGACAAGTTAATATGCAAAAATCAATCAAAAAGGTGGATTTACTGAAAAGTGTGTGAACTAGTTTTACATCGACAGCACATGGATTTGGTATATCCGAGCAACAGAATGCTTGCAACTATAAATAAGAGCACAGCAAAATCAGTGAAAGAAACCCGTGACACCCTCTTCTCGGAGAAATAGACAAAGCTTTTGTAGTAATTTGAATAATTATTTTGATAATTTGCGGACTATAAAGTTAAGTACTAAATGGACAGCGATTTCATTTTGGGGGTTGATGCAAAAGGATTGTATTACCCCACCACCACCACACACACATACACACACACACACATTTGTTTTCACCTGTTGCCAGCATATTTTGCTACACCAACGTTAATGTTTTTTTTAAAGTAATAAGCAATTAATTACAAGTACAAAGCATTTCTTGAATTAAAATATTTTTACAATTTTACAATCCAATGTCGATAAACATTGTGCAAGTCTGTGCGAGTCTGGCCACCAAACAGAAAAACGTTAATCACCTGTTCAATAGTTTTCTGCATGCAGTTAAATAATGTATCTTTTGTTGAAACAACAATGTATCACAAAACTAACAAACTAAAATTGTTCTTATTGAAGAAAAGCACATAAATTATTTAGGCAAAACATATAGTTGTGTTTCCCGGGGAGTGGTTCCCGACCTACCATAACTCATTTATTGGTAACATATATTTTTTGGTTAGTCAATATCAACTTAAACGCGATATTCAAACTTTGTAAATGGTTCGAATTGAGGAGTTGCTATCAACATAATAGAACATTTATATATAAAAATTCCTGATCAGTTTAGATGTAAACATTTCAGTTCGTGAATTTGTGTTTTCACTATACCTGTTTTTATACCTATATCTGATAATCATGAAAAATACTTAATTGTATACTTTTTGATTTCCAATAATTTCGTTTTACCTTTCCAAAACAACCTATTTAAGTACTACACAAATTTGTCTGATCTGATTTGTTGCTGCACATGTTTTAAGTTTTCTACTTTTACATTCATAGATATGCAGTGTATTTATTACATTCAGAAATAAAAGGTGTGCTGTATAATGTTAGAAAACTGCAACACAACAAACAAATATATTGAAATATGTCGAGTAGAATATCTATGCATGTGAATCTATTTTGTTTAATCTAGGAAATTCATCAGTAATTGCATTCTGAAAGGTTTGGCTGCCCATTTAGGTAGTCATGGTATTAAAAAGCGTTTTTGTAATAATTTGTATGATTGTTTTTTTTTGGATGAAATTAGAAACTAAACAACGGAACAAACGAATACTTAAAACTAATATGGGATCAGGATCAGTTCTATTTATCTATGCTTAATATGTTCATTAAATAGTTGACGCGATTTTGCCATTCTGGATAACTGGTATCGGGAATTCCTGCGTTCAATTATAGATGTGAGGTATCCATAGATAAGACAGTAAACTAACGCTAAAAAAAACTAAAATATATCTATACAGTCATTGTCAATAGACAGATGTCGTATCTTAGTCGGACGTTTTGAAGAAATCTGTTGTCTTCCTGTTGCATTTAAAAAAAAAGGTTTCAGAAATTTTAATGAATTTTCAACTGCCAAAACATAAAGGTTGTTTTCTTTCAGACCATACAGATATATTAATTGATAAATCTTACTGAGTCAATAAGTTCATGTCACTGCAATCATTTAACAAATATGTATTATTTGTAGATTAATGAAAGAAATAAAGACCAGTAGTCAGATATATCAAAGAGCAGTGACGAGTATAGTGTCTTTATAACAATTCTGTGGCAGTTATTTACAAGTAAAAAAATTGAAAAAAATATAAATATATCTTTTTGAGTATCTATCTTCCAAGATTTTTTTTATATATATTTTTCCATTACAACGATAGGCTATTGTCGAACACATGGTTCAGACTAACAGCTTAAATCATCATTTCAAATAATCACTAAATTCCTTGATTTCAAATATCAAACTTCTTTAAAATAATTATTAGTTTCCATAACACCGATGCCTAAATATAATTCTTTTTATGTAATGTCCAAGATAATCCATACAGAGTTTTGTAGAAAAGAACTCTTCATATCTGATGTATTGGAAATTGACTATTAACCTTTTAGGTCTTTTTAACTTTAGTTTTATTTTGGCGTCACTGATGAGTCTTTTGTAGACGAAACGCGCGTCCGGCGTACAAAAAGATTCAATCCTGGTATCTATGATGAGTTTATCTACAACCACTGGGTCGATGCCACTGTTGTCAGTACCTCAGGGTTGACATGAATTATCATTGATATGGTCATAATTATAAATCAACTGTCGACAACACCTTAAATGTTCGGAATACTAAGGCTTTTCTGCCTCAGGAATAGATTACCTTAGCTGTGTTTGGCAAACCTGATAGGAATTTTTGGTTCTTAATGATCTTCAACTTCGTACATTATTTGGCCTTTTTAACTTTTATTGTTTCGAGCGTCACTGTTGAGTCTTGGGTAGAGGAAACGTGCGTCTGGCGTAAAAAATTTCAATCCTGGTATCTTTGATGAGTTAATTCTAATTCTTTCATTGATGACAATATTGTCATCTACAGTATTATTACATTTTTTGTTTCAATGACAATTGTTTGTTATTTCAGGGTTAATACTGGTTTCGAATGCCTTTTTTTTTCTAAATTATTTGCAAAGTTTTAACTATCTAAATTAAAGCTATTTCTTTTTTAAAATACTGTTGAGAAGTATTACTTTCAGCTTCCTTGGAAACCGTAATGAACAAATTGAAAAAAAATTCAGAAAAATTATATCACTTTTCTTTATACCCCAGATAATATTTATTAAAAGAAAAGAACTTTCTGTGTTTTAAATGCGTGTAATCTATCCTTCAACCAGGATCTGCTTAACCTTCCGGAGCACATGAGATCAACCCCAGTTTTTGGTGGGGTTCGTATTGCTCAGTCTTTAGTTTTCAATGTTATGTTTTGTGTAATGTTGTTTGTCTGTTGGTCTTTTTCTTTCTTAGCCATGGCGTTGTCAGTTTATTTTCGACTTATGAGTTTGAATTTTCTTTTTGGTTATCTTTCGACTCTCCTTTACATATTGCTTTTTTTTCTGATTTTTATATGAAACTTATCATTCAACTGTGTCACTAACTGCTCATTGTCAATACCAGTCTTACTGTTGAATATGATGAAGTTCAGCCTTTTTCATGGGTATGAATAACTTCTGTCTTAAATGCATATTGAAAATTTTTACAGCTTTTATGATTTTATGAATTTGTGAACTACCAATTATATGATTTGTCTTCAAACAGGTAACATAATGACATTTCAGCCATTTCCCTTAGATGTAATATAATTTAAGGTGGTTGAGATGAGTTTAACGGAACAATCTTTTTTTTTCTTAATATCGATGTTTTTTCAACAATGTGTGATACAGAATACACCTTATCGCTATTCCCGCTTGACCTGAGAATCTGTCCCGCTCGAACTTTTGACGTCACACAACAATCACTTTTCCATTGTGGCGTCAGATATTTTCTATTATGACGTCAAAATTTTACGGGAACTTGTGTGATGTCCAGTAATGGCGGACAAATAGCGATAAGGTGTATTAAAATAGTCTGTGCTACTTAAACATGTTAAAAGTTATATATCTATAAGAATATTTGATACACTCAAATAGTGATCTTAAAGAGTTATGTCTTTTAAAGTACTTACAAACACCCTTTGATGAATTTATTATATACTTACTTCTTTCTTCTGTCTGCAGTAATCTGTTTTACTCACTTATTTACGCCCCAATATTGGTAAAACAATCAGTTTTTGCCATTGTTACTGAACTTCAAATAGTAATTGTTTATATGGTTGTATGAAGCAGACTATCCAAGTTATTAAAGAGGGACGAAAGATACCAGAGGGACGAAAGATACAAAAGAAACCAGAGGGACGAAAGATACCAGAGGGACGAAAGATACCAGAGGGACAGTCAAACTCATAGATCGAATACAAACTGACAACGCCATGGCCAAAAATAAAAAGAAAAACAGACAAATAATAGTACAGATGACACAACATAGAAAACTAAAGACTAAGCAACACGAACCCCACCAAAAACTGGAGGTGATCTCAGGTGCTTCGGAAGTGTAAGCAATCCTGCTCCACATGTGGCACCCGTCGTGTTAAGGTGGTACCAAACACCTTGACTAAAATTAATTTGGCTCGTTTAATTTTGACAAAATGTTTACTTTGACCCTTTGACAAAAATATAAAAATTTCAAAAAAACTTCAACCACACACTTTATCGGAAAAATTTCATTGGATATATAGCAGTTTGACAAACACTAATTTTGATCATTGAGAAGTTTAATATTTCCTTAACAATAGAACGTAATTATAACGTTCAGCTGATTTTTACACAGTTATCTCCCTGTATTGTTATGTACCACCTTAACTATACTGATCAAGAATTGTATTTCAATAAAAGTCAAAAGGTGCTTCTGTGTCCTCTCCATGTCGTTTGTTTTGTTCCTGTATGCATACGAAGCAGAATTCATAAAAAAAACATGAAAAAAAGCTGGCATTATCTTTAAACTGTAAGTTCTGCTGAATAGATAATGTCCTTCACTGATAAATGAAAAGAAGAGTGAAAGAGAGGCGAAAGATATGAAGTGTTGCATGATGTGCATTTATCACCCTCCAAGTGAATCCTCACTCAGTCAAAATGTCACAATTAGGAATTGAGCTCGTTCGGTAAATTCATTGTCATTTCATTGATTTCAGTCGTTCTTCCTTATAACCGTAATTTATGTCCGAACAATACAAAAACAGTCCTGTCACATTGAAACAAACTATATATTATCGAGACCATTTTACGGCGAACATATAAAAGAGAGGCAAACGATACCAAACAGATAATTAAACTCTAAAACCGTAAACGAACTGACAATACCATGGCAAAAAACGAAAAAACGACATAAAGACAAGCAACAGTATATAAAAAAAGATACACAACATGTAAAATATATTTTAAGAAAAAGGTAAGCATTGTAAGTTTCTACCAATTTATAATTTGTTTTATATCTGTATCGGTTTCAATATTTCTATATTTGGAAATAACAAATCTCGATGATGTTGTAACTACCTAGGTGGATGCTATATTTTCCGTTTTTCATTTTTTTAACTTCGGTCTCAATGTTTGAAATTGTTTATTAGAATAAGGAGAGTTGGTATGATTGCAAATGAGACAACAATTTACCAAAGTTCAAACGAAGAAGATAAAAGCAATTATAGGTCCCCGTACTGCAGTGTTTGTTTTTTAAATGGTACATTTTAACTTGCCTGTCCATTATCCTATTACTAAACACGTTATAATGTGGTTAATTTTGAACAATTTGTTTTGTGTCAAATTGGCTTGGAGAAAAAGAAGTAATGTATAATGTTATGTGTAATGGTATATAGTACCTTGTGGGATAAGTAAATAGAGTAATTGAGGGAATGGTCAAAGCTGGGATCAGTTTACATGGAATCAAAAAATAAGTTAGTGCATTGTACGTTATTTGAAGTATGAAACATCTGTTGGTGCATTTTTATCAAAGTATTCTTTTTTTCGTTGTCGATTTTGTTTTAAATCTGTTGATTCCAAAATGTATATCAAAATCAGCGAAGAACGACACGTGATTGTAAGAATTCTAACAATGACAGTGTGAAAATCTAAACATTTCTTTTCCTTTTATATATGTCTCTCTTGTATGGTCAGTCTAAATCAACTTCATCAAAAACGTCTAATGGTCATGTGTTTAGGAGTACAAATTTAACTACAAAAATTCTCACGGCAATTTACAAATAAGTAAAGTTACATTCAAGAACATTTGAGGACAATGAATTTTTAACAACAGATGTCAGTATAAAATTTAGAATGGAAATGGGGAATGTGTCAAAGAGACAACAACCCGGCCAAAGAGCAGAAAACAGCCGACGGCCACCAATGGATCTTCAACACAGCGAGATAATCCCGCACTCGGAAGCGGGCTTCAGCTGGCTCCTAAACAAAATGTGTACTAGTTCAATGAAAATGGACGTCACACTAAACTCCAAAACATATAAATGAACTTAAATTAAAAAACATACAAGACTAACAAAGGCAAGATGCTCCTGACTTGGGAAAGGCGCAAAAATGCGGCGGGGTTAAGCATATTTTGTGAGATCTCAACCCTCTCCTTATACCGCTAGCCAATGTATAATAAACAAACACACAGTAATACGCACAGTAAAACTCAGTTCAAAAGAAGTCCGAGTACGATGTCAGAATAGGTAACTTAAGAAAATAAGCAAAATAACAATGATACATAAATTAACAGGGGACTACTAGCAGTTACTGACATGCCAGCTCCAGACGTCGATTAAACTGATTGAAAGATTATGTCTTCATCATATGAAAATCAAGCACAATCCCTCCCGTTAGGGGTTTAGTATCATAACATCATAAAATATATGAGAAGAACATAACCCGTACCATGCCAACAACTGGTTTTAGAATATATGTGTTTATTTCCGATAAAAAGACCCTATGAGTAAATCAATATTAATACAAAAATATGCCATCTTGAATGATCTGACAACAGTATCATAACTATATCCCTTCTGAATAAGTCTGTTTAAAGGTTTGGTTAGCTTTTTAGGTACATGTCGACATTTTCTTTGTATAGAATATTACCATAAAAAATTGTATGTGAAATACCAAAACGTATAAATTGTCTGCATGTTGATTTATATTTACGAATGATGTCCTTGTACCGATGATAAAATTTAGTAAATGTTTTGACTAGTTTGTGATATCGAAAACCCTGGTGTAATAAGTTTTTCAGTAATACAGAGATTTCTTTCGTTAAAATCAAATACTTTGTTACATACACGAGCGAATCGAACAAGTTGAGATATATAATCACCATAAGATGGTGACAACGGCACGTCGCCATCTACAAATGGATAATTAACAATAGGAAATGAAAAAAATTCAGCAGGGTATATCTCTTTAGTGTACATACTGAAGTCGTCATTATTGAGAGCCAACATATCATTCAAATATCTAAAAGTGTGATTAAATGTTTGTATCGGATGTTGTTCGATGGGTCTTTGCTAATTTTAGTCATAAATTGTAACTCATACCAATACAGAAACAGGTCAGCAATAAGAGGTGCACAGTTAGTCCCCATTGGAATTCCGATAACTTGACGATATACAGAATCTCTACATTGAACAAAAATATCAAAAATTCAAGGGCAGTTATAGTATCAAAGCAGGTCCAATTGGTATAGTACTTTTGTTTGCTGTTACTAAAAAATGACCTAAAAGAGTTTGAACATATATATTCGCATTCTGACTTTTTAAATGCCCATTTAATTAGGTGTGTGTATTTTTCTTAATAAGATTATGAGGCAAAGTGGTGTATAGGGTAGAAAAATCAAAACTTTGAACTGATCCGAAATCACAAATATAAGCATGCAATTTATCAAATACTTCCAACGAATTTTTGACACTCCAAAAGTAATTAATTCCTCTATTTTCAAAGGCATTATTCGAACAATTTATTATCAGGATTTTGATTGTACCAAGTGTACTTGCACTACAAACTGCTCATAAGCTGAAAAGACCAGTTTTTGTGCTCGACCAGTAAAGTCGAGCACAGATTTTACTCGACTAGACTCGACATTGTCTCGACAGTACTTAACTGTACTCGACTTTGGTCTCGACTTTACTTAATAAGTCTGATTCAGTAATTGATGATCTTGGTGTAGTCTGAAATGGTCTCGACCAAGACTCGACCTGTCTCGACCAGTCTTGACCCGTTTCGACCTGTCTCAACTCAGTCTCGACCGGTCTCGGCCTGTCTCGACTAGTCTTGACCCTCAAATTTAGTCTCGACTGGTCTGAATCAGCCCATCTAACTAAATTGAATATTGATCTTACAAAATTCCAGGTTATGTGGTAGTTGGTTCATTGCTGGGAAATTAAAGAAGAGGTGAAAAAAATCAAGAATTTTCAGTTTTGATTAAATTCAGATAGTCATATCTAATTATTTCTATAACTTTTTCAAATCAACTTGGATTTTCATAAAATTATACAGCTATCTCAATTATACATTGATCTTATAGAATGCCTGCTTGTTTGGTACTTTTGTTAATTGCTGTCAAATTTAAGGATTTAATTGATAGGTAAAAAAAAGCTTGAATTTTCAGTCGGACTGAACTCAGATAGTCAACTTTTTATTTTTTTTACTTTTTTCAAATTAACTTGGATTTTTATAAAACTATACAGCTATCTCCATTATATATATATCTTACAAAATACCAGGTTATTTGTTAATTTGGTTTATTGCTGTCAAATTAAAATATTTCAGCCTTTTTTACCCTTTACCTACGTCCTTAAATTTGACAGCAATACACCAACATACAAAACAACCTGGCATTTTGTAAGATAAATATATATAAAGCCCTATTTTTCTTAAACTCGTGTATTACTTATCTAGTGAATTCAAAAGGCCTTGTGATTTAAGTTAAACAGGATGTTGCAATTCTGAATGAATGTTATTTAGAATTGAATACTCTCTGACCAGGTTGTGATCTTTTTAATGAGTTTTCCCCAAGCAGGAGGTATTACTTTATACATCACCACTAATCAGAAGAACAATTTTATAAATTTCTTCACTTTTTTATCAGCTTTTGATATATATTATATCCTAAATTATAATAATAGATATATTTCTAATATAAGTTTACGGGTGCGGGATTTTCTCGCTGCGTTGAAGACCCATTGGTAGCCTTCATGGGTTGTCTGCTCTTTGGTCAGGTTGCTGTCTCTTTGACATTTCCCAATTTCCATTCTCAATTTTTTAAAACAATTTCAGTGATTTTGTTGGCTGTTGTTACCTCATAAAAAAGATAATTATATAACTATTGTGATAGATATATAATAATTTTTTTTATAACTTTTTCAAATCAGTATAGATTTTTATCTTAGGTAAAGGGTAAAAAAGGCTGAAATATTTTAATTTGACAGCAATAAACCAAATTAACAAATAACCTGGTATTTTGTAAGATAAATATATAATGGAGATAGCTGTGTAGTTTTATAAAAATCCAAGTTAGTTTGAAAAAGTAATAAACAAATTTAAAGTTGACTATCTGAATTCAGTCCGACTGAAAATTCAAGCTTTTTTTTACCTATCAATAAAATCCTTAAATTTGACAGCAATAAACCAAAGTACCTGTCAACCTGGCATTCTATAAGATCAATATATAATTGAGATAGCTGTATAGTTTGATGAAAATCCAAGTTGATTTAAAAAAGTAATAAAAAAATTTAAAGATGACTATCTGAATTTAGTTCGAAACTGCAAATTCTAGCTTTATTGACCTAGATTACTTAAATACTTAAATTGGACAGCAACACACCAAACTACATAACGACCTAGGATTCAGTAAGATCATTGTATAATTGAGATAGCTGTATAGTTTTATGAAAATCCAAGTTGATCTGAAAAAGTTATAGAAATAATTAAAGATGACTATCTGAATTTAATCAAAACTGAAAATTCTTGCTTTTTTTTTGTCTATTAATTTACTTCTTTAATTTCCTAGCAATGAACCAACTACCAAATAACCTGGAATTTTGTAAGATCAATATTTAATTTAGTTAAAAGGGCTGATTCAGACCAGTCGAGACTAAATTTGAGGGTCAAGACAAGTCGAGACAGGTCGAGACTGGTCGAGACTGAGTCGAGACAGGTTGAGACTGAGTCGAAACTGGTCGAGACAGGTCAAGCCTTGGTCGAGACAGGTCGAGCCTTGGTCGAGACCATTTCAGACTACACAAAGATCATCAATTACTGTATCAGACTTATTAAGTAAAGTCGAGATCAAAGTTGAGTACAGTTAAGTACTGTCGAGACAATGTCGAGTCTAGTCGAGTAAAATCTGTGCTCGACTTTACTGGTCGAGCAGAAAAACTGGTCTTTTCAGACTCTGAGCAGTTTGTAGTGTTGTGAGTAGAATAGATAGTTTAGTAGTGGAACAATGGCTTGAAGATGAAATAAATCTATATGTGTAAGGTGTTTTGTGCAGCTTTGGAAGCCAGTACATAGTTGGAACTTTCATTGTATTTAGTTCTGCTTGTAAAGAGGTAGCTAAAAGTTTATGTTTGTTACAGATGTCATTTTCATAAAATGGAGTCAGCTGGAATGTTGGTGAATTAGTGATTTTTCTTTTGCAGAACCTAAAGTATGTTCCATATCTCCTTTTGTTCATCATTCTTTTTGAAAGAATTGAAATGGAATGCGTGTCCAATTAGACATTTACTTTTACTTTTTTAATTACCTTTGCAGCAGATTTTTGAGCATCATTGAAACTCTATGATATTCATAAAGGTGGTACGTGTACATGTCTGTCAAACGGCTTCCGTCCAAAAACCGCTTTCCAACTTAAAACATATACAGTGATACTAGGGGTGTTACTCTTGCAAATTGTGTTCACTAATCATTGCCTCGTTATACCCGACACAATCATTTGTCACTTGAATTTATATGTTTATTTCTTTAACGTTTGAAATAAATGAAGTTGATATCTACTTTCAAAATGTGAATATTGTGCCTTTTCAATTTTTGTTTTATTGCAGGTTAATAACTAATAATTGGTAAAACAAACTAACGCTGCATTACGCAATCACTTTTGGAAAGTATCAAAATTGACTGTTCAAGAGAAGTGACTTTCATATGATGTTCCGTTTTACATATGATATCAGATTCTTTGTCACATATTGTTATAAGACAAGTTCGGTTTCCTTTTTTTCTCGTCTTAAAAAATTCCTTTTCTATCAAATATTTAAGAGAAATGGACAAAGTATATTTGCATGCATATTTATAAAATAACTTATATTTCTTTTAAAAACAATTATTTTTTATAGAAATCCTTATCATTACTTAATATGCACATTGCTTAAAATATAAAAAATTAGGTTTAAACTTCATTAGGCAAAGTTGACCATAGCTGGATTTCGTTATTACTTTAGACCCATTTTGCTTATTCAGCATTTCGAATAGTCAAACATCCGATCGCCGATTTACTAGGCTTACTAATAAAAGGATACATTGCATGTGCATTATTGATAATGCAACCAAACAACACATAAACTCAGACAAACCAGTGATTGAAACATAGATAAAAACTGAACACATTGTATGATATGTAAAATTAAATTCACTTTCTGTCTCGTTTATTATTATAATAATACCAAAAGATATACGAGTAAACTAAATGAGTTAAGGATGTTCGCTCCTCTTGTTTTTGAATTTTTGTCAGATATTCGAAATCCTCTGGTTTTATCCATCTAGTACCCATTAAAAATTTTGACCATTAAGCCCTACTTTTCTCTCCATAATACGATTACATATAGTTTAAAATGTCATTTTTTAAAATCTTATAAATTCCTTGTTATTTTTTCATAGTTTTTGAAAGAAAAAAGGTGCAAATGTTGAATGTATGAAAAATCTAGAGAGAATTATTTCCCGTCAAATTTTAAATGGATCATATCTCGAAAACAAGCACACTGACCCTACAATTTTTTCTGCTTATTTAGTTCCTTTGTTTATATACTATCAATTTATAACAATCTTTTAAAAAGCTTGTTATTTTGAAATAGAGTAGCATACATCCTTAAGACAAGTAATGGATTATAAAACAATAACAAAATACATACAAACAGTAGGACTAAATAAGGAAATGGGTTGTATCAATAATATTTTAAGGTGTACGGCGCGTATGACAAAATGCATGTTATGAATTTAAGGAATATAAGTATAGCTGGTTTCAATGAAACTTTCAAGATAACGATACAAAGACAAAGGCCTTTTGTTTTTTCGTCCAGAAAAATTTGATATGAGAATGCAACATTTAGAGGTGTTTGTGTAAATGTTACATTAAGCGCTTGATGGATTTATAAGTTATATACATTTTTAATCGCTTTCTGTTATAGCAATATTAATAACAGTTGTCATGTCTTAAGTAATGGTGATGTTGATGTCCACTCTTATATGTACGAATTTCAAAGCTTGGCATGCTGTGAATGTTAAGTATTGACAGTTCTTAAATGTTATTTTCATTGTCTAAACACCTGCAACACTGATCAAACATCTGCAATTATAATGTTATTTAAGTAACACGTCAGCATTGATCTTTGACGATGTTGAAAGGTGTGTTATACCAGATATCATACAGATCATGTGGTTTTAGTTTATTCTTAAGGTGTTACCCAACACCTTGACTAATATTAATTTGGCTCGTTTAATTTTCATAAAATTTTGACAAAATGTTTACTTTGACCCTTTGACAAAAATATAAAAATTTCAAAAAATTTGAACCAACCACTCTATCAGAAAAATTTCATTGGTTATATAGCAGTTTGACAAACACTAATTTTGATCATTGAGAAGCTTAATATTTCCTTAACAATACAACGTAATTTAAACGTTTAGCTGATTTTTACAGAGTTATCTCCCTGTAGTGTTAGGTACCACCTTAAGTTCATACTCATTTGACATTATGGTCGTATAGCACCTTTAGATGCATTGATTTTTTTTTTCATTATTATTATTTCTCTGAGACTACTCCGGTTATACAAAAAAAAGGTAAATTAACAAAGATCCCAAGGAAAGTTCCAAACGAAAAGTCTCTTATCAAATTGCAAAATTAAAAGTTCAAACATATCAAATGAATGGAAAACAACTGTCATATAGAAAAGCGTTCTTTACCTGGACGCATAGAAAAATAAAGATTGTTATTTTCATGTGATTTGAATAATCTGTTAGTTAATTTCCCTCAAAACATCATCTGAATTCCGGAAGCTAAATAAATATAAGATATAGTATCGAATGTATGACTTTTCTCTAATGCTCTGTTTATTCTAATTACTTAACCCATTCTTAACCCATTTCTCTGACGTCTGTCTATTGTTCCTACTGAAGAATATTTTTTTAAGATTCTACTGACCACTGTATTAACTTTACATAAATTACATTATAACTTTTAACTTTTAACTTACGATCTTTTATCCAATAAAAAAAAAAGTTTCATATGAAGGGTTCGAACTCGCGCGTATTTTCATCTTATATCATCTTATATCATTTCAGTCTTCAGTCTACGCATGATATCACTAAACCACGAGAGCTGACATTAATTAAAGTATACTCTTAAAGCGCTTAATTGTCAATACATGTCAATAAACTGGATTCTGTCGCATTGATAATTAGCTTCTGAAATCTATGAAATATATATGTCTTGGTTTGTTCATATTCTTTTCAGATACTTTTGATTTATTTTATTTTTGGTGTTTTTTTTTTTTTAAGGAAGATTATGTTTTACATTTGAACGTTCTTGAGTATAATTATATAGCAATATCAAAATATAAAATGACAAGAGAAAAAATAAATAAAACATTTTCTTTAAAATCATAAAAAAAGAGTTTATTCCGGATGCCAAGGAAAATTCAAAACGGAAAGTCTCTTATCAAATGGCAAAATTAAAAGCTCAAACACATTAAACGAACACATGAACATTGGTCAATTTTTAACATCGTTATAATGAACCGAACACCTTTACGATTGTGCCTATAACACAATAGTTGTAACCACTATGAAATCAAGGAATTGTATATATCAGCAGCCGGTTTACGAACGTGGCATTAGCCTAATAGGTCATTAAGTCTTCATTAAGCCTTTATGATGCATTAGGCTAATGAAGACGTAATGACTCATTAGACTAATGACACGTTCGTACAACCGGCTGCAGTACAATTTGTTGATAAGATATACTTCCATATGCCTATTACACTTGTCATTTTTAACGTACAATGACTTTCAATTTTCTTTTTCATCGTTTCAAATGCTTACTTATGGTTTTAGTTTTATGATATCATGCTATCAATCAATTTTTCTTTGTTTGATTATAAATGGTCCAAACATACATCACGTCAACATTGAACGGCCTCTAATTTGAATAAAGTGTGATTTAAAAGCCACGACCGCAAAACTACTTCTTTGACAGTAAAAACACAAACAAAATCAAAAACAATATATGAAAATGAAATATATGATACCTCTAAGATTAAAACGATATTTAAATCCACAAAAAATTTACGATGAAAAGATTTCATTCCGGCTACAAGGTTTGACTCCATACTGTTATCACCGTTATGACTTTCGATATAAACAACTAAACGATCACGACTATGAACCGCTTGATAGAAATTTGATCAAATCAAAAAAATTATACATTGGCAGCAGGAGTCATTTCTTTGGGATTCGTGAATGCGAACCACAGATAATACTAGCCTAGCTCATTGACTAATTGACGATGGATGCTAAATGTAAAAACGCTAAAACACTCTAAACTAAATGAAACGGAAACAGTTTAAGCAAAATGTATATATATTTGTTCAAATAAAACCTTTTGAACATATTTTTCTTTATGTTGGAAAGCAACATGAAATGGAGCAACATGTAACGGTAGATTGTTGCAGTTGCGCTAACCTTATCGATTTGGATTAGTATGGCTAATTGGTAACCAGCCCTCAAATAACTTAATAAATTTTGCAAAATACTATATATATCAATTTCAAAGGCTCTAAATGTTGGTTAGTAAAATTTTAAAACTTTTCAAAACAAGATAAATATATTCTGTATATTAATATATGTCTTTTTTAATAAATCATGAATTCCAAAATCTATTCAATTTAAATAATGTGTGATGATTAAACATTAAATAATATATTTATTAATCAATATTAAATTTTGAGATAAAAAGAGGAGCAAACACCCCATTTAAGCTATATTTAACTTAAATCAACTTGTCGAATTACTAAATATAGATATGAGCCGTGTGGATATACTCATGTCGTTCGAAGCATCGTGTCTGTCCCTGTCAACTCCATATAATTAAACAAAATAAATGATAGTGTCGAAACATTCATACGGCAGTGTTTAACATATAAAAGATTCACATACATGACAAAGTACATACAAGAAAGTCAACTAATCATTATGCATAGCGTGGAGTTCAATTGATATATGAATGGTACGGATTATTAAAATTCACACTGAGAATTTTATAGGTTGACATATATGTTAAAATAAAACATTACTATATGTTACTAGTCACCGTTATGTCGTAAGGGTGTGATAAAAAAGAACTGTCTAATGATCACATTGTAGTACGATGGTGTTCTTTTTGTATTATAGGATTCGTATACAGAAAAAAAAACAGTGGCGTTGACCTTGTGTCAAGAAGCAAATATACCTTAGGGGTTTATGTTATGAAGGCAGCATCATTTAAAAACTGATACATTATTGAATAAGCCTAGTGTTCAAATTATGGAGGTTCAATAGGAACCATGTTGGGTTATTTTAAATCATATTGCATTAATGATGTATCCTAACAAAAGAATCACTGATTGTGAAGATTTATACCCATCCTTTCTAATTTGATACCGATGGAATTCAAATGTAAAGTTTTAATCATGTAAAATAATCCCTAATACTAATGTTGTCAATATGGATAACGGAAGTCGTTGTGTGCATTATCTAAATTAGGGTTTAATGTGAAATTAATAGACTGTTACGCATTTACAGCATGAAAATATGTAAAATTATGCAACTCATTTTATTATGGGATATGATAAACGAATATCCTTTTGGTTGTTTTACAGAATATGTCACACACGACTACTGCAATTTAATTATTGCGATTTCAGGAAAATCTGCATACAGTTATATTGATCCGATATTAGAATGCGAATTTACTACATTAAGAAGGTATATGTATATTCTATATCAGAAAATTAAATCGAACAAGAATCTTCAAAATTTAGGATAAAAAAAGGCAAATTAAAGCTTACGAATACACAAATGACCAATGAAAAGGAAGGCAAAAAGTGGGAACATTTAGTCAATTTACTAAAGATCGAATATATTATTCAACATTTAAAGGTCGCTTTCATTAAATCTGGGCAATTGAAAATGTTGCAGTATCTCGCGAAGAGAACAGGTGAAATGGAAGATGATATAATGAAATCATATAACGATAGTCGATGTATTATTCATCTACAAGAAGACTGCTATCATATTGTAGAAAAATAAATTAAAGTTCAAATGTATTATCCCATTCGTTAATGCGACAAAAATATTGACATAATAGTCCTACCAAACAAGGAGTAGCACTGAAATATTCGAAACGGCTGTTATTAAAATCGAAAAGAAAAGAAATTAGTGGTTTATTTGGAAAAACAATACAGTCCTTGGATGGTGTAAACTTCCCACTGACACCATACACCATTACACCATTCACCATACACCATTACACCATTCACAATACACCATTACACCATACACCCTGTGCCATTACACAATACACGTTACACCTTTGTACCATAACCTTCCACATTACACCATAATGCAATTTAATTTCAAAGAAAGCGTGCGACTACAAAATTATCTATTTATTTTAAAAAACGAATTTTAATCACAATATTGTTAATTAATGTATAAAATTAAAAATCAGTTCTTATCAATATTTTGCATAGTTTCAATTGTTGTACACGATTCATTCACACCATTCCCGATCGCACGTTACACTATTACACCATTCTCCTTACACCATACACCATAGCACCATACACCTTCTACCATTGCACCATATGCCATATGCTAATACTAACAATGACCACTGTCCTTTCCTCGATCTTGATATCTATATCATTAACGGGAAGCTTAATACAAAAATTTATGATAAAAGAGATGATTTTTCATTTCCTATCGTTAATTATCCATTTTTAGATGGTGACGTTCCCTTGTCACCGTCTTATGGTGTTTATATATCTCAACTTGTACGATTCGCTCGTGTGTGTAACAACGTATTAGATTTTAGCGAGAGAAATTTATGTATTACCGAAAAATTATTACACTAGGGTTTTCGATATCATAAACTAGTCAAAACATTTACTAAATTTTATCATCGGTACAAGGACATCATTCATAAATATAACTCAACATGCAGACATCTTATACGTTCGGGTATTTCACATCCAATCTTTTATGGTAATATTCTTTAGAAAGCACAAAAATGTCAGTATTCACCTCAAAAGCTAACAAAACCTTTAAACAGACTCATTAAGAAGGGATATAGTTACGATACTTTGTCAGGTCATTAAAGATTGCATATTTTGGCTTTAATATTGATTCACTTATAGGGTCTTTGCATCGGAATTAAACACATTTATTCTAAACCCAGTTGTTGGCATGACACGGGTTATGTTCTTCTCATATATTTTATGACGGTATAATACTAAACCCCTAACAGGAGGGATTGTGCCTGATATTCATATGATGAAGAAATAATCTTTCAATCAGTTTAATTGAGGTCTGAAGCTGGCATGTCAGTTACTGCTAGTAGTCTTTTGTTATTTATGTATTATTGTCATTTTGTTTATTTTATTTTCTTTTGTTTTCTATTCTGACATCGGACTCGGGCTTCTCTTATACTGAGTTTTACTGTGCGTTCTGTTGTGCGTTTGTTTTTACTTCATTGGCTAGAGGTATAGGGGGAGGGTTGAGATCTCAAAAAACATGTTTAACCCCGCCGCATTTTTGCGCCTGTCCCAAGTCAGGTGCCTCTGGCCTTTGTTAGTCTTGTATCATTTTTAAGTTTAGTTTCCTGTTTATAATTTGGAGTTTAGTATGATGTCCATTATCACTGAACTAGTATACATATTTGTTTAGGGGCCAGCTGAAGGACGCCTCCGGGTGCGGGAGTTTCTCGCTGCATTGAAGACCTATTGGTTGCCTTCGGCTGTTGTCTACTCTATGGTCGGGTCGTTGTCTCTTTGACACTTTCCCCATTTCCATTCTCAATTTTACCATTACACCATACACGTTTTTTTGTGAAGTTTACACCATCCAAGGGCTGTGAATTGCCAACTGGAACAGAATGAATATATCATGCATTTAGGGGGAAGCATTCAAGTCACCATCAGCTCCATAAACCCAACGACATAGACATTAGACGTGTTATTAACCAAAAAAATACCGTTAAACATGCACCAACTAGGAAAGGCATCGCTCTCAACCATTTCAAATGTGTGATATAATAGATATAATACGAGAATTTGTTCCTAATTTGATCAGGCCTACATTTGAGCAAATTCACACCCATGTGAACGTGGTAGACTTACATATAACGAATGTTAAGAAGAATATGGTTCTGATAAATACTAAAACGAATTACTATTTTTGTGCATTCAATATGCACGTATAACCCTATGTACATTCAAATATAAAGAAAAAGATATATGAGTGAACTGGTTGTTTTTTTATTGTATCATTACAATTTGAAGAAAATAGAAATACCTAGTGCTTGAATTTTTTTATTCGGGTTTTTTTTATCGTTTGATTTTGTTTTTGTTCTTTATTTCTTTTCTTTTTTTTTTTAATTTCAATTTCATGTTTGTTTTTATTTTTTTTTTATTTTGGTTTTTATAATACTTATTTTTTTTTTATGTTTAATTTTGTTTAAAAAACTTAAAATAATTTTTTAATGACATACTGTAATGTTTTGTTTCTGTTGTTACTGTGATAAAAATCTTTAATAAAAAAAAATTAACAATTTTGATAAAGTTTTCTGAATCCGTTTTACTTTTTCCTTTTGAGAATAAACTATATTCGTTTTCGTAAAGTTGATATTCTTATGAATATAGTTTTGACAAAACGCTAGTAATGTATTTGAACGTATTTGTCACCGGTATTCTTTTAAAAGTCTGAAACAATACACATAAACTTGAAAAGTTTTTCTTCTTTACATTTGAATGTACATTGGGTTATATGTGCGTATTGTTTACACAAAAACAGTAATTTGTTTTAGTATTTATTAAAACCATGTTCTTCTTAACATTCGTTATATGCAAGTGTACCACGTTCACATGGGTTTGGTTTTGCACAAATGTAGT
Organism: Mytilus californianus; assembly: GCF_021869535.1. NCBI lineage: Eukaryota > Metazoa > Mollusca > Bivalvia > Mytilida > Mytilidae > Mytilus > Mytilus californianus. The sequence goes on from NW_026262615.1 coordinate 7,140,454, forward strand.
CCTGATCAAGTTCAGGAACAACTTCTCGTATTATATCTATTACATCACACATTTGAAATGGTTGAGAGCGATGCCTTTCCTAGATGATTCAAGTTTAACGGTATTTTTGGTTAATAACACGTATAATGTCTACCATTGGGTTTATGGAGCTGATGGTGACTTGAATGCCTCACTCTAAATGCATGATATATTCATTCTGTTCCAGTTGGCCATTTATGGTTTTTCCAAATAAACCACTAATCTCTTTTCTTTTTGATTTTAATAACAGCCATTTCGAATATTTTAGAGCTACTCCCTGTTTGGTAGAACTGTTATGTCAATATTTGTGTCGTATTAACGAATGGGATAATATATTTGACCTTTAATCTATTTATCTACAATATGATAGCAGTCTTCTTGTAGATGAATAATACATCGACTATCGTTATATGATTTCATTATATCATCTTCCATTTCACCTGTTCTCTTCGCGAGATACTGCAACATTTTAATTGCCCAGATTTAATGAAAGCGACCTTTAAATGTTAAATGATACATTCGGCCTTTAGTAAATTGACTAATAGTTCCCACTTTTTGCCTTCTTTTTTATTGGTCATTTGAGTATTCGAAAGCTTTAATCTGCCTATTTTGTTTTTATTCTAAATTTTGAAGATTCTTGTTTGATTTAATTTTCTGACATAGAATATACATATACCGTCTTAATGTAGTAAACTCGCATTCTGATATCGGATGCATATAATTGTATGCAGATTTGTCCTGAAATCGCAATAATTAATCTCACAGTAGTCGTGTTTGACATATTCTGTAAAACAACCACAGGAATATTCGTTTAACATATCCCATAACAACATGAGTTGCATGATTTTACATATTTTTATGCTTTAAAAGCGTAACAGTCTATTAATTTCACATTTAACCCTAAATTAGACAATGCTCACAACTGTCTTGTCCGTTCTTCCATATTGACAACATTAGTATTAGGGATTATTTTACATGATTACAATTTTACATTTGAATTCAATCGGTGTCAATTGAGAAAGGATGGGTATAAATCTTCACAATCAGTGATTCTTTTGTTAGGATACATCATTATTACAATATGATTTAAAATAACCCAACATGGTTCTTATTGAACCTCCATAATTTGAACACTAGGATTGTTCAATAATGTATCAGTTTTTAAATGATGATGCCTTCATAACATAATCCCCTAAGGTATATTTGCTTCTTGACACAAGGTCAGCGCCACTGTTTTGCTTTCTGTATACGAATCCTATAATACAAAGAGAACACCACCGTACTGCAAAGTGATCATTAGACACTTGTTTTTTATCAAATCCTTACGACATAACGGTGACTCTGTTAACATACAGTAATGTTTTATTTTAACAATTATGTCAAATTATAAAATTCTCAGTGTGAATTTTATTTATCCGTACCATTCTTTTAAATACCTTTCATATTTCAATTGAACTCCACGCTATGCATAATGATTAGTTGACTCTTCCTGTATGTACTTTGTCATGTATGTGAATCTTTTATATGTTAAACACTGTCGTATGAATGTTTCGACACTATCATTTATTTTGTTTAATTATTCCTATTGTCCATATGGACACCCAGATATCGAACTAGATATCAAATACTTGTTACAACATATATATAATTTACAATATGGTATTATATACACTGTGTACTAAAATAATTGCATATTATAATGACGGTGTCCTTAAATCGTGGATGGCTGAATATGCTATTTAGTGTTTTCACTTCAAGGTTCCTGCCTCATTCTTGAATTTGGACTCTTCCATAGTTAAAACACTCAGGGTCCCTATGTGCTGCACTTATGATCCCTGACTCATTCTTCAATTTGGACCTTAGTAAGTTAGCATAAGAACCAGGACAAAAATGCTAACATGAACCCTTCCATATCTTACATGAACTAACACATGAACCCCGCATAGCCTACATAACCCCCCATCATTAGCCTAATAGAGTCAGGGTCCATGTGGTAGGCTATGGAAGGGTTGACCCTGACTCTAACATGAACCCCTCGATAGTTTGCATAACCTACATGAACACCTCCATAGCTCAACACATGGACCCATAGACTACACATGGACCCTTGGACCCTTCCATAGCCCAACACTTGAACCCCTACCTAGTCCATTTCCCAACACATGAACCCCTACCTTACTTCTTATGTAGTGAACGAATGCTATGACTGGCTCAAAGCAACATATTTATCTATGACGTGTCTTCATCACTGATTCGGAAACTGATTGAATGTAACAATCAATCCGAAATCATGCTAAGCGCTTGAAGACATTTCTAAATAGTTCATATAATCATCAATTCCCTCCCTACGTATAGCAACATATTTCACTATTCTTTAAAAACAATATGGAGTTGATAGGGACAGACACCATGCTTTGAACGACAAAAGCAAAACTGTTTAAAATGACATCAGAGATAGTAGAACAAAGCGGAGGAACTCTATACAATTTCTTGACATGTTAAACTAGCATTAAGATAAACATCATTTTGGATGTACATAAAGCCTTACTTTTGGATGTACATAAAGCCTTACTTTTGGATGTACATAAAGCCTTACTTTTGGATGTACATAAAGCCTTACTTTTGGTGAACATTTGCCTTTGTTTATATGATTACTTTCATTAATTTGTTTTTAAAATATTCTACTGTATTATTTTTGTGATGTTACTTGAATTTCTACGTTCCTTATGTGCTGTTGTACAGTTTTATGATAAATATTTGACGTTTCATGTGTGCTATGTATCAGGATCTCGATGTGGTTAAAGAAGAAAAATTATTTGGTAAAAATATTTTTTTTTTTTAAATGTGTGCTTGAATAAAAACTAATTCAGAATAAAGGTCCATTAAATAAATAATAGAGCATAATGGTCATATGATGGTCTCATTATGTAAAAAAAAAAAGATGAATACCTCAATATTCATTAAGATCCTGCTTTGATAATTTTTTTATGTACATTCTGCGTACCCCCAGTGTTGTACAATTGTAAGATACATATATGACGATTTATGCGTGAACTGCATTAATTTGGGAGTGATAAGGGACTATGCTGAGTTATTAAATGCGTAGACAATAGTCCATAATGTCTTAGATAAAACCAGAAACCATCTTAAAAACAAACTAATCAAAGATAAAATGTTGTATGCCAAATGCGAGTTTCGTGTACAAAAGATTCATCAATGACACACGAGTCAAAACGTTTAAAAGACCAAATAAAGTATGAAGTTTAAGAGCATTACATATCAAACATTCAAAAAGGTTTTGTCAAATGCAGCTGATGTAATTTATTGCTGGGGTAGAAAATCCATAGTATTTTGAACCATTCAAAGTTTTGTAAATAGTTCATTTATGATATTACCGTATCAATAATAATTCAGATCAACACACAGTGCGTAAATTACATTCAAAGACAGTAAAAAAAAACAATGAAAAGTTCAGCCAGCGTCGGAATACAAAAAGCTATTTTCACGGATACTTTATTTCGACTTTTTCCCTTTCTAGTCAATATTTCGGTGATTTATTGTGTCTGATTTTGTTATTTTCATGATGTCTTTATATTAGGGAATATTAAAATTCTATAAATTTGACATGATATATATTTGCGTTATTTTCCTTCTCCTGAAAGTCATAGCACGATATTGTACCATTTACAGTGGAAAATTTAAAACGTGCTGCTGATGAGGGATAGGCCTAGTAATTATCGAGTAGAATTAGGACAAGCTATCGAAACGTGGAATCAAAACCCACAGAATGAGAAAAACAATACCGTGGCGAGAGAAAAAAGACGAGTATTCAGACAACAGTCTAATATTGAAAGTATCTTATCTTAAAAATGTGGAACATTTTCGTTTTGGACAATAATGCTTTCAGATTATTCTCATTAATAGAAAAATGAAAATGAAGTTCAGGTTATGGATGAGTAACCAAATCGAAAAAACTGAAATCCAATGTGAATATTATTTAGATAAATATGAAGACGAAATCCCATAATGTTGCCAATGTCAATGAATCAAACTTTGCATAATGCTATCAATATAACACACCGATCACTCAACCAAATATAGTCTACAATAAAACAACCCTTCAAAATCTGCTTTAATTTGTTCCTTTGTATCTTTGTATACCACTAAAACCGACTGTGCGAGAACCAAGTGTGTAATCAATGTCATTAAACACCCCCTAGTAGTATATCAGTATAACTATAAGTTGCTGTCATGTCAATTTGCAAAGTTTAGCAATCAACCCAAATTATGAAAAAAAAATCTTATTATCATTAAATGAATGTCTGTACTAGTGGCTGTAATTTTTTTCTCAGTTACGACGCTGGCTAAACTTTTCCTTGGTTTTCTTTGTCTGTCGTTGAATGTAATTTACGCACTGTGTGTTGATCTGAATTATTTTTGGTATGGTGATATCATAAATGAACTGTTTACAAAACTTTAAATTGTTCAAAATACTCTGGATTTTCTACTCCAGCAATAAATTACATCAGCTGTATTTGGCAAAACCTTTTTGAATGTTTGATATGTAATGCTCTTCAACTTCATACTTTATTTGGTCTATTAAACGTTTTGACTCGTGTGTCATTGATGAATCTTTTGTACACGAAACGCGCGTTTGGCGTAAACAATTATATCTTGATGAGTTCTTTTTTTGTTGTTGTTGTAAATACCTCTGTCGGTAGTCTATCAGTCCCTGAGAGTATCATCAACTCAGTAGTCAGTACGTCGGTCCTGACATGTTTAAAAAAAAAAACCTTTCTAAAATTGTCCGTTTATAACTTCTCAAATTATAAAGAAACTAAGATTTCAACTCCCTCAAGCAAAGTTGACCTTAGATTGATTTGGCTATTTTAGGTAGTTTTTGATTATATAGCTCTTCAACTGTTTTGGTTCATATACATCCTTGGCTTTCAAATATTCGGCTTTGAGCGTTCCTGATTAAGGTTAATTAAGAAAAACGCTTCGGACGCATGAAATTAATAACGTGTTGTTTTCATTTTTTTACAGCACTGGGTCGATACCTCTGCTGGTAGACTATCAGACCCGAGGGTATCACCAGCTCAGTAGTCAGTACTTCGGTACTGACATGATCAATAATAAACCTTTCTAGAAATGTCCGTTTATTAATTTCAAAATTATAAAGAAACTAAGGTTTTTACTCCCTCAGGCAAAGTTGACCTTAGATGGATTTGGCAATTTTGTAGGTACTTTTTTTATTACATATCTATTCAACTATACATCCTCGGCTTTTAAATATTTGGCTTTGAGCGTTCATGATGAAGGCATATCCAGAAAAGCGCTTCGGACGCATGAAATTAATAACGTGTTCTTTTCATTTTTTTGTTTAATACACCTTAATCGACAAAGGTTTATCGAACAGTTTTGTAAATTGTAAACTAATTACAAAATGAGATGTTATTGTCAATGAGATAACTACCCTTAGACCAAAGAACAAAAGTGTGAACAATTACTGGTCAACATCTTCTGGGTTTGTACTTCAATGAGCAACACGATAGGTGCCACATGTAGAGCAGGATATGCCTACCCTTCTGGAGCACCTGTGATCAACCCTGCTTATTGGTATGGTCCGTGTTGCTTAGTCTTTAGTTTTCTCGGTTGTGTTTTGTTGTCTTATGATTATTTTTTTTTTTTCGTTTTTGCCATAGCATTGTCAGTTTGTTTTCGACTTATGCGTTTGAATATCCCTTAAGTATCTTTCGCACATATAACGGCCCTCAGTAATGAGCAAACCCATTAAGCTATGAAAGGCCTCGGTATGACAAAATGAGAAATAAAACAGAATAGAATACCAACGGTAGGAGTTATCATTCAACAATTAGAGAGCAAAAATAGACAATTACCACCGACAATTAGGACAAGCTATCGAAACGTGGAATCAAAACCTACAGAGTGAGAAACACAATACCGTGGTGAGAGAAAAAAGATGAGTATTCAGACAACAGTCTAATATTGAAAGTATCTTATCTTAAAAATGGACGCATGAAATTAATAATGTGTTCTTTTCATTTTTTTGTTTAATATACCTTAATCGACAAAGGTTTATCGAACAGTTTTGTAAATTGTAAACTAATTACAAAATGAGATGTTATTGTCAATGAGATAACTACCCTTAGACCAAAGAACAAAAGTGTGAACAATTACTGGTCAACATCTTTTGGGGTTGTACTTCAATGAGCAACACGATAGGTGCCACATGTAGAGCAGGATATGCCTACCCTTCTGGAGCACCTGAGATCAACCCTGCTTATTGGTATGGTCCGTGTTGCTTAGTCTTTAGTTTTCTCGGTTGTATTTTGTTGTCTTATGATTATTTTTTTTTCGTTTTTGCCATAGCATTGTCAGTTTGTTTTCGACTTATGCGTTTGAATATCCCTTTAGTATCTTTCGCACATCTAACGGCCCTCAGTAATGAGCAAACCCATATTGTATAGAAATTAAGCTATGAAAGGCCCCGGTATGACAAAATGAGAAACAAAACAGAATAGAATACCAACGGTAGGAGTTATCATTCAACAATTAGAGAGAAAAATAGACAATTACCACCGACAATAACTGAATAACAAGTTCCTGCTTTAGAACAGGCTCATAATGCCCTTGGCAGAAATAACCATCTGTAATCACTCGGTTTATGGAAAATGGTGTCACAATACAAGGAAAGGACAAACTGCAAAGATCAGTTTGAAATGACTGGTCGGTTTAAGATCAATCGTTGCGAGTAAATATTGTGAATGAACATTCAGAAACAACAATCAAAGAACTGCTAAAACCAGAAGAAAAAATAGAAGTCTACATACCGTCTGTACGATCGGCAAGGGTCTGAACCATACATTGTATCTTAGGATCTTAATTATTCTTGTTGTTTTATTTTATCAATGAGCTTATTTACAGTTTGAAACAGTATAATTGTTTATGTTTTGATATTTTATCAATGCATTAGATCGTGTTTCATGCAGTTTTGCTGTATGAGATCTCTTCAAAAGTAAGTCTGGCTTTCTGTATTTCGTAGCAATCTTACAAGTTTTATATTTTCTGGAAAAACATATTAAGCTAATATTTCAGTTAAATGAGTCATCGAGTCATAGACATCAAAATGCTTTCGGATTTTATTTTGTTATAACACACCTTAACATGAATTCTCCCTAAAGATCAAACTGACTAAGACATGCATAGTCACAGATTTTCATAATATTGAAACGCTGCCTCCCTGGTGCTAGAGTTGGCCACCAGAGATCACAGGGTCACACAGAAAAAGAAGTTAAAGGGTCTATAAAGTGTTAGGTTCGACGTCCAATGTTTATCGTCGGACCATAACACGTCAAGGGAAGGGAAATCGTTTACTTGTGATTATTTATATATACTATGAGTTATGTAATAAAATTTCTGAAAAAAAAAGTTTCATATTTTATTAGTGCTGAAAAAAACAACGGCGTAGAGAATGGGTCTTGCAGGTTCTGTCAGTGGTCTGTTCGGATCCCCGGTAATGGTTGGTCTTACAGTATTTAAATAACTTTTGATAATAACCAGCTACTAGCTACCAAGTCAGGAATATGACTGTTGTTTTCCATTCGTTCGATGTGTTTGAGCTTTTGATTTTGCCATTTGATTAGGGACTTTCCTTTTTGAATTTTCCTCGGAGTTCAGTATTTTTGTGATTTTACTTTTTAGTATATAATTCAACAGTTAAGTAACAAGGTTGTCACTTATTTAATATCTTTCAATAATCCTAATTAAAGGATATTATTACCATTCCACATTATACAACATCGATTTATCATCATAAAAACATATTAAGTACAGAAACTAACAAGTTTACCTCCGTCAATAACAACCTTACTTAGGACTGTTGCTAACCACCTAAGCACCGTCCTCAACAACTTTATTTAGTACTGTCACTAACAAATATTAAGCACTGTCGCTAACAACATTAGCACCATCACCGGCAATATTATTTAGTCTCATCATTCATCAAAAAATCACAAGCAATAACAAAATTAATCACTGTCAATGGCAATATAATATTTAACACCGCCACCCACAACCTTAGCACCATCACCGGCAACCGTACTCAGCACCGTCCCCACAACCTTAGCACCGTCACCGGCCACCTGATTTAGCACCGGCACCGACAACCTTAGATAAAAACAAAGTTAAATATTATTATATACAGTATTTACTAATTTTCATCGCTTGATTATAATTATCAGACATCGTTTACACTTTATTCAAATTCAGCCGTTTTCAAACCTTTTCAACCCAACAATCCGTCGGTTCTTGTGTTGCTTTTGCTTTTAAAATTCAGACTGACCATAAGCAGAGCTTGTTATATATTGTTTACCAATCGGCAACCATGGATTACAAAAGGGAAATTTCCTAAAAGTGATATTATTTGTAAACATGGATTGATCTTCATCAATAAAGATGGGTTTCGGCTTTAAATTTATTAGTAGATCATTAGAAGAGATTAGTCTGGGTTAATTGGCAAACCAGGTAACTAAAAAATGCAAATATTTTCTTTTGGTGCTAATATTTTAAGTGCGCAAATGAGACTTAAATCCCACGGAGCAATTGTCAATCTTTATTTTAACAAACCAATCTCTGCACGAGTCCTTCGTTTAGTTTTGATGATTTTTATAGCAGATACCAATTTAGCAAACTAACGTGGATATTCTGTTTATTATGTCATAAACAAGTATGGCGAGCATTTACCGTAATGATACAAAGAAAATATGGAGGCCGTACGTGAAACAAAACTTCCTGACATGCACAAATCTACTGTGTTTTAGTTATCACACCTTGAAACAGCCAAAAATAACCAATTGTAGTTCTTATATTATTTCCAATGTTGGACCTCTAATAAACATCTACCCCTTATTCTCCATAATTTCAAGAAACTATACAGACACAGGTTTACTATAAAAAGGGGGGAAGGTAGGAACACTTCATATGTCATACGTGTTTCAAAAATGTGCAGTCATCTGACATAGTTACGAATGTTGCTATGGAAAGAGCATGTCATATTTTGAATAAGCTGTTTTAGATATAGGAAGATGTGGTATGAGTGCCAATTAGACAACTCTCCATCCAAGTAACAATTTATAAAAGTAAACCATTATAGGTCAAGGTACGGCCAACAACACGGAGCATTGGCTCACACCGAACAGCAAGCTATAAAGGGCCCCAAAAATTACTAGTGTAAAACCATTCAAACGGGAAAACCAACGGTCTAATCTATATAAAAACGAGAAACGAGAAACACGTATGAACTACATAAACAGACGACAACTACTGTACATCAGATTCCTGACTTAGGACAGGTGCAAACATTTGCAGCGGGATTAAACGTTTTAATGGCACCAAACCTTCTCCCTTTTCTGAAACAATAGTATAACATCACAACATAGAAAGACACTATAAAATATCAATTGGAAGGCTTAACCTTAATCAAAAAACGTAGATTAACACACAATGAACAAATAAATTTGATTTGTGATACCTGAATGCAAAAACATAGTTAATAAAAATTATAAGGGATAAATAATGAAAGTCAAAAGTAAATAAACAGGTTTAAACAAAGTTAAAGTATGATACCACTGTGAAATGTTAAACATTTTTTAGAAAATTATCACTTTTGAAAAAAACCTGCGTCATATTATACACAGGTAAATGAAAATAATTTTGTTTTTAAGTATATTTCTTCTTCCGTGTGTATAAAATCTTCCATTTAGGATACCAAGAAATTTCTTTAATATCAATAAAACTAATCTAACACTTGGTACATATGGGGTGAATATCAACAATAAAACTATACAACTAGTGCTAGATAAAACCTCCTGTACAGGTGCAAGAACATTTTTAAGGAGAAATGAAATAATTTTGATGTTCATAGTACGAAGAAGTGAAAATTTGTAGTAATTCCAAATAATCAAAACTGGTATATAGACAAGATCCATGTTAACATTATATAACAAAAAACCATTACAAATAGTATCAAATAGTCAATTTCAGCAGTGTTCTAAAGAATAGATCCAAATTCCATAGTCATTTTAGAATTATATGCATAATTATGAAATAAATACTATTAAAGTGGTCTTGTTGTAACCTTGAAGGTTGAATTAATACAGTTATAGCTCAATAATTAGAGGCACTTCCTGTTTTTCAAATTTATGGCAATTTTACATAAAAATTATATAAATTGCACCAGAAATCATTAATAATAGTATAGATATTTTAAATGAGTTAGTGATGATTATCATTTTAGAACATAACATTGGTGGGGGTAAACAGTACTTATTTCACAATGAGCATTGAAATCTCTCATATAATCATCCATTTTAGTATGAGAGTAGCATCCCTTTCATAACCTTTTCTTGCAAGGAACCATACTATACATGTGTAATATCAAAAACATGGCAGAGAACTGAAAAGATTATATGGTTACGTATCTCATTTAGAAATACATATCAGATGAATTGTACTTTCAGTTGTGTCAACACATCTGTGTGTTGTAGGGTCATTAGTAAAAACCTCTATGACAAAGACAGAGAAACTCACCGGGAATAACTTCCTATTATTGGGTATACGGTGAAGTGCCAAAAAAATGGGTCATAATTTTGCGAGATTTTGTATGAAAATGACCCTCCTTTTTAATGACATCCTATATTAAAATGTATTTATGTTTGATATTGTATCAATGTACATATTATACATCCTTGGGGTTATGATCTACATATCATATATAAATATGCTAATGAGAATCTTACATCGCTAATGGTCAATTATTATATTAAATTATATGTGCACCAAACGATGTCAATATATAATAACTTAAGGGTAGCTATATATTTATAAATTATGAGTGATGATATAGATTTGGTCAATTGGTGCTTATATAAGCATGGGTCATATTTTAAATATTGTACATAAGTATAGGTCATTCTTTATTAAATATTTATATAACTGTAGGTACCGAATTTCAGTGAATGCCATATTAAAATGGGTACGTTTTTGGGGGAAAAAATGGCACACCCCTGCGCCAAAAACTGCTGAGAAACTACAGATATATTATTGTCAGAAGATCTTAGTAATATGCATTTTATTTTGCCACAGAACAAAAACTTTTTTATTTTGCAATACACATTCGCCAAAATTTTAAATATTATTAAACCTGTCAAAGCGTAAATCTGTTCAATGTGCTGTCCCTGCACTGCCTACAAACAATAAGAAGACCATTACTAGGGCTGAAATAAATGTAAACAAGGATACTATGCTCAAGATCCACAGCAGCATTGACATTGTACTGGCCAAAGGAACCCGTAAGTATAGTAATAGATACAGCTTATTTTCTAACTTTACAAGAGCCTTGGTTTTTTTACATCTGTAAGGATGATGTTTGAAGAAATAGTTTTGATCCTATGGTTTCATAGATAGTAAAATAAATTACCTACCCTGAAAAAAAAAAAAAAAAAAAAAAACTAATAAACTAAGTCCCTATACTTCTGCCTGCCTAACATTGTAAAATAAAATATTTCCGAGTGTTTTATTGCATAACAGATTATCGACATTTTTATAAACATTTTGTTTGTTTAAAGTTACTTTTATTGCAATATTTGCAAAAACTGTATTTTAGTATGCAAATTAAAAGTAAATAAGAAGATGTGGTATGAGTGCCAATGAGACAACTATTCATCCAAGTCACAATGTGTAAGTAAACAATTATAGGTCAAAGTACGTCCTTCAACACGGAGCGTTGGCTCACACCGAACAGCAAGCTATAAAGGGCCCCAACATGACTAGTGTAAAACAATTCAAACAGGAAAACCAACGGTCTAATCTTTATTAGAAACGTGAAACGGGAAGCATTTATGAACCACACCAACTAACGACAACCACTGAATAACAGGCTCCTGACTTAGGACAGGTGCACAAAAATGCAGCGGGTTTAGACGTTTTAACAGGAGCCAACCTTAACCATAATCCGAGACAGTGGTGTAACATTACAACATAAAAAGACACACAAAAAAATATCAATTGAAATTGCTTAACTCGAACAAAAACAAGTAAATATACACTGATCGAATAAGTTTGATCTATGACCGTGCAAGAACCTCATGGGTAGTCAAGGTCGTTAAAAAAAAAAGTCGTGATCTATGACACAATATAAATACAATAGAAATTAAAAAAATGTATCAATGTCAAAAAGACAACTTAAACTAGGACAAAATGGCGCACACAGGTAAATTTAAGCATAATAATTTTGTTGTAAGGAGTACAGAAACATTTTTTACAAAATTATTTTGTTGTTCACAGTACGAGTACAGAAGTGAAACTTTATCGTCATACTAAATACAAAGGTGGTACATATTAAAAATAGTAAGACGAGATATAACATAAAATAAGTGAACATTGAATAACAGAAATGCATAACAAATTGTGTCAACAGGCCAAATTAACACGAAAGTACGATTTGAGAGTACTCCCAGTTACTGAAAGCTAATTAAAAGCCAAACACAATTAATGATAAAAAAATCATGCACCAGAGACTAAAATTAATTAAAACACATCCCAGGCAGGGAGTTATTGTATTAACGCAGTGGACAGTCAAAGAAGATATGACTTGTGCACTGCCAAAATAAAAGTAACGACAGGCAGTAGGGTAGTTAGGATTTAACCTTATAATGAATATGTATGATGTTATATATATATAGATAAAACAAAAGTACCTTTAAAGAAATTTTCAGATAATGAGTATTGTATATAATCTATTTGAATTAATTGAGCGATTGGACAGAGTGTAATGCTTATATGTATTGAAGGTCATAACTTCTCATTGTCTTAGAAATTACTAGACTGTAAAGGTTTTCTTTTGAAATTTTGTATTATGTATAATGGAACTATTATTTACCCACTATATTGCTTAGTCGTTGATTCATAGTTTCTAACATGATGATTTCGGTATTTGCCATCATACGACTTTTCGGTATTTGCCATCATACGACTTTTCGGTATTTGCCATCATACGTCTTTTCGGTATTTGCCATCATACGTCTTTTCGGTATTTGCCATCATACGTCTTTTCGGTATTTGCCATCATACGTCTTTTCACTGTATGGAATAAATATGATAAATGTTGGTTTACTAACTCACTGGCAAGGTGACTGTAATTTTGTGCCAAGTAAAACTGGTAACAGGATTAAAGGACAAAATTGTTCTATAATTAACAAGAATGCATGGACTTTTAGCTCCAGATTTTCTATTTACCATACATCAGTCTACAATAATTTTGTGTTTGGTCAACACTAGGATGCTAGAAAAATGTTCACATTTATAATCCAACTCTTTCTTTGTTTCATATTATTCATTTGAAGAATATAAATATTTTTAAAACACCCATAGCTGTTAATATTGCCTTTATTTTTGCCTTTTATATGTGTGAAACAACAATTTCTTACTCAACCTAAATTCCTAGACTCCCGCATTAGGCAAATAAATTAAATTGGTGGCTATATTAGTTTGCAAAAAGGACTGTTGTCATATTAACTTCAATAACTAATGAAAAAAAAAATGTTTATATATCATGTATTTTTGTGCTTACTTATCATGAAAAGACAACATAAGAAATCAGACTTATAAAACTGGTAAGAATTCAAGAGATTGTTCATGTTTGTAAAAAAAATTTCAGGGGCGATGGATTTGGTGCTAATAATTAATGTTAACTGAAAATTCAGAATGACTGTTTTTCCGATAATACATGTTGTTGTTGTTTTTTTTTTATGTCCCACCTAGGGACGTTATGTTTTTTCGGTCTGTGCGTCCGTTCATCTGTCCGTCCGTCCGTTTGTTCGCCGTTCGTCCTGCCGGCCGTCTGTCTGTTCCGCTTCAGGTTAAAGTTTTTGGTCAAGGTAGTTTTCGAAGAAGTTAAAGTCCAATCAACTTGAAACTTAGTACACATGTTCCCTATGATATGATCTTTCTAATTTAAATGCCAAATTAGAGTTTTTAACCCAATTTAATGGTCCACTGAACATAGAAAATGATAGTGCGAGTGGGGCATCCGTGTACTATGGATACATTCTTGTTTTGTTTTTTTAATATAAAATATTCTTTCAACTTTCACTATTAATATGTATCAGAACATTGGGTAAGGATATTACATAAATCAACTGAGTATATCATTGTAAAATTTTAAACAGCTATGTTTTCAAACTACAGAAAACTCTTGTCATTAGGCATATCAGATAAAATTGATAAAATTTAGGTGCTTGTAAAATTTTAAAATGTTATCTTTTCAAACTACAGAAATCTCTTGTAATTAGGCATAACAGATGAACTTGATAAAGTTCCGGTGATAAAAATAAGTTCTTGATGCAGACCCTACAATATTATTATCATTGTCTAAGGTAGTGTGAAATATTTTCATACAGGATATTATATAGCATTTTATATTGTTGGTAGTTTTTTAAGGCAACACTATTACCGTTCAAAAGTATTCTAGTTAGTATTATAAGGCCAAAGGATACCTAAATATATACAGGTTTGCTTTTTACATGTTACAACCGATAAACTGGGAACATGGTTGTATCGTTCTTATACGCTTATTTTACCAATTTCCATGAAACTTTAGTGAATGTTTATATCTATTAATGTAAACTTCCTTTTAATTTATATAACATTTAGATTTTACGTTTCTGAGTTATGGGATTTTCTTCCTAAAAGGGGGGATTTTCTATTTTTCGGGCAATATCTCAAAAATGCTTTGAGCAGTTTTCATGAAACTTTGGTGATTGATTTATATCTATTAAGTTAGGCTCCCTTTAGTTTTCTTATCAATTTCTGATATGACATTGAGAAGTTATGGAACTTTATTCATTGAAAAGCAGCTGAAAAAAACGGGCTTATCATGAACTACAGAAACACTGAAGCTTTTTGTTTTTTTAAACTTTTTACTAATTTCTTAGAGAAACGATGACTTGAGAGCAAATGCAATGCAATTTCCAATATAATTAATAATTCAAAGGGGCACTTTATACTCCTACAAAAAAATATTTGATCGGCACTGATTTTCGAACATGTTTAGGACATTTTTTATATAAACCTTTGATATAAATTTGATAAAAATCTGGCAAGAATTGTTCACATGAGAGTGCTATCAATGCAATTTTCCATATAATTAATATTTCCAAGGGGCATAACTCTTTTTAAAAAAAAAAGATCGACACTGATTTCAAACTTGTTCGACACATTGAAGATATAAACCTATGATATAAGTTTCTTAAAATTCTGGGAGGAATTGTACACAGGAGAGCACTTACAATGAAATTTGTCATATAATGGATATTTTCAAGGGACACAACACTTTGAAAAATATTTGATTTGCCCTGATTTTCGAACTTGTCCGAGACATTGCTGATACAAACCTATGATATAAGTTTTATAAAAATCTGGCAAGAATTGTACACGTGAGAGCGCTAACAAGACCGGACGGACGGGTGCCCGGTTTTTCTATGTCTCCTGCAACGCGTCGAGCGGGGGCCGGACAAAATACCACTGACATCCAATATTTGAAACACCTGCTCATATGTTTATAAATTTTCTTCCGGACAATAAAATAAAAATTTTAGATGTGACCTTTAAATGGAGGTATATGAGATTTCAACAATATGATAAGGGTACATGACAAGAAATTAGACAGGTTGTCACTTAGGCCTTATCTTGCCTACCTTAAAGTTTTTTGGTTTTTTTTAAACAAGCAGCATTTTAAGTCAGACTGTTTCCACTGTTAAAACTAGTCAAAAAGATTAGAAAAAAAATATATTTGCCCAGCGTAACTGTACTCAAATTGATCTAACTACCCAATTGCACCAATGTTGCATAAAAAAACAATAGTACAATAGAAAAATGTTTAACTCAATAAACTCCCTGAATGATAATTTTCATCCATTCTTTCTTTTTTTTTTTTTCATTTTTGTCGAAAACTGTAGGCATGATAGGAGTTAAAGATAAACTTTAAAAAACAAAAAAATAACAAAAATGGAATTTAGAAGTAGTTTTACATTACCAAATTGTCAGACTACTCAATAGTTATAGAATTTATTGACATTGAATATTTTTTTAAATCTCAACAACTTTAATAGATAGACCTATAAACTATTTACAGGAAAGGGTCACCATAACAAGACCTACAAAAATATCTACAAATAAGCAAACATAACTGTTTGCAATAAAGGGAAAAATTAATATCAAAATAGTATATATTTTTTACCCTTTGAGCAATTCAGGCTGTTGGGGCCTCTTGTTTATGATTCAATATCATGAATTTAAATAAAATGTATGGAAATATGCAGTTAATAAGGATACATCTACAAAATAAGTACAGGATGGAAATGTTTGTCTGTTGCTTATAAATAAATGAAGGTCAAAAGAGGTGCAAACGCGGGAGTCTCACATTACCTACATACTTACCATCACTTTTTCAGCATGTTAGCAGAAACATGAGTATTATTTCATTAGGCCTTTATGGTAGATTTGATTCTTTATCTGAAAAAAGAAAGCATAAAACAGAACACTAAAAATTAAATAACTCAGTCCTTCTTGAAACCAAGGCCAATGGTTAACTAAGTAGCTCTGGATGATAAGAAGGTCCTGTCATATGCAGCCAATCAAGTAATTCATCAAAAAAAAAATACCAATAGTAAAACATAACTATATGAAATCAAATACCGAGGACAATTAGAAAAAATAGTTACTGTCATAAAGTTATCTTATTCAGATAGCACATACGAAAAATGTAGATTTTAGTGATGAGAAAGGAGCTGACAGATGTGGGAGTTCAAATTCATATAAATACCAAAGAGGCTCTTCAAGTTTTAAAAATTTCTTCATGTAGTGTTCATATTTCAATACCATTTGAATAAAAATAAAAGTTCAATCACCCTTTTTAGTGCAGGTTAGTTTAATTACAATAATATGGGGTAGTCGTCATTGAGTAAGACAACAAATCTTACACCAAATCCAAAGAGTAGAGAAAGAGAAAGCCACAACAGTCCGTCTTTGTTTATACTGTATACCTTCATTTTAAAGCTCTAAATGGCCACATGTGAAAAGCTGCAAATATAACAAAATATCTGAATCGTTTTATTATAAGACCTGTTAAAACAAAATGGAAATGGCATTGTTTTTGCTAATTAGCACAAGCAGTTGAGGCAAATATGACTTTATAAAACAACATCAAATAGACATTAAGACATTTATTTTTTACATTTTATAGATATATGCTATATGCATTTTATCTCCTAGGATACAGTGACAAAGGTTAAGATGCAGTCCAACAATAATCAAACATGTATACACGTGCATAGATACATGTGGTAGTCAGTACTCGTACGCAGCATAGTTTAAGGTTGCCATTGAAAGATTGAAAGACTAACCCCCTGAAGATTACAGATCTGCTGAAGAGGAAAAGAATGAAAGATGTATCAAACAAAAGATAATGGACAGTGTATAGTATATTACTTTAGCTTGTGATCGATCAAGACCTTAAAAGATGTTGGCCCTAACTTTGATTTGAAAAGAAATTCACATATTGTATCACATGTTTGCTATAAACCAAATAAAGATAAACATAATCAGGTTTTATACCCTCAAGTCATATTTTTGTCTATTTTCAACATTTTATTTATTAAGATTAAAACTGCTACATTACATTGACCTTGACCTTTAAACTATTTACCTTATATGTCATATTACCATAGGTCCTCGGGTGCTTTTGAAAGGTAAGCTTCACATGCTAATATTATTCACATCTTTTTTTTTCGTTTGTAGAAATATCTTTAATACATTTATAATCCATTGCTCACAAGGATATCGGTGGAGACGAACCAGTTTTGTAATATTTAACATGAATTCGTACTGTTAACCTTGGTAACTTACCTTGATCTTTCAACAACTGACACAAAGCCATTTTAATCTTTTGTCTTTCATTTGGCATTATCTGATCCACTGTTGAGAACATGTAATATGTTTTGAAATATCAAGAAGGCAAGTAAATACAGAAGCCATATGAATTATTATATTTTATATTTATTTTTAACCTTGACCTTTGAACTTCAAGATTGGAAATTTTCTACGAACAATAACCATTGGTATAAAGATTGTTGAGCTTAACAAAAGATTAAATACAATTCAAATATTTGAAAAAATTCAAGATTGAACATACTACACAGACGTAAAAACAAAACATAAAAAACATTTTTTTCATAGAAGAAATAATTAACTTTTAATCTGTATTGTTTACCAATATATATGTCGTGGTGAATTATTTAATGTGATTTGATTTTGATTTGATTTTTAGTGTTTTAACGCCACTTTTAAGCACCGCTTTTGGGCTATTTCGTGGCGGCAAGTTTTTATTTTTGGAGGAAGCCGGAGTGCCCGGAGAAAACCACCGACCTTCGATAGGAAAACTGACAATCCTAGTCAATTAGGATTGGAGTCGAGTGCACCAGCACGAGCGGGGTTCCAACTAACAACCTCAGTGTTGAATGGCTAGTGATTACAGTAGTAACTACTTAGACCACTCGGCCACCGAGGCCCCTTTACTAAATGTGATAACTGTACATTAGAATTCTATGTTAAGGAAGGGAAAAAGGTATAATCAGTGGAATAAACATACATTTGCCTTAGCTAAGGGAGATATTAACAAAATATTCACACGAGAAAGGTTATATTTTCCTCGGGCGATGGGCTCGGATAATATGGATTTTTTTCAGTGATTAAATCTTCATATTTCTCGCAGCCAAGGGACATAAATGTAAAGTGTACTGCAAGGAAATCAGTGATACATGTACAAAATTCATTGAATCCTTTTCATTGAAAGCATGGTCGAGCTGACTATTAACTTGAAGAATGAAAAAAACAAACAAAAAAACAAACAAAAAAACAAACAAAAAAACATATACAACGTGAATGTTTAAGTAAAACTCACGAAATGAACCTTGAAAACAATTGATACACAAACACGGAAATAAAATAATTCACATCAAACGTTAATGGTATCCTTGAAAATAAACCACTTCAGAAAAATTGTGGTTTTTAATATATAAACACAACGTTATATATGTAAAATTATATGGAAATTTGGTTTTTGGAAAAATCCATCGTTTATATTTAGATCAATTGTTTGTATGCTGGTATGAAAAGGGGAATATTCATTTTAAGTATTTTACAAATATAAACAAAGACTGTAAAGATCTATTTGAAATGATATAAATGCACAGGTTGTTGTTTTGAAAATTCGTCTATTTATAATATGCTTTTATTAGTTGTGTGATGGTGGATAGAAATCATACATATGTGAACCAGAAAACGTTTAACGACACGCAATCGAATATGTTGACTAATAACTCGACTGCCTTAGATGACTTCTGCAACCCTGTTATTTGTGGACTTGGAGCTTTTGTTTTTGGCGTTATTGGTATCGTCTGCTTCTTCGTATCATGTGTTGTGTGTTTTGTGGCATATTGTAAAAGATCTAGACGTATTATATCGTATTTTGAATCACAGGTAACATTAAATATATTGAATAATATTTGAATTATGATATAATTTTAGTAAATTCAATTTCCGGCGTTGTGACATGTACATTGAATTAATTTATGTATTTTCTAAACAAGAACAACTTTTATCTATAAGATCTGTTAACGTTTTAAACCTATCAATTGACTAAAAAACTATTTGTAAAATTAAATGATTTATCAGAACACAGTTAATTTGTTACATTTACTATATCCAGTTGTAAGAAAATCAATTACAGCAGAATGCATTGAGTGTGTAGGTAAAGGTAAATATCTTTGGTTAGATCGCTTGCTAGCTGAACCGTGAAGTCATTATTAGGTTGGGAAAACTACAGATAACCAACATATATGTCTGTAGGACTAGACTACTATGAAAGAAGGGTAGTATACCTGACCTAATAATGACTTCTCGGTTCAGCTAACAAGCAAGCTAACCAAAGATTCTACCTTTACCTACACACTCAATGCATTCTGTTGTAATACATGTGCTAAAATTCTACAAACTGACCATACACTAATTTTATAAACATATGCTATCAAACATTTGTAAAGGAGGAGGAGGAGGTCAACTGTACTAATAATGGAAAAGAAAATCCTAGCATGGATTACGGATCTGATGTATTTTACAATAACAAGGAGCCACAATATGAAGAAATACAACGTTATGATAAGGATCCTACTCACGTAAGCAAAATCAAGTACTGATAAATTTCAGATTAGGATTCTTTAAATTCTGTGTAAAGATGCAACAGGCACTTGTAAGGTCTTTCCACTTTTCCGTGGAAATTAATACCTTTTGATTTTGTTCTGATTTTTTTTTTTCTTCCGCCTAATTTTTTTCTTTCGTTGTGTTCTTGTTTTATAAGATGTCGCTTATATATTTGGAATATGATATCGTACAGTTTATACGCTTTTGAAACTAACATTGCTTAACCGAACACTTTACGTTGTAAGAGTTATCTCCCCAAACACTGTTTTTCTTGTGGCCACTACTCCTTCGCAACCGTAAAAGTTTACGACAAATTGCTCGTTACATCTTCAGGATTAGGATGACCATTTGGATCGAAGCTATCCGGAGACTCCATATGAGAGTTATTCCCCCTTATGCATTTGATATAAGTGATATGCATTTCTAACTGGTAAACCATAAGTGATAGAGACTTCGGGTCTCTTGATTTGAGGTCCTTGGTCCAAAAAAATGAAAATAAGGATAATGTCAAAGGTTGTTCTAAATTTTGATTTTGGCTTATTTTCACTTCTTTCCAAAAACCGTATAAGATATCGACAAATTATTTTTACTAAATTGTTAGTTCCGACATGTCGTAACACGTAAAGTTTGATTGGAATCAGCGTACATTAAGGTATCATTGACACTGTACATATGACACTTTCAACCGAATTTTATATTTTCATATCAAAATGAATCGTAAGAAGTGGAAAGACCTTCAATTGTTCTCTGAACAATTGGTTTTTAATTTATTAATAGTATTCTTTTCAAGAAAGGAGATTTAAATTTTTCTTTCCGGGAAGAGGTTCGCGTTTATGTCGGATTCTACATATTTTCAATATAGCCTTTTAAAAACTGAAAACAAACACTATTATTGTCATGCGTCCGAAGCGCCTCTCTAGATTTAACTTCATCATGAATGCTCAAAGCTTTGAAGTCTTTTTCATAAAAGATGATTGCCATTTTTTGTTGGTTTCTTGTTGTTGGTTTTTGTTTTGTTCGGGGATGTGGCTGAGAGGGTTTTTTTTTCCAATGGAAAGTTATAACTGAATATATTTATTATTCTGTTAGATTTTCTTTTACATTTGGTTATGGAAATTTAATAAATTGATAAACACTATTTTCTATAGTTATTACTTTTTAATTATAATTTCGGATTCTTTAAAACGGATTCTGTTGTTTTTAAAGAACATTGAACTTTTATATCCTATCTAATTACCAAAAGAAATATTTTGAATTAAATATATTTTATAATGTCAATGGCCTCACATACAATATGGTCTTGTTCAAATTCAAATTATTGATAAACAAAAAAAAAGATTGAACATGACAGTACATGACGTACAAACACGTGATCGGATGAAGGAATAAAATAATGCGAGCATCTTCTGTTATTGTGTCGATTTGTTTATTTGTTCTAGATTAATGCCTCTTTCAGTTATTTACGTTAAGTTTTGGTGGCCTGTGTTGTTGGGTTGAGGAAGCTAAAAGCCAAAAACCAAATGAAGTAGATTTTAGAAAGTGTAGGTTATCGTACGGCCTTCGACAATGAGCTAAACGAATATCGCATAGCAAGCTATGAAATGTCCGACATAACAAATGTTAACCAATTCAAATGAGAATGATCATGGCCTGATTGATAAACAAAAAAAAAAGATTGAACATGACAGTACATGACGTACAAACACGTGATCGGATGAAGGAATAAAATAATGCGAGCATCTTCTGTTATTGTGTCGATTTGTTTATTTGTTCTAGATTAATGCCTCTTTCAGTTATTTACGTTAAGTTTTGGTGGCCTGTGTTGTTGGTTTGAGGAAGCTAAAAGCCAAAAACCAAATGAAGTAGATTTTAGAAAGTGTAGGTTATCGTACGGCCTTCGACAATGAGCTAAACGAATATCGCATAGCAAGCTATGAAATGTCCGACATAACAAATGTTAACCAATTCAAATGAGAATGATCATGGCCTGATTGATGGACAAAATATTTAACCAAACACAAATATGATATGCAACAGCAAACGACCATTTAGTTACAGGAATCTGCCTTGAGACGGTACATACACGATGTGACGTGTTAACACAGTTTAAGGGCACCACAGCCTCCATTAAAATTGGAAAGTGGGGTAACACACACAGAGTCTTAAAACACAAATGTTTCAATTTGAGATTACTCGCAGCTATTTAAATCTAATTCAAAGCCAAAAACAAGACTAAAAAGTCATGTGACCAAGACTTAGGTTTCAATCTGTACACTCCCAATCGATTTAGTATTTCGTCGTTATTTACAGTCAAGGAAAAATTTGATTTTGTGCAATGCCAAAATGTGCGTCTCGACAGAATTGTGAATAAGTGTTTATTCTTGTATACCAATAATATTTAGTTATGTTTTAATAAAATTAATGTCTGTACCAATAAAAGTAATATTCTGAGATCTTATTACAGTGTTGAGTTGAATTGATAACCTTTTAGAATAAGTTATTTTAGGATCGATAAGTTTACGCGGATTGTTTATAAACGTACGGGCTTTATAAACAGCATAAACGTAAAACGTACGATTTGATATCCCGTTTCTATAAGTTTGACCTGTTTTTTTTTGCTAATGAATTTGAAAAACAAAGTTGTCGACATTTTACTTGCGTAAATTGCTATTTAACCTGTGTTTATTGGAATTAAACCTGTATTTTTTAATATATTGCTTTTCAACCTTAGTTAAATTTTCAATGTGTAATTTCCCGTACTACTGAAGAAAACTAGGTATTCGATAATCAGCATTTTTTTATGTTAATGAAATGTACCAATGATTTATTATGACGTCATAGCATTGTACATCTTGTCTACTTTATTATGCTTCTTCAGTTTATGATGTATTTCCTATGTTATGATGTATTTCCTATGTTATGATGTATTTCCTATGTTATGATAGAAATTGATTTAGTAAACATACATCTCTTTTTTTTTATTGCACAATCAAAATAATTCTCTTTCTTCTTCTTTGTTTCTTGTAATTTATATTAGTTACTTTGAATTTTAGAATTTTTTATAACTTTGATTATTTTGTTCGAAATACGAAGGATTTATTTTGGACACCAGATGTAAATAACTTGAGCTGTATATGACAAAAACTTTGGGAATTAGGGGTACTCAATGCTTTTTTAACTTCGTTCTTTATTTGGCCTTTTTAACTTTTTTGAATCAACCGACAACATTGCGTTTTTTGTGGACGCGTCTGGAGGACAAAATTTTAAGAAAATGTTAATCTTCGTATCTAAGATCACTTTAGGTATAACAATTTACAATATTGTATTATGTTACTATTATATCTTGTAAACGAGAGAGGCGATCGAAGGATGCCAAAGGAATATTCAAATTCATAAGTCGAGAACAAACTGACAACTCCATGGCAAAAAAAGATAAACAATGAAGATACATGCAATAGTAAAAAAACACAATATTTTTTAAATACTAAAGAGTGAGCAACACATGCCCATCAAAAACCGGGGGTGATCTCAGGTTGAAAATGATAGTCTGTTATTTCGTAACATTATTATGTTGATATATTTATATATACGGTCTCTGTCTTGAAAAAGACTTGCTAAATCAGGTATGAAGTATTGAATGATAAAGAACAATTGCTTGACAAAAGTGAACAGAAGAATATTCAACGTCAATCGTGCAGTAACCCATAGGATCAATACTGGTCAATGTCAATCGTACAGCAACCAAACGACACATAAAACATATAAAAACTAAATAACTTCATAGGATCAATACTGGTGTATAACATAACAAGTACAAAATAATAACGAAGCTAGTGACTTTGAAATTGAACATTATCAAAAAGACTGTTAAGTTTGTGATATCATTGTACAAAATTATGTCATTACCGTCTTATGTTCACCACATAAACATTTTGTTCAAGCTTAAATAATGTTAAATGAATTTTCATTTATCAAAGAACATCGTTAACCTTTGTTGAAAAACAAATAAAAACGAATATATAAACTATTTGTTTTAAAGTGGTTATTTATATTGCCCGCATTTATATTACGGGAAACATTTCTATTGTTTCTAAAATTCTTCCTTAAATGAGGGTGCGACTTTTATTTTTTTTTATACCTTTTAACATACACTTCTATAATTAGATATTGTGAAATGATTATTGGAATTTCCATTTCTATAGACAATATTTTATATTTTTTATATATTACCATGACTCTCGAAACTTTCAATTCTGTGAATCGTTTTTTCCTTTATTGCAGTGATACTTTTTAGAAATTTTCAAAAATATTTTTAGAATTGTTTAAAGATATTTTAAGAATTGTTCAAAGAGTTTTGAAATATAAAAAAATGTAGATTAGAAAAAAGGATGTTCACAGTAAGTGTGGCATCGGTGTTCACTGTCATTGAGGAATGAGTGTTCACAGTCATTGCGGTATTCTCTAATGTTATTGCGGTACGAACGTCCACTGCTATTACGGATATAAGTATCTACGATAGTTGCGGTGTTACTTTCCAATAATATTACTGTAAGGGTGTGATCTGTTAATCACTGCTGTGGTGCAGTCCTCTGTTATTGCAGAAGTGATGTCCACTCTTATTGCGGTAAGGGCATCCTCTGTTATTGCGGTTTAACTGTCCACTGTTGTTGCAGTAACGTTGTCCCGTTATAGCGTTGGATCCGTTTACTGTTATTGCGGTAACGTTGTCGCGTTATATAGCGTTGGATCTGTTTACTGTTATTGCGGTGCTGCTGCCAACTGTCATTGCAGTATTTGTGTCCACTGTTATTGTAGTAAGGTTTTCCTGTGTTATTGCAGTATTTCTGTCCACTGTTATTGTAGTAAGGGTTTCCTGTGTTATTGCAGTATTTCTGTCCACTGTTATTGTAGTAAGGGTTTCCTATGTTATTGCAGAGTTTCTGTCCACTGTTATGGCGGTAAGGGTGTCTACTGTTATTTCGGTAAGATTGTGATCATAATCACACTTTGTTATTGCGGTATGAGTTTCCAATATTACTGCGGTAAGGATGCCTGTGTTATTGCGGTGCTGCTGTTAACTGTTATTGTGGTATGAGTTTCCCATATTATTGCGGTAAGGATGCCTGTGTTATTGCGGTGCTGCTGTTAACTGTTATTATGGTATGAGTTTCCCATATTATTGCGGTAAGGATGCCTGTGTTATTGCGGTGCTGCTGTTAACTGTTATTGTGGTATGAGTTTCCCATATTATTGCGGTAAGGATGCCTGTGTCATTGCGGTGCTGCTGTTAACTGTTATTGCGGTATGAGTTTCCCATATTATTGCGGTAAGGATGTCCTGTGTCATTGCGGTGCTGCTGTTAACTGTTATTGCGGTATGAGTTTCCCATATTATTGCGGTAAGGATGCCTGTGTTATTGCGGTGCTGCTGTTAACTGTTATTGTGGTATGAGTTTCCCATATTATTGCGGAAAGGATGCCTGTGTTATTGCGGTGCTGCTGTTAACTGTTATTGTGGTATGAGTTTCCCATATTATTGCGGTAAGGATGCCTGTGTCATTGCGGTGCTGCTGTTAACTGTTATTGCGGTATGAGTTTCCCATATTATTGCGGTAAGGATGCCTGTGTCATTGCGGTGGCGCTGTTAACTGTTATTGCGGTATGAGTTTCCCATATTATTGCGATAAGGATGTCCTGTGTCATTGCGGTGCTGCTGTTAACTGTTATTGCGGTATGAGTTTCCCATATTATTGCGGTAAGGATGTCCTGTGTCATTGCGGTGCTGCTGTTAACTGTTATTGCGGTATGAGTTTCCCATATTATTGCGGTAAGGATGTCCTGTGTCATTGCGGTGCTGCTGTTAACTGTTATTGCGGTATGAGTTTCCCATATTATTGCGGTAAGGATGTCCTGTGTTATTGCGTTGCTGCTGTTAACTGTTATTCCGGTATGAGTTTCCAATATTATTGCGGTAAGGATGTCCTGTGTTATTGCGGTGCTGCTGTCCACTGTTTTTGCGTTAAGGGAGTCTTCTGTTATTGCGGCGTTTATTTGCACTGTCATTGCGTTGAGGTTGTCCTCTGTTATTACGTTGGTGTTGTCCACATTTATTGCTGTATTGGCGTCAACTGTTATTGCAGTTTTGATAG
The DNA here is from genome assembly GCF_021869535.1 of Mytilus californianus. Taxonomy (NCBI): domain Eukaryota; kingdom Metazoa; phylum Mollusca; class Bivalvia; order Mytilida; family Mytilidae; genus Mytilus; species Mytilus californianus. Next base: position 7,166,957 of record NW_026262615.1, read on the forward strand.
CCTCTATTAATGTAGTGTTGCTGTCCACTGCTATTGCGGTAAGAGTGTCTATTGTTACTGCGGTCAAGGTGTGAACAGTTATTGCGGTATAGGTTTCCCATATTATAGCGGTGCTTCTGTCCACTGATATTACGGTAAGAGCGTCCTTTGCTATTGGGTTGGTGATGTACACTGTTATTGTAGTGTTGCTGTCCACTGTTATTGCAACTGTTGCTATCCACTGTTATTGTAACTGTTGCTATCCACTGTTTATTTCGGTGTTGATGTCCACTGTTATTTCGGTGTTGATGTCCACTGTTATTGCAACTGTTGCTATCCACCGTTATTTCGGTGTTGTTGTTCACTGTTATTTCGGTGTTGCTGTCCACTGTTATTGCAACTGTTGCTATTCACTGTTATTTCGGTGTTGTTGTCCACTGTTATTGCAGTGTTGCTATTCACTGTTATTGCAGTGTTGCTGTCAACTGTCATTGCGGTGTTGCTGTCCACTGTTATTGCGGTGTTGCTGTCCACTGTTATTGCGGTGTTGCTTTTTACTTTTATTGTGGTATTGCTGTCAACTGTTATTGCGGTGTTGCTGTCCACTGTTAATTCAGTGTTGCTGTCCACTGTTTTTGTAGTGTTGCTATCCACTGTTATTGCAGTGTTGCTATCAACTGTTATTGCAGTATTGCTGTCCACTGATATTGCGGTGTTGCTGTCCACTGTTATTGCAGTGTTGCTATTCACTGTTATTGCAGTGTTGCTGGCCACTGATATTGTGATGTTGCTGTCCACTGTCATTGCGGTGTTGCTGTCCACTGTTATTGCGGTGTTGCTGTTTACTGTTATTGTGGTATTGCTGTCAACTGTTATTGAGGTGTTGCTGTCCACTGTAAATTCAGTGTTGCTGTCCACTGTTATTGTAGTATTGCTGTCCACTGTTATTGTAGTGTTGCTATCCACTGTTATTGCAGTGTTGCTATCAACTGTTATTGCAGTATTGCTGTCCACTGATATTGCGGTGTTGCTGTCCACTGTCATTGCGGTGCTGATGTCCACTTTTATTTCGGTGTTGGTGTCAACTGTTATTGCAGTAAGGATGTACTCTGTTATTGCGGTGTTGCTGTCCACTGTTATTGCGGTGTTGCTGTTTACTGTTATTTTGGTATTGCTGTCAACTGTTATTTCGGTGTTGCTGTCCACTGTAAATTCAGTGTTGCTGTCCACTGTTATTGTGGTGTTGCTGTCCACTGATATTGCGGTGCTGCTGTCCAGTTTTATTTTGGTGTTGGTGTCAACTGTGATTGCGGTGTTGCTGTCCACTGTCATTGCGGTGTTGCTGTTTACTGTTATTTTGGTATTGCTGTCAACTGTTATTGCGGTGTTGCTGTCAACTGTAAATTCAGTGTTGCTGTCCACTGTTATTGTGGTGTTGCTGTCCACTGTTATTGTGGTGTTGCTGTCCACTTTAAATTCAGTGCTGCTGTCCACTGTTATTGTGGTGTTGCTGTCCACTTTAAATTCAGTGTTGCTGTCCACTGTTATTGTGGTGTTGCTGTCCACTGTTATTGTGGTGTTGCTGTCTACTTTAAATTCAGTGTTGCTGTTTACTGTTATTGTGGTATTGCTGTCAACTGTTATTACGGTGTTGCTGTCCACTTTAAATGCGGTGTTGCTGTCGTGTTGCTGTCCACTTTAAATTCAGTGTTGCTGTCCACTGTTATTGTAGTGTTGCTGTTCACTGTTATTCTGGAATGGGTGTCCACTATCATTCCATTGTTGCGGTCCAGTGTTATTACGTAGATGTTGCTCACTGTTATTGCGGTAAGGGTGTCCACTATTATTGTGTTGGTGCTATCCTGTTTTATTGCTGTGTTGATGTGCACTGTTAATGCAGTAAAGTTGTCCACTGTTATTGCGTTGGTGCTGGCATGTGTTATTGCTGTTTTGATATGCACTGTTATTTTGGTAAGGTGTCCTCTGTCATTGCGGTATGGGTCTCTGCTGTTATTACGGTGTGGATGTCCTATGTTATTGTAGTATGGTGTCTACTGTTATTGCAGTGAGGGTGTCCTATGTTATTGTAGTATGGTGTCTAATGTTATTGTAGTGAGGGTGTCTTATGTTATTGCGATGTATCTGTCTACTGTTACTGCGGTCAGGGTGTCCTATATCATTGCGGTGTTGGTGTTCTTACAGTACCGTAACTGTATGTATTCATTGAGGAGTGTCGTTAGTTTACCAATGTCTATTATTTTGTGTTTTTGATTAATTCGTCGATTTTGTTTCTTCCTAGTGTATGATTGCTAGCTTCATTTAATGTTAGTTTACAGTTCTGTGGGACGGGCTTTTTTCAATTGAAAAACAAAATAGAATTGTTTATGTCTCCCTTGAATATTTTGCTAGTACATGTTAATCAGTTGATCGCAATGTCATCGAACTAGTAAATTATTCATTCCCAGTATTTTTTACCAGTTGAAAATATAATATACATAGTTTTCTGAAAAAAAAAACTGATAGACTTATCCTTTTATTTCAGAGGGAAAAAAGACTTCCGGCATCCCCCTACGCTTATGCCGAATCATGTAATATAAGTTGTCATAGCGATGGTCGAAAAAAACAGGTAGATATTAATGTAAGAAAATATTGACTTATTATGTTATAACTAACTGATATCTTAACTATTCATCGACAATTTATATACTACACTTGAATAACTATTTGCATGAAATAGTAAAAATGTTTATATAATGATTGTGTAATTTTTCTTCAACTAAGGCAGCTACCATTTGATGTTTATGGGGATGGGGGTGCAGGATGAAAGATTTTGTCCTGCATTTGTTTATTTTAGTTGTTATCTCTGTCCTGCCTTTTTATTTTTCACTCTATTCGGCCCTAGCTCCCTAAGACTGAAGCCAGCATATTTTTTTCTAAAGTAGCACCACCTACCATATGCATGGTACAACTAGCCTCCTTACATATTACCTCTTTAATTAACTTTAGTTTATATATTTAACATATATATCATTAACAGGAAGCTTGTTAGCGACAAATACCAGTCGATAAAAAAGTAACATTTCCTGAGTCGAAAAGGCGCAAGAAATATCTTTGCAAGACTGGTATCTGTAAACTACTGAACTTGATATATGTGCTTTATTACATATAGGATCAGAACAGATGCTTAAGTAAAACATTCGGAAGAGATAGATCTCCATTCCCCTGTATTTATTTCACGGGGTAAATATCTTAATCCTACACCAATTGGAATATTAAGTAGTACTTGAAACGAAACTATTTTTTTAATATACAATGTAATTGAACTAACTGCTATTCAGAGCGAAATGCTGCTATTAAAGGCATGTAGATATGCTGATTCTATATTGCAGATTTAACTTCTTTTCACAAAATTCAACCAAACGGAATTAATTTTCATACAATAAACATTATTAAGTCGTAAATAAGAAAAATCGGAACGACAGTAATGCTCGACAGTAATAGCATCACTTCATGATTTCAATATATTTCCCAATGTTTTCATTCTTCTAGGGAATCGTAACAGTATATATTTCAATATATTATATAATTGTAACATAATTTCTGTTTGTTAAAGAATGCCTTTTTTATACATGCTTAGATAAATGTAAATAATTTGCCAAAGTTGTCAAAAATTCATTATTTGTAACTATCAGAATTTTTAGTTCCTTTTAAAATAAAATACAAAATGAAATTTTTAAGGCAATCTGATTAAAATATTATAGAACATTAATAGTTAAATATTTTTTAAAGATTGAAAAAGAAATACTGGTTTTAAATAGAATATAGGTTTAACTAATGCCAGTCTTAGGTAGAATAACTGTATACCGCCATCTTGGATTGTAAAATAGAAGTTCACAATAAGTCTAGTTCTTGCTTAAATCAGAAAATTTTGAGGCAGATTGACAATTAATTGTTAAACTGTTTATTGGAAAAGAGAAAAATATATTAAGTGATTTATTGCAATATTCAGACTGAATATAGGATGATAGAGAAATTTTCAGTTTTTACTTGTAGCAAGAAAACAAGGTCGATGACACCATTTTTCTTTTTCTTTTTATTCTCTTAAAGCATATTCTAAAACCAATCTTATCATATTTCATTTCAAAATTCTATCTCACAGATTTCTTTTTATTCACAAAAAAGTGTTTTTTCATGGACAATCTATGCAAAGTTGGGCAATTGTTGCACGACTTTAGCTTGAAATATAGCACGGTGACCCATACTTTTTATTATATTTTTGAAAAAAAAACATGGGAAAATCTACATTCTGGCAAAGTATAAGAAAATGCTATCTGAGGAAATATATACCAATGATCCATCTTAAGGATGTTCGCTCCTCTTGTTTTAAAATTTTGCCAGATATTTGGAATCCTTTGGTTTTATCCATGTAGTGCCATTACAAAATTTTCTCCGCTAACCCCTACTTTTCTTTTCATAATTTTATTACATATAGTTTTAAAAGCCATATTTGAAAATCCTATAAAATCCTTGTTATTTTTTCGTATTTTTTAAAAGAAAAAGGGTGCCAATGTTAAATGTACGAAAAATCTAGAGAATAAAATTGAGAATGGAAATGGGGAATATGTCAAAGAGACAACAACCCGACCAAAGAGCAGACAACAGCCGAAGGCCACCAATGGGTCTTCAATTATTTCCCGCCAAATTTTCAATGGCTTATATCTCGAAAACAAGAACACGGACCCTTCATTTTTTTGTGCTTTTTTAGTTCCTTTATTTGTATACTATCCATCTATAACAGTCTTTTAAAAAGCTTGTTATCTTAAAACAGAGTAGCGAACATCCTGAAAGCACTCTTATTTGAACTATCGTATGCATATTTCATGTACAGTCTTAGTAGCATTTAGGATACTTAAAGCTTCAAAAACCAGAAATTTAGTTGAAATATCCTTTTTCTAAAGTTGATTGTAAAAAAAATTACCTGATTTACCTCAAAACTATAATATTCAGTGAAAGCCATCAATTAGTGTACACATGTATGTAGTGTATTAAAGTACAGTCATTTTTTTTTCAGCAAACCGCTTCGAACCTGTCGAAGAAAACTTTTGAATATGACTATGTTGACGTTCATGATATGAAGGGAGAATTACAAAAACAAATGATTTGGGCAAGTATATAAAAAAAAACTTTTATATATTTTTTCAATTAGAAACGTACGATTCAACGCCCTTTAAATACATGTATAATCAAATTAACAATGTAACGTTATATGCTATAAATGAAAACGTTTCAATTGATAGCAGTGTGCATGTGTGTCTATTTTTTCTATCTACATTCCTCAACGTTTTTGAAGTGATATACTAGTAAACTATATGATATTCCATTACAAAAGCATTTAGGTTGAACCGAATAGATGGCCTAGACGCTGGTTTATTGATATAAAAATATGATAGTATGAACACTTTCAATCAATGAACTAGGCTGCATGATATAATAAAAAAATAAAAAAAGTTAGTTAACGTGGTACCTAACACTACAGGGAGATAACTCTGTAAAAATCAGCTAAACGTTTTAATCACGTTGTATTGTTAAGGAAATATTAAGCTTCTCAATGATCAAAATTAGTATTTGTCAAACTGCTATATAACTAACGAAATTTTTCTGATAAAGTGGTTGGTTCAAATTTTTTGAAATTTTTATATTTTTGTCAAAGGGTCAAAGTAAACATTTTGTCAAAATTTTATGAAAATGAAACGAGCCAAATTAATATTAGTGAAGGTGTTGGGTACCACCTTAAAGAGGAGATGGTGTACTTTTATTATTGAAACGCATGCTGGGATTGTACTGGAATTTATCTATCTTGCCATGATAAAAATTTTCTATAGTTATATTTTGAGCTCATCATATTGAACATTTTATTTACTTGTAGAATTCCCATGAACGTTGTTATATTAACAAACAATTCGCAGATGACAACGGAACGAACGACACAGCTATAGGGACGGCAAAAAAGCTGTATGACAATTCAAATTTGTCATGCGACAAACCAACTACTGGCATATCTGTAGATGATAACCAAAATGGGAAAGGAAATAAAGAGCGTGACCAACTGATCACTGAAATGAACCAAAAACTTGCTCAGAAGAGTATTCCACGTAACGGTTTCCAAACAAAAGATAACATCAAGGACAATGGTGATACTTCTTCGGAAACTGAACCAGAATATGAAGACGCTTTTAGTTCTTCATGGAACATATTGTCTACAAATAATGATCCAGACTTAAAAGCACAAACCTGTTATAGTAAGGGTAAAAGATATAATCCTGGCAACTTTCATCCAACAACACTCCTAAATGTACAAGCAACCAGTATGATCTCCCTCCCGACATGCCACCATGCTGGTTCCAATGATAAAGGAGCGAGTGGAGCGAGGGCTACGTATGAAAGGGATTCTATTGAATCACTAAATTGCAGACAATCTTCCGATTCCTCACTCTCAGATGATCCATTTATGGATATGAAAACTCATCATATTCATCAAGATAAGGGAGTTATTCACGTTAATTTTCACGTGATAAAAAATCTGACTGTTAATAAGAAATGAATTTTATCTTGACCGTGATTTATGGTCTCTGTCTATTTTTTTCCTCTATATTTGTGAACCGTTGTGAAACATCTTTATTTAACTCTCATTTTTAGCGACATTATAAGTACCGATAGGCAAGTTTTCTCCCTTGCAACATACGGGTTTCCGACCCAAACAGATAAAGGACAGGGAACTAGTCTAAAGTTTCGATTGATATATACCAACAATTTACGAATATTGAATTAATCCTCTAATTAAATATGTATTAAATGTGTGCACTTTATTTAAAACGTTCAGTTTTAATATCCGAATATTTCAATTTTAATTAAATCTCGAATGACCGGAAAAAAACCCCAGGTAAACAGAATACTTAACTTGAAAGCAAGAATCAAACTGCATATAAAAAAATAATAGTGAAAAAAATAAGAAAACAAAAAATAATGACAGACACTAAATGACAAGGTCCTGTCATGGGACAGGCATATATATAATGTCGCGAGGTTACAGATGTTTGTGAACGATCAACCCTCTCCCCTAACCTCGGACAGGGGATAAACAACACACTATAAAAACAATGCCTGTTATTTGTACACTTGTTTGCTGATTGCAGTATAAACAAGGTTATAGTCTTAAGGGCACCATCTCCACGCTTAAACTATTCAATTCTTTGTTCAGTGAACTGCAAAATATAAGTCAACCCTTATTTGGCATATATTTTAGAACTTTATCACGTGACCTGTCTTTTTCAAACAGTTCGTTAAGAATATATCAAAGCTGTTAGAAGTCTTTTTGAGAATGAGACTAGAATTGTGTCTTCTTTGGAAAACTCTGTTTTGTATGCGGAAACTATTTAGACTTGATTAATTCAGTTACTAGTACAGGAGGAAAATACATATAGATGTATTCTTTCTTGTTAACACAATATGATAGCTACCTAACTAAGTTGTTGACCAATACAGTTTTAACACCCGTCTGTCCAGAAATCAGAAATCAGCTTTTAGAGTAATTTACTACCATATGTTCGTTGTGTTAAATCCGTCAGCTCGTATGACATTGCATGTTATATTACTTCAAATAAAAGATTTCGCGCAGGTTGGTCAAATCCAACATGTACGTTTACGCATGGGTTTTATGTAGTTCTTCAAGCGTGTCCGTATTAAGCGAAACTTTTTTAAACCTACGTCACAAATTTTTGAGCTATTTCAGTACCAACGTATCTAGGTACTTTCTAGACCAAAATTCCTATTAGCAGAGCAAGTTTTATCTATAAATGAACAATGTTATATTGTTAAAATGCAGTGTTTAATATCTAAATGTTCACTTATCCAATTGTGTTACCGTTAGTCCGTTCCTGTGTTCTGTATTTGGTAGCAGTTTTGGTTTTAAGTTGGTGAATAATTATGTTTAAGATATAGCTTACAATCAAGTTGTGATCAAATCAACTTTAAACTTAGTACACAAGTTCATTATGATGAAAACATTAAGAAAATATACACCAGTAAGGGTTGTTAGCCAGATTCGGTTCACTATACATGGACTTTGATACTATGAACGGGTCATAGTCTCCTATGGGTATACGGGTGCTACATGTAGAGCAGAATCTGCTTACCCTTCAAGAGCACCTAAGACCTACCCTATTTTTTGGTTGGGTTCGTGTTGCTCAGTCTTTAGTTTTCTATGTTGTGTTTTGTGTACTGTTGTAACAGTTTGTATGTTGGTCTTTTCTTTTTTAAGGCATGGCTTTGTCGGTTTATTTTCTACTTATGAGTAAAAATGTCCCTTTGGTATCTTTAGCCTCTCTTTTATATAATATTTTTGTTTATAATTAATATATTTTTTTAATTACTATGCATTTTTATCTGTTTTTATAATTGTATTCGCAATAATCTAACATAGGAATACTGATATCTATATTATTTTTTTTGTGTAAATTGTTTTCTAAAAATATTTTTCTAAATTATTTGTTTTTTTTGAAACACTAATATTAATAAAAGTGTGGCATTTTACATTGTTTTCTTTCCATTAATATTTTTATACTTAAAGTAAAATAATTGTTAAACACTGTCTGTTTTATGTATAAAATTTCGTTATTGAGAGGATGGTTAATGTTCCAAATGTATACGTTGTATTGTTTTGTCTTTTGTCTTGAAGCAATCCTTGAAAATATATGTTATAGATGAAAAAACCTTTCTGTATATATAAACCGTTATTCATTATGTTTAATTTTACAATTATTTTCAAATATTAAAAAGCAATTGTCATTATTGTTTTTAACAGATAATCATACATGTACATGATGTATATAATGTCCTGACAGTTCCTGCTATTGGTTTTGCATTTAAGTTTTCTTTACTTCTTATATGCCATAAACCAACCTGGATACAATTTTGAATTTGAAATAAATAACATCATGGTAACTGTTGTGGACGTATTGAAAATCTTCGAAAATCTTGGGAGAGCAATGTACCATAGGGTACAATGTGTCTTGTATACTATGATTATTACAATGTGTCTTGTATACTATGATTATTACAATGTGTCTTGTATACTATGATTATTACAATGTGTCTTGTATACTATGATTATTACAATGTGTCTTGTATACTATGATTATTACAATGTGTCTTGTATACTATGATTATTACAATGTGTCTTGTATACTATGATTATTACAATGTGTCTTGTATACTATGATTATTACAATGTGTCTTGTATACTGTGATTATTACAATGTGTCTTGTATACTATGATTATTACAATGTGTCTTGTATACTATGATTATTACAATGTGTCTTGTATACTATGATTATTACAATGTGTCTTGTATACTATGATTATTGGATAGTTCTGTTCATTATACTTCATGCCAGATTAATACAATGGAGATATTCTACTCTATCCCATGGCAAATACTCTATTATCTTTTTCGGAGACGCAAGTGTGCGCTTTAAAATGTTTCCGATCTATGAGTTTGACTGTCCCTCTGGTATCTTTCGTCCCTCTTTTATTAAATACGGATGGTTAGTATGGTTTATTACTTTAAATTTGAAATTTAATTAAGGAATGACTGTAATGTTTTTTTCTGTCTATGAAGAAATGACTTATTTCGAATAGACAGAAAAAAATATTACAGTCATTGCTTATAATTTAATTCTAAATTCAATTTTTGAGGAGTAAATCATGAAAAAAAACGTTGATAACGTCAAGGTTACTTAACAAAATTATGTCTATGAGCTGATATGCAAAAAACTTTCAGCCAATCAGAAGACAGGTTACATCCAAAATTTAATTATTAGACAGTAATAACAGAACATTCAGTGTAATGAATTAAATAACACAAGATGAAATGTATGTGAAGTTAGCGGCCGGTTCGTTATTCGATATTCAATATCCAACTGGCTGCTAGCAGTCGGTTCGATATTTAAATTTCTGAGTCGAAAATAATAAAAATTTAGATATTCGAAAAATTGAAAGCATGTTGTCATAGTTAAAAGGAGTAAAATATAAATGTAGAAAATCGTTTTATGACCTCTTCAAGCAATCGTAAATTCTTGCTGTCCTCAAATATAAACCCTTATACATGTATCAAAGTTTGTCTTTAAAAAATACAGATTTTTTATGCAATCAAAGATGTACTTTTATATATGATATTTCTAGAAACAAAAACAAACGATCAGTACTAGTAACATTTAAAAATATAAATAGAAATGATAATGGAAAGCCAAAAAAAAAAAAACCCAAAAAGATATTGTCACTTTTCAGCTAAAAATCGTCGAAATTCCTGTAAAAGGGCACAGGACGATGCCTATACCTCCCTGATCTCTTAATCTTCACAATATTATGTTGATAGTTAGTTAATATAAAGATACAAATGACACCAAAAGGAATTTGGGTAAACTTCTTGTCTTCTATGTTTACGGTGGGCTCAAAGTGCCAGTTTCATATTCAAAATATATAGTGAAAACCTACAGGAGACCGCTTAAATGACGGTTAGACCCTCCTGTTCATTCAATGTTCATAAACTTGAATGATCTTTTAGACTATGTATATATACAGATCGTTTCAAAAGGATTTTCCTGAATAATATCATCTTCGTTATCTACGGAGGGCTTTAACTGTCACTTTTCATCTAAAAATCGTCAAAAATTCAGGTAAAAGGGGCACAGGGCGATTACTAGACCTCCATGAACGCATCTCCCGGAATAATTAAACTCTGTGCCGACAAATGGTATGGATTTTCCAAGAATTTTCTTACGGAAAGTGTAAAATTATACACTTTCTGACTGGTTATGCGGGTATTAGAAAGTTTGTTGTCCCTGAGATACTAACTATTGCTCAAGGTGATGCCGACGTCACAAGTTAGTATAAAAAGGAAAACTCATTTGCTAATATCCTTATAACCAGTCACTAAGAGCTTCATTATACCTAATAAAACAACTTTTTTAAAACTCTATATACACCATCTGGAAAAAACAAAGTGTCACATATGCATCCACAAGTTGCAATGTAAAGGTTTTTTTGCCGGGTGGTATTCGTTAATATGTAATCTTTTCTAAGCTATGGATCAACTTCATAAATAATACATGATGGTCTTGAAGTATAGACTCTAAGTAATGACGTTGTTTGTCATCTTATCTGTCTCGCTACAGGTTAAAGTTTTTGGTCAAGGTAGTTTTTGATGAAGTTGAATTCCAATCAACTTGAAACTTAGTACACATGTTCCATATGGTATGAGTTTTGACCCCAATTTCACGGTCCACTGAACATAGAAAATGAAAGTGCGAGCGGGGCATCCTTGTACTATGGACACATTCTTGTTACCTATTATTATATCTGTTTGCTTTTCTCACACAATGTTGTCTATATAATGAAATTCTATGCGACTTTCATAGAAGTGTGGGGTTTGGCTAGCTATAAAACCAGGTTTAATACACCATTTTCTACAAAAGGAAATGCCTGTACCAAGTCAACAAAATGACAGTTGTTTTCCATTCGTTTGATGTGTTTGATCTTTTGATTTTGCCATTTGATAAGGGACTTCCCGTTTTTAATTTTCCTTGGAGTTCGGTATTTTCGTAATTTTACATTTTAAGTGCCAAATTATAGTCATTTCGTACCTAACCATTTCGTACCCCCCATTTCGTACCTAGACAAAAACAATTTCATACCCAATATAAACCCTTATGTAAATCGCAAGTTTGTCTTTAAAAAAAATAGATTTTTTATGCAATCAAAGATGTACTTTTATATATGATATTTCTAGAAACAAAAACAAACGATCAGTCTAGTAACATTTAAAAATGTAAATAGAAATGAATATGGAAAGCCAAAAAAAAAAATAATAAAATATTATCACTTTTCAGCAAAAAATCGTCGAAAAATCAGGTAAAAAAGCACAGGGAGATAACTAGACCTCCCTGATCTCTCAATCTTCACAATAATATGTAGATAGTTAAGTTAATATAAAGATACAAATGACACCAAAACGAATGTGGGTAAACTTCTTGTCTTCTATGTTTACGGTTGGTTCAAAGTGCCAGTTTGATATTCAAAATATATAGTGAAAACCTACCGGAGACCGTTTAAAGACGGTTAGACCCTCCTGTTCTTTCAATGTCCATAAACTTGAATGATCTTTTAGACTATGTATATATACAGATCGTTTCAAAAGGATTTCCCTGAATAATATCATCTTCGATATCTACGGAGGGCTTAAACTGTCACTTTTCAGCTAAAAATTGTCAAAAATTCAGGTAAAAGGGCACAGGGCGATGGCTAGACCTCCATGAACGCATCTCCTGGAATAATTGAACTCTGTGCCGACAAATGGTATAGATTTTCCAAGAATATTCTTACGGTAAGTGTAAAATCATACACTTACTGACTTGTTATGAGGGTATTAGAAAGTTTATTGTCCCTGCGATACTAACTATTGCTCAAGGTGAAGCCGACGTCACAAGTTAGTATTATATTAAATAAGTCTTTTGAATACAACATATAAACTAGCATCAAGCTGTATAGGAGAGCGTATAAAATCTGTTCTATCCATTATTATTAACAATGATCAGACAGGTTTCATTCCTAGAAGATATATTGGAGAAAACACTCGTCTCATATATGATATTTTATTCTATACAGAAGTAAATGATTTACCAGGTCTTCTCTTTCTTATATATTTTGAAAAAGCTTTTGATTCCGTATCATGGAAATTCATAAATGAAGTATTAGACTTTTTCAACTTTGGACCCTCTATAAAACATTGGATAAGGACCTTTTACACAAATATAAGCTCATCAGTATCCCAAAACTGTTTTCTGTCAGATTTCTTTGAGATCCAAAGAGGCTGTAGACAAGGGGATCCTTTATCACCTTACATGTTTCTTTTATGTGCTGAAATTCTAGGAATTTTTATCAGAAAGAACAAAGAAATTAAAGGAATTAAAATTAATGACACAGAATATCTTATCTTCCAATACGCAGATGACATATCAATAACACTTGACGGTACTCCCAAATCTCTAGATGCATCTCTTCGCTTACTACAAAAATATTCTGAAATGTCTGGTCTCCATATGAACTTGGACAAAACAAAGGTGGTGTGGATAGGCAAAAAAATATATAGTCAAGACAACATGAGTGTAAAATGGGGACTGGAATGGGATTCCATTAGGTTTACATTACTAGGAATAAACTTTTCTGTCAATTTGCATGAAATGGAATTGTTGAACTATGGTCCAAGAATTAAGGAAATTGAAAATATAACACAAATTTGGTCTAAACAAACATTAACACCGGTTGGAAAAAAAACAATCATCAAGACACTAATTATTTCAAAATTGAACCATCTGTTTTTAACATTACAAGCACCATGCAAAAATACTTTAAAACAACTAACTGACAAAATTTATTCATTTATTTGAGAAAACAAACCTGACAAGATAAAAAGAGAAATATTATGTTCTAAACACAAATTAGGAGGGCTGAAAATGATAGATATTGACAAATATATAAAAGGATTGAAACTAACATGGATTAGACGGTTGTTGAAAAACAACCCAAAACTAAATAAGCTACTAGAAAGTACTAAAAAAATGACTTTTCAACAATTCCAAAACATTTATAAAATTAAGTCAAACTTTCTTACTTATAATCGGGTAATTACATCAATAAAATCATATGAATAAGCGCTCAAGAAAGATATATTCATAAACAATCTTAATAAAACACAAGGGCCAATTATTCCATATAATATAAGAATATTTGTTTGATCAAAAATAGGCTCGAAAGATATGTATAATGCTCTATTAGAAAAACAACAGTACTAAACTTAACTGTGAAGACAAATGGTTCTTAACACTGAACAAAAATTTTGATTGGAAAACCGTGCATAGTATGTCTTTTTACTCCACAAAAAGCTCAAAACTTCAATGGTTCCAGTATAGAATAATACACAAAATCTTGGGCACAAATCCATTTTTATTTAAAATAAAAATAAAACAAAGCGATAAATGTATTTTCTGCAATGAAGTTACCGAAGATATTGAACACATATTTTGGACATGCCATAAAATAGCAGATCTGTGGATAAGACTCGGTGACTGGATTTATAACCAAACACAATTAATTATTCCGTTTAACATGGATATAATTTTATTCGGAAATTTAGGAAAAACAGAAAATAATGAAATAAAAAATTTAATAAAACTATTATCAAAATTCTTTATTTATAGAACAAAACTGTGTGAAAATCAAGTTAGTTTTTCAGGGCTGAAAATTATCTAAAAGAAAATCTAATACTAGAAAAGAATATATTTTTTTAAAACAAAGCCTCTTCACATTGCCAACCTCTACTGGGACTCCTGGCTTCAATTGCTAGAATAATTTACACATAACAAATTAGCATTACCCTATGTAATGTTACTATGTATATTGTTTAAGCCCTCTCCACACCACCATATATATTTTATATAATATATTGTTATATGTTTGTTTATTGTTTTTTGTTCTTGTTTTGTGCCTAAAATCACGTGTACGTTTTTTAATATCTATTTCGTGTTTGTATGAATTTTTTACAATGGAAAACCAACTTTGTCAAATCTATTTAATGTTATATCTAAAGACACACGCTAGTCTTGACCAAAATACTGCTGCCAAAAATCCAAATTTCCATGAATTTTTTTTTTTTTTTTTTCTAGTTTAATTTTTTTTGTTTTCATTTTGTTTTTGTTTTTATTTATTTATTATTTTCTCTTTTCTCTTTTCTTTCTTTATGAAATAAAATTCTCTCTTTATTGAACAATATGGAAATAATGGATACATAATAATATAGTGTACATATTTTATAATTTTTAATACTAAAAATTAATAACTATTTTCTATCTAAATTTACGAGATAATGTTTAACGAGGCCGGTGTAAGGTACCGGAACTTTCTGTATCCAACTAACAAATGTGAAAGTTTTCAATAAAGTATGTAAAATTAAAAAAGAAAAAAAAAAGAAAAGAAAAAAGAAGTTCATAATACCTAATAAAACAACTTTCTCAAAACTCTATATACACCAATTGGCAAAATCAAAGAGTATATGCATCCTCAAGATGCAATGTAAAGGTTTTATTGCCCGGGTGGTATTCGTAAATATATAATCTTTTCTAAGCTATGGATCAACTTCATAAATAATACATGATGGTCTTGAATTAAAGGCTATAAGTAATGACGTTGTTTATCATCTTATCTGACTCGCTACAGGTTAAAGTTTTTGGTCAAGGTAGTTTTTGATGAAGTTGAATTCCAATCAATTTGAAACTTAGTACACATGTTCCATATGGTATGAGTTTTGACCCCAATTTCACGGCCCACTGAACATAGAAAATGATAGTGCGAGTGGAGCATCCGTGTACTATGGACACATTCTTGTTACCTATTATTATATCTGTTTGTTTTGCTCACACATTGTTGTCTATAAAATGAAATTCTATGCAACTGTCATACAAGTGAGAGGTTTAGCTAGCTATAAAACCAGGTTTAATACACCATTTTCTACATAAGGAAATGCCTGTACCAAGTCAACAATATGACAGTTGTTTTCCATTCGTTTGATGTGTTTGAGCTTTTGATTTTGCCATTTGATAAGGGACTTCCCGTTTTTAATCTCCTTGGAGTTCGGTATTTTCGTAATTTTACATTTTAAGTGCCAAATTATAGTCATTTAGTACCTAACCATTTCGTACCCCCCATTTCGTACCTAGACAAAAACAATTTCATACCCAATATAAACCCTTATGTAAATCGCAAGTTTGTCTTTAAAAAAAATAGATTTTTTATGCAATCAAAGATGTACTTTTATATATGATATTTCTAGAAACGAAAAGAAACGATCAGTCTAGTAACATTTAAAAATATAAATAGAAATGATTATGTAAATCCAAAAAAACCAATAAGATATTATCACTTTTCAGCAAAAAATCGTAGAAAAATCAGGTAAAAAAGCACAGGGAGACAGCTAGACCTCCCTGATCTCTCAATCTTCACAATAATATGTAGATAGTTTAGTTAATATAAAGATACAAATGACCCCAAAAGGAATTTGGGCAAACTTCTTGTCTTCTATGTTTACGATGGGCTCAAAGTGCCAGTTTGATATTCAAAATATATAGTGAAAACCTACCGGAGACCGCTTAAATGACGGGTAGATCCTCCTGTTCTTTCAATGTCCATAAAATTGAATGATCTGTTAGACTATGTATATATACAGATCTTTTCAAAAGGATTTCCCTGAATAATATCATCTTCGATATCTACGGAGGGCTTAAACTATCACTTTTCAGCTAAAAATCGTCAAAAATTCAGATAAAAGGGCACAGGGCGATGGCTAAACCTTCCTAAACGCATCTCCCGGAATAATTGAACTCTGTGCCGACAAATGGTATGGATTTTCAGGAATATTCTTACGGAAAGTGTAAAATTATACATATACTGACTGGTTATGAGGATATTAGAAAGTTTGTTGTCCCTGAGATACTAACTATTGCTCAAGATGAAGCAGCCGACGTCACAAGTTAGTATTATATTAAATAAGTCTTTTGAATACAACATATAAACTAGCATCAAGCTGTATGGCAGAGCGTATAAAATCTGTTCTATCCATTATTATTAACAATGATCTGACAGGTTTCATTCCTAGAAGATATATTGGAGAAAACACTCGTCTCATATATGATATTTTATTCTATACAGAAGTAAATGATTTACCAGGTCTTCTCCTTCTTATAGATTTTAAAAAAGCTTTTGATTCCGTATCATGGAAATTCATAAATGAAGTATTAGACTTTTTCAACTTTGGACCCTCTATAAAACATTGGATAAGGACCTTTTACACAAATATAAGCTCATCAGTATCCCAAAACTGTTTTCTGTCAGATTTCTTTGAGATTCAAAGAGGCTGTAGACAAGGGGATCCTTTATCACCTTACATCTTTCTTTTATGTGCTGAAATTCTAGGAATTTTTATCAGAAAGAACAAAAAAATTAAAGGAATTAAAATTAATGACACAGAATATCTTATCTCCCAATACGCAGATGACACATCAATAATACTTGACGGTACTCCCAAATCTCTAGATGCATCTCTTCGCTTACTACAAAAATATGCTGAAATGTCTGGTCTCCATATGAACTTGGACAAAACAAAGGTGGTGTGGATAGGCAAAAACATATATAGTCAAGACACCATGTGTGTAAAATGGGGATTGGAATGGGGTTCCAGTAGGTTTACATTACAAGGAATAAACTTTTCTGTCAATTTGCATGAAATGGAATTGTTGAACTATGGTCCAAGAATTAAGGAAATTGAAAATATAACACAAATTTGGTCTAAACAAACATTTACACCGGTAGGAAAAATAACAATCATCAAGACACTAATTATTTCAAAATTGAACCATCTGTTTTTAACATTACAAACACCATGCAAAAATACTTTAAAACAACTAACTGACAAAATTTATTCAATTATTTTGGAAAACAAACCTGACAAGATAAAAAGAGAAATATTATGTTCTGAGCAGAAATTAGGAGGGCTGAAAATGATAGATATTGACAAATATATAAAAGGATTGAAACTAACATGGATTAGACGGTTGTTGAAAAACAACCCAAAACTAAATAAACTACTAGAAAGTACTGACAAAATGACTTTTCAACAATTCCAAAACATTTATAAAATTAAGTCAAACTTTCTTACTTATAATGGGGTAATTTCATCAATAAAATCATATAAATAAGCGCTCAAGAAAGATATATTCATAAACAATCTTAATAAAACACAAGGACCAATTATTCCATATAATATAAGAATATTTGTTTGATCAAAAATAGGCTCGAAAGATATGTATAATGGTCTATTAGAAAAAAAACAGTACTAAACTTAACTGTGAAGACAAATGGTCCTTAACACTGAACAAAAATTTTGATTGGAAAACCGTGCATAGTATGTCTTTTTACTCCACAAAAAGCTCAAAACTTCAATGGTTTCAGTATAGAATAATACACAAAATCTTGGGCACAAATAAATTTTATTTAAAATAAAAATAAAACAAAGCGATAAATGTATTTTCTGCAATGAAGTTACCGAAGATATTGAACACATATTTTGGACATGCCATAAAATAGCAGATCTGTGGATAAGACTCGGTGACTGGATTTATAACCAAACACAAATAATTATTCCGTTTAACATGGATATAATTGTATTCGGAAATTTAGGAAACAGAAAATAATGAAATAAAAAATTTAATAATACTATTATCAAAATTCTTTATTTATAGAACAAAACTGTGTGAAAATTAAGTTAGTTTTTCAGGGCTGAAAAATTATCTAAAAGAAAATCTAATACTAGAAAAGAATATATTTTTTAAAACAAAGCCTCTTCACATTGCCAACCTCTACTGGGACTCCTGGCTTCCATTGCTTGAATAATTTAAACTTAACAAATTAGCATTACCCTATGTAATGTTACTATGTATATTGTTTTAGCCCTCTCCACACCACCATATATGTTTTATATAATATATTGTTATATGTTTGTTTATTGTTTTTTGTTCTTGTTTTGTGCCTAACACCACGTGTACGTTTTTTAATATCTATTTTGTCATGTTTGTGTTTGTATGAATTTTTTACAATGAAAACCAACTTTGCCAAATTTATTTAATGTTATATCTAAAGACACACGCTAGTCTTGACCAAAATACTGCTGCCAAAAATCCAAATTTCCCTGAATTTATTTTTTCTAGTTTTTTTTTTTTTGCTTTTATTTTGTTTTTGTTTTTATTCATTTATTATTTTCTCTTTTCTCTTTTCTTTCTTTATGAAATAAAATTCTCTCTTTATTGAACAATATGGAAATAATGGATACATAATAATATAGTGTATATATTTTATAATTTTTAATACTAAAAATTAATAACTATTTTCTATCTAAATTTACAAGATAATGTTTAACGAAGCCGGTGTAAGGTACCGGAACTTTCTGTATCCAACTAACAAATGTGAAAGTTTTCAATAAAGTATGTAAAATTAAAAAAGAAAAAAGAAGTTCATTATACCTATTAAAACAACTTTCTTAAAACTCTATATACATCAATTGGCAAAATCAAAGAGTATACGCATCCTAAAGATGCAATGTAAAGGTTTTATTGCCCGGGTGGTATTCGTAAATATATAATCTTTTCTAAGCTATGGATCAACTTCATAAATAATACATGATGGTCTTGAATTAAAGGCTATAAGTAATGACGTTGTTTATCATCTTATCTGACTCGCTACAGGTTAAAGTTTTTGGTCAAGGTAGTTTTTGATGAAGTTGAATTCCAATCAATTTGAAACTTAGTACACATGTTCCATATGATATGAGTTTTGACCCCAATTTCACGGCCCACAGAACATAGAAAATGATAGTGCGAGTGGAGCATCCGTGTACTATGGACACATTCTTGTTACCTATTATTACATCTGTTTGTTTTGCTCACACATTGTTGTCTATAAAATGAAATTCCATGCGACTGTCATACAAGTGAGAGGTTTAGCTAGCTATAAAACCAGGTTTAATACACCATTTTCTACATAGGAAATGCCTGTACCAAGTCAACAATATAACAGTTGTTTTCCATTCGTTTGATGTGTTTGAGCTTTTGATTTTGCTATTTGATAAGGGACTTCCCGTTTTTAATCTCCTTGGAGTTCGGTATTGTCGTAATTTTACATTTTAAGTGCCAAATTATAGTCATTTAGTACCGAACCATTTCATACTCCAGCCACTCTCCCCCCCTCCCCCCCCCCCCCCCCCCCCCCCCCCCATTTCGTACCTAGACAAAATTAATTTCATACCAAATATAAACCGTTATATAAATCACATGTTTGTTTTTAAGAAATACAGATTTTTTGATGCAATCAAAGATGTACTTTAATATATGATATTTCTAGAAACGATCAGTCTAGCATGTCTAGTAACATTTAAAAATATAAATAGTAATGATTATGTAAAGCCAAAAAAAAAACCAATAAGATATTATCACTTTTAAGCAAAAAATCGTAGAAAAATCAGGTAAAAAAGCACAGGAAGATGCTAGACCTCCCTGATCTCTCAATCTTCACAATAATATGTAGATAGTTTAGTTCATATAAAGATACAAATGACACCAAAAGGAATTTGGGTAAACTTCTTGTCTTCTATGTTTACGGTGGGCTCAAAGTGCCAGTTTGATATTCAAATTATATAGTGAAAACCTACCGGAGACCGCTTAAATGACGGGTAGATCCTCCTGTTCTTTCAATGTCCATAAAATTGAATGATCTGTTAGACTATGTATATATACAGATCTTTTCAAAAGGATTTCCCTGAAAAATATCATCTTCGATATCTACGGAGGGCTTAAACTATCACTTTTCAGCTAAAAATCGTCAAAAATTCAGATAAAAGGGCACAGGGCGATGGCTAGACCTTCCTGAACGCATCTCCCGGAATATATAAACTCTGTGCCGACAAATGGTATGGATTTTTCAAGAATATTCTTACGGAAAGTGTAAAATTTTGCAATTACTGACTGGTTTATGAGGGTATTAAAAAGTTTGTTGTCCCTGAGATACTAACTATTGCTCAAGGTGAAGCCGACGTCACAAGTTAGTATTTAAAGGACAACACATTTGCTGTTATCCTCATAACCAGTCAATAAGAGTTTCATTATACCTAATAAAACAACTTTCTTAAAATTCTATATACACCACCTGACAAAAACAAAGAGTCGCATATGCATCCACAAGATGCAATGCAATGGTTTTTTTGCCGGATTGTATTCGTTAATATGTAATCTTTTCTAAGCTATGTCCCTCTGGTATCTTTCGTCCCTCTTCTATGGATCAACTTCATAAATAATACATGATGGTCTTGAAGTATAGACTCTAAGTTTATCATCTTATCTGTCTCGCTACAGGTTAAAGCTTTTGGTCAAGGTAGATTTTGATGAATTCCAATCAACTTGAAACTTAGTACACATATTCCATATGATATGAGTTTATGATAGTGCGAGTGGGGCATCCGTGTACTATGTACACATTCTTGTTACCTATTATGTTATCTGTTTGTTTTGCTCACACATTGTTGTCTTTATATTGGAATTCTATGCGACTGTCATACAAGTAAGAGGTTTAGCTAGCTATAAAACCAGGTTTAATACACCATTTTCTACAAAAGGAAATGCCTGTACCAAGTAAGGAATATGACAGTTGTTTTCCATTCGTTTGATGTGTTTGAGCTTTTGATTTTGGCATTTAATAAGGGACTTCTCGTTTTTAATTTACTTTAAGTTCGGTTTTTTCGTAATTTTACATTTTAAGTGCCAAATTACAGTTATTTCGTACCTAACCATTTGGTACCCCCCCCCCCCCCCATTTCGTACCTAGACAAAAACAATTTCATACCCTGATAAAAACCATTTCATACCTTGACCATTTAGTACCTCATGGATTATCTATATGTATACCATTTCGCACAAATGGAACATTTGAGTCTATGGAGGTGTGGATAAATTAAGAAGAAGCTTTAAAAAATTCGTTCTTATTTATAATTTTTCTTTCCTTTGTTGTGATGTTCTGCTCGGTATTTTTGTTTGTTATACTAGTGATTTCATTTTGTAAAAAGGGAGAATCAAAGCATTAATAAGTCGAAGAGTGCTTGACAAAATCGTGGCAAAAAAACAAAAAACAAAAAAGTAATAAAAAGATTACTCAAAATATGTATTGTAAATTGGTCGAAATTGCTTCTAATTGTACATGTTGTATCAAGCATTGAATATAAAAAAAAGGAGATGTGGTATGATTGCCAATGAAACAACTATGCACCAAAGTTCCAATGAAGTGGATGTAAGCAATTAAAGGCAACCGTACGACCTTCAACGATGGGAAAACCCCATATCGTATAGTCAGCTTTAAAAGGCCCCGACAGAAAAAAAATATGAAACAATTCAATTAAGAAAACTAACGGCCTAATCTATAGGAAAATAATTTACGAAAAACAGATGTGACAGACATGCACCAAAAAAGAAACAACTGAACTACAGGCACCTGGCTTGGGACATTCACATAAAGAATGTTGTGGGGTTAAATGTTTGAAGGCGCCAATCCTTAATTAAGAATGCATTTCACAATAGGTGCCATATGAAGATTCTAAAAAAAAGTCTATTAAATTTAATTATAAAGAGTTTCCATGGATCTGAATTTTGATAAGGTTGTGAAAATGTTCATTATAGTATAATCAGGTGTTTCTTTGGAGAAGGGGATACAAAACGAGTACCAAAACGAAGCCAGTAACTGGGTCTTTCTTTGGAGAAGGGGATACAAAACGAGAACCAAACGAAGCCAGTGACTGGACATAACAATATCTTTGTTATGTTAAAGAGAACACCCAACATATTGTAGGTGAAGAATTGAAATAGAACGTGCCAAATAACATAATGTGGTTAACATTCTGTGAACGTTTCACAAAATTTATTAAGCGGTTCATGAGCAGATTTTTTCTTCTTCTTTTTTTATAAAAAATCGTTAAACATTGAAAAATAAATGACAAGTATTCTATCTTTTTCAGTCTTTAAATTATAAATCGTGATTTGTTTTCCAATTTAAGGTAAATCCAAAATTAAACGAGAAACAGTTTGCCGCATTTTTCTGTTATAGTTTTGCTGATTTTTTTCTTTTTTTTTTCTGTTTCTTTTCTACCTTTACATATTTACTTATATTCTCATAGTTTTGTACGCTTAATTTGAATTTTTAGTTCGTATATTCTTTCACAAAATTAATATAAAAAAAAATAACACTCTAAAATTTGGTGCTCCCGAAGTGTTTTTCTAAATTCACCATTATCAGATATGCTCAAATCCTCAAACATTTGAAAGCCAAGCATGTACAAGTTTCTTGTTTTTAATGTGGTCAGCTTTAAAACAAAAAGAACAAACAAAAAAACAAAAAAACGAATAGCCAATTCCATATAAGATCATAATTTTGCCTTCGATTGTTTTTGTCTTCACTTGATGTATACTGGTGAACAAAATCTTTAATATAGTAATGTTTTATAATCTAATTTCAAAATTGGTTAAACTCTATAGCAAAATTCCTGGCAAAACAATAGTTGTGCTCTTATCATCAGAAAATTAAAACGATTTATAGAATTAAACAAAAAATAAAAATTGAACATATGACATTTACAAACTAAAGTTCATTTTATAATCCAATTGAAATGGCCTTATGCTATTTAAATTTTTTTTTATTTGAAATATCTAGCAAATATTGCAGGTAACGAGTAGTAACACTTTATATGTATAGCGCATGGCCTTTACGTATGACATTCTCGATTTTTTTTTGTATGCTTATAAACAGTCAGAGTTGTATTCGTTTTATACATGAAACAGGTCTATTGTTATCGTGCAATTATCTTACTCGCAGAATAGTTTGAGTTTTTATTTTGTTTTTATCGAATACAATATTCTATAATTAGAAGTCGGAAATATCTATGTAAATTTCCATTACGATGGACAAGATTAATGTATGATATTTCTGTTACGACATCTACACTTTTTTTCTGAGGATTGTTCGTTCATGAATTCCATAATTGCTGGACATTTTTAAAAATTGTTCAAAAAGTTTTGAAATTAAAAAAATATTTATATATATATAACACATTTGGATGTCCACTCTTATTGAACCGAATAAGACTATTTACCGGATTTGTAATAACATAAGCAACACGACGGGTGCCACATGTGGAGCAGGATCTGCTTACCCTTCCGGAGCACCTGAGAAAACCCCCAGTTTTTGGTGGGGTTCGTGTTGCTAAGTCTTTGGTTTTCTATGTTGTGTCATCTGTACTATTATTTGTCTGTTTGTCTATTTATTTTTGGCCATGGCGTTGTCAGTTTGTTTTCGATCTATGAGTTTGACTGACCCTCTGCTATCTTTCGTCCCTCTTTTATTGTAGTTTTGGTGTCCACTGTTGTTGCGGGTATGTGTTTCAACTGTTACTTTGGGTATGTTTTTCAACTGTTACTTTGGGTATGTGTTTCAACTGTTACTTTGGGTATGTGTTTCAACTGTTATTTTGGGTATGGATGTCAACTTGTATTATTGGTATGGGTGCCCGATGTTATTGCAGCTATTGATGTCCACTATTATGGATTTGGGTGTTGACTATTAATTATTATGGCACAGATATTGACTGGTTTTGCGGTTATGTTTGTCCTGTCTTATTGTGGATATGGATGTGCACAGGTATTGTGGTAGTGGAGTTTTCTTTCATTGTGGTATGGGGGTCAACTGTTATAGTTTTATGGTTATCAACTTGTACTGCGTTTTTGGTATTTACAGTGTACATATAAAAATATGGAGATGTTTTCTGATTGCAATTGAGACATCTGATATTCTAAGACCAAATGGCCAAAAATAATGATACATGGATATATATTTTTTAACAGTGTTGTGGACTTCATATACAGGAGTTTGCTCCTTACGCAGAAACTGCTCCAACAAAGTTATGAGGAGGAAAGATTAAAAATGACACTCCGTGAATTGTATGAACACCATCACGAATTGGTTGATCCATACGATGTGTCTTTGTCCAAACTAACTAAGGACATTTTTACCACGTCTTAGATTGTGGTTTGCCATTATGTCGTCTGATGTTTTAAGTACCGAACGTGACCTATTCCCGATTGTGACGGTTTTGCTGAGTGTGAATTCGCATTGCTATAAGACGCGCCACGGTATTTTATTTTGCTATCCAAAATTCTTGTATTTAGTTTTGATGTTATATTTGCTATTGTCAAATGTCTTATCGTTTGTAGTTGTAATTCATACGTTTTTCTGTTCTATTCGTGTGTGAGTGTAAAGATAATTTATCACCCAGTTCATTTATTAGATTTTAGTTTTGGTCAAGTAAACTTACACTATGTATTTGGTTTCAGTTTGATTTAGAAGAAATACCGACATAGCTAGAATATACAATTAGTTATCTAATTACTAACACAATTTTATATTAATCAGTATTGTAATTTTCATTGTTATTAAATACATGTAATATCAGTATTACAAACATAATCTTGAACTCTATCCTATTTTTTGGAATTTTTTAAAAATTTACCTGTGACGTCACTTTTGTGCATCGATCTATTCGGCTGACATACAATGCGTTGTTCGGCTGTGCTGTTTTTATGTGCTGATCAAGGTTGTTTTACGTATTCGTTTTTATTCTGTAATTAGTCACCACTTCGGTGTTAACATGTATATCAATTATATGTTCATTTTATAAATTTATTGTTTTCAAAAATATAATTCATTCTATATACTAAATATTTTCTTATCCCAGGCAGATAACCTAGCCGTATTTGGCACAACTTTTTGGAATTTTGGGTCATCAATGCTCTTCATCTTTAGGCTTGGCACCTTTGATAACTATTAGCTTGTCGTAATGTTCTATTGTATTGTTTATTTGTGTGTTTTTCTGTCCTGTATGTTCTTCCATTATTTGTATTGTAGTCCTGTCATATAATGTTGTCATTTTAGTGTTATATTTAACATTGCCGTTAAAGCGGGAGGTTTGGCTAGCCACAAAATTAGGTTCAACCCACCATTTTTTTCTTAAAATGTCCTGTACCAAGTCAGGAAAATGACTATTGTTATCTTATAGTTCGTTTGTGTGTGTGTTGCATTTTAGTGTTTCTGTTGTGTCTTTGTTCTCCTCTTATATTTGATGTGTTTCTCTCAGTTTTAGTTTGTAACCCGGATTTGTTTTTTCTCAATCGATTTATGAATTTCGAACAGCGGTATACTACTGTTGCCTTTATTTGTGTTAATATAACTTCTTTTATGTATTTGGGAGT
Organism: Mytilus californianus; assembly: GCF_021869535.1. Taxonomy (NCBI): domain Eukaryota; kingdom Metazoa; phylum Mollusca; class Bivalvia; order Mytilida; family Mytilidae; genus Mytilus; species Mytilus californianus. The sequence goes on from NW_026262615.1 coordinate 7,192,934, forward strand.
ATCGTGATTGTACTAACGTCTAGGAAAAAAATCTAGCATTGACTTAATTTCGTTTGAACTTTACAGTAAACCTGATACTCTTAAAAAAACTAAATTATCATCCAAACATGATCAGACAGGACAAAAAGTCTAAATACAATTGGAAAATTGTATCATTTCTTGAAAACTTGTGCTAAACGGTTCATTGGGTCTTTCCACATTTACCTGGAAAGACCTTTTGATTTTGTTCTGATTATAATATTTGTTTTCTTCCGCCAAATTTTTATCTTGCGTGTAATTTTTTCATTTCGATTTATTGGTATGCGTTATCGTACATTTTATGCGCTTTTGATTTTGACTCTGCTAAACCGAACAATTTTGTTTGTAAGAGTTATCTTCCCTTACACTGTTTGTCTTGAATGCACAACTTGTTCGCAACTGCAAAAAAAAATCAACAATTTTATTTTTCCAAATTGCTCTTTAAACCTACAGGATGTTATGTTCAATTATGTTAGAAGCGATACGAAGACTCCGTATGAGAGTTATTTACTCTTCTGTATTTGACATAAGTGATATATAAATGTAACTGATAAAACGTAAGTGATAGAGACCATAGGTATTTAGATTTAAGGTAATGGTCTAAATTTAGACTTTTGCTCAGTATCGCTACTCACGGTGGAAACCGTATAAGATATTAACAAAATCTGTTTACTAAATGTTTAGCTGCGATATGTCGTAGCTTATAAGTATTCGCTGAAAGGGTACGTTAATATTTATAGAGCTTTCCCCCCTCTCATGCTTCAAATTAGCTTGATGGGGATATATATCATTTACCATACACAGAAGAGAACCAAGGTTTTTTTATTTAAGGTTCTTGTTATATGACCTTTAAATTAAGGCTAAGGTCACAGCCTAATTTGTCTTATGGATTTTGACCTTTGTTATAACTTCATATTGATACATGGTATATGATAAAGCCATAGGGTCCTTTGCATTTGGTAAGAATACAAATGACCTTGAAAATGACAACCGGAAGTGACCATAAGTGACCATATATTTTTGAAATCAGCCGCAAGTAACTTATCTGGACGTTGAACAACAATCAATCTATCAATAGTTTCAAATACTGCTACAGCTAATACGGAACACCTATTACTTTGTAAATGAAAATGCTTGTTCATAAATTAGGATCTTACGTATTGCTAGCAGATCTTTGATTGTTTCTTTTTAAATTATTCAAAACTTTTATATATTTTATAGAATATAAAATACATCTGGACAATTTAGAGCTTGGCATATTATTTAAACAACTGGATATTGTCGATAACTGTATGTTGTCGTCTAAATGGTTTATGCTCATTGTTGTTGTTGGCTGAATACCACTTTAACGTTATTTCAACATCTTCTTTTATCCATACTACTAATTAGGTCACAAGGTCATGTTTTAAATTGCCTCATGACACCAGGGCAGTTTTAAGAAGTTTGTGCAGTTTACGTTCTTAACTGATCTTATTTTTTGTTGATAGCATTTTTAAAGGTTGCCTGCCCTTTAAGATTACACTATGTACATACAACTGTTTCGCAAACCACGACTCTTTTGGGGAGATATATAAAATTCATAGATATTTTGTTTTGTTAATATACTGGTTCCCATATATGATCTCAATGTTTCGTCTCATAGAGAAATAACTTGGGAATGTTACCAGTATAAATACACTTTGATAGCGGCCAAATTGAATTCTGAGGGAGACCCAAAGTGAAGAGAGGAGTAGTACAGAATTTTAGTATAAGTTTAAACTCTTAGAAGCTCGAGGCATATAAATGTTGAACAAATAGTTCTGCATATGAACTTCCCATTCTAGGATATGTTTTTTTACGAAACTACATAGTAAAAGGGGCACAGTTTTAGCCGTAAAAGGAGTTCCTGGGAAATTGCATTGCTTATATTTACAGAACTGCAACCTTAAGTGAGACATCAGATCGCAAGTTCGTAAGCAAATAAACGTTTGTACATGTAAGTAGATATAACTAAAAGTAATTGCAGTTGTTAAAGATGGTAAATTAATCTATGTATGTCGCATTGACGTTTTCCTTAAATGTACTTTGATTCATATATACGGAAATATGTGGTATGAGCAACTTACAAATTTGGTATAATTATCGTTAAAACTGCAATACATAATTTTGTTTGTTGTTTTTCTTTATGTGTCGATTAATTACAACTCCATAGCATAAAGGTGTCTTTTAATTTTAATTGTTCCATTCAAGTCTTTTCTGTCCCGATCATTATAAATTCAACGCATTTCATTCCCAAAATTCATGGTATCATAAAAAATGAATGAACTAATTCTATGGGCATGATAATGGGCATCAAACGTTCATATTATGTTCTTCTATCATTCGTGACAATTGGTGATGAAGGACATCAGTAAACATGCCGTTACTTTGATATTTTTGTTGTATTTTATGTGCGTGTGGTGATTTCAATCAAATTGGTACAACATATCCTTTTTTTCACTTCAAGCATAAATCCACTAAATAGAATACAGCCCATTGTTTATTATATATCTTTGACCCTATCTGGCTCTGGGTGTATTAGGAGAATATTATATATGAAAGCATCAACATTGCAGCATTTCATTTATTTGCAACAATTTGTGAACAGGTACTTTACAAAAAAAATCTTAATTCTATCTAGTTTATAATTGAAAAAAAAAGACAAAATAACAAATTTAAAGATTTTTTTTATTCAGAAAAAACCAATTGGTTAAATCAAATGTAATACAACGAAAATAAATCTGAAGGAATCTACTTTCCTGTAAAATTCAAAATAGAAAACATATAATTCACACAATATAAAATAAAAGATTTACTGTATTTGAAATAAACCTGTATTAACCTCGATGCTAAACAAAATAAGAAAAAAAGGATATGTTGAAGGATTGTCAATGGGATAGCTATTAATACAATGATGTAAACAAATATGAGTCACCGTAAGGCTAGCAGTGATTAACACAATATATACATAATAGTTAGTCATAAAGACTTAATTTTAAATCGTAATTATTCATAATAAGAGTACAATTATCTTAATTTTTCTTTTGACTGAAGTCATTTTAAAGAAACTATATCATATATATTGTACACTTAATAGAATTTGAATTCCTTATTTTTGATTTTAAATACTTGTGTATTGGTGTTCTTGATGATAATCAATTTAGAAAATCGCTTTGGACGAATGAAATTCATTTTTTACAATTACAATCGAAGATTGACATAGTCGCGATTATTTCTAGATAGTTCCGCAGTGTCAGATAATGAGCTATCATTATCAATTGTCTCGGACTGCTTGGTTAGATAACTATACTTATGACTGTCCTGTTCTTCTCGTATTACTATTTGGTATGGGTTTTCGTATCCTTCATCGATATCTAAACCCACTAGTGTTGTACCACTTGATTCAATTCTTGATTCGTCACTGCTTGATGAAATTGTTGTTGTTCTGTTACTGTTTGACGAATGCTCATATTGATGTCTTCCACTTTGAAATTCCTGGGATGATTCACCTGACGGATCAATATCGTAGCTTCCGTTAATGTGAACAATATCCTCCGTAGCTAACACAGGCGACACATTACTTGTTGCTCCAAACATATTGTTTGGATGCAATGCATTAACCTGATATTCTTGAACGGATAATCGTGAAGATGTATTAAAAGTACGGTCCATAGAAAGTTGATTGTTCAAATTTGCTGTTCTTGATTCTGGTTGAGGACTACGAATCCTTCTGAATTGCTGGATCCGTTCTGGTTGCTCAGTAGCTAACTGACTAATGTTGGCAGCTTGATAGGAAATGGTTCCTATTTCATCGTACATGTCTTCAAGCAAGGACACTGGTACATTACTTCGCCTGGTTCGTTTTGTTCTCTGTCGGACACAAATGCAGATGTGATTCACGACTATATAGACCAACAAACAGGTGGCTATGGTGCTAATTGTTATAAATCGAGTTATTTCCTTAAAGTTGTCGTTATTGTTTATTTCGTTCCATTTTTGAGATTCTAAAAAACAAATAGAACAACATTTGAAACAGAAATTTTTTTAACGACTTATTTTGATAGATAATTTCATTATGACATTAGTATAAGCATTTTAAATATAGATTTGCGAGAAAAAACTTCTTTGGTGACCTTTCGAAAAGAAAACAATAACTGATGAACAAAATGTAAGTTTTTAACTATGATATTGAAACTCGGCAGAGCTACAATGTGTTCATGACAATCCTCTGAATTATTTAAACTTCGTTCGAGACTAGACATATTAGTCACTAAAGACGACCTTTCAATACACAAAAATAACTCCATTAAATGATAATGGCGAGATCAGCCATACGAAATCCTGGAACTGGGATGTGTTTCTGTTTATTACAGCCTCATCAACGGGAATATTCAACATCTAAAGAGATATGGTAACAATCATGTGCAGATTGTTTAGGCGCTCAATCCTTCAAAAACTATCACTTTTATTGTATTTTAAATTTTCTGTTATAATGTTCATGTACATATTTCTTATATACCTATATTCTGGATTACTTTTGGTATGAAATAAACTATCATTAAAACAATCAAAAGATATTAATACTCGGGTAAAAAATGACAATTTTGTCAAATTTCATTAAATACTTTTCTAGATGAGGAGTTGCCCCTTAGATGGCTTTGGGGGTATTTGTATCGGTTATAACAAGGAATGCATTTTGCAATTATTGACAAAAATTAAACGTTAGATACATTTGTTAACAACTTAACATACAGTATGTTTTGTTCTCTTTAACACAGCATATATAGAAAACCATATCATATATTTTCATTCATTGGCTTTGTTCATTTTTGAAGGCCTTACACTGAGCCTTACATTGACCTCTAGTTGCTTAAATCCGTTGGACTCTGTTGAATTGTTGTCTTTAAATCATACCGCACCTCCTTTGTTATATTACATAGAGTGTAACTGAAAGATCTGCAATTACTAAAACAATTTGTTAAAGTTATATTACCAACTGCTATGATTTCAAATCTGTAAGAAGCTACTCCCAATTTATTTTCTGCCCATATTTTATACACGCAGAAGTCTTTACTGTTCAAAATGTTTGTTTCAATTGTAATTTCATATCCACTGATATTTCCTTTGTTTCCAGAAGCCGTATACGACAAATTTGTGTTTGAAATCCTGAACTCATGTTTTGTTCCACTTTGGTTACGATCAGTTCCGACGCTTTTAATCCATATGTCATCTACCAGAGGATCACTGTATAGGAGAAATGTCAGTGTTAAATGTTCACCAAGCTTACCATGCTTGACATTTCTGTTTTCAGGTACAAATATTGGCGCACCTGCAATAAAATTGAACATGCTCAAGGTTTTGTTTTAGAATTGCTACATGAAAGGATGAAATGATAAACACTATTGGTGATAAATTTAATGATTATTGGAAAGAGGAAAACACATTTAACTAGAGGCTCACCTGATTCTACTTTGGTTTTGAAAATCATATAAAAATAGATTTAAATCATAACAGATACCCTAATAATGATTGAGGCCAAATTTGGTTTAATGTTGGCCCCGTAATTAATAAAAAATCTTGGGGGTATGTATTTCCAAAAGGGTCTTATGTTAAACTAAGTCCCCTGCTGGTGGCCATATTGGATGATGGTTCGGCTACAAAGTAACAACACTTAGTCAGCAGCTCATTAGGAACATTCATGCCATGTTTGGTTTCATTCTATTCAGCGGTTCTCTAGAAGAAAATATTTGTATGTATTTCCCATAGGGTCCTATGTTAAACTTACTCCCCCTGCTGGCAGCCATCTTGGATGACAAATCAGCTACAAAGTAACAACACTGGGTCATTACCTCTAAAGAAACATTCATACCATGTTTGGTTTCAATCCATTAAGCGGTTTTTCTAGAAGAAGACATTTGTATATATTTCCCATAGGGTCCTTTGTTAAACTAAGTCCCCCCACTGGCAGCCATCTTGGTTTATGAATTTGCTACAAAGTAACAACACTTGGTCAGCACCTCATAAGGAACATTCATGCCATGTTTGGTTTCATTCCATTAAGTGGTTCTTCAAAAGAAGACTTTTGTATGTATTTTACATAGGGTCCTTTGTTAAACTAAGTTCCCCTTTGGTAGCCTTTATAGGAACTTTATATGATTGGAAACTTATATCCTATACATTTGGTGCGATTGAAGCGTTTTTCTCGATTTATCTTCAAAAGGAACACTCAATCCAAAATTAGAAAATCTCTAATGTACTACTTGAAAACGCGAGGAACTGTGCAACCAAATTGGTGCAAAATGAATAGATAGATCAATCTAGGGTCAGCTTTACCTAAGTGAGATGGAATCATAGTTTCTCAATAATTTCTGTAGTTAGCCAGGGAGAATCTAAAAAGATATGTTATAAATTATGTAAACACCAAAACACTGGCTACAGAACTGATGAAACCTTTCATGTACTGTTCTAGAACCAAACAGACTGCCAAGGATGCGGAGAAAAAGTTTTTTACACTTTGATACAAATTGCAGTTAAATGAATCCATTTTTTTCTAATAATGTCATAATTTTTATGAAAATGGTTAAATATGGTTAATCATGGGAATACAGTTATACATTTATGCTTGAACTTATCAATTTTAATCTTTTTCTGTCCCTTCGGAAGGCTTGGACAAGTAGAAGAATGATTCTTTTTATGTAACATAACGGATATGACGAAATCATGAAATGTGCGATAACACCAACCGCGCGGACACAGGGGATACTATTAATTATGATTTGGAAAAGAAAGAGATATTCAAAACATTGATTATTTCTGTCTGCAAGTTTCTGGATATTTCAATTTTCATTTTCATTTTATGAGCAGAACATAATAGTAAATATGCCATACATTTTTACAGTGAGATGGGAAAAATTAGTAAACTAATAATAGGAGGGCTTATTTTAATGACCAAAATATACACATGTACCAACAGATAATGTCAGCGATGCTTTTATTATGTTTACTATAGACATATTAGGCATTTTGAGGTTCAAGAAGACAGAAGATATATTAAACAAAATTCAATCTTGATTGCATAACTTCATTTCTGGAACTCCATACATAACTGTTCCATCCTGGATTATCTCTTATATCGTGCTTCACTAATTGTTTCATTGCATATCGTTTTCCGAATACGTGTTTTAAACAGGGACTAATTGCACTGTTAGAGCACCTAGTTTATTTTGAATGTTTTGTGAGGTACATGTTGCTACATTTACCTGTATCAAATATCAATTTAGAATTCTATGAGTTAAATTTCCTAAATTGGTCAAATCTAATCTCAATATCAAATTTACTGCAGAAATAGCAATAGCAATATTTCTTATGTTAATCAACCTAAAACTTTATATATCAATTTGGTGTATCTAAATCACTTTTACTGGAATGCCTTAAGGCAACAATGAAGAAAAAAGATATGAAGGATTCTAAAATACTTGAGGAGCTATATGAATTGTATGAAATGCCAAATTAACCTTAGGTCAACTATTTCTCGTTGAGTTGGACTTGCGTATTGACATTTCACTTAAATTGACCGTTTGGTACTTATGTTTGAAATTTTCTCAGGTATGGTTGTTCAAATCATTAAAAATACATCCCAGGTCAAACAAATCAATGACTTCATTATTTCAAATTACATCTTTAGGATTATCTTACCAACAGCTTGGATATTGAAACTAAAAGAATCTTCTCCTTGTCCATTTTTTGTCCATATTTTGTACATTTCATATTCATTGCTGAACATTTTGAAATCAAATGCAATTTGATTGCCTTTGATATTTCCTCTGTTTTTAAATTCCGAGTAAGACAGCTCAATTTCAGAAATTCTAAAATCATGTATTGTTTCATTTATCGTATATCGAGCAGCGACAGCTTCAATCCATATTTCGTCTACAATAGGGTTACTGAATATGAGAAATGTCACTGTAATAGGCTGATACAGTTCGACAAACTTAACATTTCTGTTTTCGGGAACAAATAGAGGTGGACCTGTAAATCAAAACAGCAGAATTTAATCGTCGAAATTAGGGGGATGGAATACAATAATTTTCAACGTCTGTATTATAATCAGAAAAGCAAGCAGAAAAGGACACATGTTTTCAAAATGAACGATATTTTGTATAAACCATGAGCAATGGGTTATATTTATTATGTACAGCACCACAAATATGTCAAAATAAACCGTGTATTATTACGCCAAACTTATTTTATTCTTGTTGTCGAAATGGAACATTTAGAATTGCTCAATAATTTAAAGTGTTCGTACATCTATAAAAAGAACACTTGGACAATCCTTAAATTTCCATATATCAGTACTAACTGGAAGATTAAAAAACGAATTTGGAACAGTTATATTTACTTTAATAGCTAGACAACTTGAAAAGAAGTCAATATAAAATGTAGGTCATTTCTTAACATTGATACAAAAATTGAAAAAAGAAAAGTGAAAGTTTTACAGAATATTGTTTTATTTTATACAAAATGCATATTCAAACAGTGCATATTTAAACATCTTGTTCGATTTATCGTCAAAGAAAGTAAACAAAACTTATTTCATTACCATTGTAGCATTTCTAATATTGTTTTCAAAATTGTAACTTGAAATCCATTGAAAAATTTCACATTACCACTTAAAATTTCATCGCAAAAATAAAAAGACTCAAAAGTACAGCAGTTTTTATATTTTTGAATTTCTCAATAAAAATTTGAAATGTTACATCATGGTGTTTTCTTCATTTTTCCAAAATTTTCACAGATATGATAATGTTCTTTTTAGTTCTAGCTTAACAAAACACAGTTGTATGCAAAATCTTACAAAAATAGGTGACATTATCTATTTTGCTGTGACGTGAAGTACACACTTTAATAATATCATAGGCTGACAGACCAATACTCCTCAAAATCATTTTTTCTAATATTGGATAAACATTGTTTTTGTTATCATTAATCAAATATAGATTTATATCTCAAAGCATTATGATCTTTCAAATTAAAAGGCAAAATTTCTTACAATGTGCTACACATTTGAATTAATTTTCACTCTTATATTGTGTCATTGACATAATATTTGTTGCTATAAGTATAAGTATGTCATTTCCATTTTATTACTTTTCGAATGACAGTAGTCAAACTCTGTTGAAAGTTCACCATCAAGATTAGTGAACTCTGAACTTATACATGATGTTAGATGGGTGACATTCAAGATGACGTTCAAAATTTTTAGGTTGTACTACAGCAGGAGAAAAGGAGGACTACCCGACAAGGCATTCTTTCTCTAACTAGAGGTGACCCTTATAGCACGTTTGAATGTATGAATATCGGGGTAGAAAAATAAAAAAACGTCTTCCTGTAAACCGTGTAGTTGTCTCACCTTCATAATTGAAACTTGTAAAACCTTTTTGAAACTTGCTACCATTCGTATCAGGTATACCGTTGCTAACAGTGCAAACATATATACCGCTAATCTGATATCGTTGTGGAAGTGTCTGAAGAATCAATGTCCCATTTCCTAAGCCGTTTATGAAACGAATGTGTTCTCCTAGTTCTGATTGATGTTCCCATCTGTAAAATGTGTACGTGTCCGGGAAACCGTCAGGAAAACAGTCAATTCTATTTACTCCGATTAACAGTTCTACATCAGGTGAATCTACAATGCAATTACATTCATAAAGTGCAGACATAAAGTTAATAAGTGAAGAAAATTTCCATCTATATATAAGTATGTCTAGGAATAAAATGCAAATCAAGAGGTTTTAAAATGAAACATCATTGAGATATATTCAAACACATACATGTAACGTATTAGAGTGGGCGTTACTTCGTCAGAGTAAGAACTGTCAAAAAAGAAGGTAGATATAATGGAGCAATTACAACAATTATCAGTGGAAGAATGATAACCAATTTATGGGAACCGCTCCATCCCTCCCCCTTTCCCCGAAAAAAATTACAAATATCAGTAAAAGACACTAATTGTAGTGGTTAAGATTTATAATAAAAACAACAAGCGTCGGGGTTTTATATTCCTGTTCGACAATTACACAAGCCGCTTTTCACATGAACGTCACAAATCCGACCGTATTACTTTTTATACCTCTTGTCTTGACAATAACTGTTTCTATAACAGTATCTATTTCTCTATTATAGTTTCAAGGATTGACTTAGCCAAGAACGACCAAAATGGTACAAATCATCTCTAAAGAACCAATACTTCTATCAGGAATCAACTAAATATTTCCAATTATTTGTACATCTTGTCCGGCTGTTCATTATCGCTGTTTACGATTTATCTATATCCATTTAGTTTTTTAACGTACTATCCAATATCGTTAAAACATTAGTATCATTTAGTGACATTATCTCGTTTTAAAAGTGGTCTGACAATTTTTATACTTCCCAAATGTTGCTATTTTCTTAAAAACAAATTTAGGCAAAAATGATCGTTGATGACAGTTTCATTAAGATTCTTTCCTTTAAACATTTTGTGTGCTTGACTTTTCAATACACATAATATCAAATTGGATATTCAGTTATATCATCTAATCATCCTGGAAATCACACATATGAATCTAAACTGAAAAAATTATATCTCGAGCGTTCCTTACACAATAGTTAGAAAACATATGCGCAGGGAGCATTGACATTGAATTTTACCATTATGAATAAATTTAAAGTATGCCATCCCTTAAAAATGCAAAAGAACGAAATGAATTTTCTACAAGCTTTAAGCTTTTAAAGGTAAGTGTAATTATCAAATAAATCAGTTGTTACATCGTTTAATACAATTAGGGATAATATATCAATGTATTTAGACTATTGCATATGATACTTACAGTTGACTAGCACATTAACCCTGACATATAACCAGTTTGGTTTACTCTTACATACAAACTCTTTGGATTTATCTTGTCTATCCGGTGTGAAAGAGAAAGTCACCATGTTACTGTTACTTTCTGTTAATATGATTAAGTTTTCTTCTATTAACATCTTCTGGACGTCGTATCCTGTTATAGTAGCACATGATATATTCATAGTCTTTCCTTCTTGTCCATATATGATATTGTCGTCGTTCTGGTCAAGAAATCGTATTGCTACAAATTTCAAGAATGAGAATATTTATTTTACTATTAATGTTACTCAAATGTCAACGCTTTCTGTTTTATCTCTGCCCTTTCCAGAAGAACATATCCCCAAAAGTTTAATGTCTTGTATTGACTCAATAATTGGTTTCTTTTTCAATATGTACATTCAATCAACCAATCATATCTTGTTTTCGTGATGAAGGTCAATTCGGAAAGTGTTAATTTCTGTTAATTTGTTTTGAAGTTTTCAATGTTCCTGAAATAGAATCATCCTAGGATAAGTTATGGGGGTTTGCATATTCAAGAACTTTTAATATCACATGAAGAGAAGAAACAGTCTGCGTTAGTATCATTCAAAAAATAAAACTGTATATTCTGGTGTATGTCGTTTTCTCACTGTACTATTTGACTTTTTAGTTATGACTAAATAACATTTTTTTTTGTTAGATTTGACGATTGAAGTGTTAAATAAAAAAGTATAACAAAAAATACCGAACTCCAAGGTAAATTAAAAAAGTGGAAGTCAATACAAACTGACAAAATCATCTGTTAGACTTAATCACCCAACGGAACGAATGGTAAACAAATGTCATATTCCTGATTTCCGCAGAAAATAGTGGGTTAAACCTGGTTTTATTGCCGACGCAAAACTTCCACTTGTATGACAGTTGATTATAGTTCCGCCCAAGTTCATAGGACTTTTTGCACGTTGAAATCTTCTTCCGAAAAATAAATTTATTGATGATTGATATATCATTAGTTGCTGATTTTACATCACACAATAGGCAGACCCAGGACCGACTATATGAACCCTGTGTGATCAATACTACAGCGGCACGATCTTTTCATCCAGGATCCCAAAGAAATGCACCTCCAAAATGACAATGTAAACAATTAAAACTTGATGTATTGAACAGTATTTGTTCTCAGTGCTTCATTTCAACTTTCATGTGTGCTTTTTTAAGCAATTTAATATTAATCAAGTACGGTTGATGTCTGTCTATTTACTGTTTTTACCTGAATTGAATTTTTAGTTGACATAAATGAATGAATGTGTTCCATGTATTTTGTTATAGTAATAACTACTTTTCATTCTTTTTTGATCGAGAATCTATATACACTTATATATGTATCAGTTTGTTGAAGATTCATTTCAGAATAATCAAACTCTTGAATTTTAACTTCTCTTTTCTTTATATTTTTGCACCCCGTATTTCTTTATTCTTAATATTTTTGTATTATTCGTGCATTTTTAAATATAAAAATCAATTACGACCGCAGACTTGTCACACAGACAATATTTCTATAACTTGCTTATGTCCGTTAATTACATTGTAGGACTAGCTAAAATAGTACACATCTGCATACAAGCAATGAAAGAAAATGTATAAGGATATCTTATTTTAAACCAACAGATGTGCTTTATCTCTTTATCTAATTATTTGGGGGTGTAATTTTAATCATGACCATATGATATTAATTAAGTGTTTCAAAGAAGTCGAAAGCAATAGTGTGCCGGAATGTTTACGATTTTTTTAGACTTATTATTAAAGAGATAAACAACCAGCCTCTTCTCATTGCTTATTTAAGTTAACTGCTGACTATTTGTCAGCACAATTAAAAATACATGTATTTCATAAACCTGTTTCCAATTTGTTTTTTTGCTTAAGTTCTTTGAAGTAGCATATGTAATGCCTTTTAACATATTTTATGAAATCATATCAAACATTTTAATCCAATTATCTTAACACGTGCATCTATTCGAAGTACCGCCTACTGGATTGAGTGACAGTTTATTTGATTAACTGATTAAATATAAATATTGTATCTTGGAGAATTCTTACAGTTGTTATAAGCATGTCTTAGTAGTTACTTATTAAAGTGGTTTAAATTTCATTGAAGTCTACTCTGAACAGTTTCCATGAAAGTAAAGCTTGTTCTGGTACGAAGACACTGTGTAACTTAAGCGGGCGAAGGAAGTGGTGTATGGAAACTCGCCAGGTTGATGTGGAAATTATTCCTTTTCAGAATTATCAGACTTATTATCCAGGGGTTGGGTTTAAAGGGTTAGCGTTTAGCTTAGAAGAATTCGCATCCACATTCAAGAGTGTGACGTCATTAATAGTGTCCACCTCAGATGGTATCCTTGTCAACACTAGGGTGTGGTGTCCGCGTCCCGATTTAAGGCTCAAATATGGATTCGGCGTCCCGATTTCAAGGTCACATGGTCCAACTCTAAAGTATGGTGTTCGCGTCCCGATTTTAGTGTCAAATGTGGCGTCGGCGTCCGCGTCCAGGTTTTAGGCCCAATTATGGCGTCGGCGTCCGCGTCCAGGTTTTAGGCCCAATTATGGCGTCGACGTCCCGATGTCAGGTTGTATATGGTCCAACCCTAAGATATGGTGTTCGCGTCCCGATTTCAGGGAGTTATATGGCGTCGGCGTCTAAGCACAAATATAGCGTCGGCGTCCGGCGTCCGAGGTTTGAGGCTTGTACTGTCCGGACTATACTACTTGTGTACTGCAATTCCAAAAAATGAGAACTGTTTTCGTAGAATATTATTTATTTCAGAGCAAACACTTAAGGCACTCGACTTTTGGTATTCAGTTCAGTTTAACATGTGGGAATTAGACGCCGTCATTAAGTGATGTGCTATTTGTGCTCAAATGTTAATGCAAGGGTATATACGTCATCTGAACAATGATTTTAACATCCAAGTACTGGACATTGTGAAGATAAAATGAAAATAAGTTTTTCTTTACAGCCATCTGTTCAGCTTAAAAGAAAGGCTTTCATGTAGCTTTAGATGAGATTTTATATCAGTTCACAGCTTTTGCAAAATCAGAACAAGTAGTAAGGTCTTAAATATATTGTATTGAATTGAAAACTCAAGACATATCTACTGGTGAGGACATCATAACATAATCCATTGAATCACTAATCGGTATATACCTTAATATTTCTGAGGGAAAATCATCAAAAATCTACAATTTGTGAAAAACATAAGAAAGAGGTAATGCATACCTATTGTTGAAGGCCGTAATATAACCTACGGTTGCTTTCGTCCACGTTATTTGTTCTTTTGACGATAGTTGTCGTACAACATTTCCTTATTTTGATACAAGTTTTTTCTATACTACTTTTTTAACACTTCATTTTGTAGTGTGCACTTCTTTTTGGCAGTTCTGTAAGTTTAACTATTATTTTATCTCGTTCTTTGTTTCAAATACTTACATTTATTTGAATACAAATTGGCAAATTATGTCAATAGTACTATCTGCAGATCAACAACGTCCCTATAATCCCTTTCTCCTTTTCTCGAATGTAACCTACCAAATTAGATCTATCACCGTGTTTGTACTTAGATGAGCAACACAACGGTCGACACATGTGGAGCAGGAGCTGGACACAAGAGTTCTATTGAGAGCTCCTCCCCCTAAATATCCTTAACCATCATTAACCGCCACAGCATGCAATAAATAAATAGTCTGCGTCCTATGCATGAAGAAGAGTAACACATGCGGTAGGAACGTCAACGTTGAAAATCTGAAATTTATCGGTGACGTCGAAGTATTGTTACGTTTCTAACGTCTTGGCAATTTTGAAATTTGGTCTTGGCATTGTAAGGGTTAAAGGACAATGAATTGAATTTACATCGACAAATTAAAGACAAAGTTCTAAGTTTTGGCTTCAGAACTTTTTCATAGACTGCCAAAATATTAGAAATAAAAAAAACATTTTGCTTTACTTCTAGTTGTTGTTTTTCTAATAAGTGTAACGTTGTTATGTACGTGACGTCATAGTCAAATCAACTACTTTCAATTTAGAATCTAACAGTTAAAGACAATAATGATGGAACATTCAGTATAATACATTAAATAACACATAGCTGAGAGGGTGACAGATTCTCGGTTTTCTTTATTTTCTTTAAACATATAAACTTTAAAGATAAGACTTTATTATTTGTTGGTCTGTCATAAAATCCGATGAATTTGTTCAATCTCTGAACAATCTTCTTGTGAACTCTTGCTGTTGTACACGTTTTTTCAGTTGTACATTAGTAACAACACCATTTTATTCGATTATTAACGAGTGAATGTGCAGCTAAGAGTAGTCGGGACCACAAAAAAATATCAAGAGAAGCTATTGCGAATTGTTCTTGGTACACCTCTAAGTCGCTAAGTTTGTTTTAAGAAAACTTAATAACTGACCAAAATTTAAGAATGATTTTGTGTAATCGGAATTAGTAAGATCGCTTTAAGGTAGACTTAAGAATCGTTCTTAAATCATGCACTTTTACAAAACATTAAGGGCTGTCAATCATTCTAAGATAGGTCTGAGGTTGGGTCTTGTTACACTCTTAAATCGTAAGACGCTCTTTAGACGTTCGTAAGACAGTAGACCGCTTCTTGTTACCGGTCCCTGAAGAACCTGAGATCACCCCTGTTTAAGTGGGGTTCGTGTTGCTCAGTCTTTCGTAACTGTCTATGTTGTGTTTTGTATACTGTTGTTTTTCTTGTTTTTTGTTTTTTGTTTTTTGTTTTTTTTTTTCATGGTATTGTCAGTTCGTTTTCGACTTATGAGTTTAAGAGAGAGGCGAAAGATACCAGAGGGACATTCAAACTCATAAGTTGAAAATAAACTGACAACGTCATGGCTAAAAAAGAAAAAGACAAACAGACAGACAATAGTACACAAAACACAACATAGAAAACTAAAGACTGAGCAACATGAACCCACCAAAAAAATGGGGTTGATCTCAGGTGCTCCAGTAGGGTAAGCAGATCCTGTTCCACATGTGGCACCCGTCATGTTGCTCAAGTTAGTACAACGGTAATAAGTCTAATTCGGTAGATCACATTCGGGAAAAGGGGACGGGATTGTAGTTACGACATTAGGAACATATTCGTTATATCTGTGGAACGGATATTTCATAACGGACAACCAACTCGTGATGGCGTCTGTAAAACTTACGAAGGGATAATTTAACTTCACCACTTGGAAATATCTTTTTAGTATCTTCCTTTTCTCTTTTAAAATAACGCACAGATTGAAATTTCCTTTATCGTGTTCTATAACAATGAATGTGCAGTTGTCGTTATTAGCATAAGTACTTACGGGATACCCGGAACTCCATTGGGACATCTACAGAGCATGTATAATAGCCAATATCAGTTGTTGAAACATTTGTTATCCTCAGTTGAAATTCATAACCATTATCAACGGAAGGATATTCATATTCCTTTGACCAGAGAGATACATTAAATGTAAACGTTAGATCTATTGTTGACCCTTTCATTCTATAAATCTCGTCATCTGTCTTAAGTAGTGTGTCTGCAATTGAATATCAATGATCAATAGAAACATAATTTGGCAATTAGCAGAGGAGAATTAACTTACTAGCATTCAATATTTTTTAAGAGATCTAATATGTTTAAATACAACGCTTTACACATTTCCTTAATTGGCAACAAGTGAAATGTCTTGGCAGAACCGTGTTTACAACTGACTACAGAATGTCTATAAGATAACTGAGAAACTTAACTTTATTAGTTTTGTCCCATTTGATATCAGATTGCTATTTAACTTTTATTCCCTTGCGTAACAGATAGTTCTGTTGATCGTAGTTTATTCATTATTTCGCGGTAAAATTACTTTTGCTTTTTGGTACAGTAGCATTACTTTTTCTCAAGTTTATTTATATGTTCTACCATCATACCTAATTAACTCTAACAGCGTCTTACCATTGTCAATCAGTTTTCTCGTTTGATCCTTTGTTTGCCTTAGGTAAAAACTTCCTAGTTGTTGCGGTGCCTGAATACTTACCATTGTCAATCAGTTTTCTCGTTTGATCCTTTGTTAACCTTAGGTAAAAACTTCCTAGTTGTTGTGGTGCCTGAATAGTCATTGTTGTTATCTCCCTTGTAATGATTTGATATTTTCTAAGTGTATCTACTACTTCACTCTCTGAATTTATATCTATGGAGTTGAATTTACATTTGATAGATTGCTCTGAATCACTGACATTAATTTGTAAGTATGATCCTGGTGTGGTATACACTAGTCTTCTCCAACCTCTTCTCCCTGGAAGGCAAAGTCCACCTGAAATAATGTAACAGCAATAACTAGTTACATGGCATACACAAATAAATATCACATGCTACTTATAGATTTATTTATTCATACAACTACTTTGTTAATAAAATATTAAAAGCTGAGTATCCGTCGTGTATGTAAATGAACTTTTGAAAAAATAGAGTTTTTTTTTAGAGATTTGCAGAATATTGAATATTTCTTAAATATGAATAGGCAAACCAACTTATATAATTATCACGGTTGTTGAAGTATCAGTCCCCTTTGGTTCCACAGAACAGGTATACAGTATATTATATTATAAACCTGATAATGAATGAAATTATAAACATTCTAAGATTGCATAAGGTCATGATTCAATGTAACGTGAAGTTTGTAATTGTTGCCTTTTTTAACAATCGATAAAGGATGAATCGAGTAGGATATATTCATTTCTGCCACTTTAAACACAATGATCTTGATTTTCAAACATCATTAACCCATATGTTATCAGTATATTAAAATCAAACTTAATATTATTTTTATATACTTATGCACATTCATTTCTCTGCAATCTGTCGATACCTTTATCTTGGCATGGCACAAGGTCAATGACATGTTTTTTCTTCTAAATGTTAATGGCGTCTTTACACTAATTCCATTGGGTGTTGGGTGTTGGATGTGTACTGATTGATATTTTAGTCTCAGACGCATGATTCTTTTATTAGTTGTTATTGGCTTTGAACTAGCTGCCAGTAACTGCGAGTATGTCTTTTTGTTGGGGGGATGTATAAGTACTCTGTCACGTCCACTCTGTATCTTTGTTAGATGTATTTCTGCTTTGTATCTTTGAATAAGTTAAGCTATTTTCAACTGATTTTAATAGTTTGTTCTAATGTTGTACTGTTACACCATTGTCCCAGGTTAGTGGAGTGTTGGCGCCTTCAAACTTGTTTAATCCCGCCACATTCTGATTGTACCTGTCACAAGTCAGGAGCCTGTAATTCAGTGGTTTTCGTTTGTTGCTGTATATCATATTTGTTTTTCGTTCATTGTTTTGTACATAAATCAGGCCCGTTAGTTTTCTCGTTTGAATTGTTTTACATTTGTCATTCAGGGCCTTTTATAGCTGACTATGTGGTATGAGTTTTACTCATTGTTGAAGGCCGTCAGGTGACCTTTAGTTGTTAATTTCTGTGTCATTTGGTCTCTTGTGGAGAGTTGTCTTATTGGCAATCATACCACATCTTTTTTTATAGCATATTCAATGGATTTAGTAGGTTCGCACCGTGATGCGTGGCATATTGGGAGAAATCAAAAGAGTTTTGAAAACAGTCAGTGCTTTGAATATGGTAATCGTAATTCAATTTGAACTTACCATTCAGAAATATGAATAAAATAAGAAATATCTTTTTAGTACCCTGAAAGAACAAAGTTTTTCGAAGAATTGTAACGAAAATCAATTCTACAAAAATATACATCATTATTCTTAAAACTTGTCTGAGATAAATATTCTAGTTTTGGCCTTTTGGTTGTTTTTGGTTATTTGTTATTGTCTTCTTTTTTATTATAACATTTAACTATTTGATGCATTTGTGATTTTAGAATTAATCAGATATGAAATTAGCGAAAATAATAAAACATATAGTCATTGTCGTAATATAAATTCGTGAAACCGATTTCAAAATAAGTTTTTGCGACTCATTTTTGTAAGTACAGTAGAAAGAAAAACAACTACGGAGCTTAAATCGTGAAATAAATAGAAGATCATAATTATTACTTATTCAATCTAGAGTTCAAAGTGTTTGTATAAAGCTGTATGAAATAAGATGTGCATATTTTGGATTTACATTCTCCTTATTCAAAAAAATAATAAGCAAGTAATTCAACAATATAAAATTAAATAAAATAGAATAAAATGAGGAATAAAATAATAAAGTCAAAACTCACCATTGTCATAAAGAAATCAATAAGGAACAAAGTTTTTCATTTCCGGATTTCATTGAGCACTGAAAACAGTAATCATTATTTTTTTTATATATTCATTTAAATGAAAATTGTTACCTAAAGTACAACCTGCCTCAATCATCTGATGTTGGTATATATACTCTAAATAGCAGAAAATACGGTATGGGTTTTTCTCATTGTTGAAGGCCGTACGGTTGCCTATAATCGCTTACATCCACTTCATTTGGTTGATAGTTGTCTCATTGAAAATCATACCACATCACCTTTTTTGATAAATATATATAAGATGTGGTATGAGTGCCAATGAGACAACTCTCCATCCAAGTCAAAATTTATAAAAGTAAACCATTATAGGTCAAAGTACGGTCTTCAACACGGAGCCTTGGCTCACATCAAACAGTAAGCTATAAAAAATACTAGTGTAAAACCATTCAAACGGGAAAACCAACGGTCTAATCTATATAAAAAAACGAGAAACGAGAAACACTTATGAACCACATCAACAAACGACAACTACTGAACATCAGATTCCTGACTTAGGACAGGTGCAAACAAATGCACGTTTTAATGGTACCAAACCTTCACCCTTTTTCTGAAACAATAGTGTAACATCACAATGCAGGTTTTGTATTATATACTTGTTATATGCTGTTAATTGCTGATATGGGGTATTCATGATCCATGACACATAATCAGTATATGCACAGCAAAGAACACACAAAAAGCAACAGAACAGCGCTTTTATTGCCTCTACTAATTCAGGCTATGTACGTGGGCCTTTGTTGTTGCTTTGATATGTGCTGGATTTTTTCCGGAGGAGAAGAAGTTGGTGTTTGACGTGCATGGTCTGTTGTAATGATTCTGACCATTATTTTTTTATGATCTCGTTATCCTGTTTATGTTTTGTATTACAACATTGTACATAATAGATAATAAGTCAAAGATATAACAGGATTTCGCTCTTGGTTTACAATTTCTTATGAAATCCAGATAATTTTTTTGTCTAATTTTATTTTGCAATTACATTATAGGTGCAGTCAAATTGAAATGGTCCGTATTATAGCCATACTACACTTATACAGAATAGTCGTATATTCTTCATCTTTACGATTGTGACCGATTCCTATCGTGATTTTTGACTGAGTGTGGGTTACTGAACGGGTATAATTCATGCATAGTAGCAGAGGATTACCTTTTCAGAACACCCGGTCTCGTTCTAATTGGAGCTCACGTGATTTACTTGTCTGTTTTCACTCTGACTGTATATTTAAAATGAATTGACGAAATTTTAACATTGGTTAACTACTGTTGCCTATGATTTTACATTAAGATATTTTTTTAATGAATTTATCACACAAAATCTTGTTTGTAACGTTAACATCCACGTAATTTTGTTATGGCTGTACGAATAGTATATCCATTTGCTTGTTTTCGGCCTTCTCATTTCAACAATTCGCCATTTTCATTCATAGTATTGCTTTATTGGTTTTGAACTACTAGTATAAAAAAAGAAAACACAACTTTTCCATAATTTGCTATAGCTAATACGATTTTTTATTTAACTTAGCAAAATAAGACATAATTATGTTCAGTTAGCATCAGTTTTGAAGGTTGGTGGGGTTTACAGAACAGAGAAAATCAGGCCAAACATAGATTAGATAGTAATGAGGTGCTAAAATATGGAACCTTTTCAAAATAAAGAATAAATTAATGGGCGAAATTTATAAAGAATAGAGAAAATGGCCAAAAAGTTTAAAGAATACAGAAATGAAGAAGCCTCCATCTAGATCCGCAACTACTATTTGTTTCTAATGTTCGAACATGCATAATTGGTGTTACAGTCATTTCGTACCCTAACCATTTCGTACCCTGGCAAAAACCATTTCGTACCCTGACCATTTCGTACCTTGACCATTTCGTACCGGATGGAAGATTTATATGTATACCATTTCGTACCTCATGGAAGATTTGTATGTATACCATTTCGTACCTCGTGGAAGGCTTGTATGCATGTCATTTCGTACCTCGTGGAAGGCTTGTATGCATGTCATTTCGTACCTCGTGGAAGATTTAGATGTGTTTCATTTCTTGGTTAAAACAGTCTCGTTGACCTTTTACTGTAAGGCGGTAGATTTCACGAGAAATGCCTAAAATTTAAAATTCAAGCACCTATGAGATATTATATAGGAATAAAGTCAATAAACGATTTTTTTTTTAAATTTGTAAAACTATATATTTATGATATGTATTTCAAATGTTAGCTAGCGCTTTAGTAACAGTTCACGTTTCTGCCGATAACATTGATTTTGTTACTTTTGTATGAACTTGTTACTAAAGACGCGCCGTACTAGCATATTGTTTTAAAAAGGTAGCATTTTATCTGATTGGATTAAAAATATTTATTGAATACACGTGCCATTTGAAATTGCGACGTGTGCCTAAATATTAGGATATATTGATTATCGTAAGGTGTAGTTGAACCTAAATGTTTACATTATATGCATTTATCCTGCAATCGACCTCTCTACTATACTAATACAGGTGTACAGATAACACGAAGTGATATACGTATACTAGACGGATACAGTCTCCTGGTATCCTGCTTCTGTTGCGAGCGAACGGTTATGTCAAATTACTGTTTACGTTACAGGTCAATTTGGGGTCCTCATCGCGGTCCGCGTTTAAGTCATGTCGATTTCTTTCAAAAACAAATTCAACGATTGGGATGGAAAAAAATGTACAAAATTCATTGCAGGATAAAGACAATAATTGTATAGTGTCTTTAAATATCAGCTGTATTTGTACTCGGCTCGAAACAGGAGTAATAGCTCGATGAAGCTCGCATTACACCTGTTTCTTAGCCTCGTACAAATACAGCTGATATTTAAAGACACTATACAGTTATTGTCTATGGATTTGTTTTTTAAATAATACTTTTAGAAAACATGCAATACACACAAAAAAAAAAGATATTTACCAAACGTTTTTGAAATTTATAAGATTAGATATAAGGATACAAAATAAATGAACTTGTAATTTCTCAAATTGAAAAAGTCATAGCAAGTTCTTTGATTGGTCACATAAGTGTGCAAATTCTTATGCAAACTTTTTTATGCATGTGTCCCTTTTCATTGCATTTCCTGACAAACACAACTGTTAATAACTATAAAAACAGTTGCAGATTATTATTTAATTGTTGGTTAAACAACCTCATATTTTTAGAGTTGAAAAATTAATTAAGGATGAATCAATCAGAATCCTGCTAACAAACAAAGTGTAATCAAAACTATTTAAGTTTACAAGTGCTGCTTAATCAAATCCAATCATGGATCTTTATAAAATTTCTACAGTTGGATTTTATATTGTTATATTTAAAAAAAATTAAAATCATCTCAAAATGATTCATATCTTAAAAAAAATGAAAACTTTTACAAATATATGATACGAAATAGTAAACATGTACTTAGACAATGAGGTACGAAATGGTAGATGCATTTAGCCCATAGGGTACGAAATGGTTCCTATCGTGGGTACGAAATGGTAAAGGTTGGGTACGAAAGGTCAAGGTGCGAAATGACTTGCTACCAATTGGTGCATGGTTATCCCGAATACTAGCGATACAAATCTCACATTGTTATGGCTTTCATTTTTTATAATTTAAATAACACTGTTTTATTGTCCTTCTGCAAATTTAAGATTTTATGTTTTTATAGTTGATATTTGTTAAGCATTCCAACCCCGTATAAAAGAATTGTTAGATTCATAAAACAAATTACCATAACTCCATCTTCATTGTGATGTTATCAGCTTTGACATTTTAGATCGAATTGCTTACAAAACTTACCTGAATCACTGGATATATGTTTAATAGTCAGGTCAGTATCCATACACTGCATGCGTGTGTCCGTAAATGGAACCTATACGGAAACTCATTTAGTCATCACTAGAGTTGATCATTCTATTTAACAGAGAAGGAAACATCAATACGGTTAATATTATAAAGCTCTTGATAAAGAATTGATTTCATTGGTTAATGAAAATGCTATTGAATTTATTGAATCACATTTGCTATGCGACGTGTTAACTTTTCTTTGCCTGTAATATAGTTTTATAGTTTTGACTGTCCATGCTACATTTAACAATTGCATGTTTCTTTTTATAATTGGATTTGGGTTGACCGAAGCGCGAAAAATGAAAATATGCACACGATCAACGCTTTTACCACCCTATAAAATTATAAAAAGAAGCATTCAATTCATAACATTATATTTTTATGCTACAACTATGAGATTAAGAGTTATATCAAGCTATTCATTTGTTGATCTATGCGTTTTTGAAAATCGTAACGGATAGCACGTGCAGTGATTACTGTTGATTTCATACGGAAATAAAATATGATGTTGGAGTGCCTCGTGAACGTGGTCAGCAAATCATAATTAAATATTCTAATGAAACATACATTTAATATAATTATAAATATATACAAGTTTGAGCTTTCTAAAAAGCTGTGGAATGCTTCGCTCTATCCTAATTTAAGGTAATATGTGTGCATGTGGTAGTTGATTTAGTATTGGGAATGTGGTATTTTAAGATATTGATTAATATAAAATGGATGTCTTAGACTTGGAGTATCAATTTTTGTATATATATTAAGATGAACTCAAAATATGCTCACTATACTACAGGATGCTAGCTGAGGGAGCTACAGCTGTTTGTTGGATAGGGCCGCTCAAGACAAATAATAAACTGTATGATAAAAGATCAACTTGTGCATTCTCTTGTTTCTACATTT
The DNA here is from genome assembly GCF_021869535.1 of Mytilus californianus. Taxonomy (NCBI): domain Eukaryota; kingdom Metazoa; phylum Mollusca; class Bivalvia; order Mytilida; family Mytilidae; genus Mytilus; species Mytilus californianus. The sequence goes on from NW_026262615.1 coordinate 7,216,919, forward strand.
TGCTGTCCGTTACCACACGTAAGTTTCACCTGATGTTCTATCCATTGTCGCTTTACAATGTTGAATCATGTCACTCGATATTTCTTCTCAAACATATTAGATTGTGTCCTCTATCGACGACACATAAGTTTTATGCATCTTTCGACCTAAAATTCAAGGTCAACATTCATTACATTCAAAACTCCTCACTGACAAAACTGTGTACATACAAATCCATTATTTTAGTAAATACATCTATATACTTGTATGACTTTATTTATAATGGTAAATAAAAACCCTTGGCTAATCTCTTTAGAAATAAATGTTCTGTTTATCGAAACAGCAATACCGTCCTTTTCTCCTGGTGAATGATTTTTTTTTCGTCGAATACGACTTGTCACTGTATTTTTGGTTGTCCTGAGCAACGTTTTCACTACAGGTGTCACTAGAGAAGCAGGAATAGTTGACCCTTATAGAGCACATGAGATGACTCAATTGTAGATTGCCTTTTTAACGACAAAAGGAGGATAAGCTGCATACAGATTGCTACATCAATGCTTGATTCATTTAGATCTTGTTGGGCACCTCCTATATGGGACGTCAAAAATGTGTTTATATGAGCGGATTTAGAATACGTACGTGGTACAAATCATTGATTAAAGTGATGAAAGTTGTAGTGGTCAAAAACGTTATCGGCTTTCAAGTTCCATTGAAATACGGATATACTTTTTGTTGTTCAAGAATACTTCATTTTTCAATGATAGAACTTAATTTTGATAAGTGCCGGACATTATTGTTTAAATCATTATCACTTAAAAATTTATTTTCATGTGATATTAGAACGACAAAAATGAATTAAATATCATTATGATTTCATATATCAGGTCGGTTAATTGCGGAAATACTTTGCATTTTCAAAATCAGTGTGGATAGAATTTAAAGTTGTACAACCATCAACCATTTCAACTTATTATATACTTAGTAGTAAATACAAGTAAATTGTATGTGTAATACGATCAATGGCAATCGTGCTGTATCAGCCATGCAGAGCTCTTGGGTTTATATTGGTGTCTCGGGTTGATACGGATGTGATATTGAGAAAGCCATATAATATTATCTATATATAGATATATGTATTGTTTTTTTTTCTTCCTATGGATTTGTTTAGCATTATGAATATTTTTAAGAAGTCGTTCAATTTTAACTCAAATTCACAGTATCTCACCAAGTGTGAAAATTGCCATTCTGTATCCGAATAGCATTTGATTTCATTAAAATATATTAATTCAAATTGTTTATTTTGTAAAACATAATAAAATTATATACTCTTTAATATTCAAATTCAAAGCAGGATTTGGTCACTTGCAGATTTTGACCCTGTGTGTTAAACAAAGATAGGTAAAAATAGGGCCTGTCCGTTCCCATGGTTATCATACCACATCTTCTTATTTATATATAAAAGAACGTATGATAAAATTACACTATAAAAGGCACTTTAGTTACATCTACAACACCGGTATAAATGACAGCAAAAACACAGATGCATGTACAATATGCAAGTAATACAATAGATAAATAAAAAAACACCATGTTAAAGAATGATTAATTAAAACGTGTTCGGAGTATTAGATAATATATAGAACCCTTTTTGTCTATTTGCAATTTCTGTCGTAATATCGATTTCACACAGCAACTTGATTAAAAGAGTTGGAAGACACAATTTTCAAACTATACCAGTGTACAGAATGTCATTATGATTAAACACGTTTTCGATGTCGCTGATCATGGTAAGTAACGTATATGACAACAATGCAGTACCGACTTCCCTTAGTATTATTCTTGTAGGTGTGGAATGTTGTGCTGTCTAGTTTTTTTTTCTTTTATTCTTTTTGTGTCTTTAAATCAAATACGCATAACTGTACCCTACTCTTTGTTTGAATAAAAAGAAATAATGACTCTAAAAATTAACTTGAATAAAAGGTATGGGCATCTGTTAATAAGACAGCAACCCAACGACACACATAACCAAGTAATATATAGAGAGATCAACATTCAGTCGTCAACAGATCTAGCTCCAGTCTAAAAAATCAAGCAACGCAAGGGTGGAGTTGGGTATAGAAATACAGTCATCCCTTGACTTCCCCCGTCCGGATGTAAAACAGTTATTAGAGTGGTGCGTCCGTTTTGCTGAAAGGAATTGGGAGCCTAATCTTATGCTTCGTTACAGAACCTTACAGCAGTTACTCTTTGGCTGTTGCCCCATTGCTAGGCAAAATGGCTGTCCCTTTTTAGCATACTAGTACCCACATTTACAGTGGCAGTCCAAATTTCCCATCCTTCATTCCGGTCGAATCCTACCTTGCAAAACCTACTAAATTAATATGCAGTTATTCTAAAATTGTTCTCTTCCTGCATATGAATGAAATATTTGGCACTGGACTTTAAGCAAACAACAATCAACCCAGATAATACAGAATTGGATATCCTATAAACATAAACATGGTATATTTTTATAGAATTGGATACCGTATAAACATTAACATGGGATATTTTATAGAACTGGATACCGTATAAACATTAACAGGGGATATTTTACAGAATTTGATATCCTTTAAACATTAACATGGGATATTTTAAAGAATTGGATACCGTATAAACATTAACATGGGATATTGTACAGAATTGGATATCCTATAAACATTAACATGGGATATTTTATAGAATTGGATATCCTATAAACATTAACATGGGATATTGTACAGAATTGGATATCCTATAAACATTAACATGGGATATTTTACAGAATTGGATATCCTATAAACATTAACATGGGATATTTTACAGAATTGGATATCCTATAAACATTAACATGGGATATTTTACAGAATTGGATATCCTAAAAACATAAACATGGGATATTATACAGAATTGGATACCGTATAAACATTAACATGGGATATTTTACAGAATTTGATATCCTATAAACAGTAACATGGGATATTTTACAGAATTGGATATCCTATAAACATTAACAAGGGATATTTTACAGAATTGAATACCGTATGACCATTAACATGGGATATTGTACAGAATTGGATATCCTATAAACATTAACATGGGGTATTGTACAGAATCGGATATCCTATAAACATAAACATGGGATATTGTACAGAATTGGATATCCTATAAACATTAACATGGGATATTTTACAGAATTGGATACCGTATAAACATTAACATGGGATATTGTACAGAATTGGATATCCTATAAACATTATCATGGGATAATTTATAGATTTGGATATCCTATAAACATTAACATGGGATATTGTACAGAATTGGATATTCTATAAACATTAACATGGGATATTGTACAGAATTGGATATTCTATAAACATTAACATGGGATATTGTACAGATTTGGATATCCTATAAACATTAACATGGGATATTTTATAGAATTGGATATCCTATAAACATTAACATGGGATATTTTACAGAATTGGATATCCTATAAACATTAACATGGGATATTGTACAGAATTGGATATCCTATAAACATTAACATGGGATATTTTACAGAATTGGATATCCTTTAAACATTAACATGGGATATTGTACAGAATTGGATATCCTATAAACATTAACATTAGATATTTTATAGAATTGGATATCCTATAAACATTAACATGGGATATTTTACAGAATTGGATATCCTATAAACAATATAGAGTTGGATATCCTATAAACTTTAACAAGGGATATTTTACAGATTTGGAAATCCTATAAACATTAACATGGGATATTGTACATAATTGGATATCCTATAAACATTAACATGGGATATTGTACAGAATTGGATATCCTATAAACATTAACATGGGGGTATTGTACAGAATTGGATATCCTATAAACATTAACATGGGATATTGTACAGAATTGGATATCCTATAAACATTAACATGGGATATTTTACAGAATTGGATACCGTATAAACATTAACATGGGATATTGTACAGAATTGGATACCGTATAAACATTATCATGGGATATTTTATAGATTTGGATATCCTATAAACATTAACATGGGATATTGTACAGCATTGGATATTCTATAAACATTAACATGGGATATTGTACAGAATTGGATATTCTATAAACATTAAAATGGGATATTGTACAGATTTGGATATCCTATAAACATTAACATGGGATATTTTATAGAATTGGATATCCTATAAACATTAACATGGGATATTTTACAGAATTGTATATACTATAAACATTAAAATGGGATATTGTACAGAATTGGATATCCTATCAACATTAACATGGGGTTATTTTACAGAATTGGATATCCTATAAACATTTACATGGGATATTGTACAGAATTGGATATCCTTTAAACATTAACATTAGATATTTTATAGAATTGGATATCCTATAAACATTAACATGGGATATTGTACAGAATTGGATATCCTATAAACAATAACATTGGATATTGTACAGAATTGGATATCATATAAACAATAACATGGGATATTGTACAGAATTGGATATCCTATAAACATTAACATGGGATTTTTATAGATTTGGATAGCCTTTAAACATTAACATGGGATATTTTACAGAATTGGATATCCTATAAACATTAACATAGGATATTTTATAGAATTGGATATCCTATAAACATTAACATGGGATATTGTACAGAATTGGATACCGTATAAACATTAACATTGGATATTTTATAGAATTGGATATCCTATAAATGTGAACATGGGAAATTTCACAGAATTGGATACCGTATAAACATTAACATGGGATATTGTACAGAATTGGATATCCTATAAACATCAACATGGGATATTGTACAGAATTGGATATCCTATAAACATTAACATGGGATATTTTATAGAATTGGATATCCTATAAACATTAACATGGGATATTGTACAGAATTGGATACCGTATAATCATTAACATGGGATATTGTACAGAATTGGATACCCTATAAACATAAACATGGGATATTGTACAGAATTGGATATCCTATAAACATTAACATGGGATATTGTACAGAATTTGATATCCTATAAACAATAACATGGGATATTGTACAGAATTGGATATCCTATAAACATTAACATGGGATTTTTATAGAATTGGATATCCTATAAACATTAACATGGGATATTTTACAGAATTGGATATCCTATAAACATTAACATAAGATATTGTACAGAATTGGATATCCTATAAACATTAACATGGGATATTTTATAGAATTGGATATCCTATAAACATTAACATGGGATATTGTACAGAATTGGATACCGTATAAATATTAACATTGGATATTTTATAGAATTGGATATCCTATAAACGTGAACATGGGAAATTTTACAGAATTGGATACCGTATAAACATTAACATGGGGTATTGTACAAAATTGGATATCCTATAAACATTAACATGGGATATTGTACAGAATTGGATATCCTATAAACATTAACATGGGATATTGTACAGAATTGGATATCCTCTAAATATTAACATGGGATATTTTATAGAATTGGATATCCTATAAACATTAACATGGAGTATTTTACAGATTTGGATACCGTAATCAGTCTTAATCATACACACCTGTAATGCAAAATATACCGGTTGTACAGGAAAATATTTTTATTTTCGCTTAATTTCTAGTTCTATGCAAGTATAACATTTTTGCATTTACTTCGATCCAAGCGAACGAAAAGGAGAGGGAGGGAAGGGGGGGGGGGGGGGGGTGGGGGGGGGGGGGGCGATATTAGAAAAAAATGTTATAATAAGAGTTTTAAACAGTGGGAAAACGAATTAAACTCATTTTTTTCAAACATATGTACAGATAATGATCAGTGAATGCAGTTTAATGGAAATTTTACAAATATTCATCCTTGTTAAAAACCGAAGATAAAGGTTACATTTCGTATTACTACTTGCATAGTATGCATTGTGTGTGTGACAGACTAGTTTCCAATATGTAACATTACAATAAAAAGAGGTAGAGGTGTACCGTCATGTACATGTACATGTTAAAAAGACAAAATTACAAATGTGCATAATAATACAGGAACGTCAAAAGAATATGGATTGCATTCAATATAAAATGGCTTGAAATTAATTTTTACAATACGATGCCTAGAATCTCAGTAATAATTGTCTTTCGTCGTTGCGTGAAGGTCTAAATGGTGTTGTCAGTGAAATAAATAGAGAATATTGTGGAGAAGTAAAGAATGGATAAAAATTGCCTTCAAACTTAAAGAATACATAAAAATGGCTTTTAAGCCGTTAGTTTTCTCAATTGAATTGTTTCCTATTATTCATGGCAGGGCCTTTAATAGCCGACTATACAGTATGGGTTTTTCTCGTTGTTGCAGGCTGTACGGTTGCCTATAATTGCTTACACCCACATTATTTTACCTTTGGTGGATAGTTGTCTCATTGACAATAATACCTCTTCTCCTAATTTTTATATTTGACGTTAGAACAAAACTTTATAAATTCATGTTTCCGAAGCATTTTTTCTGAATATACCTTCATCAGGAACGCTCAAATTCGAATATCTGAAAGCAAAAGATGCATAAGAATTGAAACAGTTAAAAGTAAGAGATCAAAAAGGACCTAAAATTAATAGCCAATTCCGTCTAGGGTCAATTAACATCGCCTGAGCAAATTGAAACCTTAGTTGGTTGGAGAAATAAAATAAAAGGTGTCAAAGTTCATCATGTGAATAAGATATTGTAAAAAAAAAAAATTCACATAATTATATCAATCGGTAATTTGTCTGAATAATCTCTGAGAAAAATGTATTGGATGTAATATATCTTATCTTATAGCTGTTTCTTACCTTTACGTTGTGCATAGTCTTAAACATATTTTTAGTGCTCTGTTTTCTGTTACTCCAAATCTAGCTTTCACCTGCCTGTGGTGAGTCTGGCAATCGGAATGGGTACAATGTATATAAAACAAGAACATGTTATAAATAGAATGTCATCTATTTCATATCAAATATTAATGTAAAATGATGACGATGATGGATTCCAACTTAACTTCCAGTGGCAAATTATTATTTAATCAGGATGAGAACATGTTAATGTAATATGAATATTAACCCTTCTTTGTACTAGACCGACACGCTGAGCCGGATTTTTAACGTGCTAGTGCACATGTCACCTTACCCGAACACATTATTCTGACTCCTAGTCGACCAGTCTTAATTTGCTCTTACTCCTTAATGACACGTGCTTAATGGAGAAGCAGCAAAGACCAATTATAAATAGAAATAAGAAGATGTGGTATGAGTGCAAATGAGACAACTCTCTATTCAAGTCACAATGTAAAAAGTAAACAATTATAGGTCAAATTACGACCTTCAACACTGTGGATTGGCTCACACCGAACAACAATCTTTTATAAAGGGACCCAAAATGACTAGTGTAAAACAATTCAAACAGGAAAACCAACGGTCTAATCTATATAAAAAACGAGAAACACGAGAAACACTTATGGACCGCATCAACAAACGACAACCACTGAACAACAGGCTCCTGACTTAGGACAGGTGCATACAAATGCAGCAGGGTTACATGTTTTAACAGGCGCCAACCTTCACCCTAACCTGAAACAATAGTGTTACATTACAACTTTAAAAGACACACTATAAAATATCAATTGAAATGGCTTAACTCGATCAAAAAGACATATTAACAAAAACAAGTCAATATACACTGAAAGAATAAATTTGATCTGTATAAATACGTTGTCATGGAGAAAATTTAAAGCTTCAGTCATATCTTTACATTTCCAGTAAGTGTATCTAGCATACTTTCCTTTTTCGTTACAGAAAAGGCTTTAAACGAGTTACAGCAAATAAATTTGCAATGAATTTTTTCGAAAGACCACTAAAATTAAATATGCAAACTTTTTCTTGATAAGATTGTGTGGAAGTGTAGTGTAGAGAGTAGAAAAATCCTAACTGTCAACAGAATTAAAAGGACCTTCAAAAGCACGTATTTTATCTAAAACCTCTAAAGAATTTTTAACTTTCCAAAAATAATTAATACCATTATTTTCATAAACTTTATTACAAAAGTTAATAACAAGCTCTTTGATAGTAGTAAGGGAGGTAGTTAGAAGCACTGACAGACTAGTAGTAGAACACTTACTAGATGCGGAGGCGAAACGAAATTTAAATGGTTGTATGTGTAATTTAGGTAACCAGTACACAGTCGGGACTTTCAAATGTTCGGAAGAGGCTTTAAGCAGGATAGTGGCAGATATGCTTGTTTACAATTTGACTCTCTGGAGCGTATGGACCTGAATATTGGAGAACTTCCGTGTAGTATATGCGTCACACCACCACTACATTATTGGCTGCTTTGTCTGCCGGTACGAACACAAATCGCTTTGCGAGTAACTGGAGTTTTTTTTTATATTCTAGAAATGGGTATATCATGAACCCATTTACTAATTTCAGAATTGTTTTCAAAGTGAGATATACGAATATCTATAGTATAGTAATTTTATTCAAATAACTGTCTAGAGATTTTTTATCAGATTTTTCACGTTTACACCAATTTTACAGTAGACAGATAGAGCGTCTTTAATGACCTGACGACACTGTTTCCAATCTATTATAGAAGGAGGACGATATTTCGGTCCTTTCTTAAGAAAAGTTATGACCTCACGGTCTTCGACGATGTTGAGGTCTCCTGTAAGGACATGACCATAATGAACATATCTAAAACTAGATGTTTCACAGTCTCAAGTGGAAGGAACATTATTTTCTATATTGACGTCTGATGTTACTGACGTATAATTAAAAGTCAAACTTCTGCTGGGTTTTTGTACGAATATGAAATAAAAGGTGGTTCTGTATTATCAAAATATGAAGGCTTTTGTCTATGGATGATAGAGTCATTGAATATACTAGATAAGTTAATAAAATCAATACCTAGATTTACATATCATAATTTAAGAAAATGCCGTTTATGATTTTCAGGTTTATCGATACTAGCAAACAGCCTGTGATGACAAGCGGCTGTAATAATATGGGTGTATTCAAACAGCGGACTGAAAAATGAAATTTTATCACACACCAGAAAGATGTCATATAGTTTACTTGTTGGTATATGACCAAGTTTGCATAATATTTGGTGTCTACCATTATTTATTATTATAGATAACAGATTAGCAAGTGTATAATTCATACAATGTTTAATACGTAGATTACGGTTTTTACGTTTACCACGAGACCTATTATTTCGTAACCGCTTATCACAAAGTCTTTCGGGGTTCGAACTCACGCCCTCCTCGAGGCGATCACGCTACCACCGAGGCGGTTTAAAAAAATCGGTGACCCATGACATTTTTGGTAATTAATACGGAATTCCATGTATCAAAACCAAGGATTTATATAGTTATAACGATACAAATCCTTGCAACAACTCAGTATAATTTATTAAGAAAAAATGTATGGATATAAAAATGGAAATTCGATGATTGTGAGACAATTCTAAGGTTCAATAGAGCTTATGTTTTCTGTATTTTAAATGGTGTTTGTCTGTAATGAGATAAAGCTTTTAACATCATTGATCATTGAAGAACATTTTTAACTTATTGCATGTGCTTTCTACACACTCAAATATTCAAATATCATTTCAGAGAATAACAGAGATAAATGTTTTTTTTTTTTCATTTTTCAGTATGTACATGGTATAGTTAAACAGCCATAGTTGATTGTGCTAAAGTTTATCAAAATCTGTGAAATTGCCAATTTACCGTTCCTAGGTACGCGTTTTAAATCGACTGTCTTCTGCAAACTTTGACTGTAAAATAGAAGAAAACAATTGGCTTAGATTTTGAACGAAGTATGCAGATTTAAACAGAGAAATGCAGGGGCGGATCCAGCCATTTAAAAAAAGGGGGGGGGGGGGGTTCCTAACTGAGGATAAAAGGGGGGGGGGGGGGTGTTCCAACTATATGTCCCCATTCAAAATTTGAATACTTTATCCATAACACTCCATGTTTTTGTTTTTTTAAGACTGTTCGGTGCACGAATATTTACTTCGTTTCACAAATTTTTTCCTGCAATGCATTGATCGTCAAAAAAAAGGGGGGTTCCAACCCCCGGAACCCCCCCCCCCCCCCCCCCTGGAATGGGGGTCAGGAATGTAATACAGCTTTGATTGGAAATAAGGCAATTCCGAGATAGTCGGTTTCTCCGGCTTTGATTTTTGTTTATATACACGGATTAAAAATGCACGAGGATACAAGCTTATGTGAAGAGTTACTGCCAGTCACCCAGCGTCAAAACCGTTGCACTACGAAAAGTGTATACGCAAGTCAATGTAGTCCCAACCAAAAAGATAGATCTAAATATCTAAAAGGAAACAAGATTGAGCATGTATGTGCGGTAATATAATTTGCAATAAATTCATTGCATTGAAGTGCAAGGTTTCTAGATTATCAATAGAATAGCCTGTGATTTACAAGTTATATTAATTCCGGCAAAAAATTGAGATTAAAATCGGTGATGTTATTATATGCCAAGTGACTTAGTTGGTGCTTAACATCATAAAGTCTGTCAGTCTCTATAATATGCATTTAATAAATAAATTTCGCAATAAAAAAAAAATGATAAAAATGTTTTTCATCTTAAATCACAGAATCATCAGTAAACATGTGTTACATAACTCCACCATTCATGCGTTTATGCTGAACATTCCATCTTTACCAACGTTTTATTTACGAAATCTTCCTTCGAGTGTTCGGTTGTGTGATCAGATTTCTCCAGTTGTGGTCGTTTTTACAATGTAAGTACAGTTATACTTTTACATATTATATTGTTCTAAGTTACTAACTTTTATAGAACCTATCATCATTGCCTTCTACCTTGTACAGACGACGATTCGTTGAACTGTTTTGCTATCTTTAAACATTCTGGCAGTTTTTCCCGTCCTGAAATCATATTTGCATATCAAATAATTAAACATAACATTAGAACAATGTGGTGCTACGTGCATCTTACTAGCCTTGTGCCGTCTAAGTATTTTGTTTTTATATTCTACTATTAATTTCGACTTTTCCCAAAATGTTGTTGGTTTGCAATTGTCATATCTTTTAATTTGTCAAAATCATATACCATCCCTTACTTATGTCTGTTTTCATGACTTTTATGCAGTCTTTTTTGCATGATATTTTAATGCATACTGCAGTATTTTCCCTATATGAAAATTAATAAAAGATAATAACGGTTTCAATGTTATCACATTTATTTGTATTAATAGTGTAGACTTGCTTTCTTTTCTCACCGTAATTTCTTTTCTGTATATCTTTTATACAGCTTCAGCATTCCTTTACTTCATCATGTTCAAATTTTGGCTTATTAACTTATTGGATTCACTTTACATATTACTTACATTTATTGCCTTATGTTCACTATATTACAAGTAGTATCAAATCAACAAGTAAATGTGTATGTTTTCCTTAGGTCTACATTTAACATATGTAAGGCCTTCATTTCTTCAAATGGTGTTGTCTAGTAATGAGATTAGACTGTTTTTCATATTACGTGAATTTACCTAAAACTTCTTTATTCTTTATAACTTGTGATGACAAATTATTAGTATAAACGATTGTATATTTTTTTTATAATGTTTCTATTATTTAATTATTTTCATTCCAAAATTCTATATAACTTCAGCCTAATTGTAATTATACTGATAATTAAATGAATTTAAGATTGTACTGTTATTATTTTTTTCTTCTAAAAAAGACCTGAAATATTTAATTGGTCAAAATTTCAGTCTGTTGTTCATATTTTCAGTGCTATCGATTCAGTAGTTCTCACACATCTAAAGACCTTGATAGCCAACTGGTGTAAGTAGTTCCTATACTGTATGACTGAGATTGTGAGTTCGAACCTTGCACGAAGCATCTGGGTTCGTCTTCAATCTTGAGTTCGAAAAAAGATTGTCAGTTTTCTAGCAAAAAAATATGTGCTCTCTCCGGGCAATCCAGCTTCCTCCACCAACACAATCTGGCGGCCAGGATATAGCCAAGAGTGCTGAAAGTGGCATTAAAAGTCAACTATCATTCAATCAATTAAAAATTCGAATTGTATAGTTAAAAAAAATAAATAAACAAGATGTATAAACGATATATAAGCATTATAAAATAGATATGGACTTGCTTTGCTGAGCACAACAAGAACATAAATATTGCGTTTAATTTCCTGTTTTTTTGTAGTCTGTGACAAAATAAGCCCACATACGTGCAGTTACATATATGCATTTAACATTAACTATAGAAGCAAGAGTATTTCACATTCTATAAGCCTATTCACATACATTCACATGTAACAGTAGCTATTGCAGTACGAGTATTTCACAATCTTTTCTGTTTGCTTTGTATTGTTTGCTTTGTGTATAAAATGCCTTGATTTTATATTTGTTTTTGTTTTGTTTGTATTTTTGTTGTTGTTTTGGAGAGGAAGGGGTGGTAACATTAAGCCCCACAGGAAATATTATGTTTTCTTGAGATGTTGAAAATAAGTTTATTCTTTGAAACTCTTCTTAAGAAGTGTTTTTCATGTTATGTAGCTTTGTTTTATTTTGATTTCTTCTTGAATAAATCTGAAAATAAGTGGATTTTTTGTCTTTCTGAAGATCTTGATAATAGTAAGAAGATTGACTAAAAAATTAAACAATTAAAACCAGGGTCCATAATGTGTCAGTCCTAGGCCATAAAGTCCAGGCCACCGTTTCACAAAGCCTTCTTAACTTACGATCACTGTATCATTTTACGATCCGTTCACGTGTGGTTCTACATTCCCGTTACGTGTGTTTCACAAAGTCATCGTAAAGGACTACTAAGTTGATCGCAAGTTACGCACTGTGTATCATCGTATGTGTATCGTAAAACGGAACTCTAGCTGTAAACAGGAGGTGTGAATCGTAGTTTATTTACATCGGAATATGACACACTCTTCTTTCACAGATCGACGAGTCGAGCATGCCGATGAGAGCAGATGTGAAAATGTTTGCAGAGAGAATCCTTCAACATCATTGAAATTATTTTGCCAAATTGGTTTCATGGATAATTATTGTTATCCTTACATCTTATATTTTATGTTTTGAATTATATTTTTTTGTTGAGGAAAGTTTCTGCAGATATTTTCAGGTTTGTTTGATACATGTGGTCAGATGGAATCCATTTGTAGTTTCCATGTGGGAAACTATCAGACCAATCTATTTGATGTCTGAGGGTTTTAGCTGTTGTTCCCCTGATGGATCGGTAGTTTCTTTCTGATATGCTTTATTGTAGGATTTTCGGCTTTCCTCTACCAGAAATACAGCTGGGCATTTAGCGGTATCGGTTTGGAATCCAAGTATGTCCTTTCAGGTTTCTCGTTCGTTGCCTTGGCATTTGTGCGGCATCCGGGGTGACCTTATCCTTTATTTTGTATATAATTGTTTTTATATTTTAAATATTTTTATTTTTGAGGACGAGCGAACCAGGTGAGTGGGTGTGTTCGTATGTTTTTCATTTGTAGACGAAACACAATCCTTGTATCTTTGATGGGTTACTTCCTTTGATATTCAATAATAAATTTGTTCTTTGTATCGGAAATTTGAAATAATAGGAGAGTGACGAGACGTGTTTATATCTGATCAAAGAATTAAACCAATTTTTTAACAATTATTTGATAATGTCTAAAGTTATTGTAGTACTGCAATTTTAGAGGAGATATGATTGATTGACTGCTGTTTTCTGAACGTACAATGGCAAATATTTCATGCAGATTTATGACCAAGAGAAGAATTTTCAAACAAGAAATAAGAAGCTGCATGCGTTGTCGTTGAAAAAGAATTAAAAGAAAGTCCAATAAAAATAAACAAAACCAGTGTATATAATGTGCGAATCCTGATATACCATTTTCACTGTATCCGTTATGAATTTCTAATGTAGAATGATAAATAAACAGACGACAAATTCATGATTTTTGAATAGAATAAGAAATAAGATATAATGTGGACGGTTTTTATAAATTCATGATATAGGTATGAGATGCGGACGGGTTTTCATCGCGCCTACAGCGATCCAGGTGTAAAATTGATACACAAATAGATAAATATTAAGAATAGTTCACGAACAGAGCGTGCAAGAGATTTAAAAGCAGCAGTTAAGTTTCATTTGCAGAAAAATGTACCTTTTAACATAATTATTAATGTTGTATAACTTAAAATAGGTTTTGTTATTCAGCTTGTTGATATTGAATTAAATTCCACTATGCTGTTTTCGTTATGCGATTCATGTTTACTATCGAAAAATGATACTAGACTTTCATTTTCACTGTAGAGGCGATTCATTTCTTTTGTACATGCGATGCATTTTCACGGAAGGAAATTAATCAATTTTCATCAGATAACGTCTTTATTCAGCCGACTCTCTAACAAAATTTATGAAGCCAGAAGGATTGATTATATGTGACCCGCCACGATATTCCCAGGCTTATGGAGGTAGAACATCATTGTGAGAAAAACGCCGTTAACTATATGTGACCAGCCACTTCCAGGCTTATGAGGGTACATTGTCTAAACTTTGCTTTTTTGTATATTTATCTAGAACATTCTGAAGCAAAAAAAAAAAAAACTCTGTCATGTTATTATGACCTATTTTTTTGTAATAACTATGAAACGAGTCATTTCGAATACCGACATGATAATGAGACTGTTCGATGACGAATTTTTCATTATCAAAGACACTAATTTATTTATAAAATACAAAATTATTGTATTCTATTGGCGCTTAGTAATCTTCAACAGCGTATTTGAATAAAAATTTCAAATGAATTAAATTTACAACATTACAAATAGTTCTTAGCTCTACTTTAGAAAATGTAATTTAAACTTGTTAAAATGAAATAAGTATAAAATTTGTCAAAGAAAGCTTTTAGAATTCCTTCTTTTTTTAATTTGTCTTTTAACTTAGATTTATGATGCATGTCTCTATACATAGTATGCGACGCGTAGCAGTTTATAAGTAGTTGTTCTCATATATGCATTTGATACAGTGCATTTATTATGGGTATATTTTAGACTCCATTTATGAAAATCTATAGATCAGAGAATTTTGATTTTTTGTATCAATTTAAAATGTAGATTTAAATATTTATATGTCGTTGATACAGACAAAAAGATCTTATCATGTCAAAATCATGATGCAACAGGAAATTTTCATATGCACGGTCTGAACACAAGAATTAACAGAATAAGCATATTTCTTACTGAATAGAGAAAAATGGCCAAAGGAATTACAGAATGCAGAAATGTAAAACCCACCCACCCCCCTTTTTCCCCCCTAATCAATATCCTCATGTATCATTGTGACGGATAGTTTTGTTTGTTCTATTTAACTGTTTTTTATTTTCGAAAAGAATATTTGTACAAGGTGTTGTTTATAAATGTAACGGACAATATATACCATGCCATCTCAGCCGACGTCGTAATTTCATTTTTAATGAAAGAAAGTATTTACAAGCTTCTCTCCCTGTGCAATATGATTTATTAAACTCATTAGGCAGAGCAATGTTTATGACTACTTGCATAATTGTTTAATCGTATTAAATTCTGTATCAAATTTATATTAATAATAAAAGTTTTAGATTTTTAATATTGAAAACGGGTTAAAATTATTTACTTGCATAAATATTGATATAAAAACATCCAGTTCGTTTTTTTGCGTTTTTTTTTTTTTTGTAGATCTAAGAAAAAAAGCAACTCTGTTACACTTAAACAATTGACTAATTAAAATTGTCACATAGTGTCTTCTTATGTCGTCTGAATTACAATGTAAGTTATTGATCAGTAATTTATATCTTCGCCATCCGTAATTATTATCTAAAATGTTTATTTGGCATGCCATACTCGATAGAAGTGCGGACGCACGAGGATAAAAGCTTATGTGAAGGGTTACTGCCAGTCACCCAGCGTCAAAACCGGTGCACTACGAAAAGTGTATACGCAAGTTAATGTAGTCCCAACCAAAACGATAGATCTAAATATCTAAAAGGAAACATTATTGAGCATGTATGTGCGGTAATATAATTTGCAATAAATTCATTGCATTGAAGTGCAAGGTTTCTAGATTATCAATAGAATAGCCTGTGATTTACAAGTTATATTAATTCCGGCAAAAAATTGAGATTAAAATCGGCGATGTTATTATATGCCAAGTGACTTAGTTGGTGCTTAACATCATAAAGTCTGTCAGTCTCTATAATATGCATTTTTGTCCATTAATTTTAACTTAAGGTTTTCCGTTTTTATCTTTTGATTATCCCCTTTGTATTACTTTGAAAATTACTGTTCATTGGAAATATTTATAATACTACTTAAAGTAATAGCAGGAAAAATGATAGGTGACTGCAGATCACATTTACATAGCACCAACTTTTAAAATGCTGTAGGTTTGTTCATGTAGGGTGTCATGGATTTGCAATTATTTATATGAGGGACAAGGAGGAAATTGAAAGACAAAACATGAAGCATTGTTTTCGAAAGTATCTTATGAATATCACTTGTTTTACGATGGTTAAAGGACATGTCATAATAATATATGTATTCGAAAGGGTCTCAAGTCATGATATTCATAACTTTTATCATGCACTTAAGACACCTCGTGACATGACTTATGATGGTCTTATGATTGTCATAAATGTTACGACATCACACATTTTTTGTATTTGCTCGTGCAACATGCAGATCCAGGATTTCGAAAAAAAGGGGCCCAAACTAGGCATCGTTTGTTGTGGTATATGCTTAAAATCTATACATAATGTTTATATATATATATATATATATATATGTAGCTCCATAGGGGGCGAAGCCCTGCCCTCTCCGGCAAAATCCGTCTCTGCATGCAGCCTTTCTTACTCTCTTTTTGGCACTGTTTGTTCTGTCGTTTAATCTGCTAAATAGTAAAGATTTTTTCTTCTCCACTTCGTCATTTAAAATCCGAATCTCCTGCGACGTACAATTTGGAATCCTTTTCTTTGTAATGATTAATTTTAATAAATATTTATAATATTTCTTTCTTTATATAGTAGTTAATTAACGTATTTGCACGGGCATTTCTTTTAGCGGGTACTCTATGTACCAAATCTTAAAGGTATTCCTAATAATATAACACTTCATTATAATAAAACATGAACGCGAAGTTTTAACCAAATTTAAACAAATTGTCAACTCAGATTTTAACCCCTCTTCATATATAATGTCATGTTCATCGTGTTCATTATACTGAAAAAAATATGAAATATTCGTATAAGATAAGAATGGTAATAGTTATTATTTTCATAGTTACATATTTTCACTTTTGACTGTCATTAGAGCATCCTGGTATGACTATCTTATGACAGATATGATTTACATTCTATGACATATCATATGATAGTCATGAGATGGTAATAAAATTTGCCTTTAGATGAATCGAAAACCAGCCCTTGGACTTTTAAAGAATCAACAAAATCAAATGTGTACTTATTTATTTCGTGTAAATAGGTATTTATGTACTGTACAGCAACCGAATTTGGAATCCAGAAAAAATCTACAGGGGCATATTTAGGAAGTTAACTGAATCAACAGGTGAACTTCGTCTTAGTTCAAATGTTGTGTTAGTGGAGTATATGTTCCATTTCCTTCCTTGAGTGTTGCAGTGTTTTTTTCATTTTTGTGGTAATTCACGATGTCAAAGAGTGGTGTTGTGTTAAAGAATAAAGGACTTTTAAATTTATTTAAATATTATTTCTTACCGTTTTATTCCACATAGAAGATCTTTTTATAACCTGCAGTAGTTTCATTTAAAAGGAGGACTTGTATGTGTTGACGTGTGGAATTCATTGGCATTAATATTCTTTCAGGTAGATAATTAGTCATGCCAAGAAATTTCTTTTGTTGCAATTTTGAAAACATCGCTTGGAGCAAATTACACAGATCTCGTCCTTTTTCTAACAAAAAGTTCATCGGAAGATACCAAGACCTTGTTGATAAACATATATGAATAGTATCAACTTCACAAATAATACGATGTTTTTGAAGATTCTAGGCACTGACGTTGTTTATCATCTTATCAATAATAACGTGTTATAGTATTCTTGTATTTGTCTTTGTAAATTAGTACTTTTACATTTTAGTCAATTTTTGGTAATATCCATTTGACGTGACTCGGTTTATACATCCCGTCAATGTGTTATTGTGCTATGGTAAATTTGTGTATTCTTGTCTATCGTTTTTGTTAATGTGCTTTGTCAATATGCCTTTTTGTTTTTGTTTTTTTTTTCTTTGTTGACATATTTGTTTGTTTTTATAGTAATTAAGATTATAACACATTTTTACCTATTATGTCTGTTTGTTTTGTTCACACATCGTTATCAATTTATAAAGGAATTGTATGCGACTGTCATACAAGTGAGAGGTTTAGCTAGCAATAGAACCAGGTGTAATCCAAGGTTTTCTACATAAGAAATGCCTGTATTGAGTAAGGAATATGATAGTTGTTATTCGTTCGTTTGATGTGTTTGAGCTTTTGATTTTGCCATTTCCTGAGGGCCTTCCGTTTAGAATTTTCCTCGGAGTTCCGTATTTTTGCTTTTTTATTGTTTGGTACATGGCAGGGGTCTAAGCGACACGTACATAAAAGTCGTAAACTAATTTGTTGAATATTTAATTACTAATGGGTGTCTTAGGAGGTCCACCAAAGTTTTGATCGAAATGTTCGGGGCATGACTAGTACGGTGGGGTGTCAGATCTTTTATTTTTTCAATTAATAATTATAACTAGATTTTGGTTTTCTGCCAATATAATTTTCTGTAATTTTACATCTATATGTTTTGAAATACATTTGCATGTGTACAATTACATTATATCAAGGCTCTTGTATAGCCCGATCCAAACAACTTTTCTGTTCTGTGCTTTATACTGATGAATATGTCGGGTTAACATGTACCACCAGTGTTACTTCCAGGCACATTGATGAAGCAACCAGATAACAGCATCACAGTACATGCATCTTCATAAATGTGGAACATGTTAAATTTTGTAACATCAGCCCAGGCATAATGCAGTTGACACTAAATACTAAAATTACTTTATTCGTTGCATAAAACGCACCAAAAATGCAGATGTCTTTCTTCTCGTCAAATGACAGTTTAATGGTTATCGTCCTATACCATAATTCTCTGAGGTTCATGTAGGTCACCCTGTTATTGATCTGTACTATAGTTATCTGAGTTGCCTGTATTTCACCCTGTTGTTGACCTGTACCATAATCATCTGAGTTGCCTGTAGATCATCCTGCTATTGATCTGTACCATAATTATCTGAGTTGCCTGTAGGTCACCCTGCTATTGATCTGTACCATAGTTATCTGAGGTGCCTGTAGTTCACCCTGTTGTTGACCTGTACCATAATTATCTCAGGTGCCTGTAGGTCATCCTGTTTTTGATCTGTGCCATAATTATCTCAGGTGCCTGTAGGTCACCATGCTATTGATCTGTACCAGAATTATCCGAGGTGCTTGTAGGTCACCCTGCTATTGATCTGTACCATAATTATCTGAGTTGCCTGTACATATCCTATAATAGGTGCCTTTAGGTCACCCTTCTATTTAACATATCCTATCATATGTGCCTGTAGGTCACCATTGTATTTATCCATATCATATTATAGGGGCTTGCAAGTCACCCTGTTATTTAACATATCCTTTTTAGGTGCCTGTAGGTCACCATGTTATTTTCCCTGTCATATTATAGGTGTCTGTAGGTCACTATGTTTCTTTTCCCTATCATAGGTGCCTGTAAGTCACCATGCTATTTATCCATACAGTATTATAGGATTCAACCTTGATGCACCTATGATACAGATCTATATGGTGATTGTATCTGCAGGCTGTTATAATCCGCAAAAAATAGATAAATATCAGTGTGACCTACAGGCAAATATGATAGGCTATGTTACATAGATGGGTTTATTTACAACCACTGGGTCGATGCCACTGCTGGTGGTTTTTATTCCCCGAGGTTGTCACTAGCCCAGTAGTCAGCACTTTTGTGTTGACATGAATTATCATTGATTATAAATTAACTGTTTACAAAACTTAACAGTTTTGAAATACTAAGGCTTTTCTACCTCAGGAATAGATAACCTTAGCTGTATTTGGCTAAACCTTTAGGTATTTTTGGTCCTCAACGCTCTTCAACTTCTTACTTTATTTGGCCTTTTTAACTTTTTTGATCCGAACGTCACTGATAAGTCTTTTGTAGACGAAACGCGCGTCTGGCGCAAAATGCAAAATTTCAATCCTGGTATTTATGATGAGTTTATATACATAGCTGTGTGACCTGCAGGCTCCTATGATGGGCTCTGGAAAAGATCGATGAGGATAAGACCTGCATGCACCATTGGTCAGATCTATGGTGACGTGACCTGCAGGCTCATACGATGGACTATGGTACAGATACATATCAGTGTGACCTGCAGGTAGTTACAATAGGCTAACGTTACATATAAACAAAAGTGTGACCTGAAGGCAATGATGGTACAGATACATTTTGGTGTGACCTGCAGGTTCCTATGATAGGATATGGATCATAAAAAAGTGGTGTGACCTACAGGCACATATACTAGTAATAAACATGCAGGCACTATGATAGGATACGGTACATAAAAAAACGGTGTGACCTTCAGGCACCTATGATTTGATATGGACATACAAAAAGCTGTGTGACCTAGAGTCACTTATGATAAACCTGCAGTCACCTATGATGGAATATTGTAAATAAAAATAAGCTGTGTGACCTACGGGCACCTATGATAGACTGTGGTATAAATAAATATCAGTATGACCTGCAGGATCCCATGAAAGGCTTGGATACAGACATGTGGCAATGTGACCTGTAGGCACCTAAGATAGGCTATGGTGCAGATCTATAGTGAAGTGACCTACAAGCACCTATGATAGACCCATGATAGGCTATTGTACAGATCTATGGTGATGCGGCCTGTAGGCACCCATTATTGACTATGGTACAGATCTATGCTAGGGTGAACTGCAGGCACCTAAGATAGACTATAAAACAGATAAATATCAGTGTGACCTGCAGGCACCTATGATAGGCTATGACTCAGATAAAAAGTTACAAGACCTGTAGGCACCTATAGACTATGGTACAGGCACCTATGATAGGATTTGGTTAATAAATAAAGCTGTGTGACCTACAGGCACCTTCGATAGGCTGTGGTACAAATAAATAGCAGTGTGACCTGCAGGCTCCTATGGAAGGCTTAAGTAAAGAAATATAGCGATGTGACCTGTAGGCTTCTATGATAGACTATGGTGCAGATCTATAGTGAATGACCTACAAGCACATATGATAGACCCATGATAGACTATGGTACAGATCTATAGTAAAGTAACCTGCAGGCACTTAAGAAAAACTATAGAACAGATAGATATCAGTGTGAACTGCAGGCATCTATGATACTAGTAGTCTACGGTACACATAAAACGTTGTATGACCTGCATTCACCTATAGACTATTGTATAGATAAAACGTTGTGGGACCTGAAGGCACCTATGATAGGATTTGGTGCAGATATATGGCAATGTGACCAGCAGGCACCTATAATAGGCTATGGTACAAATAAATAGCAGTGTGACCGACAGGCACCTATAATAGACTATGGTGCAAAATCTATGGTGATGTAACCTGCAGGCACCTATAATAGACTAAGATACAGATGAATAGCAATGTGACCTGCAGGCACCCATGGTAGGCTATAGTGCAGATCTATGGTGGTGTGACCTGTAGGCACCTATTATAGTCTTTGGTACAGATAAATAAGCAATGAGACCTGCAGGTACCCATGATAGACTATAGTACAGATCTATAGTGATGTGACCTGCAGACACCTACGATGGGCTATGGTACAGAAAAAAGCTGTGAGAACTGCAGGCACCCATAATAGGCTTTGATCTATGGTGATGTGACCTGCGTGCATTTATGATAGGCTATGGTACTGATAAATAGCAGTGTGACCTGCAGGCTCTTATGATAGGCTTTGGTTAAGATCATAAGTGAAATAACCTACAGACACCTATGCTAACTGCGAGTACTCTCAGATCTGTACTTAGTGTTTTTTGATTGTTATTCGCATGTACAAGTACCCATCCACGTCCACTTTGTGTTTTGTTAGTCTGTATTTCTATTTGTATCCATTTGATGAGTTAAGCCTTTTTCAACTGATTTTTATATTTTGTTCTTATGTTCTACTGTTACACCACGGTCCCAGGTTAGGGGGGGGGGGGGGGGGGGGGGGGTTGGCTCTTTCAAACTAGTTTAACCCCGCCACATTCTGTATGTGCCTGTCCCAAGTCAGGAACCGGTAATTCAGTGGTTGTCATTTGTTGCTGTGTTACATATTTGTTTTTCGTTTATTATTTTGTACTTATATTAGGCCGTTAATATAGCTGACTATGTGGTATGGGTTTTGCTCATTGTTAAACACCGTAAGGGGACCTATAGTTGTTAATACCTGTGTCATTGGGTCTATTGTGGAGAGTTGTCTCATTGGCAATCATACCACATCTTCCCTTTATATGTATGGGGCAAATCTATAGTGATGTGTCCTGCAGGCATCTACCATATAGATATATAAATGAACGTATGACCTGCAGGCACCTTTAATAGCATTTGGTGCAGATCTATGGAGATTTGACCTGCAGGCACATATTATAGGCTATGTTACAGATTATTAGCAGTGTGACCTGCAAACTCAAATGATAGGCTTTGTTACGGATCTTAAGTGATGTGATCTGCAGGCACCAATGGTACAGATATTTTTTGGTCAGACTGTGTGACCTGCAGGCACATTTGGTACAGATAAATTATGGTGTGACCTGCAGGCACCTATAATATTGTATATGATAATACGCGTAGGTATATGCAGCACTACTTTTTTATAAGTGGTGACTGGCAGTAACCGTTCACATAAGCTTTTATCCTCGTGCATTAAAAATAGCATTTCTTCACCAACTGATAACAGGTAAGTACATTTGAATTTGTAAATAGATAAATAAGCTATATTTAGAGTCGGCATGGTTTATAAAACAATGACATAACATAAGCTCAATCAACCTTTAGATCGACATACAGAGGGAAACTAATTTAACATAAATGCACTATATTAAAAAAAAAACCACCCAGAGAAAGGAAATATACTGCACAACTTACATAACACACCACTTCTACCAAAATATAGTAGACTAGTTTCTTATATGGTGAAACAATTTCCGATTTCTTCTAAAACATTTCAAAGGTCTAACATTTCAAACATAACCTTGAAATTAACCCATGGTTTATAGAGAAATATTTATTTTAGTGCCAACAATGGGAATTCATAATAAGAAGTTTTAAAAAACAGTCGTGACTGTATAGTCAATTTCTAATTAGTTATTATTGGTTTGAAAATCGAATAAAATCAACAAAATCTTAATTTTAACAGCATTATTTTGATGTCTTTTACACCAGAAATGTTGAGTCAAACTTTTGACTTATTTTAATCCTTTTTTGAAAAGTTATATGCTATAGGATTTTTAATTTCAAAGAAATTAATTGATGTGGTTCTGTTCTTCTGTTGTTGAGTATTAGTAAG
Source organism: Mytilus californianus (assembly GCF_021869535.1). Lineage (NCBI taxonomy): Eukaryota > Metazoa > Mollusca > Bivalvia > Mytilida > Mytilidae > Mytilus > Mytilus californianus. Next base: position 7,240,660 of record NW_026262615.1, read on the forward strand.
AAATTTGTATAGGCAGGAGAATCTAAGTATTAAAGAAAAAAAAACACAAAAAAGACTTAAACTAAGAATGATTACAAAGCTTTGGAAATGTATAGCATAAAAGACCAATTTTAATCAGTTGCAGATCCAGGGGGCGGGGGGAGGGGGTGGGGGTGGGGGTTCCTCAGGGGTTGGAATCCCCCTTTTTATGATGATCAATGCTTTTGAATGGGGACTTATGGTTGGAACCTCCCCAATTTATCCAGGGTTGGGAACCCCCACCCCCTTTTAACAATGGCTGGATCCACCCCTGTTAATATAATGTTCACTTCAATATATTGTAGATAGAATAGTAATTGAGGATCACCATCACTTCTTTTGTCACTTTGTGTCCCCTAATGTAATCAGAACCTATTTTGGATGTAAATGTCAACCATTTATTTATCAAAAAAGCTCAACAAAAAATGTTCTATTTTACTTTCTCATATGAGTTAAAGATACATTTACATGCAAAATAATGTTTGTTTTGCAGTAATAAGGACTTACAAAAAAGTTATAGCATCTTTTTCAGTTTTATATATGTATTTCAGTAAATACTGAAAGTATTCTGGCAATGGTAAATAAAATGACCAAAAGGAAATAATATAAGCTGAATTTACTCATTCTACTTTTTTTATTTGAAAGGAATATAAAAAGTTTTATGTTTTAGTTAGAAATTACATTATGTAACTTTAGTTTGCCTTAACCAAATATTATGAAACTAATACACAGTGCTATTACCACAAAACACAGTTCAAGTTTTAAATTTGGTGGCTTCACTTTTACCTTTCTTGGGTAATGCCCCTTTATAAATAGAAAAATTGCTAAATCTGTCATTTCCGTTCTCTAACTTTAGTTTGCCTCAACCAAATGTTATGAAACTTATAAACAATGCTTCTAATCACAAACGGTCTTAACTACATGTATGTGAATCCTGCATCTGTCTGTGGAAGTCGACTCATGCTGTTTACAAGCGGGGCATCTGTGGCCCATAGACGCATTCTCCATTTATTTATATTAGTTTAAACACTGACTGCGAAGAGGACTCCGAAATGAACTTTTACACAAAAAGAAATATCCATATTACCAATTAGTCAACATGTTCAACATGAAAGCTGGAAAACTGGAGACTTGATTTGTACATTAGTACAAATAAAGCAAAAAAAATGTTATTTGCACAATAGTTGCCTGATTGCAGGATAAAGTGTAGCATCTTGTCATTGGAGTAGGCCATTTCTGTATACAATCTAAAATTTATAGATTTTTATATTTTGTATAGACAAAGAAGAAAAGTGAATTTACTATGAGTTTAGAAAAATTTCTGCAATCCAGTGACCAAGCCGCAAAGTATCTTGCTAGCCAGGTTGGTCAAGATGGTGTTTTATTGGACCAAAATGTAAGTGGTGACCTGTGTTCTCAATACAAACTTGTCACACTTCTGCTCATCAGTGGACATAATGTAGAAGGTCAAAGGTTAATGGAGAGGATAAAGAAAGATTTTCTTCAGGTACTTATAATTTATGAAAAAAGTGGATAAAAGATATACAAATTATATGCTACATTTGTACTGTTCTTTGAATACGTGACTTCTCAAAATAAGGAATGTTCAATGATAACCTTCTGGGACCAGACTATCCAGTGTTGGATCCTGAAGGCTGAAACCCAGTTGAAGATCTAGTTTAAAATTCAGTATCTTGATATAAACTTGCTCATTTTCATATTTAGCAATGTTTAGAAACAAATTGTTTCAGTAATGAATTGCTTAGTTTCTAAATAGCTAAAATCAATTGAAAAGCCATGAAAATATACAACAATTTTGTAGTGATATAAAAATGATTACAAAAGTCAATTACTTTATGACTGTCTGTACTGCTCCAAAACATTAGTTTGAAATGTTTAAGCTGCTGTTTTGAAACCGCTTTGTATGTGCTGTATGGGTTTAACTCATTGTTGAAGACCATACGATAACTTTATAGTTACTTACTTCTACATCATTTGGTCTCTGGCGGAGAGTTGTCTCAGGGCCACTCAAGCCACACCTTCTTTCTTATTTTATATTGTTGCATACAATAACTAAATAATTACCTTACCTATGACATTGATTACATTCTTTATCCGCAGAATGATGGTGATTTTGTATCATTTCCTGAAAAGTCGGGGAGAGAAAGGAAGAGTTCATCTTTTCCAATGACACACTGCTGGGTTTACATGAATAACTGGATAGCAATGGGAGCACAAAGATCTGGAAGGTAAGAATAAATGTGTAGGTGTCCATCCGACAATATGCCACCTACATACTTTATTCCTTGCCAGAGCTGAACTTGGCTAACAATATGATGAAATCTGTCAATCTGTCTAGTAGTCATCAGGACATCACCAACATTTCTTAAAAAAAAAAAAAAATCCAGGATCCAAAAAAAATTTCCTCAGCTATAAACAATATCCTTACCAAAGATAAAACCTCTGGAAGTTAGGAAGTCTGATTAATTTTAAGATCTTTTAGTCCTAGGTGATGGTCACATCAGCAATTGATAGACTGAAACATCAGCCAGATTTTGGTTTCATGATTTTTTTTTAAACCATCTGTCCTGCATTTACCAAACTTGGTATGAAAATGCCAAATTTAATGATGAAAACATCTTTTATCTTTGAGTACACTTAAGTTCAAAGGTCATTTTCACAGCAGCAATTATTGATGAAACAATCAATAAAGGTTTAAACTAAACTAATACACATCAGGTCTGTATATTTTTGCTACAATATCTAGGTGCCGTTCCTTCAGAGACCTGCAGGTGGAGGTTTGATGTGTATTACTGGCATCATATTTTAAAGTTTTTTAAAGCTTATATGAAATAACTGCTTTATCTAATCAGTGATCAAAATTTTCATTGTTATCTAACTTTTAGGCCCCGAAGGGCACCATGTGAGCTTATGCCATCACTTAGCGTCCGTCTTCGTCCGTCGTCTGTCGTCGTCGTCTGTCGTCGTCTGTTGTCGTCTGTCGTCGTCTGTCGTCGTCTGTCGTCGTAAACTATTTAAAAAATCTTATCCTCTGAAACTACTGGGCCAAATACCTTCAAACTTTAACTAAATGTGTCTTAGGGTACCTAGTTTATAAATTGTATCCGAAGTTTTGATCCATCAACAAACAGGGCCGCCATGGCTAAAAATAAAACATAGGGGTCAAATGCAGTTTTTGGCTTATATCTCAAAAACTAAAGCTTTTAGAGCAAATCTGACATGGATAAAATTGTTCAATTGGTCAAGATCTATCAGCTCTGAAATTTTCAGACGAATCGAACAACCCATTGTTGGGTTGCTGCCACCGAATTGGTAGTTTTAACAAAATTTTGCAGTTTTTTGTTATTATTTTGAATATTACTATAGATATATGTAAACTGTAAGCAGCAATAATATTCAGCAAAGTAAGATCTACAAAAAAGTTAAATGACCAAAATTGTCAATTGACCCCTTAAGGAGTTATTGCCCTTTAAAAACAATTTTACACAATTTGTTCATCAAGTTTGCTAACATTTAAAAATCTTCTCCTCTGAAACTACTGTGCCGATTACCTTCAAACTTTAAATAAATGTTCCTTAGAGTATCTTGTTTATAAATTATATCCGAAGTTGGTATCCATCGACAAACATGGCCGCCATGGCTAAAAATAGAACATAAGGGTCAAATGCAGTTTTTGGCTTATATCTCAAAAACTAAATCTTTTAGAGCAGATGTGACATGGGGTAAAATTTTTTAATTGGTCAAGATCTATCGGCCCTGAAATTATCAGACGAATCGAACAACCCATTGTTGGGTTGTTGCCACCGAATTGGTAGTTTTAACAAAATTTTGCAGTTTTTTGTTATTATTTTGAATATTACTATAGATATATGTAAACTGTAAGCAGCAATAATGTTCAGCAAAGTAAGATCTACAAAAAAGTTAAATGACCAAAATTGTCAATTGACCCCTTAAGGAGTTATTGACCTTTAAAGACAATTTTACACAATTTGTTCATCAAGTTTGCTAACATTTAAAAATCTTCTCCTCTAAAATACAGGTGAGCGATTCAGGCTCTCGAGAGCCTCTTGTTTATGTAAAAAATGCCTATATAAAATAAAACAAATTTTATAATACAATTAACTGTTTTATTTCTACTTCCAGATTTGATATTTCAGTACCAGCATATAATTTTTCCAAAACTTTCTATAACACAGAAAAGAAAGCAGTCTGTGTAACAGAAAAGTTTTCAGAGATTACGGAGGAATCTACTATGGACTGTCTGTCAACAGCACATTTTGGTCTACTTTCACTTTATATGGGAGGTAAGGTCAGGATATAGATAACATTTATTAGTATAAACCTCTTTTGATGCCCCTGCTGTAGGCATGTGGGGCATAAAATGTTACTCTTGACCGTCCATCTTTCCATTCTTCCATCTTTCTGTCTGTCCCTCCCAATTTCGTTTGTTTGAAGCTTGAACGGGGGCATTCTTGTCCTCAGACTCATTCTTCTTTTATTGTATTCTCTTGTAAAAGCTAATACCAGATTTAGCCGGCTTGACTGTCAGTTATAGTTTACAGGGAAGGAAACTTGCAGGCACCCAGTAGTCTATGATCCCATCAATTTGAGCTGGGCTGCTAATTTTTTCCACATTATTATTCATAATCATATAACACTGGGCTACCAAAAATATTGGCTTGGCTACCTCTTGAATATATTTATTTCCATCCTTTGTTGATAATAAAACAAATTATTGCTATTTTCTTAAATTTTGCTTTGATCTTTTTTTGTGATAATTTTCCAAATCAAGCTACTTGGCTGAGAATGGAAAATAGTGATAAACAGGTTATCTATGGTCTTTAAACTCTGGGTAGTTTCTTGACAACATCTCATCTCCTGGCTATTATAGCCTTGATCACATCTCATGTTCTACATATTATAGCCCAACAATGAGTATGAAGTAAAAAATCTCTCTTTATTTTTAAAACCATGGACAATCTATAAATAAGAGACATGGGTGCTGTCAAAAACTGTAAGATTAAAAAAACAAGCAACATAATGGCTTAATAAAACAGACAAACAAATATATAGCTATCTGACATGGAACTGCATTTGAATTCACAAAGTGAATTGTAAAATAATTGAGGAAAACAAAATGGACATTTATATGGTGATCGTTTGGTGTTCTCCCCTTCAAGTTTTATTATTTGTTCTTTATATATAGAATATCAAAGGTGAAAGAGTCACCATAGAAATATTGTCTGCTCTATGGTCAGGTTGTTGTCTCTTTGACACATTCCCCATTTCCATTCTCAATTTTATCTTTATCCCCAACTTTGTTAAAAAAACAATTAACTGATTGTAAATTCAAATGTAGCATCAAGCATCTGTACACAATGTTGTTTTTTTTTTAAATTAGAACATGGCTTTGTTTACAAAGTGAAAGTAGAGCATCATATTATAATTTATATTTTATAAATCAGAACATATTTGGTTGATATAAAAATTATAATCAATCTAATCAGTAATTCCTGTTAAATATTTCAAAGCAAACTAGATATTGGAAATGGAAAGCTGAATAACTATATTACTGTTACCATAGTAATTAGTTTTCTAAACATATTAGATGAAATTGAATTTACATGTATGATCTTTGATCATTTTACCAACAATTAATTTATATTTCAGATATAAATACTGCTAAAGATTGTGGGAAAACGTTACTTAAGTTCATTAAAGCACAGCCTGACATTGAAAAAGAATTATTGCTACGCATGTCTGCTAAGACTGGTTCCTTGCTTACAGTTGTTCCTGACAATATGGAGCCTTTTTATAAAATCAAAAAGGAAAGTCCAAATCAACTTTATTTCTTTCTTGGTTACCATGGTATTTTTATGACCAAGTTATACCAAGCAACACAGGATACACGATTTCTTGACAGTGCTGTTCAAATCTTAGACTTTGCTCTGACTTGTCACGAAAGCATATTTTCGTTTAGTTTCAGTCATAAAGTAGCCTATGCCGCTGCACTGGTTGCAACAGAAACAAAAAAATGAGAAATATAAAGATATGGCAATCAGAATTTGTGAATTTTTACTGTCAATTCAAATGGAAAATGGTTTGTTTGGTAAAGACTTTGAACCAATTGACAAATATGACCAGTCTGCTGAAATAGCTATATGGCTGCGAGGAGTTGCCAGTGAACTCAATAAATTGAAATAACTTGTAATAGCTGTCAATTTTTGTATTTGCTCCTTGACGAGTCTTAAAGTTTGCTTTATAACTATTTTATTTACATGCCAAGTTTTGTGACCACTGGAAATGTAGGTTCAGTGTCTGCTGACTTTAGGAAATAATGGTATATTTTATGTTAATAATAGACTTTATCATGTTTATATTTAACAGATTAAACAACTTTTAAATAAAAGAAGTCAACATGTCAAACGACATCAGTGGACTCCTTAAACATGTTAAATGAGTTATTGCCTTTAAATGACAAATTTGCCATTTCAAGAGAACTTGATAATATAAAAAAAAAAGATCAGCAAGACAAAATCTACAAAACAGTCGACATTGCAGAAGTTGTCATGCTACAGGTTATAATAAGGAGGTATTGACCTTATTAACAATTTTTACCCATAGTTTTGTTTTTTACAGAAACTTTAAAGTTAATAGAGAGCAAATGAATGCATATATCAGCAGGGCAAGATCTACTAATCAGTCAACATGTCAGACAAATTCATTTAATATTTTAAAGCAGTACTTCCCCTTGAATGACAATTTTTGCCATTTTTGTCTACAAATAAGTCAACATTGCTGAAATAGTCAGTTGACTTCTTGTAGAAATTATTGCCCTTTAATGAAGATTTTACCCATATCTGTGGGTTTTTATTTGTGGCAACTATTTTATATACAGAAAAATTGTAGGAAACATAAATGTTCACCAGGCAAGACCTACTTAAATGTCAACATTGGGGAAAATACCAGTCTATTACTTATAGGAGTAATTGCTGCTTTTGACAATCTTTTCATACCTTTATAGATCTGTTTTTAAAAAAGAACATTTGAAGCAACAAAATTATTCACCATATTACCTACACCAACTGGTGTCACAATAATACTAAGACACCAACTGGTGTCACCGTATTACTAAGACACCAACTTGTGTCACCATATTACTCAGATACCAACTCATGTCACCGTATATTAAGACGACATATCTTGTCACCATAATACTAATACATCACTCTTATATCCGTGTTACTAAGAAAACAATTCGTGTCACTGTATCACCAACATATCTTGTGTCACCATGTTACGAAGACATCAACTGGTGTCACCATATAACTAAGATAACATCTCGTGTCACCATATTATTGAAAGATAAACTCGTCACATATCATCAATGCATCTTGTGTCACCGTATTACTAACACCTCAACTGGTGTCACCATATTACTAGGATATTATCCTGTACCACTGTTTTACTATGCCATCAGCTCATGCCACTGTATAACTAACACCTCAACTGGTGTCACCATATTACTAGGATATTATCCCGTACCACTGTTTTACTATGCCATTACCTCATGCCACTGTATAACTAAAACATCAAATGGTGTCACCATATTTCTAGGATATTATCCTGTACCACTGTTTTACTATGCCATTAGCTCATGCCACTGTATAACTAACACCTCAACTGGTGTCACCATATTACTAGGATATTATCCCGTACCACTGTTTTACTATGCCATTACCTCATGCCACTGTATATCTTAGACATCAACTGGTGTCACCATATTACTAGGATATTATCCTGTACCACTGTTTTACTATGCCATCAGCTCATGCCACTGTACAACTAACACCTCAACTGGTGTCACCATATTACTAGGATATTATCCCGTAACACTGTTTTACTATGCCATTACCTCATGCCTCTGTATAACTAAAACATCAACTGGTGTCACCATATTACTAGGATATTATCCCGTACCACTGTTTTACTATGCCATTACCTCATGCCACTGTATAACTAAGACATCAACTGGTATCACCATATTACTAGGATATTATCCCGTACCACTGTTTTACTAAGCTATTACCTCATGCCACTGTATAACTAACACCTCAACTGGTATCACCATATTACTAGGATATTATCCCGTACCACTGTTTTACTATGCCATTACCTCATGCCTCTGTATAACTAAGACATCAACTGGTATCACCATATTACTAGGATATTATCCCGTACCACTGTTTTACTAAGCTATTACCTCATGCCACTGTATAACTAACACCTCAACTGGTGTCACCATATTACTAGGATATTATCCCGTACCACTGTTTTACTATGCCATTACCTCATGCCACTGTATAACTAAGACCTCAACTGGTATCACCATATTACTAGGATATTATCCCGTACCACTGTTTTACTATGCCATTACCTCATGCCACTGTATAACTAACACCTCAACTGGTGTCACCATATTGTTAATACATCAAGTAGTGTCACAATACCACTACTTTATCATCTCATCAACTTATGTCTCAGTATTACTTAAACATTATTTTGTGTCAGAGCCTGATTAAAACCAGCCCCCACTATACACTTGGGTAAAAGCCTCCATAATCCACTTGCGCGTTTACGCAAGAGTATAGTGGGGGCTGGTTTTAATCAGACTGTTTGTGTCATTTTTTTATGCAGATATCATCTCATGCATGTCGCAGGATTATGATATTAGTTTACTAAATCATAAAGTGGTGTCACTTTATCACTTAAACATCATGTTATGTCATCTTGTGTCACCGTATTATCTACTCAAAACATCATCGCTATGTCATGAGGTTATGATATTAGTTTCACTAATTATATGCAGAGAAACTAGGAAACACTTTCAACGCATTACTGACACCAACTGGTGTCACAGTATCACTTAAGACACCAACTCGTCACTATATCACTAATACATCAAGACTTCATCGCATGTCACAAGCTTAATATATTAGTTAACTAAAGCATCAAGTGATGTAACTATACATATCACTAATACATCATGTTATGTCATCTTACGTCACCGTATTATTTACTCAAGATTTCATTGCATGTTCCTATATATTGTTAACACATTGACACCTGTCATGCACTGTATTACTGAGTAATATAAGTTATTGAATACTGGTATAAACACATTGTAACTGTTTCGGCTCGACAAAATCTCAAAGGCGAGCTAAAAATTGCTGTTTCTCTGTCCTTTTTTATTTTTATTTTGTTTTCATTTATTTTACGGAGTTTGGGGTTAATGGCAGATATGTCCAAGGATAGTCTCTGTTCAATCCATTGGTAACTTTTCTAGAATCGTAGTGATTAAGGACACGACATATTGTTTGTCAGGATCATAAAGGGCACTAAATATTGTGAATACACTTGTCTTTTGTGGCATATAATCGGCTAATTTCTAGATGTATTTTTTTATGTGTCATTGTGTTGATTCTCGTTAACGTATATAAATAGCACATATAAATATAAGGAGATATGGTATATTTGGCAATGAGACGACTATCCACCACTGACCAAATGACATGAATGTAAGCAACAATAGATTGCTTCAAAGCCTTCAACAATAAGCAAAACTCATATACCGTATACATAGTAAGGAAAGTAATAAACGAGTCCAGCATGGCAAAATGTGAAACAATGAAGAGGGTGGTAAAGGGTTATTTTCGTGCAACGTGTTTTGCCATTTTTATTTCATGTGCAACCGTGAAAAAGGCTCGTTATTCACCGTGTTTCGTGAAATCGGTAAAAAGATCAACGTGCAAGAAATTTTTTAATTGTTCGTTCATCGTGAAATGGCTATTTTATTTCGCGTTCTTCCGTGCAGATTACCCCCGTTACGCCCCTCAATGAAAACCACAACATCAACTGTACAAGGCAGCAACAGAAGGCACCCATCCATTTACAGGCTCCTGAATTAACACAGGCACCTGCTTACCGAATGTGGCGGGATTACATGCAAACATGATTGTGAGCTATCAAATCTCCACCAATTACCTAGGACAGCGGTGCACAGTTTTATTTCAAAACTAAAAATACTAGAAATGACTTGACTTATTAGACCGACACAAAACTAAATCGAACTCTAACAAAAAGACAAAAGACACAAAGTACCGACAAAGTACTCACAATCACCAAAAGCTAGTTTAAAGCCAATTACAACTAGTGAATATATACAGTTTCTCAGACTTAAATAACAATCAGTACACATCTAACGGATTTAGTGTAGAGTTTTAGAAGAGCACGACCTTGTGTAATACCAGAATATAACATCGTAGCCTGATGTAGGAGCATAAATCTTCATAACTATATAGCAATACACATATCATTTTGTGTTTTAATTTATTAAAAAAAAAAAAAAAAAAATCAATGTAAGTACCGATAAAGACAATATTCATTCTTCGCGTAACTGTATTGAATCTACTTTGAAGTTCACAGGCTGATATTAAAGTGTTTCACATTATCGTACTTTCCGGCACCTTTATCATCTTGTTCAGTACTCCCTGCTTCCCGTATAACGACTTGATGAGTACAGAACATATGAGCAACGTCACAATGTAAGGATAAAATTTTCTAGTGACGTCACAGTGTAAGAGCAGAATTTTCCGGCGCTGTCACAATGCGCTAGCAGAACATATCAGCGATGTCACAGTATGAGTGCAGAACTTCGAATCAGCACCGAGATAAAGTATTAAGTAACTTTGCATTCAATAACACGATATCATGTACAATGCAGTATTGTAGCTGAGATTTAGTCTCTCTCTGCATTGTCCTGTTTTCGACTTATTTGTACGTTTTTGTTATTTCACAATCTGAAAAGCTACATGTAAGGAGAGCTTAATCGTCAGGAAAATTAGTTGGCCCACTGTAGTGATCATACCAGTCCTTTAGGCGCTTTGGGATTCTCGTCGTCATGTTGTTTTTCGACGTTTTTTTTTCTTCATTTTTTAAGAAGTAATTTAGTGATAACTTTATTGTATTTGCTTAACTAGAGTTTGGACGATTTCGAGTTTGTCTATACAGTTTGTCTATACAGTTTGTCTATACAGTCTGTCTATACAGTTTGTTTATACAGTTTGTCTATACAGTCTGTCTATATAGTTTGTCTATACAGTTTGTTTATACAGTTTGTCTATACAGTTTGTCTATACAGTTTGTCTATACAGTTTGTCTATACAGTCTGTCTATACAGTTTGTCTATACAGTTTGTCTATACAGTCTGTCTATATAGTTTGTCTATACAATCTGTCTATACAGTTTGTCTATACAGTTTATCTATACAGTTTGTCCCATACAGTTTGTCTATACAGTTTGTCTATACAGTCTGTCTATACAGTTTGTCTATACAGTTTGTCCCATACAGTTTGTCTATACAGTTTGGCTATACAGTCTGTCTATACAGTTTGTCTATACAGTTTGGCTATACAGTCTGTCTATTCAGTTTGTCTATACAGTTTGTTTCATGCAGTTTGTCTATACAGTTTGGCTATACAGTCTGTCTATACAGTTTGTCTATACAGTTTGTCTCATACAGTCTGTCTATACAGTTTGTCTATACAGTCTGTCTATACAGTTTGTCTATACAGTTTGGCTATACAGTCTGTCTATACAGTTTGTCTATACAGTTTGCCCCATACAGTTCTGTCTATACAGTTTGTCTATACAGTCTGTCTATATAGTTTGTCTATACAGTCTGTCTTCACAGTCTGTCTATACAGTTTGGCTATTCCGTCTGTCTATACAACCTGTCTATACAATCTGTCTATACAGTTTGTCTATACAGACTGTCAATACAATTTGTCTATACAGTTTGTCTGTACAGTTTGTTTATACAGTTTGTCTATACAGTATGTCTATACAGTTTGTCTATAGAGTTTGCCTATACAGTCTGTCTTTACAGTCTGTCTATACAGTCTGTCTATACAGTTTTTCTATACAGTTTGTCTATACAGTCTGTCTATACAGTTTGTCTATACAGTCTATTTTTATAGTCTGTCTATACAGTTTTGCTATACAGTTTGTCTATACAGTCTGTCTATACAGTTTGTCTTTACAGTCTATTTTTACAGTCTGTCTATACAGTTTTGCTATACAGTTTGTCTATACAGTCTGTCTATACAGTTTGTCTATACAGTTTGTCTATACAGTCTGTCTATACAGTTTGTCTATACAGTTTGTCCCATACAGTTTGGCTATACAGTTTGGCTATACAGTCTGTCTATACAGTTTGTCTATACAGTTTGTCTATACAGTCTGTCTATACAGTTTGTCTATACAGTTTGTCCCATACAGTTTGTCTATACAGTTTGGCTATACAGTCTGTCTATACAGTTTGTCTATACAGTTTGGCTATACAGTCTGTCTATACAGTTTTTCTATACAGTTTGCCCCATACAGTAGGTCTATACAGTTTGGATATACAGTCTGTCTATACAGTTTGTCTATACAGTTTGTCCCGTACAGTCTGTCTATACAGTTTGTCTATACAGTATGTCTATACAGTTTGTCTATACAGTTTGGCTATACAGTCTGTCTATACAGTTTGTCTATACAGTTTGCCCCATACAGTCTGTCTATACAGTTTGTCTATACAGTCTGTCTATATAGTTTGTCTATACAGTCTGTCTTTACAGTCTGTCTATACAGTTTGGCTATTCCGTCTGTCTATACAACCTGTCTATACAGTCTGTCCATACAGTTTGTCTATACAGTCTGTCTATACAGTTTGTCTATACAGACTGTCTATACAATTTGTCTATACAGTTTGTCTGTACAGTTTGTTTATACAGTTTGTCTATACAGTATGTCTATACAGTTTGTCTATAGAGTTTGCCTATACAGTCTGTCTTTACAGTCTGTCTATACAGTCTGTCTATACAGTTTTTCTATACAGTTTGTCTATACAGTCTGTCTATACAGTTTGTCTATACAGTCTATTTTTACAGTCTGTCTATACAGTTTTGCTATACAGTTTGTCTATACAGTCTGTCTATACAGTTTGTCTATACAGTCTATTTTTACAGTCTGTCTATACAGTTTTGCTATACAGTTTGTCTATACAGTTTGTCTATACAGAATGTCTATACAGTCTGTCTATACAGTTTACCTATACAGTCTGACTGTATAGACAAACTGTATAGCCAAACTGTATAGACAGACTGTAAAAGAGGGACGAAAGATACCAGAGGGTCAGTCAAACTCATAGATCGAAAACAAACTGACAACGCCATGGCCAAAAATTAAAAGACAAACAGACAAATAATAGTACAGATGACACAACATAGAAAACTAAAGACTAAGCAACACGAACCCCACCAAAAACTGGGGGTGATCTCAGGTGCTCCGGAAGGGTAAGCAGATCCTGCTCCACGTGTGGCACCCGTCATGTTGCTTATGTTATTACAAATCCGATAAATAGTCTAATTCGGTAAGTCACATTCGTGAAAAGGGAAGGGTATTGTAGTTACGACATAAGGAACATATCCGATATCATCTGTGAAACGGTTATTCCATAACGGTCAACCAACTCGTGATTGCGTCCGTAAAATTTACGAAGGGATGATTTCAACTTCACCATTTGGAACTCTTGGCTTAATAGCTTCCTTGTGAGCAGCAATCCTCTATCAAGGAAATCATGATAGGAAACACAAGCCCGGGAATATCGTATCAATTGGGAGATATATACTCCGTATGCAGGCGCTGCTGGAATGTTGCTACATAGAAATGGAAAGTTCACAATTGGGAAGCTGAAATTATCTCTTTTGTCGTAAAGTTTTGTTTTCAACCGACCCTCATTGTCAATTTCTAGAAGTAAGTCAAGATATGAGGCAGACTTAACAGTATCTGTAGTATCCTTTATCTCTAGTTCGATGGGATAGATTTGTTCAACATAGTCACCAAATTTTGTATTATTTAGTGGAGGAACATCATCTATATGGCGGTTCCTGTATGAAGTCAGCCTCATAATAATAAAGAAACAAGTCGGCAAGTAGAGGGGCACAATTGGTTCCCATTGGAATTCCGACAGTCTGTTGAAAAACACGTCCTCCAAACGTAACAAATATGTTGTCAATCAAGAAATCAAGCATCTTGATAATGTCAGTTTCAAAGAATTTTTTGTTTGAATCAGAGTGAAAGAAAGTAATACCAACTCTTTCAATTTGTCTTTTAGTTTGGAATGGGGAATACTTGTGTAAAGTGTAGAAAAGTCAAATGTTTTAATACTATTGCAAGATGAGAGAGTCTTAGATTGTATGTACTCTAAAAGATCTTTGGAATTTTTTAGTATCCACATCTGATTCACGCCTCCTCTAGAATAGGCAGTGTCACAATAACTTTGGAACCCGGCTTTGATTGCTGATAAAATAGATGTTAATAATTTAGAAAGAGGTTTCGTGGAGCACTTGGAAGACCCAGCAATATACCGTTGTTTGTAAGGACATTTATGTAGTTTAGGTATCCAATACAGTGATGGAAGATCCAGTTCTTCATCTTTGGTTGAAATTCCAAAGGAACATAGAACAGACCTATGATTATCCAGGATTTCCTCTTTGGTAAGTGTCGTGAGGGTATATGTTGAGTTTCCAAGTGAATTGTCAATACCTAATTCATTTATCAAGCAGTTTATGTAATGATATTTACAGTCTATACAGTTTGTCTATACAACCTGTCTATACAGTCTGTCTATACAGTTTGTCTATACAGTCTGTCTATACAATCTGTCTTTACAGTCTGTCTATACAGTTTGCCTATACAGTCTGTCTATACACTTTGTCTATACAGTCTGTCTATACAGTTTGTCTATAAAGTCTGTATATACAGTCTGTCTATACAGTCTGTCTATACAGTTTGTCTATAAAGTCTGTATTTACAGTCTGTCTATACAGTCTGTCTATACAGTCTGTCTATACAGTTTGTCTATACAGTCTGGCTATACAATCTGTCTATACAGTCTGTCTATACAGTTTACCTATACAGTCTGTCTATACAGTTTGCCTATACAATCTGTCTATACAGTCTGTCTATGCAGTATGTCTATACAGATTGTCTATAAAGTCTGTATATACAGTTTGCCTATACAGTCTGTCTATACAGTCTGTCTATACAGTTTGTCTATAAAGTCTGTATATATAGTTTTCCTATACAGTCTGTCTATACAGTCTGTCCATACAGTTTGTCTATAAAGTCTGTATATACAGTTTGCTTATACAGTCTGTCTATACAGTCTGTTTTTTACAGTTTGTCTATAAAGTCTGTATATACAGTTTGCCTATACAGTCTGTCTATACAGTCTGTCTATACAGTTTGTCTATAAAGTCTGTATATACAGTTTACCTATACAGTCTGTCTATACAGTCTGTCTATACAGTTTGTCTATAAAGTCTGTATATACAGTTTCCCTACTCAGTCTGTCTATACAGTTTGTCTATACAGTTTGTCTATACAGTTTGTCTATAAAGTCTGTATATACAGTTTTCCTATACAGTCTGTCTATACAGTTTGTCTATACAGTTTGTCCATGCAGTTTGTCTATAAGGTCTGAATATACAGTTTGCCTATACAGTCTGTCTATACAGTCTGTGTATGCAATCTGTCTTTACAGTCTGTCTATACAGTCTGCCTATACAGTCTGTCTATACAGTCTGTCTATACAGTCTGTCTATAGAATCTGTCTATACAGTCTGTGTATACAGTTTGTCAATACAGTTTGTCAATAAAGTCTGTATATACAGTTTTCCTTTACAGTTTGTCTATACAATCTGTCTATACAATCTTTTTTTTACAGTCCGTCTATACAGTTTGCCTATACAGTCTGTCTATACAGTTTGTCTATACAGTCTGTCTATACAGTTTGTCTATAAAGTCTGTCTATACAGTCTGTCTATACAGTCTGTCTATACAGTTTGTCTATGAAGTCTGTCTATACAGTCTGTCTATACAGTTTGTCTATACAGTCTGGCTATACAATCTGTCTATACAGTCTGTCTATACAGTTTACCTTATAGTATACAGTCTGCCTATACAGTTTGCCTTGACAGTCTGTCTATACAGTCTGTCTATACAGTCTGTCTATACAGTTTGTCTATAAAGTCTGTATATACAGTTTGCTTATACAGTCTGTCTATACAGTCTGTCTATACAGTTTGTCTATAAAGTCTGTATTTACAGTTTGCCTATACAGTCTGTCTATACAGTTTGTCTATATAGTTTGTCTATAAAGTCTGTATATACAGTTTGCCTATACGGTCTGTCTATACAGTTTGTCAATGCAGTTTGTCTATAAAGTCTGTATATACAGTTTGCCTATACAGTCTGTCTATACAGTGTGTCTATACAGTCTGTCTATACAGTTTGTCTATACAGTTTGTTTATACAGTTTGTCTATACAGTCTGTCTATATAGTTTGTCTATACAGTTTGTTTATACAGTTTGTCTATACAGTTTGTCTATACAGTTTGTCTATACAGTTTGTCTATACAGTCTGTCTATACAGTTTGTCTATACAGTTTGTCTATACAGTCTGTCTATATAGTTTGTCTATACAATCTGTCTATACAGTTTGTCTATACAGTTTATCTATACAGTTTGTCCCATACAGTTTGTCTATACAGTTTGTCTATACAGTCTGTCTATACAGTTTGTCTATACAGTTTGTCCCATACAGTTTGTCTATACAGTTTGGCTATACAGTCTGTCTATACAGTTTGTCTATACAGTTTGGCTATACAGTCTGTCTATTCAGTTTGTCTATACAGTTTGTTTCATGCAGTTTGTCTATACAGTTTGGCTATACAGTCTGTCTATACAGTTTGTCTATACAGTTTGTCTCATACAGTCTGTCTATACAGTTTGTCTATACAGTCTGTCTATACAGTTTGTCTATACAGTTTGGCTATACAGTCTGTCTATACAGTTTGTCTATACAGTTTGCCCCATACAGTTCTGTCTATACAGTTTGTCTATACAGTCTGTCTATATAGTTTGTCTATACAGTCTGTCTTCACAGTCTGTCTATACAGTTTGGCTATTCCGTCTGTCTATACAACCTGTCTATACAATATGTCTATACAGTTTGTCTATACAGACTGTCAATACAATTTGTCTATACAGTTTGTCTGTACAGTTTGTTTATACAGTTTGTCTATACAGTATGTCTATACAGTTTTGCTATACAGTTTGTCTATACAGTTTGTCTATACAGAATGTCTATACATTTTGTCTATACAGTCTATTTTTACAGTCTGTCTATACAGTTTTGCTATACAGTTTGTCTATACAGTCTGTCTATACAGTTTGTCTATACAGTCTATTTTTACAGTCTGTCTATACAGTTTTGCTATACAGTTTGTCTATACAGTTTGTCTATACAGAATGTCTATACAGTCTGTCTATACAGTTTACCTATACAGTCTGACTGTATAGACAAACTGTATAGCCAAACTGTATAGACAGACTGTAAAAGAGGGACGAAAGATACCAGAGGGTCAGTCAAACTCATAGATCGAAAACAAACTGACAACGCCATGGCCAAAAATTAAAAGACAAACAGACAAATAATAGTACAGATGACACAACATAGAAAACTAAAGACTAAGCAACACGAACCCCACCAAAAACTGGGGGTGATCTCAGGTGCTCCGGAAGGGTAAGCAGATCCTGCTCCACGTGTGGCACCCGTCATGTTGCTTATGTTATTACAAATCCGATAAATAGTCTAATTCGGTAAGTCACATTCGTGAAAAGGGAAGGGTATTGTAGTTACGACATAAGGAACATATCCGATATCATCTGTGAAACGGTTATTCCATAACGGTCAACCAACTCGTGATTGCGTCCGTAAAATTTACGAAGGGATGATTTCAACTTCACCATTTGGAACTCTTGGCTTAATAGCTTCCTTGTGAGCAGCAATCCTCTATCAAGGAAATCATGATAGGAAACACAAGCCCGGGAATATCGTATCAATTGGGAGATATATACTCCGTATGCAGGCGCTGCTGGAATGTTGCTACATAGAAATGGAAAGTTCACAATTGGGAAGCTGAAATTATCTCTTTTGTCGTAAAGTTTTGTTTTCAACCGACCCTCATTGTCAATTTCTAGATGTAAGTCAAGATATGAGGCAGACTTAACAGTATCTGTAGTATCCTTTATCTCTAGTTCGATGGGATAGATTTGTTCAACATAGTCACCAAATTTTGTATTATTTAGTGGAGGAACATCATCTATATGGCGGTTCCTGTATGAAGTCAGCCTCATAATAATAAAGAAACAAGTCGGCAAGTAGAGGGGCACAATTGGTTCCCATTGGAATTCCGACAGTCTGTTGAAAAACACGTCCTCCAAACGTAACAAATAT
The DNA here is from genome assembly GCF_021869535.1 of Mytilus californianus. NCBI lineage: Eukaryota > Metazoa > Mollusca > Bivalvia > Mytilida > Mytilidae > Mytilus > Mytilus californianus. Next base: position 7,259,105 of record NW_026262615.1, read on the forward strand.
GTTGTCAATCAAGAAATCAAGCATCTTGATAATGTCAGTTTCAAAGAATTTTTTGTTTGAATCAGAGTGAAAGAAAGTAATACCAACTCTTTCAATTTGTCTTTTAGTTTGGAATGGGGAATACTTGTGTAAAGTGTAGAAAAGTCAAATGTTTTAATACTATTGCAAGATGAGAGAGTCTTAGATTGTATGTACTCTAAAAGATCTTTGGAATTTTTTAGTATCCACATCTGATTCACGCCACCTCTAGAATAGGCAGTGTCACAATAACTTTGGAACCCGGCTTTGATTGCTGATAAAATAGATGTTAATAATTTAGAAAGAGGTTTCGTGGAGCACTTGGAAGACCCAGCAATATACCGTTGTTTGTAAGGACATTTATGTAGTTTAGGTATCCAATACAGTGATGGAAGATCCAGTTCTTCATCTTTGGTTGAAATTCCAAAGGAACATAGAACAGACCTATGATTATCCAGGATTTCCTCTTTGGTAAGTGTCGTGAGGGTATATGTTGAGTTTCCAAGTGAATTGTCAATACCTAATTCATTTATCAAGCAGTTTATGTAATGATATTTACAGTCTATACAGTTTGTCTATACAACCTGTCTATACAGTCTGTCTATACAGTTTGTCTATACAGTCTGTCTATACAATCTGTCTTTACAGTCTGTCTATACAGTTTGCCTATACAGTCTGTCTATACACTTTGTCTATACAGTCTGTATATACAGTTTGTCTATAAAGTCTGTATATACAGTCTGTCTATACAGTCTGTCTATACAGTTTGTCTATAAAGTCTGTATTTACAGTCTGTCTATACAGTCTGTCTATACAGTCTGTCTATACAGTTTGTCTATACAGTCTGGCTATACAATCTGTCTATACAGTCTGTCTATACAGTTTACCTATACAGTCTGTCTATACAGTTTGCCTATACAATCTGTCTATACAGTCTGTCTATGCAGTATGTCTATACAGATTGTCTATAAAGTCTGTATATACAGTTTGCCTATACAGTCTGTCTATACAGTCTGTCTATACAGTTTGTCTATAAAGTCTGTATATATAGTTTTCCTATACATTCTGTCTATACAGTCTGTCCATACAGTTTGTCTATAAAGTCTGTATATACAGTTTGCTTATACAGTCTGTCTATACAGTCTGTTTTTTACAGTTTGTCTATAAAGTCTGTATATACAGTTTGCCTATACAGTCTGTCTATACAGTCTGTCTATACAGTTTGTCTATAAAGTCTGTATATACAGTTTACCTATACAGTCTGTCTATACAGTCTGTCTATACAGTTTGTCTATAAAGTCTGTATATACAGTTTCCCTACTCAGTCTGTCTATACAGTTTGTCTATACAGTTTGTCTATAAAGTCTGTATATACAGTTTTCCTATACAGTCTGTCTATACAGTTTGTCTATACAGTTTGTCCATGCAGTTTGTCTATAAGGTCTGAATATACAGTTTGCCTATACAGTCTGTCTATACAGTCTGTGTATGCAATCTGTCTTTACAGTCTGTCTATACAGTCTGCCTATACAGTCTGTCTATACAGTCTGTCTATACAGTCTGTCTATAGAGTCTGTCTATACAGTCTGTGTATACAGTTTGTCAATACAGTTTGTCAATAAAGTCTGTATATACAGTTTTCCTTTACAGTTTGTCTATACAATCTGTCTATACAATCTTTTTTTTACAGTCCGTCTATACAGTTTGCCTATACAGTCTGTCTATACAGTTTGTCTATACAGTCTGTCTATACAGTTTGTCTATAAAGTCTGTCTATACAGTCTGTCTATACAGTCTGTCTATACAGTTTGTCTATGAAGTCTGTCTATACAGTCTGTCTATACAGTTTGTCTATACAGTCTGGCTATACAATCTGTCTATACAGTCTGTCTATACAGTTTACCTTATAGTATACAGTCTGCCTATACAGTTTGCCTTGACAGTCTGTCTATACAGTCTGTCTATACAGTCTGTCTATACAGTTTGTCTATAAAGTCTGTATATACAGTTTGCTTATACAGTCTGTCTATACAGTCTGTCTATACAGTTTGTCTATAAAGTCTGTATTTACAGTTTGCCTATACAGTCTGTCTATACAGTTTGTCTATATAGTTTGTCTATAAAGTCTGTATATACAGTTTGCCTATACGGTCTGTCTATACAGTTTGTCAATGCAGTTTGTCTATAAAGTCTGTATATACAGTTTGCCTATACAGTCTGTCTAAACAGTGTGTCTATACAGTCTGTCTATACAGTTTGTCTATACAGTTTGCCTATACAGTCTGTTTATACAGTTTGTCTATACAGTTTGTCTATACAGTCTGTCTATACAGTTTGTCTATACAGTTTGCCTATTCAGTCTGTTTATACAGTTTGTCTATACAGTTTGTCTATAAAGTCTGTATATACCGATTGCCTATACAGTCTGTCTATATAGTTTGTCTATACAGTTTGTCTATAAAGTCTGTATATACAGTTTGCCTATACAGTCTGTCTATACAGTCTGTCTGTACAGTTTGTCTATAAAGTCTGTATATACAGTTTGCCTATACAGTCTGTCTATACAGTGTGTCTATACAGTCTGTCTATACAGTTTGTCTAAACAGTTTGCCTATACAGTCTGTTTATACAGTTTGTCTATACAGTTTGTCTATACAGTCTGTCTATACAGTTTGTCTATACAGTTTGCCTATACAGTCTGTTTATACAGTTTGTCTATACAGTTTGTCTATAAAGTCTGTATATACAGATTGCCTATACAGTCTGTCTATATAGTTTGTCTATACAGTTTGTCTATAAAGTCTGTATATACAGTTTGCCTATACAGTCTGTCTATACAGTTTGTCAATGCAGTTTGTCTATAAAGTCTGTATATACAGTTTGCCTATACAGTCTGTCTATACAGTTTGTCTATACAGTCTGTCTATACAGTTTGTCTATACAGTTTGTTTCATGCAGTTTGTCTATACAGTTTGTCTATACAGTTTGTCTATAAAGTCTGTCTATACAGTTTGTCTATACAGTCTGTCTATACAGTCTGTCTATACAGTTTGTCTATAAAGTCTGTATATACAGATTGCCTATACAGTCTGTCTATACAGTTTGTCTATACAGTTTGTCTATAAAGTCTGTATATACAGTTTGCCTATACAGTCTGTCTATACAGTTTTTCTATAGAATTTGTCTATAAAGTCTGTATATACAGTTTGCCTATACAGTCTGTCTATACAGTCTGTCTATCCAGTTTGTCTATAAAGTCTGTATATACAATTTGCCTATACAGTCTGTCTATACAGTTTGTCTATAAAGTCTGTATATACAGTTTGCCTATACAGTCTGTCTATACAGTTTGTCTATACAGTTTGTCTATAAAGTCTGTATATACAGTTTGCCTATACAGTCTGTCTTTACAGTTTGTCCATTCAGTTTGTCTATAAAGTCTGAATATACAGTTTGCCTATACAGTCTGCCTATACAGTCTATCTAGTTTGTCTATAAAGTCTGTATATACAGTTTGCCTAAACAGTTTGTCTATACAGTCTGTCTATACAGTTTGCCTATACAGTCTGTCTATACAGTCTGTCTATACAGTTTGTCTATAAAGTCTGTATATACAGTTTGCCTATACAGTCTGTCTATACAGTCTGTCTATACAGTTTGTCTATAAAGTCTGTATATACAGTTTGCCTACTCAGTCTGTCTATACAGTTTGTCTATACAGTTTGTCTATAAAGTCTGTATATACAGTTTGCCTATACAGTCTGTCTATACAGTCTGTCTATACAGTTTGTCTATAAAGTCTGTATATACAGTTTGCCTACTCAGTCTGTCTATACAGTTTGTCTATACAGTTTGTCTATAAAGTCTGTATATACAGTTTGCCTATACAGTCTGTCTATACAGTTTGTCCATGCAGTTTGTATATGTTAAACATCGCACTTTTACCTTTAGTTGATTACATCCTTACGTTTTGATCTCTGGTGGACTGCTGTCTCATAAGCAATCATACTACATCATTTAATTTCTATATTGAAATGTCCTTTTGGTGAACTATTGTTGTTGTTGCTCACTGACATACATGTACTATAGTAAACCACTTTTCATTCCAGTATTGAACAATGTTTTCAAAAACGTCGTATGTGAAATCAATAGAGACACATAAGCATTTTAAAGTCTTTAATATATAAACGATCAACTTATTCAAACAACAAAAATCCGGAAATTGTCGAAAAGCCGCTATGAAGAAAGTTTCCGTTCGCTTCGGCTTTCCTTGCCCATACATGAACACCTTTATTTAACCTGGCCAGGAACACATTTGATGCCGAGTTGAAGGTAAATTGTCCGTCATCTACGTATATGTTACCAATCACGCCGTCTGTTGACACTAAGGTTATATGAATATGATGTTCTCGAACCACCATAATGCTCAATGCAAAAACAGAAACTCCATCTACCGGTGTGATGAAAATTCTATCTCCTGAATTATATGCGTTTCCATTGTTAAGCGTTACGTCATCAAAGACAATTGGTTGGTTCATACCAATAGAAGTAAGGTCTTTCTTCAGTCTGGCATGGAAAGCAACTTGAGTGGTTGCACGAACAGGGCGGTTAAGGCCTCTTTCAGAATCTGTCGATATAAAATTGAGAATGGAAATGGGGAATGTGTCAAAGAGACAACAACCCGACCATAGAGCAGACAACAGCCGAAGGTCACCAATGGGTCTTCAATACAGCGAGAAACTCCCGCACCCGAAGGCGTCCTTCAGCTGACCCCTAAACAAATATGTATACTAGTTCAGTGATAATGGACGTCATACTAAACTCCAAATTATACACAGGAAACTAAAATGAAAAATGATACAAGACTAACAAAGGCCAGAGGCTCCTGACTTAGGACAGGCGCAAAAATGCGGCGGGGTTAAATATGTTTTTTTAGATCTCAACCCTCCCCCTATACCTCTAGCCAATGTAGAAAAAACAAACGCACAACAGTACGTACAGTAAAACTCAGTATAAGAGAAGTCCGAGTCCGATGTCAGAATAGGAAACAAAAGAAAATAAACAAAATGACAATAATACATAAATAACAACAGACTACTAGCAGTTACTGACATGCCAGCTCCAGACCTCAATTAAACTGATTAAAAGATTATGTCTTCATCATATGACTATCAGGCACAATCCCTCCTGTTAGAGGTTTAGTATTATACCGTCATAAAATATATGAGAAGAACATAACCCGTGTCATGCCAACAACTGGTTTTAGAATAAATCTGTTTAATTCCGATGCAAATACCCTATAAGTGAATTAATATTAAAGCCAAAATATGCAACCATTAATGACCTGACAACAGTATCGTAACTATATCCCTTCTTAATAAGTCTGTTTAAAGGTTTTGTTAGCTTTTGAGGTGAATACTGACATTTTTGTGCTTTGTAAAGAATATTACCATAAAAGATTGGATGTGAAATACCCGAACGTATAAGATATCTGCATGTTGAGTTATATTTACAAATGATGTCCTTATACCGATGATAAAATTTAGTAAATGTTTTGATTAGTTTATAATATCGAAAACCCTGGTGTAATAATTTTTCAGTAATACATAAATTTCTCTCGCTAAAATCTAATACGTTGTTACATACACGAGCGAATCGTACAAGTTGAGATATATAAACACCATAAGATGGTGACAATGGAACATCACCATCTAAAAACGGATAATTAACGATAGGAAATGAGAAATCATCTCTTTTATCATAAAATTTTGTATTAAGCTTCCCGTTAATGATATAGATAACAAGATCTAGGAAAGGACAGTGGTCATTGTTAGTATTAGCTTTATTTAAAGTAATTTCAGCAGGATACATTTCTTTAGTATACATACTGAAGTCGTCACTATTGAGAGCCAACATATCATCCAAATATCTAAAAGTATTGTTAAATTTTTGTATCAGATGTTGTTTTGATGGGTCTATGCTGATTTTAGTCATAAATTGTAACTCATAACAATACAAAAAACAGGTCCGCAATAAGTGGTGCACAGTTAGTCCCCATTGGAATTCCGATAACTTGACGATATACGGAATCTCCAAAGCGAACAAAAATGTTATCAAGTAAAAATTCAAGGGCATATAGTATAAAAGCATGTCCAATTGACATAGTTCTTTTGTTTGTTGCTACTAAAAATGACCACAAGAGTTTGAACATATGTATTCGCATTCCGACTTTTTAAATGCCCATTTAATTAGGTGTGTGAATTTTTTCTTAATAAGAATATGAGGCAAAGTGGTATATAGGGTAGAAAAATCACAACTTTGAACCGATTCAAAATCACCAATATATGCATGCAATTTATCAAGTGCATGTCCTTCCGACGAGTTATGTATATTAGTAATGCAGTATAACGGTAAGGTTATGTGTATAATAAGAAATGTCAAACAGCAAGCAAAGACAAAAAAGGGGCAATATGAACGTTGTAGTTTTTTTTTTAATCTTTTTTGTTGGTCTATTGTGGCAAGTTATTTCATTGGAAAATATCCCGCGTCTCTTTATTTTGCTCGTTGTTTCAGTAATATATACATTTAATTTACAATGTAAAACGTAGAATTTGTAAAGCACCTCTCACCGACTTGTAATACGGAAATGTTTGTAATACAAATATTTTTTTGTTTAAACAACATGATATCTGTATGTACATCAACTTAATGCAACTTTTTATGGACCTCAGTGGCAAATTGGTTTAGGTATATGGTCCACACAGACTTTTGACTTAAAATTCAGTTTTTGCATTGGTATACACGTGTTTTTGTGTTACGCCAGTAAAACATGGTGGATTGAACTACTAGTATTTTTTTTTATGATAAACACAAAAATAAAACTACACAAAAGAAAAAGGAGCGATAATTCATGACAAGCAATGAGAACCATTACAATTAAAGAAAGTAACGAAGTTATTTAATACAACTAACAATTTTGTTTGTGTTTTTGTTGGTTTAGTTTTGTTTTATTTTTTTTTTTTTTTTTTGAATGTCCCACTCATACATGCACTTTTAACTAATCTTTAAAGTATCTACGATATTCTTTCTTCCGTAACGGCGTTGTTATGTTGACAGGTCTGAAGTTGCTTTTCGATCGAAAGTATTCTCTCCAGTAGGGCCTCTTGTTTGTTTCCAAGGAATTCTCCCTTAAAAGATTCGACACTGTTATCATCAGAACAATTTGGATCCTTGCCAATAACACAATTACAAAACAGTAAAATTAAAACAGTATGTACATTTACTTTTCTAATGTACAATTCATTATGCCGAAGATTAACTGGTAAAGGAAACAAGAAATATATACAGTAACCTCAAAATCGAGGTCAAGTTAAAAGATTGTAAATTTTAACTGATATGACACGTTTTTCTTCAATATACGAAACATGCATTAGGGGCGCTATATAGAGACCCACAATTTTAGAAGGAAAATAAATATTTTTTTTGAAAGTATCAAATACGAATGGTGTTTATACAGAACTAGAAAAATGGTGAGTATTTGTATATGTTGAAAGTTAATATTGCATGTATAATTTCCATAAAACCCATATTAAACTTTCAGATAGATGAAAGATTCGATGTGACCAAGAAAGCAATAAATTAAGAGCTGCGCCATGAGCGCATGATACGCCGGTTGCTTTTTCAAAGAATAATGTTTTATAACTCCTAAATGTTATATCAGAAATTTATGGGAAAAAAAACTGAAGGGAGGTTATTTTAATAGATATAAACCACTTACCAAGGTTTCATGAAAATTGCTTATAGCACTTCTGAGTTGTTGTCCGAGAACTTGAAAATCCCCCCTTTTAATAAATAAAACCCCATAAAATGGAAGCGTAAAATTTAAAATTTATATAAATTGAAAGGGAGCTCACGTCAATAGATTTAAACAATTCACCATAGTTTCATGAAAGCTGCTCAAAACACTTGAGTTATCGTCCGAAAACTGGAAAACCCCCCTTTTTAATGAATAAAACCCGATTACTCGGAAAGTAAAAATCTAAAATTTATAAAAATCGAAAAGGAGCTCACGTCAATAGATATAAAAAAATCACCAAACTGAGTATCATGCAAATTGGTTAAAGCGTTTTTGAGTTATTGTCCGACATGTCGACGACGGACGGACAGACGGACAACAGTACACCATATTACGTCCCGTAAACGGTTTTGTGTAATCTGCAGTTATGATTAAGAAAACGAAACGAAAAAGTGGTCCATGCCAGTGGCGGATCTAGCGGGGGGGGGGGGGGGGGGACACAGGGGGCACGTGCCTTCCCACAGTCATGGTCACCAAAACATTTTCAAACATAAATTTATTGCTACTGAATTTTCTTATCTAGATCGGAAATTAAGTCACAGCTTGATTTGACTTCCTCAACTGGCCGTTAATTAACCCCAGCTTCAACATGCGTGATTTATGACAACTTATCAATGGGTGTGTAAATAATGACACCTGTGTGTAATGCCTATATCCAAAAGCATTTATGTAAACTACATGTACATGCTGATTGAAATACGAATATTTCTATTTGTTTCTTATACAATATTACAGGATTAAGCAGTGGGATTGAGTTTGATCATGGAAGTAAAAGGAATACTTTGATTAATAAATGAAATCTTCTGAGCAGGAAAGAAATTACCAACAAATCGGTCTTTAAAGAATAGGTATAAATAGATGATTAGTGTCAAGAATGTTGGTATCGGTATGTCATATGCCTTTATTACCAAACACTCGCATTGTTTACGGTTTCTGAGGAATATATCTTTCTCGGACTTTATTTAACAACAAAATACAATTTTCATTAACACACAGAAACATTTATTTTTTAAAACTGAATGTCGTGTTTCTTTTCTCCTTATTTTAAATGGAAACCAACAATTTGTTTTAATAAAAAATACCGGTGCTCCCCCTCCACAAAATATGAATGATCAGTGCCTAATACAGACCTTCTAAAATTCAAACTGACCATTATTCCGTGCGTTCATCGTGTATCGTGCGTGTTGCGTGCGTGCATCGTGCGTGTATCGTGCGTGTACCAATCGTGCGCTCATCATTCATCGTTCCGTGTATTTTCCGTGTAACGTGCGTGTATCGTGTATTCTTAATCGTGTATGGTGCGTGTATCGTGCGTGTATCGTGCGTTCATCAATCATTCATTCTTGACCGTGTATCGTGCGTTCGTCAATCGTGTATAACTGTGTACATCAGATAACGTGCATTTGTCAAACGTTCATCTCTAATCGGGTAACGTTCATTCATTGCGGTTTTTATATGATAGTCGGTTATAGAGCTCATCAAAGCTTATATTTTATCTCAGGGTTAAAGTGTATATATATGTTCCGACTTTAAATAAAATTTACATTCATACTTACTTTCTTGTGAACACTTAATTAACTTCATCGTACATAACGTTCATACAGATTCATGAAGTTTTGTGTAAAATTTATTTATCATCTGTAAACATTTCGTGGTTATTCAGTGAATCTTGGCTGGGACTGACACATTTTAATATAATGATACATGTTCTACGTATAAACAATAACATGATGACATTTCTACGACAGAACAGTTAAAATTGGAATTTCTATTCAACTGAGCGAAATGGGCTTAAAAATATACTGTTGGCCAACTGTTATTTGTTAAAAAATATTCCGCCAATTAAAAACAACAGTGCTTTTGCAAAATTTAGATGTGGGGTAGCTCCACTTAAAATAGAAACTGGAAAGTATGAAAGAAAAAAGTCCACGAGATGACATGTGTTGTAGCTCTACTATTGAAGATGAACTTCATGTCATTTTAAAATGCCCATTATATGTAGATTTAAGACAAATTATGATACATTAAGCTAAACATTTTAATGAACATTTTAATCTTTTATTATCAGATAGCGAAAAATTTATATTTTTATTTAATAACGGCAATGTTGCTGCTATGGTTGCCAAAAACATCAACAATATTTCATTGAAAAGAAACGGCATTTTGTTTCCTAGTTCTCAAAGAAAAAATGTTTTTTTTTTCATACAGTACAGGTGGACACTGTAAATTTTAAATGTAAATGAGTAAATATATTGTGTCTTAAAAGTCTCTCATTATTCTTTTTAAGATTGGTACATACAATACAAATGTTTTAATATTTTTATGTTTATTTCTGTGATTCTCATTTTATGTTTGTATGTGGTGAGACTATAATAAAATATTGAATCAGTATAAACATGATTAATGTTCAACTTGAGTCATTTCTCCAATGTTGAACAATGCAAGATTATAATTCTTCGCTTATTTGGCAAATTCATATTCTACTAAATATTCAAACATTTAAGTTTGATAAATACCATTACAAATATAATTTTTGTCTTCGTTTCTGATGGTCACGTGCAGGTAAGGTTATTCCATTGAGAAAATACAATATACAAGTTTGGGTAAATGTGGATTGCGGATTAAGATTTTAGATGTCAAACTTGAATTAACAAATTAAACTGAGGGGAATTTAACACGAATATGTATTTTCTCTTCAACAGTGTTTTTATTCTCTGTTCTTTATTTTCATTTAAAATAAGCTAAATATGTTTTGTGGAAAATTGAATACAAATAAACATATGTATTTGAAGGCATTTTTTTAATTAAACAAGTATAAGATCACGCAAATATATCCCGTATTCCTTAAGAAGGATTTTAAATTGAGGAACTTTTTAAACTTGAAATTGTGTTTACGAGTTTAAGATATTCTTTTTTATTTAATTTTTTTGATAAAATAGTTAAATATATTGTATTATCAAAACAAGTCTTTATTTAAATGGAATAAACATGGAACACTTTCACAGATTCACTTTTCATTGTGTTCATGGTTGCATATCAAGGACACCGTTTTTAATGTATGTCTAAAAGATTAATATCCGAAAAAATAATTCACAATAGTACTTTGTATTAAAGAATGACGGATTATTTTACCATGGGGGTATTTTTTGTTCCGTTACTGAGGACATTTTTTTGTCCTTTATGAATCCATATGACAAATTTGACTCCAATAAGGATAAATTTTATCTTATAGAAAAATCGGTAGTTTTTATCCGATAGATTTTGTGTTCATCTTTATCGGATATAAAAGATTGAAAAATACAAACAATTAATTGAAGTTTCGTATGCATCTATCACGATCCAGCAACTTTTGACTAGTATAAAGGGTTGCCTTGGTTTTATAGCTCAAAACGGTATCATTTGTTTTGCTTTACATTGGGTTAAATAATGAAATGTATGTTTCAGAAATTTACACAAGTTTGATTTCGGCTTTGACTCCGGGGACACTGTCGTTTACAGTAAAAGACAAAAATCTACACATGTACGTTCTTATAAAAAAGAAGTTGTGGTATGATTGCCAATGTTCATCATTATATCATAATTATTGTACTCCCCCTAATAATGAATCTATAATATATGCCACTGGACGTTAAACGATCAACTATTAATTCATCCATCTTATCCTTTTAGTTTTGTGATAATTTGCATATCAAATACATGAAACAACAGGGGCGGATCAAGCCATTTTAAAAAGGGGGTTCCCAACCCAGGGCAAAAAGGGGGGGGGGGTTTCCAACTATATGTCCCCATTCAAATGCATTGATCGTCCAAAAAAGGGGGGTTCCAACCCCCTGAACCCTCCTCCTGGATCCGTCACTGAACAACTGCAGAGTTTCACTAAAGTTAGAAGGCCGATATTACTGCACATATAAAACAGACATTAACATCGATCCTTACGTTTTGATCCCCTCACAAAACAACACATTTCATGCATCTATAACGCTTTTCTGGATTTACTTTCACTAGGAACGCTCAATGCTAAATATTTGAAAGCCAAAGAATGTATAAAATAGATAGGAGTGTAGAGCTATATGACCAATAAAGGGCCTATACACATTCACAACATTCTGTGTATTTATGTGTCTGTCCAAAGTCAAAAGCACGTAGTTCAGTGGTTTTCGTAACATCAACTCTGTTATATACATGTATTTGGGCTTTTTTTTGTGGCAAGATACATGTAGCTTTGAAATAAAGAAGGCCGTTAGTTTGCTCAATTGAATTGTTTCATATTTTTTTCATGTCGGGGCGGGGCCTTTAATAACCGACGTTACAGTTCCCGTATTTTTTCATTATTGAAGGTCGCATAGATATAACTGCTAGCATTCCTCTTGATTTGAACTTTCTTGAATAGTTGACTCACTAGCAATTATACCACATTTTCTTATTTTTACATAAGCCTTCAATCCATCAAAAGCCAATTTAGTCTGCTGTAGCTGAAACCTACGATTCTTAAAAAAAAAATCTAAATTTATATACTGACAATTTAAGAAATGTTTGTCATAGATATCTGTTCGTGATATAAGTATCAAAATATTTTAGCTATGAAGATGTGTAAACCCTTAAATAAACCCTATTTCTTTGGGCAATACCTACGGGAATTAAAATAATAAAAACCATTATTAGAAAATCGGAATATATATGTGTGTATGACTCGGAGGTGCAACGGAGATCATAAAGTTTGATGGCCACGCGTGAAGTGCGCTGGTCTGCGCCGAAGTGCGATGAGCTGTTCGATGGTTTGCGATGGTTTATATAACGCGGGATACCTAGATTAAAGTCTACAGATGTGCAATTATTATGAGCAGTATATTTGTTTCAATGTCAGTATATAAAGCATTTACTAGTGTTATTGTCTATGAATGTAATAGTTAAAGTTGCCGCGTACTAATTTAGAGATCGTCCTATTTGATGTTTTGCATGTGGAAATTATTCTTGCTTCGACATGTATCTTTACTTAATTTGTTCCTCTAATGAGATCATCATTTACCGTTATATAACCATAAGAATAGTTTCACGGTGGACCCGTATGTATTGAGGGAATGACACTTCATCGTACGTAAAAACACAGTCCTACATGTATATTGAATTTTACCCACAACTCAGAAAGTTGACCAGCGGGGGTATGCTTAAACCTCTTATTCTAGATGTCAGGTAACTTACTCGTGTTTATGTTGGATTGCTGTCTGATTGACGAATATCCGTCATTTTCTATATATATATAACAAACAAATTTAAATTATATATATATATATATATATAAAGAAAAGTTAAGTAGAATCCGTATGCTGGTAACTTATAAGAAAATTAATAAAAGATAATAACGGTTTCAATTCATCACTTTTACTAGCGCTTTCACTGCTTTTACAGATCTTCAGGTAATATATATATATTTAAATTTGTTTTTTAGGGATGCATCTAGTTGCACCTTTTCATTTAAAATATATTTCCGTGAAGTAATCTCAAAAGATTACTCACTTCAATAAAAAATAAATAAGGGAAATGAAACCTCTTCTCGCATGTTGCACTTTATGTAATTGTTCTCGTCGACAAAATACTGCCTGGAACTCAATTTTGGTATAAATATAAAGAAGCCACATTTGGTTCTTAAATGGATATTTTTTACACACCTAAAGCTAGGTAAAGCCTATCTCTTGATATAGGCTCTTAAATTCGGCAACTTTTAGAGACCGACCGTGCTTGGGCTGTATAGCCACTCAAGGTCGCTAAACTCTCATTATCCGTTTAGAGATTTTCTGAAAATACGATGGTTACTGTCTCATTAGAAACTAAAACCTTATCAAATATGGTGGCCTTCGGCTGTCATCTGCTCTTTTCGGGTTGTTGTCTCTTTGACATATTCATCATTTCCATTCTCAATTTTAAAATAACTAAAAATATGATAAACAGTTGTCAGATCAATATTCATTTAACAAGCCAGTGCGTTGATACAGGTTATATTCCACTGAATTTACTATATCCGTTATTATTACGTAATTATATAAGTCCCGTGTCCAGGTAAAAATAACAATTTGTGGTTTGTATGTCAGGTGAAAGTGACAACGGGTGGTATGTATACTAAAATGTTTATCGTCTTCCATTATACATGAGGGTGTGGATGGGGGTTTATAGAATAGAAAATTATTGACCAAAAAATAAAGAATACAAAAAATAACCAGACAAATATATAGAAAAGAAAATGATGAGGTACTAGAATATATGGAATAAAGAATGATCGACAAAAGGTATAACGATTAGAAAAAATTGCCTAAAATGATAGAATACAGAAATAATGAATCCCTATTCAGACCCTCATAATCTGACGATGACATTTAGCTTTAGGACAATTATGGGCATGTGATACAGTTTTAGAACCACAGTGATTTTTTTTTTACAAAAGTTCACATATATACAAAATCAATTTGTATATGTAATAAAAATTATATCTTCAAGTGCTAAATTTAAAAGACAAATGGGTTTGAATTATTCGACATTAAAAAATTTTACTTATAACATTTCGGTTTCTTGGACATTTTTGCCCTTTGAACAGACATCCTTAACTTTTTTGTTTCAAAAGATAAAGATATGCGGATTTCGGTAAAGAGAATAGGAATATCTTCGTTATAAAATTGGGCTCTACATTTGTGTAACAATTCTTTGTTAATATTTAATTTTTGTGAAAAGAAATTGATACAAGAAGAAAAAACGGTATTTCTGTTGTATATTTATCTAGTTAAAAAAAGTCGGTAATTTCTTCATAAAAGTTGCAACGAATAATCTTCATACAGTATCAAGCAAAATGTCATGTCTAAAATGAGGGGGCCATAACTGATAACACTTTTTCCTTAAAAAAATGAAAAAATAATTATTTGGATAAGAAAATAACCCAGATATTTAGATATATTATAATAAAAAATTTTTTTTAATTTTTTAAAAATAATTTAATATTCATCGGTTTATATATGATTAAATGAAAAAAATAGAAAATTGTTAAGTTGTTTTTAAGGAAGGAAAATAATGTTTGTCCCGAGAAAAAAGCCCCCCCCCCCCTTATAATTGATCATTAATTTACCTAAGTGGGGGCTTAAATTTGGAGACCGATCGCGAGGCCTGACTGCCATAAACAACAGATAACGAACAGCAAACAGTGGATACACCAATTGATATGTATGAAAGACAACGGCGGACACAAAATGATTGCACTGAATAATTTCAACTACCATTGAGATCGTTTTTTTTTTCAAATCTCCTTATCAAATTAGAAATGCATTTTAAAAAACCTTGGGATATCTTTTACAGTTTGGAATTGTTGGAATTTGAATTAAAAATTGCATTTCCCAAAGAGTTTCAGGTAAGACCCCGAGAATCTCACCTCCAAGAAATTTGAAGTGCCAGGATGTTTGAAAATATGTATGAATTTTATTACATACTTGAAATTGTATAAGGAATATAAAAAGATTCAGTATGTTTACTGTACAAACAAGCAACAGACACCAAGTGATGGATAAAATTGTGGCTTATATTGTTTAATTTATTTTTACTGAGAGCAAAATTTGATTGATTGATTATTCAGTGGTTGTTTAAACGTCCAGTGGCAAAAATTTCATGCATATTCAGGACGAAAAGCCGTTTCAGAAGTATATTATGAAGTATTTGGTATTACAAATGTTTAAATTTTCTCATTATTTGGTAAATTTCATTTTCTTAGCTATTTCTAATTAATTTGTACGAATCAGATTTTTCTGACAAATTATATATTTTGCTCTAAATTAACTCATACGATTCTGATAATATAAAGAACATTGTAACTTAAGTAAAAAGAGATTATGATTGTTTAATCAGTTGTTATGTAAGTTCGCTCGTGTCAGTCGGATCACTGATTTTCGGCAATATCAAGGAAAAACCGGCACGTTTCAAATATTGTTCAACTACTCATTTAATGGTGATTCTTTTTCTTTAAAAATTGGAATTTATGTAATAAAAATCTATCTACCTCTACCATAGTATGAAAACAGAGTACAAGTAACACGTCCCTCCTAGTCCTTAAGGGCATATTATAAGTCCTTAGCAGTGTTTAGACGTACAGGCAGAAAACAGTCGAAGGCCACCAATGGGTAGAAAATCCCGCACCGAAGGCGTTTTTCAGCTGGTCCCTAAACAAAAATGAATTTTAGTTCAGTGATAATGGACATCATACTAAACTTCGAAACATACAAATATTTCCTAAATTTCGGAACGTAAACATATGATAATTAATTAGTTAAGGTTACAAATTTAGGCAGATAGATAGAAGGGGGGGGGGGGGGGGTTAAAACCACCCCTTTTATCCTGGGTTGAGAACCCTCTTTTTAAAAATGGCTGGAATCGCCACTCTTTAAAACGTAGCAATTTCTAAATTATTTATATTAAGTAGAATCATAAAATCGATGAGTTTTATAATTTGACAACACTCATTGATATTGGAAATACTATACTACAATAAATTTATTTAATACATGGAGTGTTTAGTAAAACTGTCGACCAATCAACACAGAAAGCGAGATATCTAAAATTTGTATACCCTTATAGATTTTCATTATCATACATCAATTTTAAATGCAATTCCAAATAAAATGGCTTTGAGAATCGTGTATTAAGCGCTTAAGGTTCATTCCTCAATGAATCATTCACCGTGCGTGTATCGTGTGTTCATCATTCATCGTGCATCGTGCGTGTATCGTGCGTTCATCATTCATCATTCATTTTTCGTTAATCCTCCGTGTAACGCTCATCGCTCATCGTGCGTGTATCGTGTATCGTGCATTCACCGTGCGTGTATCGTGCGTGCGTGTATTGTGCGTGTGGTCAGTTTGAATTTTAGAAGGTCTGTACTAATCATTTATAAAATGCTATTTTACTTTTATAGACCATCTTTATATCATAATACAGTAATACAAGTATGTTTTACTTGTATCAATTACCATGTATGAGGGTATAAATGGGGTTTACAGATAAAATAATGCTCAAAAAGTAGAGATTATAGAAGAAGAAAAAATGGGCGCCACATATATAGAAATCAGATTAAAGGTGTGAAGATATGAAAATAGAGAAGGATTGGCGGATCAAAGAGTAGAAAGAAAAAGTAAAAAAAAAAATAAAAAAAGATTTAGAAATAAAGAATCGACTCCCCACACCACCACTATCCCCACACACACCATCACCACCCTCACTCGCATACATACATGTCTAAACAAAAATATTTAATTTTGGTTTCAAATGTGAGACTCTTACCAATATTTTCACGGATTTCGTTAATTTTACACACAACAATATACATCTATCAAATACAAGCTAGGCCAAAGGTTTACGAGTTTTTTGTTTGTTTGGAGAACACCAGTCGTTTGCGTGAAGGTCTAGATGGTACTGTTTGTGAAAAAATAGAGAATAATGTGCAGAAATAAAGAATGGATAAAAATTGCCTTCAAACTTAAAGAATACCTAAAAATTGCCTTAAATAGAAAAGATTGCAGAAATGAAGATCCTCATCCAGACCCTCGTATATCACATGCTTTTAGGCCGTTAGGTTTCACAATTAAATTGCTTCATATTTTTCATGTCGGGGCCTTTTATAGCCGACTAAACGATATGGAATTTTCTCGTTGTTGAAGGCTGTACGATTGCCTATAATTGCTTACAGCCACAATAATTGACCTTTGGTGGATAGTTGTCTCATTGGCAATCATAACTCATCTACTAATTTTTATATTTGACGTTAAAACAAAACTTTATAAATTCATGCGTCCGAAGCATTTTTTTCTGAATATAGATTACCTTCATCAGGAACGATCAAATTCGAATATCTGAAAGCAAAAGATGCATAAGAATTGAAACAGTTAAAATTAAGAGATATATATGATCAAAAGGGACCTAAAAATAATAGCCAAATCTGTCTATGGTCAGTTAACTTCGCCTGAGCAAATTGAAACCTTAGTTGGTTGGAGAAATAAAATAGAATGTGTCAAAGTTCACCATGTGAATAAGGTATTGTAAAAAAAGAAATTCACAAAATTATATCAAACGGTAAATTGTCTGAACCAATCTCTGAGAAAAATGTATTGGATGTAATCTGTTTCTTACCTTAACGTTGTGCATAGTCTTAAACATCTTTTTAGTGCTCTGTTTTCTGTTACTCCAAATTCTAGCTTTCACCTGCCTGTAGTGAGTCTGGCAATCGGAATGGGTATATAAAACAAGAACATGTTATAAATAGAATGTCATCTATTTCATATCAAATATCAATGTATAATGATGACGATGATGGATTCCAACTTAACTTCCAGTGGCAAATTATTATCCATTCAGGTCGAGAACATGTTAATGTAATATGAATATTAACCCTTCTTTGTACTAGACCAACACGCTGAGCCAGATTGTTAACGTGCTAGTGCACATGTCACCTTACCCGAACACATTATTTTGACTCCTAGTCGACCAGTCTTTATTTGCTC